>NC_140357.1:11994127-12594127 GCF_963514085.1 Chelon labrosus | reverse complement strand
AGCCTTCGACTGCCGCAGCGTTCGAGTCTTTGGCCTCGGCTTCATCGACTCGACCGAGCTGAGCTGCCACGCCACCAGACTGAAGGTGAGATAGGAATAAAAAAAGAGAGCTCAAACATCAGGCTTCAAGACTAAAGTGTCACTGTTTTCTTTTTGTTTTCTCCCACAGTTCATGAACAAAGTTTGGGTTCCGGGGGAAAAGCAGAGAACTAAAGCCACCTTCCTCAGCTCCAAGGCGTTAGACTGCGCTGTGCCGTCTCTGAGCAGCACCGCCGTCAACACCGAAGACTTCATGATGGACGACAAACCGTACGCACGCTGGGAGATTAAGGCGAGGCTGCATCACATATTAACCTGCGACTAAAGCATCTTTATCCCCATCTTCTCTGTCGACTGACTCCTCCTCCTCCTCTTCCTCCTCTTATTAGGTGACCAACGACGGCTCACAGTACAGCCAGGCAAAAGTGCTGACGATCTACGACGGCGTCTGCCAGGTCTGCGAGGCGTCGCGCTCAGGACTCTGTAAGTTAAAGGTAACTCAGATTCTTAGTAGCGTCCTACTAGAGTTTTATTTCCCAACATGCAGCATCTGGATATTTAAAAAAACATGTACATGCATTAAAGTAATAAAAGTTAGAAGAGGTTTCCTGCAGACAGGAGGTTTGCACGTGTCTGCCAAAGCTTAAGCAAATTAAATTAGGCAGAGACGTAGCAGACGATGTGCAGCTTTCCTGTTCATCACCTGGCGTCTTCGGGGAAAAGGGGAACAGCTTGAAGAAATATCTTTTTATAGTGTTGCACAAACACCGTCGTGCTCTGTTTCTCTTGGCCAGGAGCGGACGTGTAACATCGACGGGATGTGTTTTGCAGCGGGCGACTCCAATCCCAGCAGCCCCTGCCTCCTCTGCGAACCCGACGCCTCCAAATTCACCTGGTCCGTGAACCAAGGTACGGGCCCGTGGTAGCCGTCCCACTGTGGTCCTGTTTGCCTCCGTCGGCAGATCAAAGGAGCGGAGGTTTAAGTTTCCCAGCATGCCCTGACCTGTCACTTAACCGCCCCGAGAGAGAGAGAGGAGAGGGGGTAAATCACATGGTTGACTTCCACAGCAGCAGAGGCTGGAAATCATCCTCGTAATAGCGAGGTTGCACGGCAGTAATGTGCAGAATTAAGCCTCGTTTTAGCCTCACCTGGAAACCTGAGTGCAAAGGTCATTTGTGATTTTAATCCTGTGCAAATATGGCTAAACACTGCCTTAAATTTAGCAGATTCTGCAAAAACATACAGTTGCAAGTTGATTTAGCACTAACAGCAGCGTCCTCTGGTTTAATTCTTGGCGTTTCATCAGCGAACATCTGTTTGATCTCTGTGGAGGATGCTGCGTGACCTCTGGGAAGCTGAGAGCTGCAGTTTGGAAAGAAAAGCTTCCAAACTTGGACGTGCGTGCTCGCAATCGTTTTTCCAGGAACGAGCGTCCCGGAGGAATGTTTCTGCCAAACAAAGCTTTGCATGTAAAGACGCAGGAAGCCTTGTCGTCCAACGGAACAAGTAAACAAACAGTCTGTTCCTTTAAGTTATTTGATTTTCCTCTGATTTCAGTGAACGAGCCGCCAAATTTCCACCGACCTCGAGGCGACGTCTTGAAGACGTTTGCCGGGGAGAATTTCGTCTTCCAGTTTGCGGCGTCAGACCCCGAGGGCTCGGCGCTCCTCTTCCAGCTGGAGGAGGGCCCGGCGGGGGCCGTCCTCTCCCCAGCGGGCCTCCTCATCTGGAGGGTCCCCTCGCTTTCCGAAGAAGAAGAGGGCCGCCGGGGAAGGCGCTCCATCCGCTTCACGCTGTCCGACGAGTGCAACGCTCAGAGCTCCTTCACTGTGGAGGTAGAGTTAGAACATGCACATGTTAGATGTTATATTAACAGAATTAAAAACGTTCTTTTCCACCTGTGACGCAGATTGACGTGGTGCCGTGTGGATGCCAGAACAGAGGAACATGCGTGACCGACGTCAACTTCCCCGCCGGCAGTGGGAGGTACTTGTGCGTCTGTCCCGAGGGAAACCAGGGCGAGCTCTGCGACAAGGACGTAGACGAATGTTTGTCCAACCCGTGCCCAGGCGGCAAGTGCATCAACACGGCCGGCAGCTACAGATGCAACTGTCCTGCCGGGTTAAGAGGTTCATTTAAAACCTACAAAACTTTCTTGCGATCAAAGCAAACGATCACGAAATTAACTTCCTGTTTTTGTTAAGGTTTAACGTGTCTGGAAGACGTCAACGAGTGTGAGAGGAAGCCCTGTTTTCCAGGAGTCCAGTGCTTCAACAGCTTCGGCTCCTACGGCTGTGGCCCATGCCCCAAAGGCATGCTGGGAAATGGGACATCCTGCACTGGTAAGACAGCGTTGTATAGCCTTCCTGCCCGACACTTGTTTATCTTAACGTTTATTATCTGTCAGTGAAAAACTTTTGGTTTTGCTTTTGTCCTGAGTAAATTTGAACTGCGTCTCTGAGGAACTCTCCCCGCAGGGCTACAGCGCTATGAGCACTATAATAGAAACCAGATGGCTGATAGCATGTGCTGCACACTCCACTAATATTGCCCGTAAGTTAACTTGATGCAAGTCTACCGAGGAACACCACGGCGTGCTGATGTGAGACGTTTGTTTCACGTTGACGCAACAGGCGAAGCTGGAGAATTGAAGTTTGTGCAGCTCTGCAGAGAAGTTAAAACTCAGAGGTTTTAAAGTGACTCAAGCAAAGCTCATAGCATAAATTAAAGTAACTGATATATCATCACTCATCCCCGTTTGTTTTACCGCTTATGTCCCATCAAAGGACTTTTAGTTTGACTCGTTTGACCTCCTCGTTCAGTTCAGAGCAAAAGATACAAAACTCTGAGCTGCACGGTGTTCCTAAATCTTAAATGTCATGGACGTAAAAGCCGTCTGTGATGAATGATCCTCCTTTTTACGCTCTTGTCTCATTTTCTGTTGAGATCAGGAGGCTCCAGTTAAAAGAGGTCAGAGGGCTCAAGGGACGGGACGTCAGGTCTCTCCAAAGCTGCAACGTTTCTTTTTTGTTTGACTGCAATCAAACATATAATCTCTTTCTTCATGCAGCAGTCCTCAGGCCTCCTGCCGTCTCTCCAACATCTGCTCCTCACGCGACGACCGCCTTGAGGATCCCGGACGTTCTGCGGCTTCCACCCAAAATAAAGACGGACGCTTTACAGCAGAACTCGACGAGGGCCGAGGCGGGGAGGACTTTTACAATAACCGATCCGCAGGCGAAGACCGCCGCGTGGAGAAGGACGACGGGAGTTAACGGCCCGTCAAACGCTCCAGCTGTTTCCCAAACGAACACGGATCCTTTGAGGAAAACTCAAGGAGCAAATCCATCCAGAGCTAACACGGACTCAGTCGAGCAGACGAGAATCAGCAACAGCATCGGGAAGATTTCACACGGCGGTGGAGCAGCTGCAGGTAAGACCAGGAATGTATGCATGCATGAAAGAAAAATAAAAACTAAATCATACATTTGTGTCTCCCAGGATCAGCTCAGCCTCTGGCCGTCAACGTTTCAGCGACGTGTGCGAGCAGGCCCTGCTTCCCCGGGGTTCAGTGCATCAACCGCCGGCCGCCACACGTGGGCTACGTCTGCGGACGCTGCCCGCCTGGACTTTACGGCAACGGTCGCATCTGCATGAAGAGCTCCAAGGAGGGTAAGAGACTGTTTTCTTTTCTTCTAATTTGCTTTGTCACAAGTAGCTTGTTTTTTTCAAACTAAACATCTGTTTGCAGCTTTTTTTAGATCTTTTATTTTGTTCCTGTGACGCTCCGGTCGCCCCCCGATGTTGTTTAATGTGTTTTTCTTGACTGGAAAGAATGTCGTTTATGGCGGCAGATAAATTCCTGGTAAATGGTTGGAGACTGTGTGAATGTTTGCTGAGCGTTATTTCTCACGAGGGGAAGGAGACGGTTTCATTCCAGCGTAAATCCCTTTACTGTTGGAAAGTCACAAAGTGTTTGTGCAGACAAATAAGGACTGTGCACGCTCCTGTTGTTAGATATTAAACACATGATGTCTTCTCCCGTCTTCCCTCAGCATCCAATCATCTCCAGACTCAAGGCAAGTCCAGCCGGTCCCCTCACGGCAGCAGCAGCAGCAGCAGCAGCAGCAGCAGCAGAGTGTCCCAGCTCCACCTGCCCGGCCTCCCCAGCAGGCACGGCATCAAGCACCTGTCCTCGTCCGTGGGGAGGGGAGGCGGGACGGGGAGGAGAGAGGCGGTCACTTCTGCCTCCAGGACTGGATCTAGCATCGCTACCTCGAGGGAGTTTGTGGTTCCTCATGTGACGGCCGCCAAGGTGAGTCACATGAGGAACTGTTTCTGTCCTCGTTTCAGCTTCTTTTGGGACATTAACCTCCTGTAACGCTCCTTCCTTCCTTCTCTAAATCTCCCAGAAGCCTGAAGCAGCGTTGACGGGCGCCCTGCCTCTAAAGGTAACCCCACCTGCCCCTCACGTCTCCACCCAGTCCCACAGAGCGACGCAGCCTCGCCTCAACCACTTAGCGTCCACCCAAGTCAAACCCTGGACCCCTCTGAGACCCGCCCTCCCTCTCACGGCGGCCCTCACCGCTCTGTCCTACTCGCTGTCCGAGTCCGAGTTCTCTGCCGACGGAGACGAGGCCGAGTCTGGATCGGAGAGGCCGTCACAGCAGCAGACGCCGGCGTTGACGTTAACTACGCTGAGTAAGAAGGTCTTCAGCTCCCCGGTGCAGAGGGCGACCTCCATCCAGCAATGGGCCAGGAGCGGTACGACCGCCGACAAACATGTGACGACCTGCGCCGACTGGCCGTGCTTTCCTGGCGTCCAGTGTGAACCAGCTGTGGACGGATGGGGCTTCCGCTGTGGGAGGTGTCCCGTGGGATACACAGGGGACGGACGATTCTGTCAAGGTAACTGATAAAGGTTAAACGGTGGTTCCAGCAGAAGCTGCATGAAGTACGCTGCCTTCTTTTTAACTTCTCGAGTCCACAAGTTGCAGGATTTCTGTCCGATGCGTCTCCGTTTGTGCCTCCAGCTGTTTGCAGACACGCTTGTGGTAGAAACATGGAGTGTGCTGCACCCAACACATGCCGCTGCAAACCAGGGTACACCGGACCCAACTGTCAGACGGGTAAAGGAGCTTTTGCATGATTAAAGTAGTTAAAAAACTGTTTTATGTTTCAGTAATTGCCATTTATTTATTTATTTTTTAAGCGATCTGTGATCCTGAGTGCGTGAATGGTGGCGTTTGCATCGCCCCCAACGTCTGTCAGTGTCCCCGAGGTTTCCACGGCGAGACTTGTCAGGAAGGTAAACGTCATTTATTTATTAACGTGGCACCGGAAACTAAAAAGAAAGATGGAGCTATGAGGAAGTTGATTCCTCAAGGTCGGAGCCGTGCAGCACAGCAAAGATCAGCTTTAGTAGTTTTAATTAGAGAGTGGGAACGGAGACAAGGCCGAGATGAGAAGATAGGAGATGTCTGAACGACTTTGGATGAGTTTAAAGTCTAGAAGAAGTTGTTTCCAGCAGTACTTGGAGTAAAGTCTTTCACCCTAAAGTAATAAAAGCTGACTGAGCTCCGTCTCTGCAGCTCTGTGCAGGTTACCGTGTGAAAACGGAGGCACCTGTGTGGGCCTGCAGACGTGCTCCTGTCCGTACGGCTTCGTGGGTCCTCGCTGTGAGACGCGTGAGTTCACATCAACCGATGCATCTGTTCCGCTTTTATTTATTTATTTATTTTAAATTAAGCAGCGAATGTTTGTTGGTTGCAGTCGTGTGCAGCCGTCACTGTCACAACGGAGGCCGGTGCGTGTCCTCGGACGAGTGCATGTGTCCTCCGGGCTGGACGGGACCGTCCTGTGAGACCGGTGAGAGACAAACTGAATCCCTGTTGAGTTGATGGTGTCTTTGTGGTTGTGCTCATGCGTCGTTGCTTCTCCTCCAGCTCTCTGCTCTCCTGTCTGCCTCAACGGAGGTTCGTGTGTTCGGCCAGACGCCTGCGAGTGTCCTCACGGCTTCTACGGAGCTCAGTGTCAGAACGGTAAATCTACAACTAAACACACCTGCACGAGTTTAAAAACAAACCTTTAAATGTCTTCTTCTTCTTCTTCTTCCTCCTCCAGCCGTCTGCAGCCCTCCCTGTAAAAATGGCGGCCTGTGCATGAGGAACAACGTCTGCTCGTGTCTGCAGGGATACACCGGGAGACGCTGCGAGAAAAGTCAGTCCTCCATTGTCCCGTCACCCCCTCTTCTCCTTCCCCAAATAAAGAACCAACTATAGACACCAGGGCGCACAAAAAGAAATGTGCACAGCAGAAATTAGGAAACGGAAAACCACTACAGAGAGATGTTAGCCGCACAAAAGCATTTCTAATCCTCTTGTAAACTTCACGCACCACAACTTTGATTAAAAGACTTTTCTCTCCGCCTCTCTCCAGGTGTGTGTGAGCCCATGTGCATGAACGGCGGCCGGTGCGTCGGTCCAGACGTCTGCGACTGTCCGTCCGGGTGGAGAGGGAGCACGTGTGATAAACGTAAGCCTCCTCTTCCTCTTCCTCCTCATCATCTTCTTCTTCTCATCGCTCGTATGTGATGAAGTGTTTGTGTGTCTTGCCTCTCAGCCAGCTGCCTCCAGAGGTGCCTGAACGGAGGAGAGTGTGTCGGTCCAAACACCTGCCTCTGCCCCCCGGGGTGGCAAGGCATGCTCTGCCAGATCCGTGAGTATCACAAGAAAATAAATCTGAGCTGACACCGATCATTAAATAATGATATTAATAATAATAATGAATCTCCTGACAGCTCGCTGTGAACAGAAGTGTCTCTACGGGAGTCGCTGTGTGCGACCAAACGTCTGCGCCTGCAGGACGGGATACTCTGGGTCTCTGTGCTCCAAGAGGGTATGAAACGCCGAACGTCTAGCATCGTTATTGTGCAGCTTAATGTCAGTTTAACATCTTTGTGGCTGCTTTGTGTGTTTCTTTGCAGCTAACATCTGTTTTTAATGACTTTGCATTTCTTAAAGTTCGCTATACACATATTTTTTTGTTTTTTTGGTGTCCTGGTGTCAGTTTTCTCTCTGAAAAAGAGCAAAGCAACTAGACGAGGTAAAGACGAGAGAAAGGAGGACGAAGATGGACACAAAGAGATGTTAAACTAACACAAGACAAGCTAAAAGAGATGCAAAATCAACAAAAACTGATGTGAAACACACAAAATGACAGCAAAGAGATGATAAACATCTATATAACTTAATTTTTCCGTTTTTTCCAGCTTCCTATCCCACGAGGCTGACGTCGACTGACCGACCTCCGGATCTAAACCTGACGTTAGCCTAGCATAGCACCAGACCTGAGGAAATAATAAGAATGATAATAATATTAATAATAATTAACGTTTTATTTTTTACCACGAGTCCAAACCTCTGTGTGAGTATTTATTTATTTGGTTGTCTCTTGTTGTATATTTCGTGTATAATCCGCGTTGTTTCCTGTGAAAACTTTGTTTACTGGATGTTTTGTAAGAAAATAAAAATAAAATAAAGACGCTTCGGATTTTTCTTCTGGCTTTGAATGATTCGGTTTAGCACGACTTACTCCTTTATAATAAAATACGACTCAAAATTATAATTTCTAAGATGCAGACGCATTAAAAATGTAGGAAGCATTCAAATAATTATCTTTAGGAAAGGTTAGTACTGACTGCACATAATTAGCTGGAGCTCTGATGCATTTCTTCTTTATTTCACGAATAAATAATATTAAAAAACACAAATATAGTTGCAGAGCAGGTTGTTTTTTTCCTGTTTTGGTGGAAGCTTACCTTTCATATCTTTCTGTGAGAAGCAGTTTCAGCCTCTCCACAATCCCTTTACATCTGAGCCGTTGCATCACCTGAAAGCAAAGATTCAGTCAAAGATTAATTAAAAAACACCTAAAAGCATGAAATTATTTCAGAAAATCACACATTTTCTTTTCTTCCGGTGCTCGTCTGCAGCAGAGAGGCATTTGACTTTGCTGCGGGGGCCAGACAAGTTCACGGCCAGCGGGGTCAGGGCCGAGGAGGCCTCCGGGGAAATGAGGATTAAAAGATTAATGAGGCCACATTAGCTCTGCACTAATTAGGATTCCTCTATGGCAGCAGACTCTGGCCCAAACACTGACTCTTGAACCTCCTCTAAGGGGATGTCTGCTGCCTCTGTCGCTGCTACACGTCCTAATAAATGTATTTATCTCATGTTATGGAGGCAGATAGACGCTTTCAGCCTCCTGCTGCAGGTTTAATCTGCAGGATCACTGGGGAGTCACTGCCCTCTAGTGGCAACAATAAAAAATAATGTTCAGAAAATATAAAATGCACAGAAAAGCATAAAAACTCAGTTTAGAGAATAAGTTAGGAGAAAACTTTTAAGTTTATTTGCAGGAGAAAGATTAAAAAGTTGTAATCTGAATGAGTTACAACCTGAAAACAGCTCCGAGTCCGCTCACAGATATTTATATCCACCACCCAAAGATGGCACTGGGTGAGGAGGAGGAGGAGGAGGAGGAGGACGAAGAGGAGGGTGCATGTGTCCATCATGGTGAGTAGAGGCAGAACAGAGCGGCCACACCTGGACTGTTCACTCAGTGGAGGCGCAGAGCCGCCGGCCAAGGCCGCAAAGTTATCCTCCAACGCTGGATGCCAAACAGGAAAAGACCCACAGACTGTGGACTGAGCATCAAGTTCACGAGCAAAGTCACAGAGAGGATTTTACCTGAAGACATAAAGAGAAAAGATATTAAAATAAATAAATAAATAAGAGAAGAGCACATGAGGAGGATGAACTGATGTAAAATAAGAAACTAAACACACAAACAAGAGAAATTAACACAAAATAAGCTCAAAAAATAAAAGAAGAGGCAAAAAATAATGGTGCAAAATATCTGAAACTGCACCTAAAGATATAAAGTTTTAATAAAACTTTAATCCCAGCTGGGTTTGCTTCCTGAACTACAAGGATGAATCCAGACCACGTGCTTCCTGTTCAATTTACACCTGGAGCTCAGGGTCCAGATGTGCAAATGATCCAGGAGCAAATACTGACACTACTTATTAGTTGTTGTATCACATTTAAAACCTTTAAAACCCATAAAACTTGACATTTATTTCCAAAATAAGTCCTCCTCTTCCTCCTCCTCCTCCTCCATAACTCCGGTATTGGCCCATATCGGTCGTGCCTAATTTAAACCTGTATCCTCCAGACCACAACAGGTGCCTCCTCCTCCTCTTCCCCTCCCTCAAAGCTCCACCTGTCTTCCCTTTTCCGCGGCGGGCAGGCGACCCAGAAAGCAGCCGTCATTCATTAGAAATAGTACGCCGATGCGCCGGGGGGCCGGAGGACGGCGCAAACACCCTCGGTCACCGGATCGACGGCAGCTGCTCGACCCCCCGGTTCTATTTTCACCCTCAGGATAAAGTGCAGGGCGCCGGATTCCCGCACGGCCCCCCCAAGCAGCTCCAGTCAGAGCAGCACCAGGATGAAGTCCACAGGCAACGCGCAACCCGACGGTTTCACCTCCGACCTGGACGGCCTGGACAGCGCCAGCGACAGTTCCGACGGCTGCAGCCCGCGCAGAGACCCGGGACAGGTGGGGGAGGAGGAGGAAGAGGAGGTGGCGGTGGCCTCTCGGACCGGTGCGCAGCGTTTGCGAAGGAGGAGACGGAGAAGGAGCAGCGGCGGAGATGGAAGAGGCGCCGGAGGAGACGCGCTCCTGTCCGGCGTGAGCAAACAGAGGCAGGCGGCCAACGCGCGGGAGCGGGACAGGACGCACAGCGTGAACACGGCCTTCACGGCGCTGCGCACCCTCATTCCCACCGAGCCCGCAGACAGGAAGCTCTCCAAGATAGAGACGCTGCGCCTGGCCTCCAGCTACATCTCCCACCTGGCCAACGTGCTGCTGCTGGGGGACGACTGCTTGGACGGGCAGCCCTGTCTCCGCTACCAGGGCATCCTGCACGGCCCCGCCGCCCTCAGCGCGCCCTCTCTGCGGCCCATTTGCACTTTCTGCCTCAGCAATCAGAGGAAACTGGTGAGTGTCCATCTGTGTTAACAATTACGCATGAGTTACGCACGAGTTGTAATAGAATAAGCGACATTTCCTGGAGAAACCATCATTACGCAGAAGCAGAGAGGTGCAGGATCTGACCCCAAACCCTTCAAGCAGTAGCAGATGAGGCACCTGTACAGGTTGCATCCTCTTTATGTGGAAAATAAACCTGGAGGTGCTGAGTTTATGGAGGTCAGCGGTGATCTGGGTTCACCACAGTGGCACCTGTTTCTCTGGAGACTGTCAACACAAATGGAAACAGGCCTTAAAGAGGTTTAAAGAGACTCAGGTGCAGGTTAAGGTTCAGATGTGAGGAGGGTTTATTTCATCCATACATGGTTTAAGATTGAAATTAAAGATCTGAGAATGGACTAAAGAGCAAAACCAAAAGGAAAATGTAAACACTCCAGTGTGTGATGGTTTCTGACTTATTTTAGTTAATTCTAAGTTGAGTTACAGCTGCAAACCTGCTGACTGTAGATGCCACTAACATTTCTACAGTATTAAAAGGTTTTCTAAAGTTATCCAGGTCTGAATGAAGCGTTTCTTTTTCCTCCACAGCTCAGAGACGGAGGGAAGCACTCTGCTGCGATGTGAGGAGACGAGGAGTCCCCCGACCCCGACGCTGTTGTTTACATGTAGGACTTTGTACATAATAAATATATATTTATTTTTGGATTAGACTAAAAAACCAAAAAAAAAGACAGCTCTATCACTGAAAAGCACTTTCTGTTGCTTCTGAACTCTCCCGTGTTTTGGTTGAGCTGTAACCTGAGCCGTGTGTAAAGTTGCACCTGACGTGGGGCTATTTTAGTCCTCCGCCCTCAACGCTCCACCAATGTCTGACTCCTAAAGAGAAAAAAGAAAAAAGAAAAGAAACAAGTGTCCTTCAGACTCATGAAGGAAACCAAGGAGCAGCTGCTGCCAGCTCTGCCTTACCTTCAGATCCTGTCAGAAATGTCACAATGGAGCAGGCGCGCTTGCTAACTAACGTACGGCCTCTAATGGTGGACAGCAGAACTCCAACACTTTAGACCAACAGGGAACCAGTGTGGTTCCTGCCACAGACTGGTTTGAAGCTTAAAGTTTACCCAAAAATAAACGCAGAGATGTCGGGGTTTAGAGTGGAAGCCGAACACAAACCAAAGTAGCTCTCTTGTCGGTTAAAAAGCTCCAAGACAGAACTTTCTGCTCCGAGCATTTAAAATAAACCCGTGCCCAAATCTTTCTGCCCCAGATGTGCAACCAGCTGTGGAGACATTTGTCCACCATACCCTGCAAAGAAAGGATCAAAGGTTAAAGTGCAGCTTTCAGGATTTTCTTAACAAATCTCACAAAAAGACCAAAACAGAAATGAACATTAGGCAGCGAGTTGTAGGACAAACAAGGAGGCCACACATCTGCAGCTTCATAGATCTAGATGTAGGTGGTCATGATGTTGTGGCTGATCCATTACTGTTAATATAAACACAAACACTTGGTCTTTTCTTTGAGATTTGTTTAATTAACATTAATAAATAAACGGAGGAATCTCCAAAGTTAAAAGAAACAGAGAATCCAAGAAGATGTGAATTTGCTCAGGGCGTCGACGTCTGAACACAAACAGGCATTTTCCGTTGCAGCTTAGCTCAGAGCTAAACGTCTGCACGGCTCTGCAACAACCCGACCTTAAGTGCATGCTTTCACAAATATTTATTTTGTGTTAAACTCAGGACGACTTCACGTAGTTTGGTGCAAAAAAAAGGACAAAGAAGTTTCTCTATATGCAGATAAAGATGCTAGTTCTCTGCCGCTAATCCCGAAGCTAATCCTAGAAATAAGTCGTTGCACTTCAGGAACGCTAGCTCCTCATTTATATCCGTCAGCGTGGTGAAATGTTTACTTTTTGCGTTGTTGCACACTCTCTCTTTTATCACTTTTAAAGAACGACGACGTTTTGTGAGCCCATGATTGCAGGACGGGCTCTAGGCCGCCTTCCTTTTGCACCGATCTGGAGAATAAATATATATAAATATATGTAAACGCTAATCCTTTTACAAACAACCGGATCCCTACTTGCACACTACCTCAGACATGTTTTAAATACCTTGAAGGCCTACCTCTAGATCAGACGAGTAACATGACTGTAAAAAAAGAAAAAGAAAAAGAAAGAAGTACTTGAAAACCTGACGACTGTGTGCTTTGCAAAATACAGAGAAGCTGCTTGAAGAGAAAATGTATTTTTGTACAATAAAAATAAAGAAGGATATAAAACCGTCTGTGTTCATCGTCTGAAATGTGCTTCGGCACCAACCGAACGCTTTAAATCACGGCTCCTGTCAGTGGGTGAGATGCGTTAGGGAACAAGTTGAACATTAATTCATTTAAAGTTGATGTTGGAAGCAGGAAATATGCCCACGTGGATGAAGAGGAGGAGGGAGAAGGTCAAAGGTCGAAAGAAGGAGAAGAAGAACCAGAGACATGGACCAAGGACCACTGAGAAAGAGGAAGACGAAGAAGAGAAAGTGGAGGAGGAAGAGGAAGAATAGTAAGAAGAGGACAACGTAGAGGGAGAGGAAGAAAAAGAGGAAGTGGTGGAAGAGGAGGAAGAGAAAGAATAGTAAGATGAGAAAGCAGGGGAAGTAGAAAAATAAGAGGAGGAGGAGGAAGAGAAGCTCAAAGACCCAAGAGGAAGACGGAGAAGAGGAAGCAGAGGAAGAGAAAGTGGAAGAATAGTAACAAGAGGAGGTGGTAGAGGAACAAAATGAAGAGGAGGAGGAACTAGAGGAAGAGGAGGAGGAAGTAGAGGAAGATGTGGAGGAGGAATAGTTAGACGAGGAAGTGGAGGAGGAAGCAGAACAATAAAGAAGAGGAAGAGAAGGAACACGAGGTCAAAGGAAGGAGAAGAACCAGAGACAAGGTCATGGGTCAAGCTACTGTAGCCCAGTTCAGTTTATATTTTAATATTCAACCTGTCCAGTCCTAGAGTTGGTCTCCTGTAGCTTCCTAAAGTCTGTCCTTGTCTTCTCCTAGAGTTGGTCTCCTGTAGCGTCCTAAAGTCTGTCCTTGACTTCCTTGTCTTCTCCTAGAGTTGGTCTCCTGTAGCGCCCTAAAGTCTGTCCTTGTCTTCCTTGTCTTCTCCTAGAGTTGGTCTCCTGTAGCTTCCTAAAGTCTGTCCTTGACTTCCTTGTCTTCTCCTAGAGTTGGTCTCCTGTAGCTTCCTAAAGTCTGTCCTTGTCTTCTCCTAGAGTTGGTCTCCTGTAGCGTCCTAAAGTCTGTCCTTGTCTTCCTTGTCTTCTCCTAGAGTTGGTCTCCTGTAGCTTCCTAAAGTCTGTCCTTGTCTTCCTTGTCTTCTCCTAGAGTTGGTCTCCTGTAGCTTCCTAAAGTCTGTCCTTGTCTTCCTTGTCTTCTCCTAGAGTTGGTCTCCTGTAGCTTCCTAAAGTCTGTCCTTGTCTTCCTTGTCTTCCCCTAGAGTTGGTCTCCTGTAGCTTCCTAAAGTCTGTCCTTGTCTTCCTTGTCTTCTCCTAGAGTGGACTGGATTCAGTCCAATAAATCTTTCAGTCAAAGTTAATGTAGTGTGGAGAGGGTAGCTGGTACCTTGTGTTCTCTACTCCAGAAATGTTCTGGTCATCCAACGCTGCCATAAACTCCCTAACCCTTTCTGGAAGATGTTTCTCCTTGACGCTGTCTCCAGGAAACTTTTCTCTTCTTTTAAACGTTCACCAAACAAACTCCTTCCACACAGCAGACGTGTTTAGTCGTCGTCTTCCAGGATTTAAACGCCGTTAAAACAGAAGTTCTGGTGTTTTTTTGGTACGTTTTGGTTTATATGGCAGCGCTACAAGAGCCCAGATGAGGACTCTAGTTTTAATGTTGTGGCAGATCAGTGTTTAATGCATTTCTGCAGCAAATGACAAAAAGAATTTAAAAAATATCCAAAAATGACAGTAGGAACCATTTCAATAATCTTTATTTTATTTCATAAAAAAGTCAAATTGGTTTTTATATCAGATTTAAAGAAAAGTAGAAACCAATAATCCGTTGGCTGGCGAGGCATCTTATGGGGAGGGGGGAGGAGGAGGGGGGCGTATGTAGGGAGGGAGGAAGGGAGGGAGGGGGCTGACCAGAGAGGCCTCGACAGGCAGTACAGGGTTACCCCCAAAAAGTCCAAAAAAAAAAAATGAAAAAGGCGAAGTTTAAGACTGAACATGAGCCGGGCCAAAATAATAAAAAGGGGGGACGATAATAAAAATAATAATAATAACCTTTGGCTAAACTGCGCTAACGGTTTCTGTCGGCCTTATTCTCGCATGGCGTGAAGGCAAACTTTAAATTCATACAAGCAGCAGCCATCGAGATCACGTGGAATGTTTTTTTTTTGTTTTAAATCCAAATTACAGAAGGCATTACAACAAAAATATTAATAATAATAATAATAATATTAAAGAGAGAAGGGGAGATTTATTCTGGTTTAATCCTGCTTCCACTTTACGTCATAAAAAGGATCGAGCCCTTTCTTTCCTTTTTAGTTTAAATAGCATTTTTGTCGTTTGGAGTGGAAGGATTTCAGTGTCTGGGGGTGAATAAGTAACAGGAGGTAGAAGAGAAAGAAGGGCGAAGACATTCTACTGCTCCTGCTGCTATTTGTAAAAAAAAACAACAAAAAAATAAAAAAAAAAACAAAGCTCATCTGGCGTTGGAGGTCTTAGTCCGCCTCCTCTTCATCCGATTCTGATTCTAGAGAGAAGAAGAAGAGATAAAAGTCAGTTAAAAGGCTGTGTTATGTTAAAAAAAGGTGTTTAATGGTCGATAAAGTCTGAAATTAAAGGTTTATTATGGAGACAAGAGTCAGATTTTTCCAGGGCTGGGTTTAAAACAAATTAAGATTCAAATTAATCTCTAATAAATAAATAAACGGCATTTCCTGCATCGTGCAACAAGTCCATTACTCAGAGCAGCAGCATCAGGCCTGACTGGATTTTTAAAAAAGTACGACGTCAGAGAAGACTGTAGAAGCGTGATCGATCTAAATGCGTCTGCGCAGCTAAAAGGACGCCAGCCAGCTTCGGTGTCGGCCCTCTCCTGCCGCAACAAGTCCAACTATCTGCCCCGGGCTGGAGGGTAATTACCTTCCTCTGCGTTCTTCAGCCACTCGACAAATTTTTTCATCTGCTCGAGGAAAACGCTCTTCCCCTTGGCGACGTGGGCTTCGGTGTACCACTTCAGTATGGCCTCTTCGCTCAACACGTCCGCTGCGATCGAGAGGAGGCGCGTTAAAGAGGGAAATGTAAACGGTAGAAGAGTTTAAAAAGGTTTAAGGAAAGACGATCAGGCACCAACCTTTGTAGAGGAGCACCACGATCTTCTGAAACGCCTTCATGAAGTGGATGTTGTCGTAGCAGTACTCCTGGATCTTCAGCAGCAGGCTGAGCTCGGACAGACCCTGGGAGGTGAAGGCTTTCAGCAGAGGACTGTATTGCTGCAGAGAGGAGAAGACAACGAAGACCCGAAGGTTTTTAAAAAGTTCCACAAGAATAAAACCGACATCCACGACCGTGCGCATCACCCTACCTTCAAGTGTTTGATGGCTTGTTCGGTCACCAGCTCTTCCTTCTTGTTCCACTCCACGCAGCTCATCACGCTGGTCCAGATGATGCTGATCATCGCCTGCTCAGAGAGGCCGGCCTTCTTCATCTCCTCCCTGGTGAAGGCAATGATCTGAGGGACGAACACGGACAGATAGAGGTTTAAGAGACGTGTTGCAACATCTCAAGAGCTGAGGTAATCATTTATGTATTTGTACTCCAGCCTCACCTCCTTCTGAGGGTCACCGCGGGACATCTGCTCCTGGAGCTCCTTCTGCAGCTCTTTGCGGGCGCCGATGGACTGCTGGTTGCGGGCGAAGTCGGACAGCTCCTTCAGCCCGGCGTCGGTGAAGTACTTAGAAAAATGCTCGCAGCTCCGTTTGTTGGCAGGAAAGAGTTCCTGTGAAGCAGAGACAGTCACGAGTCTTAACAATCGGAGATAAGAGCGACAACTTGCGAGGAGCAGAGAGATCTGGGATCGTCGGCTTACCATCAGCCTGTTGTCCATGCCGACTTTGCGGAGACTGCCAGCAACAGAGTTGATGTCCTTCTCGTTGATCCATGACTTGAACAGTTTTACAGCAAAGGCTGCAGATACGCCTGAAAAGAGATCAAATAAAACACGTTTGAAAAGAAGCTCTCCCTTTTTATTTCCACAGATTTCGCTCCTAAAATAAAAAACACAAGTGCTCACCCTCTTTGACGAGGTTCTCGTTGAAGAGGCTGTTCAGGATGGAGGCTGATATGTTGCCGTTGGCCAGCAGGATGCCGGTCAGCATGGCGAGTTTGTTGCGCTCAGACTCCGTGAACCCCTTTAAGAACAGCAGCAACTGGGAAGATAAAAAATAATAAGGTTTATTTAACGCTACAGATTTATCAGTTTACATTTAAAAACGACTTCAACGCCGGACCTGTCAAAGCTGCCGGGAATCAGCTGGAACAAACCCAGCGCAGAGACCCGTCCAACGAGCACAGCCAGTTGTGAACTCCGCTTCAAACTACATTAAAAAAACAGAACTCACCTTCTTGATCTCCTCTTCGAAACCCTTCTCCAGGTACTTGTAACGCCTGATCAGCTTGTTAAAAACCTGAGGGCACAAAACAACCGCTAAATGTTTAGAAAAACGTATCATTTTATTTATTTAAAAGTCTAATAATGTGTGGTTTCTACCTGAGCGTATGCTTGCATGGTCTCCAGGTCTTCTTGTGCCGTGAAGAGGCAGAACTCGGTGCGGGTCATGTCGTCGGACAGAGTCCCGCCTGGGGCTGGAGCGGAGAAACGCAAGTCAATAACACAAGACTTCCTGCCTACAGCCGGGACTTATTAAGTAATTTAACGGCGCGCGAGTGCCGATCAATACGGCAGCAGCTCACCCAGCATGCCGCCGGCCACCAGGATGTCGAAGAGCGTCTCGGCATAGCGGCGGTAGTCGAGCTTGGCGCCAGAGGCATCAAGGAACTTTGCAACCGCTTCCAAATCAGTGCCAGTTTGATTCAAGCCTTGTACGATACTTTCTTGAAACTGTGTAGGGTCAAATCTCTCCTTTTCATCTGTGGGAAGGCAAAGGTTGGGATTTAGAAGAACACCTGAGCAGGAGAGAGCTGCTACGACGTTAATAAAAGGAGAAAGAGACTGACCTCTTTTCCTCGTTTTGAAACGCTGGCCGGTTAGCGTTGGCTTTTGCTGCTTTTGATTATTCATAAAAGACACCTTGGTAGAAAGAAAAGACAAAACACAGGCGGTTAACGTTTGGACAAGCAGACAATGAAGAGCTTCATTTAATTGGGGTTTGTGCTGCCAGGTGATCCAGGTGTTCACACTGTCAACTGGCAGAAGTTGCGCAATAAAGTTTGACGCCTGTGGGCACAGATGTACTCTTAGAAAAAACACTGTGTGTACTTAGAAATAACCTTTATTTATTATGGCATTTATTGAAATATAATATCCAATAAATGTCACCTGTGCTGCTCTTTATTAGCTTAAATGTATGTAGTTTCGTTTTACAGTAAGGCTTTATTTGCCTATTTTTTTTTTTATTAGGATTAGATTGTTAAATAAATCTTTTTACAATCCAATAATAAAAAGTCTACATGTTAAACCCGCAGCACTGATTTATTTAAAACCAAACTACAGGTGAGGGCTTTAATATTCAGCCACACCAGAGCGGAGGAGGACCAAACAGACAAAAGAGGAGCTACAACGGAGCTGGAGATTAATCAGATTTACGGGTTTAAGGGTTTAATCAGAGCGAATAAGTTTGATAATGAGGCTGAAAACGTTTTGTTTAATAACTCTAAGTTCAGTCAACTGCTTTATTATTAACAGGAATCTTCAAAACTTCAGGTAACTGTGGATTAGCTAGCTAGCTAGCTGGCTAGCTGGCTAACTCCGGGCCTCACCATGCGCTGAGGCATCGCAGGCAGGTTAGCCGGGCCCGCTAGCTGGCTAGCCATCTTTCATTTAAAGCTAAATCGCGGCTTTAAAAATAAAGACTACGAGCTGATATGTGCTTAAATGTAACCCGCTGTCAAGATGTCACAACAAACTTCGTAGTAATATAGAAGTTAACTTAAATAAAAGCAGAAAGCAGAATGCTAACGCTAGCTAGCCGAAGTGAAAGAACACAAAATTCGCCCTCCAGCGGCGCCCATGATGGCTCCATTCCCGGCTAAAAAAACGGTATTTAACACCTTCTAACAAGACACGTTGGCCCCTTTACGTGATCGATGGGGTATGAACTGACACGGGGAGGCCGGGATTAACGGGTACTCACCGAAATTAATGCAGATAAAAAACGGTTGTGAACCAGGGGGGAATTGAAGCAAGTGTCGAGTCTCTCAGTGGCCCAAACAAAAAGACCTTCCCGTCAGGACTTCCGCAGACTCCACCCGCTGCGCATGCGCGATTTAAAGGGGATTTCCGCTCAGCAAAAAATAAATAAATAAAATAATTTTACTTGTACTCTATATCTTACGACGGAGTATTAGGGCCACATTAAGGAAGAAAAAAAATCACAAACCTCGAGAATAACGTCGTAACTTATGAGAATAAAGTCATAATTTATGAGACTAAAGTCATATATTACGAGAATAAAGTCGTTATTTATGAGAATAAAGTCGTTATTTATGAGAATAAAGTCATATATTACGAGAATAAAGTCGTTATTTATGAGAATAAAGTCGTTATTTATGAGAATAAAGTCATATATTACGAGAATAAAGTCGTTATTTATGAGAATAAAGTCGTTATTTATGAGAATAAAGTCATATATTACGAGAATAAAGTCGTTATTTATCCGCCGTGCTCGCCGGAGCTCGACTCCCTCTGGATCCAGAATCTTAATTATCAGTCGGATTGTTTCTTGAGACACCATGAAACCCCTCTGAATGGCCCGCTGATGCATCCACCGATAACCCTGCAGTTGACCAGTTCCATCCATTTCCCCCTCCACAAAAGCAGCGACTTCCTCCAAGTCCGTCTGGTTCTTTCTCGGGAAAAGATGCATTTTCTTGCATATTCTTTTTAAAGTCCTAATACTTATAATGATGTGATGCTGATGTGCCAAAAGATTAAGTATCTCCTTGTTTGTGAAACCTATCCTAAAGTACAACTCCACAAAATCCTCCACGGCCCTCATTTTACCAACTGTCTTCCTCTAAAACAACAGGTTAGAATATTATGACTTTATTCTCATAAATAACGACTTTATTCTCGTAATATATGACTTTATTCTCACAAATAACGACTTTATTCTCATAAATAACGACTTTATTCTCGTAATATATGACTTTATTCTCACAAATAACGACTTTATTCTCATAAATAATGACTTTATTCTCGTAATATATGACTTTATTCTCATAAATAACGACTTTATTCTCATAAATAACGACTTTATTCTCGTAATAAATGACTTTATTCTCGTAATATATGACTTTATTCTCATAAATAACGACTTTATTCTCATAATATATGACTTTATTCTCATAATATATGACTTTATTCTCATAATATATGACTTTATTCTCATAAATAACGACTTTATTCTCATAAATAACGACTTTATTCTCATAATATATGACTTTATTCTCATAAATAACGACTTTATTCTCATAAATAACGACTTTATTCTCGTAATATGACTTTATTCTCATAAATAACGACTTTATTCTCGTAATATATGACTTTATTCTCATAAATAACGACTTTATTCTCATAAATAACGACTTTATTCTCGTAATATGACTTTATTCTCATAAATAACGACTTTATTCTCGTAATATATGACTTTATTCTCATAAATAACGACTTTATCCTCATAAATAACGACTTTATTCTCGTAAATTATGACTTTATTCTCGAAGTTTCTGATTTTTTTTTCCCTTAATGTGGCCCTAATACGCCGTCGTATTAATAAAGACAAAAATTGGACAAATGATGGACAAATGTATGGATTTTGCTGACTTGTGTTAACTGGACGAGAGGTGTAAAGTGGTACTAGCTTCAAATCTCTCCTTTTTATCAATAATATATATATTTATTTGAAAATAATCTAGATACTTTAAAGGGGACAAAAACACCTTGATATAGTCTCTACACTAAGGTTATTACAATATTATTATGTAATTACTGACATATATCACGCTCTACAAATAAAAGCATACTAATTTCACTGCACACACATTTTATTGTAGTATTGTTCTACCTTGTTTTGGATAAAATTAGGTTTTTGATGATTTTTAATGAATAAAAAAAGTGTTTTTGCAACACAGGGTTGAGTTTGTTTAACTTGCACCTTCAGCTCACTCTTTAAATCATCAGATAAATAAATCAGAGGTGCAGCAGTGACCTGCAGTGGCGCTGCCAGGAGACCAATGGATTCAAACATGTGACGTGAAGTGATGCAGATCAGCTCTTAAAAGATGCGACGGCACAAAAGCCGAGGCTTCACACGGACCTGCTCGTCGGCCGGAGACCACTTCATCTTCTCAGCATGTCTGTGCCAAGTGAGCTGGTTGTCTTCGTCAATGGGAGGAAGGTAAGCACTTTGAAATTTGGTCATTTTGATGGTTAAGAAATGTACTTGGAAAGTCATTCTTGTAAAAGAAGATGAGATACGAGCAGTTTCTGGATACATACAACTATAAATGTGATAAAAATGAGAATATTAAGAGTCAGAAAACAAGTCAATATGAAAAGTTAATTATTAAACAGTGACAGTAGGAGAAAAAATCACAATAAAAACTTAATTTGATGCATTTTTTTTATATGTTTTTCAGACTGAAGATGACGTTTAATATAGAATCTTTCAGGGTAAACGACAAAGATGAAAATATTTCTGTAATATATTTAAAAGGAAGATGAGGCTAGAGACAGGGAACTATATCAAGGTTAATATTTAATCTAATTATTGGGGTTAGCAGTGTATGTGCTGCTGGATTAAAGTGTTGATTATAAATGACCATAAAGAGGACACATGAAGCTCATGACAGTCACACACAAACATCCTGACAGAGGTTATTTCTAAGCGTGAAGTCACCTGATGAAAACATGATTTGAAACGGTTCAGTTTTTACTTCCTTCCTTTAAGGTTGTCGAGGAGAACGCAGATCCAGAGGAGGTGCTGCTCAGTTTTCTGAGGAGGAAAGGTTTGTCTTCTTCTAATCTCTGACTTGATAAATCTAGCAGTGACTTTAATTTCCTGACCTCTTCCTGTCACCAGTCGGTCAGACGGGTGCTAAGAACGGCTGTGGAGGTGGAGGATGTGGAGCCTGCACCGTCATGGTGTCCAGATGCGACCGCACCCAGGAGAGAGTCGTGCATCCTTTTTCTAAACCGTAGTTTCATAGTTTATATTAACTCCTGAGGTTTTTTTTTTATTTCCGTGACCTTTGACCTGTGCAGACAACACGCCGTCAACGCCTGCCTGCAGCCGGTCGTCGCCCTGCACCGAGCTGCCGTGGTGACGGTCGAAGGCGTCGGCAGCACCAGGACTAAACTCCACCCGGTCCAGGTAACGAGACGCTCAGGATTAGAAACGATTCGAGAAGATATCCTGGAGGGTAAACCACTTTAAAAATTCACCTAGAATAAAAGTAGAAGCTGCTCCTTCCTCGTGTGTGAACATTGTGATCGGTGGCTGCAGATCAGATCTACATGGGCGGTCAGGAACATTTCTACTTGGAGACTCAGGGAGTGATTGCTGTTCCCAAAGGAGAGGACGAAGAGATGGATTTGTTTGTAGGCACTCAGCACGCCGCCTTCACTCAGGTCAGATTAAAAAACTTACTACAGCAACGGAGGATGTACTCTGGACGAATCGGCATTCGTAAGAGATTTGCCGTTATTGCAGCTAACAAATAACTCCACGTATTTGTAAAGATCCAAACATTTCCGAGCTGTGTTTTGCAGGTCATGGACAAAGCCGTCCTCCACATGGACAACGGCTACAAGATCCCAAACCTGCGAGGTCGGGGCGTGGTGTGCAAAACCTACCTGCCCTCCTACACCGCCTTCCGGGGCTTCGGCGGGCCTCAGGGGCTCACGGTGATGGAAAGCGTCCTGCACGAGGTCGCCGTTCGCTGCGGCCTGCCTCCTGAAAAGGTCAGAGTTCACCGGGGTGAACTCTAGTTTTGTTCGCTTACACAAAAATTACACATCAAACAGCTGCTTCCTCCTTAAAAGAAACTGAACCGTGTCTCTCTGCTGCAGAACATACGCACTGACATTGTGATGGACGTTGGTAGAAGCATCAATCCAGCTTTGGACATTGGACAGGTGCAAGAAAAACACCGTCTTTTTGACAATTAAAGTGTTTTTTGAGGTTATACCGACCACAGCTCTACGACGATGTTGGTGTCTTGCAGGTGGAGGGAGGTTTCGTTCAAGGCGTCGGCCTCTACACCATCGAGGAGCTGCAGTTTTCTCCAGACGGGGTCCTCATGACCAGAGGTCCGTCCCAGTACAAGACCCCAGCGCTGTGCGACGTCCCGGCTCAGCTCAACGTCCGTCTGCTCGCCAACTCTGAAAAACCCCCACGCCATCTACTCATCTAAGGTAGCAGAGGATGCTAGGATGCATCTTGATCTTGCAAAGTGTTTTTATATATTAGACTGACTGTCTCGTTGTTGTTCCAGGGTATAGGCGAGCCTCCGGTCTTCTTTGGCGCCACTATTTTCTTCGCCATCAAAGCGGCCGTTGCTGCAGCGCGCCAAGAGAGAGGACTGGGGGACACGTTCAGTCTGAGCTCCCCTTCCACAGCAGAGAAGATCCGCATGGCCTGTCAGGACCAGTTTACCAAAATGGTGCCAAACGTGACACATTTCTAACATATCGTTGTTTTTCTAAGACAGTAAAATGAAACAATTTATCACAGTGCATTAATTTTAATCAAGATAAAGTATTCATTACACAGTTTGAGACACAGCACGCTCTCCTTACTTGCATCTCCTAACCTCCTCCTCTCAAACACCTCTCTAACTTCACTTCCTGTTGCTCCTACAGGCCTCATCTCCGACGGGGAAGAGCGCCGTCCCGTGGTGCATCGACGTGTGATCAGCCCTCAAGAAGACAAATCAGATTTTTGTGATTTACTGGTTTTAGTCACACAGAAAGAAATAAAACTGTAAAATCCTTTCACGTTTCACATGGTTGAGAATAAACGATGATTTCTTTGTGATACATTTCTGCAGCATTAGTGGAATAACTGTTAATTATGGTTAGTTGAGTCAGTTTTCATTCAGGTTCAGATGTTTAAGGCCCACGGTTTGAATGATCCTGGTTCACTCGCTGGGATCTGGAAAATCAAACAAAAAACATCAATAAATGTCTGCTGCAAAGAGTTTACGATAAGAAACAAATGTAAAAATCTAATTTATGTGTTTATTTAATTAGTTACTGCCTTGAAAAGCTTCTAAAACGTTGGATTTAGGGCTAATTTCTTCTTTCTGAAGATTCAGAAACTGAAACAATGAAGATCTTTTTAAAAGAAGCACTCAGGGTGGACAGTGACCTTCTGAGTGAACGGGGAGGTGCAGGCCAGACAGGCTCGCTCTGGTGTCGCCGGGCTGTCCAGACGAAACGTGCCGACTAAACCGGACTCTGAGCGAGCGGCGGCGGCGGCGTCTTTGATGGCGAGGAACACCGAGGTGCCCAAGGCCAGAACAGGTTCCCCGATACCCTGCAGAGACAAATGAGCGACAGGAACTCATCAAGTCACCGTTACGAACTCACAGACAAAAAAATGAAAGAGAAATGAATGAGATGACGACCTTTGAGGAGTAGATGGCGTGGGGGTTGTCAGAGTCCGGCAGCAGGTAGACGTTGAATCGAAGCGGCACGTCGCACATCGCTGGGATCTTATACTGGGACGGTCCTCGAGTGTACAGGAGCCCAGAGGGAGAAAACTTCAACTCCTCCAGAGTGAAGAGGCCCAAACCCTGCATGAACGCTCCTTCAATCTGAGAGGAGGAAGTTAAAGAATCATTTCAGTTCTGCATGTAGACAGTCTCCTGTTCTACCAGAGGACGTGGTGTCTGCTGGATCCAGATCTGCTGTCTGAAGAGCTCCACTGTCCTGCAGGAAGAGCTCATATCCGTCCACAGAGATCCTGCTCACTGGATTGTTTTTGTCCTTAATCATTCTCTACAGCAGGGGCGTCAAACTCATTTTAGTTCAGCCCAATTTGACCTCGGGGGGGCCGTTTAGTTCTGGGTCTCAGTGTCTTGTTATGTCCAAAACTTTTAGTAAAACTGTTTGACAAATGAGGAATTGCAGTTCATGTCCTCAATGTAAATTTTGCACAGATTGGAACCTGTGTCGGGCTGGTTTTGGCCCCTGGGCCGTATGTTTGACACCCCTGGTCTAGAGACAATCTGAGGTGAGCAGAAGTTTCAGGAATAACCTTTAAAGTTTAAACTCTTAAACTTTCACCTGGCCGATGTCCACGCACGGGTTCACACTTCTGCCGATGTCGACCATCAGGTCCGTCCTCACCGTCTGCAAGAAGAAGCAGATAAACACAAGTTCAAATTCTGAAAACGTTGACACTGAGTTGAGATTGATGTTCAACCAGTCTGACCCTGTAGTCTCCAGTGAGGCCGTCCAGCTCCACCTCACTGCAACAAACTCCAAATGTGAAGTAGGCGTAAGGCTGACCCTCCAACTTGTCCCAGTCCATGTACATGTCTGGACCTCTGAGGACACCCAGGAAGACACTGATTACTTCATTTGGATTCAATAACGATTCAAACAGGATGAAGGTTTGTGTCGTACCGGTGGAATCCAGTAGCTGATAAACTGATCTTCTCAAGGAAAGCGTCGCTGACCTGCATTCAAATCAAAGTCAAACACTTCAAACTCCAATCACAGCTTTCCTCTCTTATCAGTTCATACCCAGTCCTCCCATGATCCTTTGGGGTTCTTCTTCCTGATCGGCTCCAGTCGTTGGTACAGAGTCTGACAGGCGTTCTGATGGAGAGGAAGATGACGGTTATTAGTTTTAATAAAGACATTAAATAGAGAGAGAAGAGCTCCAGGAAGTGGGCGTCACCTTGACCGCCATGCCGTTGGCGTCGGTGCCGAAGGAAGCGGCAGACGGGCAAGTGTTGGGAACGGAGCTGGTGCTGGTTTCACTGATGTAGATCTTTGAGGACGGGATGTGAAGCTCCCGACTCGCAACCTGACACAGAAATAAAAAAATCATTTTCTATATATATTTTTTTACAAATTATTTTGTCAGTCATTGTGTATTTATTCTTTTCGGTCCAGAACCTCTTGCGTGAGCGTACCTGTTGCATTTTCGTGTGGATTCCCTGACCCAGCTCTGTCCCACCATGAGAGACCAGAACAGACCCGTCTTTATAGATGTGGACCAGAGCTGCAGCCTTTCACACACAAACAGAAAAAGTTTTGTTTTCTGTCTTTTTAAAGAGACAAAGAGACCAAATGAAGCCCCACAGACCTGGTTCAAGAAGCCTTCTGAGAAAGCGATGCCGTATTTGATAGGAACGATGGACATCCCCCTCTTCTTCCAGCGGTTCTGCTTGTTAAACTGGTCGATGGCTTGGCGGCGGGCGCTGTAGTCGCTCTTCATCTTACATTCCTCCCAGCAGCGCAGCAGGTTCTCAGGGCTGAACTCAAACTTGTAGTGAGTGATTGACGGCCCGCGGTACATGTTGACCTCCCGAATCTGAACAATCAACGACAACGTTAGACACAGTTTTACAGGATCAAGAAAACATAAAGAGGGATGAGGTGCTACCTCGTGTGCAGGACGTCCCAGCGCCATGGCCACATCGTTGACCATGTTCTCCACAACTAAGAGGGTCTGGGGGACGCCGAAGCCCCTGAAAGCAGTGTTGGAGGGCAGGTTGGTCCTGCAGGCGGCGGCATGTCCTCGCAGGTTGGGGATGTTGTAAGCGTTGTCCATGTGAAGCGCAATCTTCTCAGCGACCTGCAACAAGATTAAAAATTAAAACTTAAAGAACTCCTCTACAATTCTTGAAGCTCTGCAAGAATCTCCTTCACCCACCAGAACAGATTCATCCGCAGTGTTGCCAGCGCTGATATAGAACTGGATATCTGCAGCCACGATCCTTCCATCCTTCATGAAACCAGCCTGAAAAAAAGCAGATGTTGATTTTATTTAAATCCCAGGACAGATTTAAAGACTTCCCCCGAGCTGACTCTGCTGTACCTTGTATTTTGCCAGGAGAGGATGTCGGGCTCCGGTGATCAACATGTCCTCGCCTCGCTCCAGTACGCAGCGAACAGCACGACCGGTCCTTAAAACAGTTACAGGACACTTCTTCACACCTGGTATTAAAATGTGTCTCCACATTCGTCACCATCCAGCACTTAAGATCTCAGTGTGTCTGTCTGTAAACAAACACTAACTGTCTCCAGTGGATTAATGTCCCTGTACAGCTGTTTTGTTTTAGAAACGCGATGACTTAGGGAGATGATACATATTTTGGAACAAGTTGTAAAGTCTCTCTCTCCGGTCTTGTTTAAATATATTTCTTATTTAGTTACCAGTTACTTTAAAAGCTCTCATTACTAATGAACAGACATCACTTGTGGTGCTTTTGTCTTTTCAGGTGATGATTTATTTAGTCCCAGTTGAGGAGGTGGTCTTCAATGTGATCCAGGACAGACCACCTCCACATAATGGTCTGAGATCAGATCAGAGTTCACACCTGGATTTAAAGATGGTTCCTGGTCATGTTAATGTGAGGTGTGATCAGCTGTGACTCACTTCCATGCAGCCACAGAGGTGATACAGGCCAAGATGGAGGTTTTCGTGACCTTCCCTCCGAAAGCTCCTCCAACCCTTTTGACGTGAGCGGTGACTCTGTTGGACGGGATGTTCAACGTCTCTGCAACTGCATCCTGCAAACAGGAATTTAACCAATATCCACCCTTCTGAGCTAGTAAAGCTTTTGCAGCTCTTGTGACATCAAAATATAAATATCAGTGTACCTGCATTAAAGTCGGCCACTGAGTGGAGATGTAGATGTTGAACTCTGTCTCCTCGCCAACAGGAACGACCAGCATGCTCTGAGTCTCCATGTAGAAATGCTCCTGGCCTCCCATTCGAATCTCTCCTGAGGAGAACAATAGAATCTGGTTCAGTTTTTATTTGTTCTATGTAAAAATAAAAAAAATAAAAATTAAAAGAAATCTTTTACCTTCATGAACCTGGTCAACGTTTTTAAAAGCTTCGGTCACATTTCCTCTCTCAATCGTTCTCTGAGGCAAGAAAAACGACGACTTCTCCACAGCTTCCTGTCGCAGTGAGGAAGAGGAAGGAGCATGATGAAGGAGTGTTGGGGGACGGTAACGAAGAAGAAGAAAAAAAAGAGATAGACCTCGATGGTGAAAATGGGGTCCGGCAAATCTTCGTAGCTGATCTTCACAGCGGCCGCTCCACGTTTGGCGTGCGCCTTCGTATCAGCGACCACCGCACACAACATCTGACCAACGCATGACACCTGCAACCGAGACAGATCAGTCAGTCAGAGAGGCTGAGAACAAATGGAGGAGATTTAAGATGGTCTATTGGGACAATGTTTAGTGGACAGATGAGACTAAAGTAGAATAGTTTGATTTAAATGAGAGGCGTGATGTTTGGAGATGAAACAACACTGCATTCCAGCACCAGAACCTCATCCTCCATGAAATATGGCGGTGGTAATGTCCTGGTTTGGGCCTGTTTTGCTTCATCTGGACCTGAACGGCTTGTGATCATTGATGGACCAAAGAATTCAGAATTTTACCAGTGAACTATTAAAGAGAATGTCAGGACATCTGTCCATGGGGTAGTTAAGAGGAAGTATTCTCTCTACCTCGGCCTCAGCGAGGAGCTCCTCGTCGTAGCCACACATTGTGCGTACTTTCTTCCCAGGAATATCTCTGGCTGTGATGACGTCGACCACACCAGGAACCTGCAGGGCGGCTGTTACATCCAGCTCTCTGTCGGACAAAAGAAGCGTCAGACGTTCTGATCAGAGGGCGCCGCTGCACAATAAGAAACCTTCTCCTTACGTGATCTTAGCGTGTGCTCGAGAGCTGGTGACCAGAACCATGAAGAGCTCCCCGTCTGTTCTAGGGATGTCATCACAGTACACGGCTTCGCCTGTGGCGTGGCTGATGGCCGAGCGATGCATCATGGGACGCCCCACCGGGTCCTGCTCGCTCTGGTCCTTTGGCACCGGCTGAAGAAGAGGAGGAAGCAGTCAGGTTTACAAGAACGAAACATTAACAAGTAGTATAAGAAGTTCTTTGAGTGGTTTTCTCACGTGGAACTCCTGCAGGCTGGGCTGGATCTCTTTAGGTAAAGGCAGCATCTTCTCTGGAAGCTCGTCTCTGATCACGTTCTGAAAAGACAACGTCTCTGGTAAAAAAAGAAATAGGTAAACAATGTAAAGAGTGTTCCAGTGAGCTATGTTCTTTACCATTTCTTTGAGCTTATGCAGAACCTCCAGGTTGAATTTGAAGAGCAGGCTGAGAGTAAGAGAACGACGAAACTCAACCTTCCCTCCAGGAGCAGAGGGAGGGAGGGTCAACTCGTCCAAAAGAACGTCATAGGCCCGGCTGAGGGTCTCGTCATCCCACGGCCTGATGGAAACAAAGAACAGTATCGACTGAATCTGGTTTCTGAAGAAGAAGAAGACTGGTGTAGGGGAACATGAGGCAAGAAAACATGTCTCTGACCTTGAGATGATGGCTGTGCAGGTTTTGGGGGCACTAACGGTGGTTGGACCAACTCCTCCGAAGTAAAGACTGACGTCCTGAACCACTCTGGACCCCTCTGAGAACAACACCCTCATCCCGGTGGTCACGGTGGCGAAGGAGGCCTCCTTCCTTGGAGCCTGACGGAGAGCTCGAACAAACTCCCCCTGCAGAGAGTGAGATACACGCTCACATCCAGTCAACGAGGGATAAGGTCGTCTGAAAGCTTTTTAAATACCTTTCTGGTAAACGGGATGAAAACAGAGACAACAATCTCCTCCGGCCTCAGGACGGTTTTCCCAAAGCCAACAAAGAAGTCCTGATTGATGGGAACCTGTCGTCTTCCTCCTGGTGGATTCAGACAGAACTCGTTTCTTGAATCTTTCTCTTTGGTTTCTAAAACTAATCAAAGAGGCAGCGACTCACCGCTGGAAATGACGCTGACTTTGCAGCTTCCTGCAGCCAAGACAGGGTTCAGGTCTGAGTTGGGATACGCGCTAACGATGTTGCCTCCAAGAGACTTAAGTAAAAATGGAAAAAAATTAAAATAAACACAGATTTAAACTCCGCAGAACGTCAGATTAAAGGAAGGAGAAACTCAGATTGTTTCAGGTCCTATTTCATTCAGCTCAGGCACTTCAAGTCTTTAACTAGAGTAAATGTGACTCTGTTAAAATAATAAATGTGAATGAATTCTCCTTACAGCAACATTACGGATCTGCTGGCTTCCCAGGTTTCCCAGCTGCTGGACCAGGGCTCTGAACAGCTCCGTCTTCTCCTCCGGGAACTGAGGAACCAGTTTTTCCAAGAGAGAGTGAAACTCAGACAAAGTGCAGCCTGCTCCCACCCAGACTCCTGCAGAGAACAACAAACCTCAACTTAAAGATAAACCCCAGAAATCAGTCTAACTGTACAGGTAGAGGTGTACCCACCCTCAGGTGTCTGAGAAACCTCAAACAGCTCCACCACTCTGGTTGGAGATACGATCAGTGGATGCAGCACGCCTTTGAATTTTATGTCTGGACCTAAAACACAAAGAATATGCGTAACTCTGGCTTCTTTCCCTGCATCATATCAGCTCAGGATTTCCTGCTGACCTATGTTGGTGTTTCCCATCACCAGAGGAGCCTCGGGGTGTCTCGTCTTGAGCTGGACCAGCTCCTCCAACGAGGCAGGGGACACCCAGCGCATCCTCTCCCCGTGAAAGGTGAGAGTTTGTGGGTTTGCCGTCTCTGCCATCAGCTGTGGGGGAAGAAACTCAGTTTTTATAAATATATATTTTACTTTTAAAAGAACAAAAACCGATCAACTTCAGGCGTTAGCTACAATCAGTTCTGGAGGGAAGATGAGCTCCTGAGTCGGGTCCAATGGCAGAAACTCCTCTTTTCCAAACAGTCGTGGCTTTTCCTGCAGACGAAGAAAAAGAAAAATGATAAAGATGATAAATCAAAGCAGGGCAGCAGGAACGATGTTGAAAGAAACTCACCTGCTCGGACTCATCAGTTTTTTCGTCTCCGTTGAGGCAACAGTTTCCGTCTCCATTGGCTTGGCAGCAGTTGGCTTCCTGTTGGATGTCAAAATTAAATGTTCAGCCTTTCTGCAGGCCTCCCATCAAACCTGTAAATGTTCAATGTGTACCTGACAGAAGGTCCTGTAGCCGTCCACGATGGGGCGGTATCCAGTACAGCGGCACAGATTACCTGAGAGAGCAGCACACAGTCAGGACAGGGCTGGAATTTAGGGAGTACCTCCATGTTTATGGTTTTACTCATAAAAGACGAAAAAAATGAGAGAAATCAAAAGCTACGAACCGGCCAGAGCTTGAGTGATGTCCTCCATGGTCGGCTGAGGCTTGTTCCTCAGCAGAGCGTACATGGACATCACCATCCCTGGAGTGCAGAAGCCACACTGAGATCCATGAGCCTTCGCTATTCGCTCCTGGAAGAACAGCAGCCGATTAGCTGATCGTGTATTTTGTAGCATGTGATATAATGACGAGCGAGAGCGTCCCAGCACTGACCTGTACCGGGTGGATTCTGGTCTTGGTGCTCCCGATCCCCTCCACGGTGGTGACGGCCGCTCCGTGGAGCTGACAGAGCGGCAGGAGGCAGGCGTTGGCCGAGTAATGGCTGAAGGTAGAGTCAAGGTAAACTGAGCTGGATGTAGTTTTGATGCAGACCTGATCCCCCTGCAGCTGTAATGTGTCTGAATGGGAAGCATCAAATCTGGCACATATGGTGCAGATGCATATCCTGTAAATAATAAAGCCGTTCAGACTTTTGTTTAAAATTGGATATTTATAAGTCTGCTATGGGACGGTAAGTGTTTTGAGTGTTCTGGTATGAAATACTGACAAACATCTGGATTTTTTAACAATGGAAACTGGTGGACAATTAAATAGTTTTAACTGTTTATCGTCCAAAAAAATGAACAGCTGAAGAAATAACCATCTGTTTTTCAAACAGTTTTATTTCCTCTCTGTTTTTGGATCTGAATGTGAGTCTGTGTTTGTGTCAGTGAAGCAAAAGTTGAACTGGTTTGGTGCCAGCGAGGGGAATAACCAGCGACATCTGAACCGCGTTGGCAGATAACCAGCTGAACATTGAACTCTTGTTCTCTACAATCTAATTTTGTTAATAAAATGGCAAACGTTTGGTATTTTGGAATTTGTGGAACAGGAACTGACTGTGGAGGGAGAGTTGGTGCAGATCTGGGTCATCAGATAAAGGATACATGATGGTTTTGGTTGCTGGTTGGTAGCGGGACACCATAACCGTGCACGCCCCGCAGCCTCCACCGCCGCAGCCATACTTGGTTCCAGTTAACCTCACTGCAGCAACGGTTAAGGACACAAGTGATGCAGAGCAAGTAATACAAATTCATCAAACTTGTTTAACTGTGTGATGTGAAGGATACACTTCTGCCTGAGGAAGGGAAGCAGCATCGTTTCAGGGTCTGCATGTTCCTCTGTTACCTGTTTGGACAGAAAGCAGCAGGATTATTATTCCACTAATAATCAGAATAAAACTGCCTCATGTAACCACCTCAGTCACAACACACTGACCCAAACTGATCCCCTAATAACCAAGTAAACTCTTGATCTGCTGATCTTTATTTAGTGTCTATATCCCATCATATGTCAGTTAGGATCACAACTTTAGCTGTGTCAGAACAATAGTCATAAAGATTTATTTTGGCTTTTATTGGTTTTAAATCGTTTAACTTGGGTTAAACGTTTCAGGTAGCCTTCAACAAACTTCTTAAGCGTGCACTTTTTCAGTTCTGCCCACAAATATCCTGCTATTCGTGCTTCACAATTGACATAGTGTGTAATTTATTACTTTTGCATGAATGCACGATACAATGCACTATAGTCCCTGAATCTGCAGTCGATGGTGATGAGCTCAAAGTTTAAACTCTACATGCATAAATCCAAGTACGTTTATGGCCTTAAAATGATATATTACCTGGAATATTCTTCCCTGAAATCTGTGAACTTACACCTTCAAAACTGCATGTGATATTTTTAATTACACAATAAGAATTAATTTATTGGTTACAAAGTGCACTTAAAGTAGGAAAGTGAACTTTGCCCAACTCACTGCTAGGTTAGATATTATTACAAACTGTTCACGTAGAATTAAGATTTTAAAACAAAGGCAAACTACTCGTTATTCTGTGATTAATCAGATTGTGCGACATGTTTAGGGAGTTTTAGTTGCGCTTTTATTCTGTTAACCAGTTGACCCACTTCCGTCTCAGCGTCTGACCGTTGACCTGTTGTTATTTTATATTTATTAAACTAGACACAGCTTTTACGAGTTAGCCTTTAAAGTAGCTGAATTTTTATCCAACAAATCTGCTGTTAAAAAAACAACAACAAACAAAACATTAAAATATAAATGTCAATAACGTGAGGAGGAAATGAAACTTGAAAACTGACGACCGTTAGCTTCATAAAACGTTGCCGTTAACAACTAAAACAAGCTAAACTTAAGACAAAGTGACAGTTTAAGGATTAAAAGGCTAAATTCACCTTTTTCCCGTTCACAAAGAAGCACAAAGCGTTTCTTTCCGGTCCTGCAGACATCTTGCAAGTGCAACTGGACAGTCCTTGACTGTCTCTGTGGGGACAGTGGAGTCTACTACACTTCCGCCCAGGTACACTTTCACAATAAAACACCAGTCTTTTTTCTTCTTCTTTTTCTCTTCAAATCAAATTAAGGTTCATACAAACCCCACAAAGAATGACCCACATTTAATTTTAGCAATTAAAAGAAAAGTTTCATAAAAATGCACAAGAGATAAACAGTTGTACAGGTGTATTTTAGTAGTATACCTTTGCTTGCTGCTTGACTTCCTGTCTTGCATGGCTGCCTGACTCTGACTTGATCCATTTACTTGTGCAGTCACGGTCCTGTATAAATTAAACTTTATAGCCAACATTATAAAGAGGTAGAGATAAAAACATAACTTATATCATCTTACAACAGTCTCTTTATTTAGTTGTATAAGCATACAGCAAGTTAGAAGATGTACTAAGGGTCGGCTGTGACCTTTGTCCCTGGCTTAAATATTTGCTTTTGTGGTGTTACTGATAATGATTTAAAGATGCAAGGAAATGTGATTGGTTTTCAGTGAAGGCAGGTAAGGACAGACCCTGCAGCAAAAACAATATCAGGCAAAAAGTCACAAGAGGGAGTTAAAGGATGGGGCGACACGGCAGCTGTTCTGGAAGGTGCAACAAAATAATCTGGTCTTAACGTGTTCAGGAGATCATTCTGGAGCTTCCTTGTGTTTATCTGAAGAATAATTTGGTCCAATCTCCACTCATTTTTGCACAAAAACACTAAACTTTCACTCTCAGCTCCCCTGCCACAACAGAGAAGATCCGTATAGTTTATCAACATAGTGCCAAATGTGACAAATATCATATTCTTGTTTTTCTTTGACAGTAAATTGAATATTTTAAGGTTTGAGAGATATAAAGCAAACTGGGTCCGCTTAGCAGTTCAATTTTCTAAACACAAACGGACATTTGGAAAAACAGAAAAATGGATTCAAATATCCAATTTTTCATTTTTTTCCGCTTTGACAAATTAAAAAATTGGATCTTTAAACTGCTTTTCCAATTTTCTGTTTTTATTCAGAGGAACAGAAATTTAGAAATTTGTAACGGACCTCAAATATCCAATTTTTCATTTTTTTCCGCTTTGACAAATTAAAAAATTGGATTTTTAAACTGCTTTTCCAATTTTCTGTTTTTATTCAGAGGAACAGAAATTTAGAAATTTGCAAAATTGCGTCTGGGCTCCAATTACTCAATTATTATTCTCTATCTCCCTCAGTAAACCCTTCCTCGTCTTGCATAATCAAGCCTGTGTATGTTACGATCCATGCAAAACTTGTACAATGACGAGATGCTTGCCCCCCTGTACACCCACGATAACTAGCCAGTAGCCAACCAATTCTCACAACCGGCGCAACGTCATAGAACTACGTGGAACGAGGGAGAGAATATCATTGCAGTATTGAATAATTGGAGCCCAGACGCAATTTTGCAAATTCCTAAATTTCTGTTCCTCTGAATAAAAACAGAAAATTGGAAAAACAGTTTAAAAATCAATTTTTTTTTTTTAATTTGTCAAGGTGGAAAAAAAATGAAAAATTGGATATTTGAATCCATTTTTCTGTTTTTCCAAATGTCCGTTTGTGTTTAGAAAATTGAACTGATAAGCGTTACACGGACCTCAAATATCCAATTTTTCATTTTTTTCCGCTTTGACAAATTAAAAAATTGGATTTTTAAACTGCTTTTCCAATTTTCTGTTTTTATTCAGAGGAACAGAAATTTAGAAATTTGCAAAATTGCGTCTGGGCTCCAATTACTCAATTATTATTCTCTCCCTCTCCCGCCTCGCTAGCTACGCCCCGCCCCCACGCCAGCACAGCAGCAGCCAGACAGTTATTAGCTACAAAAATGGACGACGTGTTAGAAATTGACTTCATAGAACCAAAAACATTCAGCATTCACCGACAGGTGAAACGGTTATCAATATCCAGCACAGACTTAACTAGAGATCGCCTAGTGTCTATATTTAAAGTAAGTAAGCTTGGTGCTTTTAACTTAATAGCTAAATATTATTTTAGCTATTATTTTAGCCCCGAGGTCGTATATACAGGTCGTCAACTCGTCGAGGCTCAGAGGACCCCGAGTTCAGTTTCCAAGATGGCTACCACGAGCATCACACGTAGTAAACATTGTGGTTTTCGACTATTTTAAGCACTTTTGTCTTTGTTGTAACCAAATGTAGAAGTCGTACACATAGCAGTGTATACGGTTACCTAATAGGCATGGCGCTACAGCTAAATACCGCTTAATAAGTTATTTTGTAGCTTGTGCAGTTTAAATTGGCTGGAGACGCTCCATGTTGCTATGACAACAGTGCCGAGTCTTGAGCAGAAAGCGGAGCAGTAGGCTATCGTTAACGTTAATCAGAACGGAATATTCAGATATCAAACTGTGAAATATGTTTGTGTAATATGTAGTGAACATGTGAAATCCGCCGTGGTTGCACTGTAAACGAGATAAACACTATAAACATCTTTTCTCCGACCTGTCGTGTTGTGTACAAAACAGAACGCAAAAACCCGCCGTAACAAACACGGATGTGACGTCACTCTCGAGTTGCAAGTCGCGCTTACAAGACATGGCCCGTTCTATTTGTCTTGTAAGCGATAACACCGTAATTAAAATGTTTTCCGGGGTGTAGCCTGCATATGTGGCGTTTGTAACTACATACAAGGCTAGATATTTTGTGGATTGTGCTACAAAACTATCGACCTCCATAGCAGTGCTATGAGGCTGATGAGCTGATGGCAATTAGCAATAGAGTAGCTGCTATTGCAGTGATCCTCACTATTTTTTTCACAAGAGCCACATTGGCAGTGCAAAATCAAAAGGAGAGCCACTTTTACGACAACATAGGCCTACTAAGTCACCTTTGCAAATGTGATAGATAGATAGATAGATACTTTATTGATCCCCAAGGGGAAATTCAAGAAATCCCACAAAAAAAGAAATAACTTTCTTCATGTCGTATTTGTAGCTTGTTTACCGTTAAGGCTTAATAACTTCCTTTCACCTTCATTATTTGGGTGAAGGGAGAAGTATAATTCAGATTTTTGCGTTTATAGTGCAGTTATGAAGCACATTTGAAAAAATGTATTGGCTGTGTTACCACATACAGTGGGTCCCATTTAGAAGTGGCCACTTCATTCGCCCTTAATTTTACCTTGAAATGCCATTTTAAAGTGTGACCCCTTAATCTACATTTAAGGTGTCAGGTAAGGGGCTCCCTTTATTTGCGGTGATTAAGGGGTAATTAAGGACACTGTAAGTATATCTTAATTTTATCGAATTAAATAAATCGAAAAATTAAGGGGTAAATTCAGTAGGTTTTTCTCCTTAATCGACCTTAATCTATGCACATTTCTACTTAAAAACTACTTAATTATAGAAGGGTTTTAAGGTAAAAAATAAGGCATTTATAAGGGGTGAAATGAAGGTGTTTTGTTTCGTAGTGAAACATGTCTGTATATCTCACCAGGTGGAACCAGATGGACTTTATCTAGAAGACGACATCACGCACGACACATTTTTTCCGAGAGTCAACGGATCCTTCCAGACAGACTTGATGAGAAACCAAGGATCGTTTGAAGTTTGTGGTTCAGCCACAGACTTTGGTGTGCCAGCCCAGCTGCCCTTTGGTGTGCCAGCCCAGCTGCCCTACAATCAAGTAGGCCAACATTTGCTTCAAAGGTACCCCACTTCACCCAACCCCAATCCAATCCAATCCAACAGACCTCTGAAGTTCACCTACAAAAAAGCTGCCATCTTTGAGATCCGGTATCTGGTGATTTTTCCTATGGGAAAATAACATGAGGATTTGGAATTATCGCACCTGTTAAACTCTCGCACTTGCTAACTAACTTAATGGCAAGTTGCATCGCAAGTTAGCTCTGGGGTAGCAAAAATCAAAGTGTGCCGTCTTCACGTACCGGAGATCACAGTATCCACTCGAAGGCAGAGGACAAAAGTGTGTTTGGGGAAACGTCTGCATATTCGTTTTTGTCGTTTAACAGGTGTGATAATTCCAAATTCCCATGTTATTTTCCCATAGGAAAAATCTCAAGATACCGGATCTCCTTATATGGGCAAAAATGGTAGCTTTTTTGTAGAAGAACTTCAGAGGTCTATGGAAGTCCTATGGAGGCGCGTTCTTTATGTCCTAGTAATTCAACAAAGCGTTAACACAGGCTTCTCCATTTTATTTTAGTCATAGGCCCCGACCACCACCAGCATCCAGCTCATCTGTGGCCTTTCACAACCCGCAAAAAAAAAACAGGGCTATAAGAAAGCAGGTGTTTGTGTGCGACATCGATGACCATGGAAAAATGTGCCCATATAGTATGTGTTCTTTTTATATCAATTACACCCACCTAATTGATGCTGAACGTTCTTAGATTGATACTAAATATTGATTTATGTGTCTGCAGCTTCTGTACATGTGAGCATCTCGGATGGTGGAGGGGTAGACCATGTTGCCACCACTGTCCAGGAATACCTTAATTCGGGGGATCTTTTCACTATTTGCGACAGCAAAGGCATAACCATTACGGATTCAGCTGAAACAAGAGGTAAATGTTATCTGCTGAAAAATTATATCAAAGCGCAGTGTAATGGATTACTATACAAACCATAACGCATGAAATGCTTAATAAACTAAGTACATGTTGAACAGATATGTCTTTATACCCCTCTTGAAAAACCCCAAACTATCACTGGAAGAGAGCACTGAGCAACTCATTCCACCAACAAGGAACCACTGAGGTTTCACAAGACTTAACTGTGCTTTCCATTTCTCTCTGTCTGTTATCGTCAGCCTTGGACTTTTGGAAAACCCCCAGCAGGAAGGTCTATGCCGTGAAAAGCACGGATCAAACCAAGCTGCACAAACAGGGTGCACCGTCTAAAAAAAGAAGGTGTGTATTGTTACCAGATACTCTCTAATGAGGAGACACAGCACTTAAAGAATCCTCCATAGAAACGCATGGGGTTAGTTTGTAATGCCAATATGGCAGTAGTCCCTACACATATCCTGCCCCTACCTGTATGCCTCCCCATTAACTTGAATAGGAAAATAGCTGCCCAATATCTGCCCAGCGTGTGTTGTAAGATGGCCGCAGAGTGGGATGATTTGCCTAAAAGGACTTTGGTGTTACCCTCTGGATGTTATATTGTTTTGGAAGCAGTTGTCAGCATTTTTAAAAGCTCATCACATCTTTTTTTTGGGGGGGGGGGTCTGTTTACAGAAGCGAACAAGCTGAGGATTACGACTCTACACTGGAAAACCTGGAAAACCTGACTGAGATCAAAAATGCAACTGCAGCCATGCGAGATGATGTGGTGGAGAAATTTGACAGTATTATTGTTGATGTTAGTCAAATGAAGGGTAGTCTTAATCAGGCTGTTGTGAAACTGCAGGCATTAGACACAATGAACCAAACAATGAGTGCATTATCTGAGAGTGTTCAGGTTGTTTCAACTCTGCGAGTGTCTGTGACCTGCAGAATGTGCATGCAGATCCCTGATACTATCTTGCTGGTGACAGCTTGCTGTGGCCAGTTGGCAGGGTGTGGAGAATGTGTGCAGAGATACCTCAATGACAATGACGTGTGTCTTTATTGTAAGGCCATCTCCTTCTCTACCAAACTTGTTCAATTTAGGGGCCTGACTGAAGTCCTTTCCAAACTAGTTTAATGTTGGCACCCTCTGGCATCCCTGGTTAGATTCTCACAATGAAAACATAGGGGAAAAGATTTCAGTTGTGTTCAGTTGTTGTGTTCAGACAAATACCTATTTTAGCCAGGTTTTACCAGGGGTACAAATAAATGTAGAGGGCACTGTACATGTTTAAAGACTCACTTTTGTAATACTGCATTCAGTGAAGTTGTTGCCATGTTGTAATGAAGGCACATCAATGCCACATTAGTGTTTTAGCACAGTAATAGTACTTTGCATTGAGAATTGTTCACTTGAAACATTGTTTCAACCAGTGATTCAAAATCACAACAGTAACAATAGATTAAGTAAACAGTTTTCACGTTCTGACTTTATTTTTGAAATGTGCAGTTTGTGTGTTTGAAATTTCAAAAAATGAAGACAAAAAAAGTCTTGACAAAATAAAAACAAATGTTACAGCAGTGCTTCCGTAGATTTTGTCAGTCTGGGAAATGGATTTAACATGGCTACTTGGTTGCCTGTATAGACTTGATGTCATCTCTTCACAAAAGTCTAAAGCTAGTATCTACATAGGTCATAACAGCCTCTTTGAACAGGTCTGCACGTAACTGCACAGCAAAATATATCTTCAAAGTTATATCTGTTTGAGAACAGTGCTTCCCTTTGCGCTTGCAGTTCAGGTTGTCCTTCAAGAGGATCAGTTCCATATGCTGTTGGATGTGTAAGGCATCCTCCATACATTGTATACTCTGCAGCCACAACCTCCGCAGGTGGGAGAAGACCTTCGGGGACGGAAGTTGTTGCCTTGTGAACTTGGAATAACACATCATTCCATGCAGACACAAACTTCTGTATACCAATTCTGCAACAGCTCTGTGCAAATTCGGAGATGCAGAATTTAGCACATGGATCATCCATGTCAATCAGGTCTTCATTTGCCATCTCTGTTAAGAGTGATTTTATGGGATAATTAACTCTAGAATTAACTTCTACCCACTTGCGCTCTGCTGTGTGATTTTACTTTGACTGGCTCTGTATATATATGGTGGTCTGGTAGTGTTTCTTCTGTGTGCCTGCAGATTGTTCTGCTGATACAAACAGAGGTAAAATTCTCTGCCGTAGTCCACTCTAAGTTGGTCAAACAACCCATGCCTGAGACATAAGTCACGGTATACCTCATCATATATTATCAAATTGTTTTTTATGGGCATCACTGAATAACCCATTATCTTACTGAAACCATCAGTTGCAAGCACCTCTGTGACCCCAAAGTCTATCAGTTTTTCATTTTGGTCCATATGCAGTTTATGACCTGCATACTCCGCATAGTACACATGAGGGTTTATCTGCCTCGCTGTGCCTTCTCTCCTCATTTCAGTATACAGCAGAGTCATCTGTGCAAGTGCATGTCTGACACTTCTCTCACCTAACCGGAACCCTGCCGCTCTCAGTAAACCGGTCGTCATCCTCCGCCCATACACAGGACCACTTGAGGCTGCTGCTGACGTGACAAGTTGATTTGTCCCTTCCCTTCCTAGTCTTGCATAATCAAGCCTGTGTATGTTACGATCCATGCAAAACTTGTACAATGACGAGATGCTTGCCCCCCTGTTCAGTCCAAAGTTCGTCTGTAAGAAGTTTTGCACTTGCCCGCAAGTATAACCTACATTCTCAACAAGATTTCGGATTATATTCTCGTAGTTATCCAGCGTCGACATGACTGCCCCGAGTCTTCTTGAATGCCCGCCTAAACACACCCAGACACACCCATGATAACTAGCCAGTAGCCAAACAATTCTCACAACCGGCGCAACGTCATAGAACTACGTGGAACGAGGGAGAGAATATCATTGCAGTATTGAATAATTGGAGCCCAGACGCAATTTTTACACAGTTTTGTAATTTTCTAAATTTCTGATCCTCTGAATGAAAACAGAAAATTGGAAAAACAGTTTAAAAATCTAATTTTTTAATTTGTCAAAGCGGAAAAAAATGAAAAATTGGATATTTTAATCTATTTTTCTGTTTTTCCAAGTGTCCGTTTGTGTTTAGAAAATTGAACTGATAAGCGTTACACGGACCTAATCCAACCTTTTCTTCAAATATGGAACATCCAGAAACAATTCCAGACAATTTATCACAGAGTGCATTCATTTTAAAGTATTCATTACACAGTTTGAGACACAGCACGCTCTCCTTACTTGCATCTCCTAACCTCCTCCTCTCAAACACCTCTCTAACTTCACTTCCTGTTGCTCCTTCAGGCCTCATCTCCGACGGGGAAGAGCGCCGTCCCGTGGTGCATCGATGTGTGATCAGCCCTCAAGAAGACAAATCAGATTTTTTTGATTTACTGTTTTTTGTCACATGTGAAACACTAGATTAATTTAATTAAAATAAAAAAAAGAACAAGACTGTAAAATCCTTTCACATTTGACATGGTTGAGAATAAACGATGATTTCTTTGTGATACATTTCTGCAGCATTAGTGGAATAACTGTTAATTATGGTTAGTTGAGTCAGTTCATTCAGGCTCAGATGTTTAAGGCCCACGGTTTGAATGATCCTGGTTCACTCGCTGGGATCTGGAAAATCAAACAAAAAGCATCAATAAATGTCTGCTGCAATAATTTCTTCTTTCTGAGGATTCAGAGGTGAAACAATGAAGATCTTTTTAAAAGAAGCACTCAGGGTGGATAGTGACCTTCTGAGTGAACGGGGAGGTGCAGGCCAGACAGGCTCGCTCTGGTGTCGCCGGGCTGTCCAGACGAAACGTGCCGACTAAACCGGACTCTGAGCGAGCGGCGGCAGCGGCGTCTTTGATGGCGAGGAACACTGAGGTGCCCAAGGAGAGAACAGGTTCCCCGATACCCTGCAGAGATAAATGAGCGTCAGGAACTCATCAAGTCACCGTTAAGAACTCACAGACAAAAAAAGAAAGAGAAATGAATGAGATGACAACCTTTGAGGAGTAGATGGCGTGGGGGTTGTCGGAGTCCGGCAGCAGGTAGACGTTGAACTGAAGCGGCACGTCGCACATCGCTGGGATCTTATACTGGGACGGACCTCGAGTGTACAGGAGCCCAGAGGGAGAAAACTTCAACTCCTCCAAAGTGTAAAGGCCCAAACCCTGCATGAACGCTCCTTCAATCTGAGAGGAGGAAGTTAAAGAATCATTTCAGTTCTGCATGTAGACAGTCTCCTGTTCTACCAGAGGACGTGGTGTCTGCTGGATCCAGATCTGCTGTCTGAAGAGCTCCACTGTCCTGCAGGAAGAGCTCATATCCGTCAATAGAGATTTAAAACTTGCAGTTAAAGTACTGGGCCCTGTGTCGGGCTGGTTTTGGCCCCTGGGCCGTATGTTTGACACCCCTGGTCTAGAGACAATCTGAGGTGAGCAGAAGTTTAAGGAATAACCTTTAAAGTTTAAACTCTTAAACTTTCACCTGGCCGATGTCCACGCACGGGTTCACACTTCTGCCGATGTCGACCATCAGGTCCGTCCTCACCGTCTGCAAAAAGAAGAAGCAGATAAATACAAGTTCAAATTCTGAAAACGTTGACACTGAGTTGAGATTGATGTTCAACCAGTCTGACCCTGTAGTCTCCAGTGAGGCCGTCCAGCTCCACCTCACTGCAACAAACTCCAAATGTGAAGTAGGCGTAAGGCTGACCCTCCATCTTGTCCCAGTCCATGTACAGGTCTGGACCTCTGAGGACACCCAGGAAGACACTGATTACTTCATTTGGATTCAATAACGATTCAAACAGGATGAAGGTTTGTGTCGTACCGGTGGAATCCAGTAGCTGATAAACTGATCTTCTCAAGGAAAGCGCCGCTGACCTGCATTCAAATCAAAGTCAAACACTTCAAACTCCAGTCACAGCTTTCCTCAATTATCAGTTCATACCCAGTCCTCCCATGATCCTTTGGGGTTCTTCTTCCTGATCGGCTCCAGTCGTTGGTACAGAGTCTGACAGGCGTTCTGATAGAGAGGAAGATGACGGTTATTAGTTTTAATAAAGACATTAAATAGAGAGAGAGAACAGCTCCAGGAAGTGGGCGTCACCTTGACCGCCATGCCGTTGGCGTCGGTGCCGAAGGAAGCGGCAGACGGGCAAGTGTTGGGAACGGAGCTGGTGCTGGTTTCACTGATGTAGATCTTTGAGGACGGGATGTGAAGCTCCCGACTCGCAACCTGACACAGATAGAAAAAAATAAAAAGTAAATATTCATCTACTGAGAATTAAAATGAGACTTTCAAAACCAGTACAGCTGATCACTGTAGGACTGATCAGGGACTATTTTCAGTAGCGGATTAACGTTTGAGAGGCAGTGTAAAAATATAAAAATAAACTATTCATTCATATCGTATTCTTGCGTGAGTGTACCTGTTGCATTTTCGTGTGGATTCCCTGACCCATCTCTGTCCCACCATGAGAGACCAGAACAGACCCGTCTTTATAGATGTGGACCAGAGCTGCAGCCTTTCACACACAAACAGAAAAAGTTTTGTTTTCTGTCTTTTCAAAGAGAGAGACCAAATGAAGCCCCACAGACCTGGTTCAAGAGGCCATCTGCAAACGCGATGCCGTATTTGATGGGATTGATGGACATCCCCCTCTTCTTCCAGCAGTTCTGCTTGTTGAACTGGTCGATGGCTTGGCGGCGGGCGCTGTAGTCGCTCTTCATCTTACATTCCTCCCAGCAGCGCAGCAGGTTCTCAGGGCTGAACTCAAACTTGTAGTGAGTGATTGACGGCCCGCGGTACATGTTGACCTCCCGAATCTGAACAATCAACGACAACATTAGACACAGTTTTACAGGATCAATAAAACATGAAGAGGGATGAGGTGCAACCTCGTGTGCAGGACGTCCCAGCGCCATGGCCACATCGTTGACCATGTTCTCCATGACAAAGACGGTCTGGGGGACGCCGAAGCCCCTGAAGGTGGTGTTGGAGGGCAGGTTGGTCCTGCAGGCGCCGGCGTGACCTCGCAGGTTGGGGATTTTGTAAGCGTTGTCCATGTGAAGCAGAATCTTCTCAGCGACCTGCAACAAGATAAAAAATGAAAACTTAAAGAACTCCTCTACAATTCTTGAAGCTCTGCAAGAATCTCCTTCACCTACCAGAACAGATTCATCTACAGTGTTTCCGGCGCTGACATAGTACTGGATATCTGCAGCCACGATCCTTCCATCCTTCATGAAACCAGCCTGAAACAAGCAGATATTGATTTTATTTTATTTTATTATTATTACAGATTTAAAGACTTCCCCCGAGCTGACTCTGCTGTACCTTGTATTTTGCCAGGAGAGGATGTCGGGCTCCACTGATCAACATGTCCTCGCCTCGCTCCAGCACGCAGCGAACAGCACGACCGGTCCTTAAAACAGTTACAGGACATTTTTATTTACCCTGAACAAGAACTTGAGATTTGATCTCAGCTTCTCTGTATGTAAATAAACAGCGCCATCGTGTGGTCAGTAGAATACAGCGGCTGTCTCTCATAGATTATTTTATTAATACTGGACTTAAAGCTGGACACTTGTGATCAGATCACCAAAGACGGACGTTAATGTGAGGTGTGATCAGCTGTGACTCACTTCCATGCAGCCACAGAGGTGATACAGGCCAAGACGGAGGTTTTAATGACCTTCCCTCCAAAAGCTCCTCCGACCCTTTTGACGTGAGCGGTGACTCTGTTGGACGGGATGTTCAACGTCTCTGCAACTGCATCCTGCAAACAGGAATTTAACAAACATAAACACTTCTGAGCTAGTAAAGCTTAAGCATCTCTTTCAACACAAAAAATATGTATCAATGTACCTGAACTAGAGTCGGCCACTGAGAGGAGATGTAGACGTTGAACTCTGTCTCCTCGCCAACAGGAACGACCAGCATGCTCTGAGTCTCCATGTAGAAATGCTCCTGGCCTCCCATTCGAATCTCTCCTGAGGAGAACAATAGAATCTGGTTCAGTTTTTATTCGTTCCATGTAAAAATAAAAAATAAAAAGAAATCTTTTACCTTCATGAACCTGGTCGACGTTTTTAAAAGCTTCGGTCACATTTCCTCTCTCAATCGTTCTCCGTGGCAAGAAAAACGACGACTTCTCCACGGCTTCCTGTCGCAGCGAGGAAGAGGAAGGAGCATGATGAAGGAGTGCTGGTGGACGGTAACGAAGAAGAAGAAAAAAAAGAGACAGACCTCGATGGTCAAAATGGGGTCCGGCAAATCTTCGTAGCTGATCTTCACAGCGGCCGCTCCACGTTTAGCGTGCGCCTTCGTATCAGCGACCACCGCACACAACATCTGACCAACGCATGACACCTGCAACCGAGACAGATCAATCAGTCAGACAGTAAGACTGTCCTCAACTTCTAAGCAGCTAAAGACCTCTCTCATTGGTTAATGTTCACGAATTCACCATCAGGAGAACACTGAACAACCATGGTGTGATGGAAGAGTGACAAGGACAAAGAAGCTGCTCTCAAAACAACATTTCAACATGATCAACATCATGTGGACAAACTGGGAAGAGAAGAGAAACTGGGTCATGCAGCGAGAAAACGAGTCAAAGAACACAAGTCGTTCTACATGAAATCTGCCCGATGCGTGACACCTGCAGACGATACATGTTCAACAGCAGCGTCTTCTTCCTGGGATAGTTAAGAGGAAGTATTCTCTCTACCTCGGCCTCAGCGAGCAGCTCCTCGTCATAGCCAAACATCGTGCGTACTTTCTTCCCAGGAATATCTCTGGCTGTGATGACGTCGACCACACCAGGAACCTGCAGGGCGGCTGTTACATCCAGCTCTCTGTCGGACAAAAGAAGCGTCAGACGTTCTGATCAGAGGGCGCTGCTGCACAATAAGAAACCTTCTCCTTACGTGATCTTAGCGTGTGCTCGAGAGCTGGTGACCAGAACCATGAAGAGCTCCCCGTCTGTTCTAGGGATGTCGTCGCAGTACATGGCTTCGCCTGTGGCGTGGCTGATGGCAGAGCGATGCATCATGGGACGCCCCACAGGGTCCTGCTCGCGCTGGTCCTTTGGCACCGGCTGAAGAAGAGGAGGAAGCAGTCAGGTTTACAAGAACGAAGCATTTACAGGTAGTTTACAGGTAGTATAAGAAGTTCTTTGAGTGGTTTTCTCACGTGGAACTCCTGCAGGCTGGGCTGGATCTCTTTAGGTAAAGGCAGCATCTTCTCTGGAAGCTCGTCTCTGATCACGTTCTGAAAAGACAACGTCTCTGGTAAAAAAAGAAATAGGTACACAATGTAAAGAGTGTTCCAGTGAGCTCCGTTCTTTACCATTTCTTTGAGCTTATGCAGAACCTCCAGGTTGAATTTGAAGAGCAGGCTGAGAGTAAGAGAACGACGAAACTCAACCATCCCTCCAGGAGCAGAGGGAGGGAGGGTCAACTCGTCCAAAAGAACGTCATAGGCCCGGCTGAGGGTCTCGTCATCCCACGGCCTGATGGAAACAAAGAACAGTATCGAGTGAATCTGGTTTCTGAAGAAGAAGAAGACTGGTGTAGGGGAACATGAGGCAAGAAAACATGTCTCTGACCTTGAGATGATGGCTGTGCAGGTTTTGGGGGCACTAATGGTGGTTGGACCAACTCCTCCGAAGTAAAGACTGACGTCCTGAACCACTCTGGACCCCTCTGAGAACAACACCCTCATCCCGGTGGTCACGGTGGCGAAGGAGACCTCCTTCCTTGGAGCCTGACGGAGAGCTCGAACAAACTCCCCCTGCAGAGAGTGAGGTACACGCTCACATCCAGTCAACGAGGGATAAGGTCGTCTGAAAGCTTTTTAAATACCTTTCTGGTAAATGGGATGAAAACAGAGACAACAATCTCCTCCGGCCTCAGGACGGTTTTCCCAAAGCCAACAAAGAAGTCCTGATTGATGGGAACCTGTCGTCTTCCTCCTGGTGGATTCAGACAGAACTCGTTTCTTGAATCTTTCTCTTTGGTTTCTAAAACTAATCAAAGAGGCAGCGACTCACCGCTGGAAATGACGCTGACTTTGCAGCTTCCTGCAGCCAAGACAGGGTTCAGGTCTGAGTTGGGATACGCGCTCGCGATGTGGCCTCCAAGAGACTCAATATGAAAATAAATAAAAATAAACACAGATTTAAACTCAGAACGTCAGATTAAAGGAAGGAGAAACTCAGATTGTTTCAGGTCCTATTTCATTCAGCTCAAGCACTTCAAGTCTTCACTGCAGCAGCTACAGGAGTAACTAGAGTAAATGTGACTCTGTTAAAATAATAAATGTGAATGAATTCTCCTTACAGCAACATTACGGATCTGCTGGCTTCCCAGGTTTCCCAGCTGCTGGACCAGGGCTCTGAACAGCTCCGTCTTCTCCTCCGGGAACTGAGGAACCAGTTTCTCCAAGAGAGAGTGAAGCTCAGACAAAGTGCAGCCTGCTCCCACCCAGACTCCTGCAGAGAACAACAGACCTCAACTTAAAGACAAACCCCATGAATCAGTCTAACTGTACAGGTAGAGGTGTACCCACCCTCAGGTGTCTGAGAAACCTCAAACAGCTCCACCACTCTGGTTGGAGATACGATCAGTGGATGCAGCACGCCTTTGAATTTTATGTCTGGACCTAAAACACAAAGAATATGTGTAACTCTGGCTTCTTTCCCTGCATCATATCAGCTCAGGATTTCCTGCTGACCTATGTTGGTGTTTCCCATCACCAGAGGAGCCTCGGGGTGTCTCGTCTTGAGCTGGACCAGCTCCTCCAACGAGGCGGGGGACACCCAGCGCATCCTCTCCCCATGAAAGGTCAGAGTCTGTGGGTTTGCCGTCTCTGCCATCAGCTGTGAGGAAAGAAACTCAGTTTTTATAAACATATATTTTACTTTTAAAAGAAAAAAAACCGATCAACTTCAGGCATTAGCTACAATCAGTTCTGGAGGGAAGATGAGCTCCTGAGTCGGGTCCAATGGCAGAAACTCCTCTTTTCCAAACAGTCGTGGCTTTTCCTGCAGACGAAGAAAAAGAAAAATGATAAAGATGATAAATCAAAGCAGGGCAGCAGGAAGGATGTTGAAAGAAACTCACCTGCTCGGACTCATCAGTTTTTTCGTCTCCGTTGAGGCAACAGTTTCCGTCTCCATTGGCTTGGCAGCAGTTGGCTTCCTGTTTGATGTCAAAATTAACTGTTCAGCCTTTCTGCAGGCCTCCCATCACACCTGTAAATGTTCAATGTGTACCTGACAGAAGGTCCTGTAGCCGTCCACGATGGGGCGGTATCCAGTACAGCGGCACAGATTACCTGAGAGAGCAGCACACAGTCAGGACAGGGCTGGAATTTAGGGAGTACCTCCATGTTGATGGTTTTACTCATAAAAAAAAGAGAAAATGAGAGAAATCAAAAGCTACGAACCGGCCAGAGCTTGAGTGATGTCCTCCATGGTCGGCTGAGGCTTGTTCCTCAGCAGAGCGTACATGGACATCACCATCCCTGGAGTGCAGAAGCCACACTGAGATCCATGAGCCTTCGCTATTCGCTCCTGGAGGAACAGCAGCCGATTAGCTGATCCTGTATTTTGTAGCACAGTCCTATCTAATGACGAGCGAGAGCGTCCCAGCACTGACCTGTACCGGGTGGATTCTGGTCTTGGTGCTCCCGATCCCCTCCACGGTGGTGATGGCCGCTCCGTGGAGCTGACAGAGCGGCAGGAGGCAGGCGTTGGCCGAGTAATGGCTGAAGGTAGAGTCAAGGTAAACTGAGCTGGATGTTTTAGTTTTGATGCAGACCTGGGGCCTCATGTACGAACGTTGCTTAAGTACAAAAACGTTACGTAAGTACTCGCTCACGTAAAAGTTCAGATGTATGTAGTGAAATGTCCGGGAATTTTGTACGTCCCTACGCCAACAACGTGGCTGGCGTAAGTAGGATTCTACAGATGTCGAATCCTTTGGCGACACTTAGAGGTGATGCCGGGAAACTGTCATCAATGTGAAAACTATTACTCCGACCGATCGGGACTGAGCCGGTCGACCCTGAGCAGAGCCATGCCAGCAGTGTGGGACGGAGTTATCCTCATGTCAGCCAGGTATATCAGATACCCACAATGCATCTGAACAGGTCAACATTAAAGAGCAATCTGCAGCCAGAGACGGTTTTCTGACTGTAATCAGAGCTATCGACTGCACACACATTGATATAAAAGCGCCATCGCATGAATTTGTAAATGTCAACAGGAAACATTTTCATTCGATCAGTGTGCAGATGCAAGTAAACATTGTGGCAGCGTGCCAAAGAGGACATTTTACGCATCCCCACTCCAGTGAGTAGCGTCTCCAATTCTCTTTCTGTGAAGTTCTTCTTCTTTCCCGTCTTACTCATTCTTATGTTTTCGTTTTCTGATCGCGCAGAGAGGGGAATCTCAGGTGCAGGGTCAATTTAAATATAATTTCCATATTTAAAATGGGCGTGGACACGGAGTTGCATATTTAAAAGGGGCGTGGACAGGGAGGAGTCAGGTACGTTCAATCGGGATGTACAAAGGAAATGTGCTTCGAAATGCTTCTAAATCTGAATTTACGTCACGATTTAGAAGGAAATCTACGCAACTGTTAGTACATGAGGCCCCTGGTCCCCCTGCAGCTGTAATGTGTCTGAATGGGAAGCATCAAATCTGGCACATATGGTGCAGATGCATATCCTGCAAATAATAAAGCCGTTCAGATATTTAAAAATGTTAGACTTTTGTTTAAAATTGGATATTTATAAGTCTGCTATGGGACGGTAAGTGTTTTGAGTGTTCTGGTATGAAATAATGACAAACATCTGGATTTTTTAACAATGGTTAATAATTAATAATAAATAATAAAAACAGTTTTATTTCCTCTCTGTTTTTGGATCTGAATGTGAGTCTGTGTTTGTGTCAGTGAAGCAAAAGCTGAACTGGTTTGGTGCCAGCAAGAGAAACTACCGGCGACATCTGAACCGCGTTGGCAGATAACCAGCTGAACATTGAACTCTTGTTTTCTACAATCTAATTTTGTTAATAAAATGGCAAACGTTTGGGTATTTTGGAATTTGTGGAACAGGAACTGACTGTGGAGGGAGAGTTGGTGCAGATCTGGGTCATCAGATAAAGGATACATGATGGTTTTGGTTGCTGGTTGGTAGCGGGACACCATAACCGTGCACGCCCCGCAGCCTCCACCGCCGCAGCCATACTTGGTTCCAGTTAACCTCACTGCAGCAACGGTTAAGGACATAAGAGATGTAGAGGAAGTAATACAAACTCATCAAACATGTTTAATTGTGTAGGTTGATGTGAAGGATACACTCCTGCCTGAGGAAGGGAAGCAGCATCGTTTCAGGGTCTGCATGTTCCTCTGTTACCTGTTTGGACAGAAAGCAGCAGGATTCACATGAAATACGCAGAATATTATTCCACTAATAATCAGAATAAAACTGGCTCATGTAACCACTTCAGTCAGAATACACTGACCCAAACTGATCCCCTAATCTTGATCTGCTGGTTTCCCTCTGGTTGGAATAAATCCAATAATTCTTAGTTATCATGTTTGTGATATATTTAATTACACATGAACATCAGTTGATTGGTAACAAGGTGCATTTAAACTATAAACTGATCTTTGCCCAGCTAAATGCTAAGTTAGCTCATATTACAAGCTGTTTTTTTTTGTTTAAAAAAAAAAAAAAATAAGCTTGATGAGCTTTTATTCTGTTAATCATTTGGCCCACTTCCGCCGCAGCGTCTAACGGTTCAAAATTATTTGGCACCTGCTTTTTATTTATTCTTACAACTAGACAGAGATTTTATACTAATTTATTAAAATTAAAATTAATTTAACTCACTTTTTATTCTACAATTTTGCCTCATTAAAAAAAAAAAAAAAAAAAAACAGTAAAATATAAATGTTGTCGAAGAAGAAACTCAAACTAAACTTGAAAACTGACGACCGTTAGCCTCATAAACCGTTGCCGTTAACGGCTAAAACTAGCTAAACTTAATACAAGGCGCTGATTTAAGTAAATAAAATGGATAAATTCACCTTTTTCCCGTTCACAAAGAAGCACAAAGCGTTTCCTTCCGTCCCTGTAGACATCTTTCAAGTGCAGCACAACAATTCATCAAGGGGACAGTCCCCGGGCTGTCTTTTAATGTCTCTATCATTGACTGGTCTCTATGGGGACAGTGGAAACTACAGCACTTCCGCCCCAGGACACTTTCACAATAAAATACTAACGGTTTTTTCTTTTTCTTCTTCTTCTTTTTTTTTTTTCAAATTAAATTAAGGTTAATTTATTTCAAATGCAAAACACATACAAATCCCACAAACAATGACCCATAATTTTTTTAAATAACCTTTTTAATATATAAATATTAGCCATTTTTTTTGTAATTTCTGACTTCCTGTCAAGTTAGAAGACGTGCATTTAAAACAAGGGTCAGCTTTGACCTTTGTCCCTGGCTTAAATATTTGCTTTTGTGGTGTTACTGATAATAATTTATAGTTGCAATGCAATGTCATTGCTTTTCAGTGAAGGCAGCCAAGGGCAGACCCTGCAGCAAAAACAATGTCAGTCAAAAAGCCATAAGAAGTATGCAACAGTATAATCCGGTCCAGCATATCATTTTTGGAGCTTCCTTGTGTTTATTTGAAGAATTATTTGGTCCAGTCTCCATTCACTTTTGCACATAAAACAACTGTGCAGCACAGGTCGCAGGTATAACAGAGTTAAAGTTGTACTTCATAACCTCTGAGAGATGCCTGAGTGTGGGAAAGTGCTGGAAAACCCAGCAGCGTGAGCACTGATCCATCCCTGTCCCTGTTTGATCTCCTCCAAGTTTATTTACTCAAGATTTTTTTTCCCAGGTTCCACATAAACAGCTCCACCTTTTCTCACCGGATCAAGTTTCATTAACTTATTACACCTGGTAGGCTTCCCGGGGAGACGACAAACCCTTTAAGACAAACCAAATATGTTTGAGGCTGTACAACAACAATCATTTTTGGGATCCTGGAGGCTGTTTTCAGGATTTTGTGACCTCCAGACTTATCTGAAATCAGAATCAGATGTAGGTGTTTTTCTCAGACACAGCTTGTGCCTACACAAATACGCACCTATCTAAAAGGAATGAGGGAACAACCACTGGAAAAGAAGGTGTTATTATCTGAATAAGAGCACCATGATAATTTAACGTGGTAAATACTTTGCAAAGACCTGAACTAAGCTAAAATATTCAGTGTAATTGTAAGAGAAGTCCTTGTGGGTTTATCACTTTGTTACACAAAATGATTAACCAATTTTATTGGAGTGCACAATGTAAATCATTTATTTGTGTAAATACAAAACTAGGGAGGCCGCACCCCCTCCAAAAAGCCTAATCCAGGATGAGTCAGCAGGATGTTCAAATTTAACCCATTTAAGGCACCATTTAAAAATTAAAAATACGTTTGTTTTAATTGTAGAAATAACAATTATACAAATGTTTATATTTCTTCCTTCTCCTCTTTTATTTTCTGTTGCAGAACCGATTGCCTGTCAGCTCGTTATCATTTGATCCATCAGTTATTGAGAAAAAATTTGGCTTTAACCCATGCTGATGTTCTGATTTAGAAGTTAAAGAGATTTAAGTCAAAGCATATATCGGCCACAAGGTGTCACAATAAACCATATTAAACTGTAACCCAGCAAATTGCCCCATACAGTTAGGTGCCCTGCCAATTTTCAGCCACGGTTTAATGGTTCTTGCGAGATTATTTCCCTACATAAGTACAGCGTACGTCTTCCAAGTGAGGAAACTACCACTTTCATTTACTTACTCAGCAATTAACAAGACAGAGCATGAGGTGATGTGAGGAAAAATCTGTTGTGGATTTGCCCTGAGGCCAGCACATACTGGAGAAAGAACAGTATTTAAATATAGTACGCTGTCATTTTTATGTCTGTGCAACATTTGAGTCATTTTTCTGGCAGACTGTGAGCTAATAGAAAGCCTGATGATGCCAGTTTCATGCCTGAGGTGGATTTGCTACTTATTTCAACCCAAGAACATCAGAAACCACAAAGACATTTTTGTCGTGGCGTCCATTTGGTCATTACTTACGACCAAAATCACATGAAAGCCTGAGTCGCCGTTAGATAAAAGCATCAAAAAGCCCCAAACATCCTTTCAGATCCACATGGGCGAAAAATATTTTGAGAACAGGAGACATGGGACTGTGATGCTTTTAAATCATCAAAACCAACTGGAGTTCCCATTTCATGTTTGAGCTAAAAATCTGACAGTGAATGGATTAAATGTTTGTTTTTGGTTTACATTTTAAAGTATTGTTTATCCTTAGCTCTTTGTAACAACTAATTAGTGTTTTACTACATCAGATTTCACCACTTAAACTCCAGAAATGTAAACAGGAAGTCACTTAAGCTAGCATCACAAGCTAGCATCACAAGCTAGCATCACCGGTTAGCAAAACGTCCCAAAACCACATGGTTGGAAACTGATTGCGACTTTTTTATTTAACAGACTTTTATAATGATAAACAATAGTAGGCTACAGGTCAAACACAGTACTCTAAATATTTCACATCACTTCCTGGCAGCTTCTTTATTTTAGCTACTAGCACTTCAGTTAAGTCTAAGCACTTTGTAAGCAGGAAGTCAGTGTAAATATTATGAAAATCAAAAAGTGCATTTTTTCTTTTAGTTACATGCGTAGGCAAAAAGTAATGTGTTTCAGACCATGCATTCTAGAACAAATAGCAATTATGCTAACGTAACTGATGCTATTTACTCGTTTAGTCAAATAGCATTGGTTTATTTGGAGTATGTTTTGCTAGTTTGGTGAAATTTTATTCAAAATCTTCAACATCTTTATTAAACTGCATTTTTCAAGTGTAAAGTTACATATTTAATTGCTTGCTAGCAAAGCTTTTAGCTCAAGTTGTTAGCCAAGCTAGCTAAGATTTGAGTCAGTTAGCTGCACAACCATGACAGTAATGTTTTAAATAACTAATCTTTAGCTAAATTTATTGACATTGAACTAGTTTAAACTTAAAAACAATGGTGTTAGCAATTATCTCAAAGTGAACTACAAAAAAATATGGCTACCAAAATAAATTGTCGTGTTCAGGACATTTTTTAAAACTCATTTTGTTGAGCCAGCCCTGTTTGGCAATCAAATTGTATTCCTTATCATGAATTAGAGCCACTTCAAACAGAAAAGCTGTAATTCTGAGGCAGACAGCTTCATTTCTGAGTGTGGTCTGGGTGTTTTCAGTGTGTTTCAGTTTATTTCAGTCAAATGTTCTCCCTGCATCATCTGGGAGAGTCCCCCTCTGGAATACAGGCGTGAGCCGTGTAATTTAACATGTTAATAACAAACTCCACCAAACAGTTCCCATTAAAGTTATAAATCTGACGCCCTTTTCTTTTATGAGATAGGTCCAGACCTATCTCATAAAAGTCAGCTTCAGGAGTGTTTCTTGCATCCTCTCTTGGTATCTGATATCAGTAGCAACATATCCTTAAATAAAATGGATAATGTAAAAGTCAGCACAGAATGAAGAATGTGCTCCGGTTTAATTCTGACCTGGAAATTTCACTGAACTTTATTTATGATTCCTCCTTGAAAGGAAGATTCATGTTGTCTGCCAAAAATGGGATTTGCACGCATTTAAATATCCTCATTGTCAATGTGTGTGTGTCTGTGGCACATTTGAAATAATTGGCTTTGGCAAAGAGAGAATCAGAGCTCGGCTGCCACCTACACAGAAAAACACATCTGAGCAGATTTCTTTGCTTTCAGACGGAGGCAGCTGTTGCTTCTGTTTCAATTCACAGCAGATTTCAGGCCTCATGTTTTCACTCTCTGCATCTAGATATCATGTCCACATAGAGGGAAAGATTTTGGGATGGTATTTTAGACAGGGGAGTTGATTCATTTTGGTTTCCATCCTTAGCAAAATAAAGTCGTTCTTGCATATTTTACTTTTCCGGTGAGATGTTGCAACGAGAACCTGTACTTGCAGAAAGCAAACCAAAACCAGAGAGCCGACTAAAAGGTCAGGATCAGCACAACTTTATTGTCTCAACAGCTTCTCATTTGATCATCAGTGAAGCCTGTGTTGACTCAACAGAAGACTGACATTAAGACAACAAACTTATGCAACAACTGTTTCTGTCTGCACTGGAGACAAAGAAAGAACTCTGCTTTCTGCTTTCGTGGACTGACTAAAACAGCTGAAGTTGCGTTGTTTCCATTTAAAATTAAACCAAATATATTCAATAGGTATAAAATAATCTCACTCGTGCACATTGAGCACCATATTCTAAGCTTCTGCGTGTTGAAACGTGACAGTCCTCCATTTTGGACTGCAAGCATGCAAGTGTGAAGGATTATCGTGCAGGAGGAAGCCGCAGATAAAACACAAAATCTCCTTCACGCCCACCCACGGAAAACAAAAATACCGCTTGAATATGGAGCTTGAACGCTCTGTCAGCGGTTTGAAAAGGAGGCAAACTACACGCCTAAATACAGCTGAGAGATTTGGAAACAGAACCTGTGAAGAAAGGACTTGTATGAGGCTTTAAAATGGCATAAATTTGATTCTCCCTCCGCAAAATGGCAACAATAACTAAAATCTATTGGCGTATCTCAGCGATTGCTTTGTGAGTTGCTAAGATTTAGCCGCTTTCAGAATCCAGGAATGTTGAAACAACCATTTTCAAATGGAGATCAATTTGATTTGCAACCTGAAGGGGAATTTTTATGATGATCCAACCGTTCAACTCTTCGCCAACACAAATAAAAATAGTTAAATAACTCAGAGGGCTGTGCTGAGCGTCACTTTAGGGGAGGGTTTTCACAAATTTTTGATCAGTTGCATATTTGTTCATCAGTGAAGTAAAAGAATCGGTAAGACGTGAAGTTTAAACCCAGTGTTTTGTTGACTCAGCCATCCACCCTGAGCTCCTCTTGACTAGGTTGCAACTAGTTTCCTAACTTTCTCTTACTACTGTTGTTCCATTGCCAGAAACTTTTTGTAAACATAAGAAATGTGAGCTTCCTGAGAATAAAATGCACTGTTCGTTGTTCATAACTCTTGTTATGGGATCAGTTTTAAATCCTCCGAGATCCAGTCGGAGCTTAAAATATCTACTTCCGCACACAGACCCTGGATTCCCATGACTCCCATGTTCTCCTCTCAGCTCAGATATTCAGATTAAATCGATTTCTTCTACTTCTTCTTCGTCTCCCGGGCAGTTTAACCCGCAGACAGCAGCTACACGACACAAACCATAATAACAGTTTAGTTGCAGAAAGGTAACACAGCTGTAAACAAGGAGGAGGAAAACACCGACATGGTATTTTAGCCTGTTTTTAGAGTTATCGCTGCATAATTTTCACAAATTACACAACATCAAACGTGACAGAAGTTAAATGGAGAAAGGAATCACGTTCATCTTTGATTATTTACATTAAATAATCCCGTATTTCTCAGTTTAACCGACATTCATAGACTTTGTCCATGTTGCAGAGTTTCTTAAAGTTATCCAAAAATCAATCTTTTAAACAATGTGATCACAACACTTCCTGTTAGTATGCTAGCACTGTATATCTGCTTACATTAAGGTGTTAGCATGCTAGTACTGCATATAGCTGCTTAAACTAACATGCTAACACCGTGTATACTTGCTTATGTTAACATGTTAGCGTTCCAGCACCACATTTCTGCTTAAGTTAACATATTAGCATGCTAACACCACATACCTGCTTAAGTTAATGTGTTAGCATTAGCTGTTAGCTCAAAGTCGCACAGTGCTGCTAGCATGGCTCTATGCAGGGAATTTCCCCAGCCTGATTGAACCTTTGGAAACTAAACAGACAACACACACAGACAAGTTCAATTACAAAGAGTTTAATCCCAAAAATACTTTATTCGTTTTTCTTTTCTTTTTTTCATTTTGGCATGTTATACATCGTTTGGTCTTGCTGTATCTTTGCTGCAACACGGAACTGTATAATTTACATCGTCTGAAGGAGTCGCTGTCATGCAATCTTGAGCTCAGCTGAACTACAATGTCGGGAATATACGACGTTTTGACTGGAGTAACATTCACGTCTGGCCCCTGGTGGTAGCTACGAGTTCAATAATGATAAAAGCATCTTCAAAACACAATCACCTCTAACATGCTGCAGGCTATAGGTTTAAATATTCTCCAAGCTGCAGCAGCTGGATTCAGTTTGTAAGACATTCAACAGTCCTGTCAGTCCAGAGCTAATGGCATTTTATTTGTTTAATCTGGATGATTAAACGTTTGTTTCATCATTTCATGGCTGTTACTGGAAGACATTTTGTCTCCTTGCACTCATAACACCGCTGATCGAATCTGGAGGAGCTGAATCTGATTTCGGCCAAGGTCACTCTATATGTCGACGATGATGCACTTTTTCGCTTAAGATGGTCGGGCAACTGAAATGTTAGTTAGCGATGAAGCTACTTTATAAAAGTTAAAGTGCTTTGACATTTCAATTTAAAACATCTTTAATGTTTTTAATGTGACAGGCAACTTTGAGGAAAGAAATAAAAGCTTTTAGTGTCAGATCTTGTTCCAGTTTAGTTTCTGGAACAAACTTATAAATGTAGTTTAGTTTTTTTGGAACTTCATAAGCAGCGTCCGCGTAGCCTAAAGGATACGGTGTCTGATTTAATCTGTGAATGAAAACTTTCAAAATTACTATGTTCTAAGTTTTGTTTTTAAACTGGATTTTTCCCCCTCCTCAATCATAAATCAGAGACCACGTGGCCTAATGGATAAGGCGTCTGACTTCGGATCAGAAGATTGAGGGTTCGAGTCCCTTCGTGGTTAAATGTTTGCAACATTGAGTAAAACAAAAATGATTTCTGATCCAGTTTAATTCTTGGACAAATTTGATTTAAAAACTGTAACAAAACGCATGTGTCCTTCATTGATGAAACGTCTTCAAATTGTCTTTGGGATCAGATCCAGTTTAATTCTGAAGCGAATTTGGTTAAAAAGGAATGGAAATAGTCGCCTTATAAGAAGAGCAGGGAGAAGAAACTGAAAGCTGTGCAAACGTAAGTCATGGACTTACGCAGCAAAGCCATTTGTTCTGATTTTTGTGAAATATTTCGTGGCCTTTCAGTGCAAAGACGTGTTTAACAAATCTGGGTTAAAAGGAGGCTCATGTAGATCATGCTAAGCTCATGAGTTTTCTGCAAAAGACAAACATTACAGGGATGATTTAAGAAACTGTTGGATTAGTTTTGCTGATGATGTCGAACACTCGCTCTCTTCCAGTATTTGGCAACGACTACAACTCTTACAGACAAAAATCAGCTGTTCACAGAGATCACGGCCTCCGATATGGCTTCCAGAGGAGGAATGATCACAGGTGGTTGAAACACCAGCCTGTCCATCCCCAGTCTCACACCAGATCAACACTCTTTATAAAATAAAATAAAAATCTCAGCTACAGTGAAACAGTCCAGGTCAAGATTCCTGCATCAGAGACACTAACGGCCAGTAAGGAAGGTCAAAACAGTCGACTAACGAGGCAAACGTCAATGTTCTTCCAATAAATCTGAGATTATAACAACTCTTCAGTGACTTTATAGCATTCATGATGATTTAATATGCAAATATATTGGAAGATTCCTGCAGGAAAATGTGGATATTCATGAGTTTATGGAGGGAGCTCATGTGGCATCACTATAAATATATATTCCCATCTTCTAAATGTTTTTTCTCTGTGAATGGGATCACTGCCTCTTCTTCTTCTGCTTCAGTGACTTCCTCCTCTTCACTATCATCTCATACAGCTTGTCCATGCCCTCGTCCAGTCCCTCTCCGATGATGGCGCAGGCTGGCTGGACGTGGTACGGGGTGGAGGGGCTCAGCTCGGCCAGGGCAAGCTGCCTCTCGATCTCCCCTACATCCAGCGCCCGGGGCAGGTCCTGCTTGTTGGCGATGACCAGCAGCGGGGTCCCCTGGTTCTCGGAGAAGCGGGTGATCTTGTGCAGCTCGGTCCGGGCCTCTTCCAGCCTCTCGGCGTCCACAGAGTCCACCACGTACACGATGCCGTCCGTGCAGCGGCTGTAGGGCTTCCACAGGGGCCGCAGCTTCTCCTGGCCCCCGACGTCCCAGAAGTGGCAGCTGATGCCCCTGGAGGCCCCCGCTCCGCCCAGCCGGATCTTCTCCGTGTTGAATCCGATGGTGGGAACCGTGTTGACGAACTCGTTGAATTTGAGCCGGTACAGGACGGTGGTTTTACCCGCGGAGTCCAAGCCGAGCATAACGATGTGCAGGGACTGGAAGGCAGCCAGGTTGGAGAAACTGTTCCCCATGGTGCAAAATCAGGAGACGCTTAAATGTCCCAGGAGGGATCCATGGCAGGTTAGTCCCAAGAAAACGCGCAACAAAACCGCCTGATCCGCGCCTCTCCTGTTCAGCAGAGGTGGAGGGCACAGCCTGTGGTTGCGCGGCGGCACTCCGGCAGCCAGACAAGCCGCAGCATCCCTGGACTCACTCCAAGGCGTCCAGGAAAATGTCAAATCATGGCGCATTCACGGACGCATTCGGCACCGCTCTCCAAATGCGTAAATTACGCGCCGGCCGGGTGTCACATCACGTCTTTGCTCGTGGCTGTTTGTCTCCAAGTGTGCAGCGGCTGAACACACGCAGGAACCCAAACACGAGTGATGGAGTGTGACGCGTGGGTCTGAACGATGCCATGTACAGGTGCGTAAAGTTACACCAGAGACGTTCAGTCTTCCGGTTTGGCGAAAGATTTTTTAAAATAAAAGCCTGTTAGTGGCTCTTGTTGCACACATTTACAAGAGTAAAGGAGGATCTTATTGTGAAAGGTGTGGATGCAGCGTTTCCTCTGCGCATTCAGACTCCCGAGCTGTGATACACGGACACCTAGTGGTCATAACTACACCTGACCACCAATAAAAATACAAAAATCTAAATACTTAATCTTTGATTTACATCTTTTTTTACGTGACACAGTCCTAATGTTACAGATGTGGTTGCGTTTTGTAATAATTTAACCATGAACCTCTTTGTTATCCATGTTTTTTTTATTGTAAAACATCAAATAAAATAAAATAAAAAATAAAGTTAGCTCTTAGAATTAGTCAGATTCTGGTTTGAAGCAGCTAATACGTTTATTTTATTGCTCAGATTCAGACAAAAACGAGTTACTAGAGAGAAGAATGAGAACTAAATGAGAATTAGTTGGATGTGGTCATGTGGCGTTTGGACCACTAGATGGAACCAGAGGGTAAGAAAAAGATAAAACCACAACTGTCTCTCTCTCTGGATGTTGGACCATCTTCTCATCCATTAAACAAGAGTCTCCCTTACTGTTTAACCCTTTTGATCTCTAATAACTTAAAAATAAAACCAAAATGTGAATTAAAACTGTTAAAACAAAGCAGCATGTTTTTGAATTTGGGTTTGAATGTGCATACTGACATTTTAAAGCTTTGTTTCTGTTTCTTCTTTTCTCTCAGGGCCAAAGAGGATGAAACCAAACCTGGCCTGGTTTCCGCACGTCCTCCAGGAACTCCAGGAAACAAGAGCAGATGAAACGAAGCGGCGGGCCCGAGCTTTTCATCTCGCCACCTGTTTTGCATTTTCAAAAAGGGCTGATTGAAGCTGGTCAGTTTGAACCAAATTAACAAAGAGAAGAGAACAGCCCTGTTTCCTCTCACATTCAGGTGGTGGGTGACGCTCGCTCACCTAAAAAAAGACCTAATAAATCAGAAATAGCTGCAGAAACTCCATATGCATGACCCTGGTCGGATTAATTTGCCGGTAAACTGATAGCAATGATATCACGCACAGAGATGCCACTGAACCCATTCAGTAACCAGTTGACTAGAACTGGACGGAGAGTTTGTAAAAAATACCACAAAGCACACATATTCTACCAAGGTTTTAGTAGAAATAGAACCAGGCCGAGTCTCCACAGTTGGGTGGTTACCTCTTGAAAGAGAATCTGGCTATAAAATACTACGGTTGTGCACACAATTCAACTTTTAGACATTTCCTTTAGCCTGTACATCATCAAAATTCTATGATTGTGCACATTATAGAATCCGTAAAGATATCACAGTTGTTCATGCGTGCAACTCCCCAGGGAAACTAATCCCCAAGACATGGTGAGATATCAATGCAAAGCTAACTTTCTGCACAAAGTTCTGTGTGTGATTGTTATCTGTATCCCCACCAATAGATAATTAGATGGAGGCAAAGGTCCATGCATGAAATTGAGGAGATTTAGCTGAGGCTAGCTGGTTAGCTCCAACTATGTGATGGTTGCCTTTCTGTTGGTCCGTCCATCATATTTACCTTGTTGTTTCTGGGTTCATTTTCCTTAGCATCTGTGAGGAATTTTCAAAATAAAAGCTGTAAAAAGCCACAAACAGGCAGAATTTACTTATACAGTTGGGTTTCCCTTGGGAGGTGGTGGAGACAGAGCTTTTGGCCTCAAACGAAACATATTTTTGTCGCAATAATGACAAGTACATAAATAAATGTGAAACAAACAACTTAAATCAAATATCTCTTGTCTCCTAATCTCATTTAAAAATCAACAGAGATGGAAAAAGAATTCAGTTTTCACGAAACTCACCCAAGCTTTTAAATCCAACACATAAACACACACAGCCTTGGTTCGAGTGTCGAGTCGTATCCAGGAGACGAGCAGGAATGTAGAGGGTGAGTCATCGAGAGGCGAAGGACGACGCCGTCAAGGTGGCCTGTCCTCTGAGGGAGAATAATTATCTGCTTTAATTAAGTACGTTAAACTGTGTGCGAGTGTGTTTGAGGCGGGATTACGTTCGGCCGGGAAAGAGAGCGGGATCGGCTTCCGTGTGCATCCATGTGTGCCGTTTGTGCATGCCTCGCTACATGACATTGTTTGTGCGTTCATGTGTGATATCAGAATGTGTTCAGGAATCTGCTCTGACACTCAGAGGGAGAATCATGGCCGGCTGAAAGGTGAAGGGAATGACGCTGATTATCTGGATAGCATGGTTGGGTGGGTGGTTATAGCTCAGTAGGTAGAGCAAGCTGTCCACAAACCATAAGGTTCAATCCCCAGAATGTGCACAAGCTCAAAGTATCAGTTGCACCTAATGCATGGCACCTGTCTGAGCAAATGGGTAGATACTGAACCACAACCACCCTCCCCCAACCGAACCGTGACACCCAGATAATCAGCACCATTCACCTCACCCTCCAGATGCATCTGACCATAAAGCACATTGAGTAACAACAACAACAAAGATGTATTGAATGAATATTTTGTCCTCAGAGTTGATGTTAGAAGCAGGAAAATGTTCAATTTGAGGTATTTAGAGACTTTGACAAGGACCGAACCATGATGGCTACACCACTGGGTCAAAGAACTGCAGCTTCTGTTGGATGTTCCCGATCTGCAGTAGTCAGATAAAAAAAAAAAAAAGTGGTCCAAGGAAGGAATAGAACCAAAGAGAGAGTCATGGACCAAGGCCAAGGTTAAGAAGGCTGACAAGACGAGCTACTGGAGCTTAAACTGATGAAGAAGTTGTTGCTGGTTCTGACAGAAAGGAGTCTGCTGGGAGACATTAGGTCCTAACATTCATCTGGTTTGTTGGAAACCATGTCCATCCCATTATGGAAATAGTATTCCCTGATAGAAGGGGCCTCTTGGTGATTTGGAGGTTTGAGGAACATATATACCAGATATATCCCCGGAGTTTCCTGAAGATGTTTCACCCGTTTTCACCTTTCTTTTAGGATAAACTATCAACTGGATTCCCCAGATCTCAATCCAATCCCATCTTGGTACCAGATACCACAGCACACCTTCAGAAGTCTAGATAGGTCAGGAACTGGGACAGGAAGCAGAGTGGGAAATATTTTTCAATTTCTGGATTTTATTGATACTTTCTGAACAGATTTCATTTACGACTGCGTCCACACTCGGTCAGTTTCGGTACAAATATATAAACTCGTCACGCGGTTCTTGTTCAGATCGTATTCAAAACACTGCAGCAGACACACACACACACACATAAACATACCCAAGAGAAATGATACTGAAAGCAGAAACCAAAGCTGATGGACTATACTTGATCACAAAATCAAAACAAAGCTTTTTTTTTTTAATGTAAAAAAAATGACTGTTCTACGCGGAGGTCAAATCAACTGTTAAATATTGGGGGAAATGTCACAGATGTGCACTGCAGTGGCTGAGGTCTCCGATGTTGTCCTGAGGGTGACGGAAAGGAGCGACAAGAAAAATCTGATGATTCACTGAAATGGAAAAGAGGTCAAGACTGAAGGGACGGAGACAGACAGAAAGAGTGAGGTAGAAAAGAGATGGAGACAGAAAGAAGGAAAAACAACATGAAGAGAGAGGGAGATGCTTTAGTTTCGCTTTGACTCATCCAGTGCCAGAAACTGTTCGATGCAAGACTCCAAACAAAAGATTAGGACGTGCACTTGTTCTTGAAAGCTTCATGGGACTGCCACAGTTAATCCTGTCCACGGGGCGAACCTCAGAACTGACCTCCAGTCGCTTCCACCGCCATCGGAAGACAACTTTCAGACGGCAAAGTCTCCATAGCCGGTCGGACAGAAGGCGGCGCTGCGGAGGGTATCGAGGCAGTTGACGAGGATGAGCGTGCCGGTCAGGTGCTTCCACCTCTTGGTGATGGGGTTCCTCATCTTGTCCAGGCCGAGGTGGAGCTCCTGGATCACGTCCCGGTAGCTGTCACCGACGTGGGCGGCCCACGTCAGCAGGAAGTCATAGGCTGGTTTCCACATGGACTGCAGGGGCAGATAAACAAGATCTGTCCATGAGCTGAAGCTTAAGAGACTGAACTGGGTCATGCAGCAAGACAACTAGCCCAAGAACACGAGTTGTTAAAGACCGGTCAGCAATTACCGGAAACATTTAGTTGCTATTATTTCTTCACAGCTCACAGATATAAACAGTCAAAAGTCATTTTTACGCAGAAATGTAGAAAACCCGCTGCACATGATCTCTCACCTCGTTGTCCAGCAGACCGTTCTTGTCCCGGTGCGGAGCTTCGTACGCCTCCATCTGCTGCCTGGACACCCGGGCCAGCTTCTCAGCCAGCTCCCTCCACCGGGACGCCACCTCCACCGCCGTGGTCAACAAGACGAAGTCGAGGACCAACCGGGCGACCAGACCCTGGCAGTCCATCTTCAGCAACGCCTTAAAAGAAAGGTTAAAAGAAAGGACGAGTAGAGTTTTAATTAAAGAAAGCATTTGGGTTTTTGATATCTGAGGCACTGAGAAGAAATATTTGTATGTAGGAATGGATCAGATTGTCTAAGTGTGTTATTTCTGTTGCACTGAAAACAAGTTGAGGTTTAACTTTAGTAATTATGGTAAGAGGATCCATCTCGGATGAATTCCAGTGGACGTTTTCTGGGACCACGGAGAATTTAGATCTTATTTGGCATGGAAGTGAACAGTAGCTATTAGCAAAATACCAAAACCATAGACAGAGCAGATATTATTTGGGACAGCTGCTAGTTAACCATCTTACTTACTGCTACCTGTCTGAGCCTATATTGACCTTAATTCCTAAAAGAAGCTGAAACTCTAAAGCGGAAGTTATCAATCTCGTCCAGTCGGTCTCTTGTGCCTTTATATGTCAGGAAAAGATTTAGTGTCTAAATCCACAAAAAGCCAAAAGTTGAGAGTAAGTTCAGGAATAAACAAGGCTCTGTACGTAGTCCTGCTCCTCAGGCTGCTGCTGAGCTAACCCGGTTAAATGAGGGCTAAAGAGTACTGATTTAATAACAGCAGCTGACAGGGAAATAGACTCCAGGCAAGATTTCCTCCTTCTTGAAAAGCAGCACTGAGATCTTTTTCACGTCTGTCCAGAGATATACAAGACTTTGGGCGAACAGCTTCTTCACAGCTGGAGGTTTCCCTTCATGTTTGCAGATGTGTGTTTAAATCTGCAGCAAAAGCGATGCCTCAATTTGCAATTTTTAGTTTTTTTTTAAGCCTGTAGCCTTATTGTGATGGAGGTGCCGTCTAATCGAAGCTGAACATGCCACTGCTCCTCTGTTCTCCACTTTCCCAACGCTGCAAACATTCGGCTTATTAGCGGCCTCGTCGGGTCACATCAGCGGCCCGCGTTCGTCGTTGCGTGAAACGCCTTCGTCATCGAGGGTTTTCACATAAGATTCGTCGTAATGGCCTTCAGACGCCTTGAACGCAACGTGAGTCATCTCAAGAGGATTCTCCAGATATATTATTTTCTATATATGTATAAAACATAGAGAGAGTGCACGTAATAAGAAATGTTCTGCAGTTTGATCATCTTTAGTATTAATTTCATGTAGTTTCCCAGTTTTTACTTCTGTTTTCTGCAGAATCTAAAACACACAGAGGCGATCACGGCTCGGCTATGCGCGGTAGCACCACAGCAGGAAAAACTGATCTTAAATTTTTTGCCAGGAAAGCAGACTGGGCAGCAGGCAGCTTGGCTTGGAGATCAGTCGCGTTTCGCAGAGCTGCTGGAGAGGATCAAACACATGAAGCTTTGTCGAGCTGCGTTACGGAGCTAAAGCCAAAAAAACATCTTAGTCCCTTCAACGTCGACCCTCGAAACAAGAGTAGCTTTACTACCAGATACACTGGACACGTGTGCGTGTGCATTTAATGGGCGATAATCATTAATATTTATTATTAAAAGCATTAAAAAGCCCCACACATGTAATCGAGGTAAATGAAACCCTTCACACTGCTGTTCCTGGAAAGCAGCATCCATTGAAAGCCACTGAGCTGATCAGCCTATGCATTAATTATTCATGTCCAGACTGAGCTCCTAGAACTCTCTATGAACACACAACAAATATGAACACTTGTTTCACCGTTTTCTGTCCATAAATAAATATTTGATTTGGTTTAAATTGAGAAAAATGCACCAAAATATGAATTAAATGTAAACTCACTGCCTCCTTACTGATCTATTTTTATACTCCTTTATCTCTTGTGTCTTTTTTTTCCTATTACAGACTCTGCAATAAAGTTAATTAACCCAAATAACCTACAATGTCCAGGTCAGACGTTTCTGAGATTATTTTCTCTGCACCACCTGCCCGGCCACTTCTCTGACCTTCATCCGCCCTCACACAGGTTTCAGTCTAAATATAGAGGCGGTCAGGACGCTGCCCGTCTGGAAACGATGCGTTCAAATGCAAATCAGGATCTTGCTGTGGGTGCAGGAGGTGTGTGTGTATGTGTGTGTGTGTGTGTGTGTGTGTTTGTGCTGTTTAAGCCGGAAAGGATTAAAAAGCAAAGAGGCATGACAGGAAACAGGAAGGAGTCTGTGATTCAAAATAAAGGTCCCGGGGTCAGATGGAGTGTCGTCACGCTCAAACTGGACGTCGTAGGTCGGCGTCTTGCTCAAGGACACTCGGTCAGCTGTCGTTTCAGTCCCAGACGGAGTCATTTACATTTCAGTTCCTCAGTCTAATCTAATTTAAAGCTTGTCCTCTCTGCTGATTTGCTATTTCTTGAGTTTTCTGGACTTAATTTGAGATAACGCTGCTCATATAAGTTAACGCACATTCCTTTAAATGCCTGTATTATTTTAGATGCACAGCAGAATCAAACCTCCTTGAGCAGAAATGAAGAAAGTCCCCAAGCTGGATGCACAAGTTTGGAGCATGCATGCAGCACCTTTGAGCTTATTCTGGAGAATATTTGTTATTGTGTCGGATTGCTGCAACAATAATAACATAAATTTGAGGAAAGAAAGCAGATTTGTCTACAAAAATGTCTTAAAATATTTCAAACGCCACTATTTTTACATGATATTTGCAAGTTAAAATGACTTTTGTCTCATTTTAAAGCCCTTCTCCTCAATATTTCATCTTCTTATCAGGACTGGTTAAAAAGTTGCATTAAAACGAGCCCATATTTAGGTTTTGTGCAAATATTTACAGCCTGAGCAACAGCAACTAAAAAGGGTGCGTGGCTTAACTAACTTTAGACACCAAATATGGACGTAGGAAGCAGAGTACATAAGTAGACAAGACTTAAAAGAGTATTATGTACACAGACAGCGATGTTGATGTACTCATTAAGAAGAAAAACGTCACATGTGTATACTGTGAATAGCAGTGGGCCAAGAATAGATCCCTGTGGGACTCCATTGCTCATTTGTTTGAGCTGTGCTGGTTTTTCCGTCTCGTCTTCTCTTTCTCTTTTCTACCTGTCAGTATTACCACCCTCCCTCTTCACTCTTCCTCCTGTTGAAGCTTTTTTTTTTTTTTTTTAAAGAGTGAAGCTCATTTAGCTGACAGCCGCTCGCTCAGCTGTCAGCGCCGTCTGTCCGTCTGCTTCGGGGCTTCCTGCATCTCAAACCGCTTGGACGCTTTAGTCTCTCGTGGAGCGGAGCGTTTTCTATTTTTAGGTGCTAAATTGAGTTTTTAACGCACGTGAGCTTCATTTATTTTGTCGGCAACTGAGATATCTCATTAGTTTTCCTCACAGAAACACTAAAAATCACTAAACAAAAAAAAGCAGACTTAATGACTTTCCTTTCCACACTGAGCTGCAGATTATGCAAACCGTTGTTAATTAACTGAATCAGTCATGCAGAATGCACCAATCTGTGGACAAAATGCTTAAATCCTTTACGTTAAAGTCAACAAACTCGACCTTTCTGACGGCAGGACTCCTGAACTTGAGTGCACCAGACATTTCAGAATCAGCGGGGGGGAGATTGCGGTGCTGCATATTGATTACCATCAACAAGACTCAAGTTCTGGTTGCTATTATCAGAATTAGAGCATAGGGGTGGACATTTTGTTAGATTTTATTCACATAACTAACCAAACTCTTTAGAAAATATTCTCTGGAGGCTGGTGTTCACAAGTTCCCCGTCCAAAACGCTTCCTTGATCACTTGTTTTATGGAGCAGGAACTTTAACTCTGCTGCAGAGGATCTCAAGTTTCTCGGATACATTTCTAATCTGCGGTCTGATAAATCTGCAGCAAATCCTTTGCGAAGTCAACAAACTCGCCCTTTCCGACGGCATGACTCCTGAACTTTTTGAATCAGTTCAGGGACTTAAATGAGGATTTATTTTTTGAAAGTGTCTCCTCGCAGACTGAACTCTCTCCTTCAGAGGATCTCATGTTTCACAAGATCCACTTCTAATCTGTGACCCAGTAAAACCTGCAGCGGGCAGGTCTGAATAATCAGGCAGGCTGTTAAATATTCATCGCTTAATTAACTTGCTGATTTTATTGGGTGTCACTGGGGATAGAGAGTGGCCGTGCATTTATGGAGAAGTCTAATTTTCCGAGCTGTGGACCCTCTGCTCGCTGCGGTGCCGTTACTGTTGGGTTTTATGACTGAAGGCCTTCGTTTTCTATAATAGGGGTGGGGTAGGGTGGGGGGGATTGATTACGTCCCCTGCAGGAGTGATTCTCACCGCCTCTGTGCAGGGATCTATTATTAAACGAAGCTCTCCTCCACTGACAAGCACAAGGGACGGCTTTCTCATTTCGTCCTCCGCCTTTGTAACTCGATACGCTGCGTTAAGAGATCTGCCGGGGCGGTGTCGGATGCCCCCTCAGGCCTCCAGCTCTGTCCTGATCGATGCCTGCTCACATTTCACATGGGAACACCTGTCGGCTCGGAGGTTGCTGCCGTAAAAACCCTAAACCAAGAGTGCTTTCATTTTAAAGTGTCTGGCTCAAAATAACTTGTTGCCTTCCTCTGTATAATGTAATGTCTTTACCTCGCCGTCTGCAGCAGGGTAAACCGATTAGCATATGTGTGGCCATGCAGGAGGCTGAAGATGGATTTGTTTGTGTCGCAATTGTTCAACAAGAATCAGCCTACATAAAAACAAATGGATGCATCTGATGATTATGTAAGCAGATCAAATATTGCAGTGCAGGGATGCAAAAAAGCCACAGGGAAGTGTTTAGATGAAGAGAAGCAGCAGGAAGCGCTCTCCTCATCAAGGTAAAGAAAAATCCAGCTGTGCCAGCACGCCTCGAAACTGCTTACGTCCCGCTTTGCTGCAAACGCTACGCCCCCGTAGTAATTGAGAGCGGTAAACTCTGGCTGGTGTCGTGAAGCGTTTGTCGTTTGGCATCGAACGCTGGACGCAAATCAAATTAGACAATATTTTATTGGGTTTTGAAACAGCTAAGTTAGCACACTGCTGTAATTATTGAAAGGGGGGCGTGAGGGTTTCTAATTAAAGGTGTGCTCATGTGAAAAGGTCTAAGAAGAAGAAAAAAATAGCAGCTTAATAAGGGAATATAAAGAGCTGCTCTGCAGGGAATATTTCCTCTAAAGCAGCAATATTGTTTTGATTAGGGCTACAACAAATCATCAACTTCAGTTGCAACAGTATGTTTACGTCCATTTCCAACTTTAGTGGCTAGTATATAAGTATTTCCTCAACTAGGGACCCAGTATGTTCATCACTTGTTGTGTTTCAGACAACAACTCAACAAAGACTCTCTAGAGCAGCAACGTCAAGATTACAACTGGAAAGCAGTGCTGCCATGTTAGCCATTAGCATCACCATTAGCACCTCCGGTAGCATCGCCATTAAACTTTTATTCAAACATAATTATAATGACATTATTTTAATAGTTTAACTTGTACCTAAAGATACCGTCCATCATTGTCGAGCTAATTTGGGGTTTGATTACACTGAGTGTGACTTAACACTTTCATTTCATTGTAAATGCTAGCTCATCATGCTAAGCTAATAATCTCCCTGCTGAAGTGCTACACTGAGCATGAAAACACAATGGTTATAGAACTTCTCATCTAACTCGGAGTGCCACCATTAGCTTTGCCATTAGCATCACCATTAGCGTCACCATCAATCCAATCAAAAATCTAAAATAAAATCATGATCATTAAGGATCCCTATTGCATTTTGTGATGGGAAAAGAAAGAAATTTCCACATAAAAATACTCAAAATGCAAACAAGGGATACAGGAAGCAATTGATCATTTATAGGGTTTGCTGTTTGCTCTACGGTGGAGTCATGTGTTGAACAAATCTCTGCGTCTAGGTCGGCGGGATGAATTTCTTCACCATCCGTCCTTGGTAACGAGAAAAAGAAAACTGCTGGACTTCAGTGAAGGACATCCGAGGGCGTCCAGCAAATATTGGAAAAATATTAAACCCAGTGGAGTCAAGGATTGCTGAGAGATAAAAAAGCCAAGCCAGTCTTTGTGCACACAGTTGAAAAGCTGGAGATAGCTGCAAGAATAAAAGCCCATGTACAACATAAAAGCCTGCCTGCATCTACATCTACAACATCTACAGTCAAAGTCCCAGTTGAGCAAGGCACTTTACCTCCAGCTGCTCCGATGACCGAAACCTACAGCACCATGCACACTTCATCAAGAATAAGTTGCTTTGCTAAAGTGCTTTCTGAATAATGGCGTCTGGCGAGGGAAATGCTTCGGGAATATTTTGCATCATGCGGTGCGTTGGGAAAAGAAAGAGTGGTTTTCACCCGATGTACAGATGTTAAAGTTCATTTCTATTCTTTGCCATTTTTCATGTGACGGTTACTTCCACTAGGAGTCACCTCAGGCTGTAAGATAAGTTGTTTATCATTCATGTGACTTAGTGTCACAAGGTTCGACTGTTGACGGCTGCCGCTGCACAATAAGACCAAACTTAAAAGTATTTGTCTTACCATCATGAGCTCCCGTTGGAAGGACTTCCTCTCCTTGTTCTCCATGTTGGTACACTCCTCTTTGAGTTTCTCCAGAACCGACGCCACTTTCTCCGCTTCGTTCTCCAGCTCGGTCCGGCAAAAGTAATTCAGCGGCAAATTCCCGTACCCGAGTGCGTCTGCGAACGCCCTCCAGTTCCCCACGTTCTCCATTAAAACCGTCCTCACAGTGGCGTAGATGTATGTGAGAAATTTGCAAGGCTTCAGGATCTGCTCCAGCAGCATTGTCGTCGTTAGGTCCGGCCCACACCAGTAAACGGGCTTGACCTTACCCAGAACCAAAACGTTCTTGCCGTGGACGAGCCCCATCTTCCCCTGATAGTATCCAATGTACCACTCTTTGGTTCGCAGCTGCCCTCGTAGTTTGATTTTCTCCTCGCTGAGCAAAGCAATAACATCCCCCTTCTTGTACTCTAGCAGGTACGTACTCTTGTGCTGCCTGATAACAGTTTTGATCAACTTGCCAAATTTTAGGTTTGTAATGCACCGGTCCTGAAACTTTGGATATTTGGAGGTGACGGCGAGCGGCGAGAGGACGATCTTATCCACCTCTTTCTTTTTCAGAAATCTCCTCTGGCCTGTAATCCTCACACCGGTTTTTGGTGGCGGTGGCGGCGTTTGGACACAGAACTGGGTGAGGATGCAGTCGAGGGCGTCCTTGACTTGGACCCTGAGAGTGAAGTCCGAGATGCTGCTGGGGTTGAGCGACGTGATCATGTACAGGAGCCTGCTGACCTTCCCCAGTTTTACCTGAAATCCACGAACAACCCCGGTGCCCTCGCTCTCCTTCACCTGGTAGTTGGACATGTTGGAGTACAATCCAACTTGGAGGTCCTGAGGGTACCCCAGCACAAACTGGTGCTTCCCCCACAGCTGGAGCGCCACTGGCGGGGTTGTGGTTGCTTGCCGGCCCACCTCGTTCACCAATAAGTTTTTGGGTGCGCAGTCATGCCCAAACATGGCCACGACTGTCTTGAAGGAAGGGTGAATGTGCTTGGGTCCGTACACACCCAGAGTTACTTTCCTCTGCACATGGTCCCAAACAGTCGTATTGATGCTGATGTACTGTGTTTGAGCCACAACAGCCACATACATGCACGGCTCGAGACTGTCCAACTGCACCTGGACTGTGTCTTTGTAAATGTAAGCATTGGGGATCGGCGTGTACGGCCCTTCCTTGCAATCGCTCCGAACACAAAGCAGGTTGGCAGTGTGGCAGCTCTCTTTCTTCACGGTTACCGAGACCTTCATCTCCAGCGTGATGAAGGACTTGGTCTCCATGTTGCTGAGCTTGATCTCCACCACAGGGCTGACGCTGGAGCAGTGGTCACTGTTGAGCTCCAGAGGAGGGTCCAGTAAGGCTTTCATGGAGATCTGTTGGTGGTCTCCGTTGGTGACGTGGCCCTCAGGGATGTGGACGCTGATGTGGGTGTCGGGAAGCTGAACAACCCCTCCGTTACAGTCCAGCCTGCACACTATATTGGTCTCCACCGGCTGTGTCTGACCCCATCCGGGACTTTGACCCAAGGAGTCTAGGTCATGGCAAGACCTGGCTAGCTTTCTGTGGTTCAACCAAGCAGTCCTAAAGTCCTCCCTGCTCTGAAACTGCTCTGGTGAAGGAGCTTTGAGTCCCGTGAAGAAACCAGAGGAAGGTAAAGTTGGATTCGACTGCGCCTGCAGGACGGACAGCTCAGACAGACTATGGGAACGTTTACTCCTGAAAAATGGATTATCCCTGTGGTAGAGGGGTGCAACCTCTTGGCTGGGGCTGGTGGGATGATTGGTACTGTTAATATGGCAGCTGCTGAACCCATTGCTCATGGTTGCACTAGTATTAAAGTTAGAGCAAGATGACGGCGACGCCAGAGAGTCAAAGAGAATAAGATCTGCTGAGTTCCTCACACTTACGTCTCGATAGTTTTGATCTAACGGACAGATAAAGGGGTTCACAGAGAAGGGGGTGTTGCTGTAAATTGAGGAGGGCTTCGTGCTCATGCCCGTCCACTCCCCGAGACCTCCAAACTCCCTCGACCCGTCCTCGTACCCCTCGCCAACGCTGTCGATCATCCCGCTGTCGCTAAGCGAAGAGTTCCTGAAGTTGACCGGCTGGACGTAGGCGGCCGGGATGTATCCCATTTCTGTGTTGTTGTGCGCGTACCACCACTCTCCACCTGACGTGTCCAGCACATAGAGGCGATCGCCTTTGGAGAATTTCAGCGTGGTGAAGCTGCTCGGACAGTAATCCTTTATGGCAACCACCTCCTGTGCAGCTCCGTAGGAGGATGAAGTGTCCAGTCTCAAGGCACTGGGAGAAGGCACTGAAAAGGAAAGAGATGGCAGCTGTAATTATTCAGATTGCAAAGTGTTTTGGGACTGGTGCGCTCCAACTTATTGCAGTAATTTCCGTCCAAATGGGTCAGTAGTTTATTTGACTGGTGTATTTCTAATCATCTGAATCCATCTATAAATCTTTCAGGTATGTTTGAGCAGACGAGCTGCATAATTCAACGCATAAATTTACTATTTTTAGGTCAGCTCATTAGCGTATGTGGAGCACGTAAACAAAAAGCTGTAACGGAGTGAAGCCAGAGACGTGAGAGAGGGAATAACACCATTTAACAATAGAGTGATTTAATTGAATGAATTTAAAGCGCCGAGGCTGACCTTTAACGTCATTGAGACTGGCCCCGGTGACCCCTTCACTGAGGTCGATGAGCGTCCCCTCAGACTTGCAGCGAGGGAGGACGTGATTGTTGTTCGTCGCTCTGATGATTCGATGGGCAGCCATCGCCGATGCTCGTGGAAACGTTGGCTCATTTGCAGCTTTTCATCTGGATGGGAAACGAAACACACAAAAAAAACCATTAGTTTACATTAAAACATTAACAGAACAGAAAAACAGCTAAATGTCACATTAGCAGCCAGTAAAGAGCATCATTCAACGAGATGGGCTCATGTGATGCAGTTTTACATTAGATAACGAGGACATTAGAGCGTTTGGATAAATGGTTTCTGCTGCAAAAGCTGCAGATAAGAAATTGATCGGTTTATGTGATACAAGAAAAAAGGAGGGAAGGAGAAGAAGAAGAGGAAGAGAGAACATGAAGAGAGTGAGGAGGAAGAAGGAGACAAAGACGAGGAGAAGAGAACAGAGAAAAGGGAAGAAGAAGGGGAAGAGAAAGAAGAAGATGGAGGAAGGAGAAGAAGAAGAAGGTAGGATGAGGAAGAAGAAGAGAAGAGAGAAGGAAGAAGAAGAGAAAAGACGAGAGAGTAAAAAGAAGAAGACAATAAGGAGAAAACAAAGAAGAACAGAACGAGACAGCAAGAAGAGGAAGAGGAAACAAAGAGGAAGAAGACGAAGAAGAAGGAGCCTGTGCACAAATAGACAAAAACTAAGAAGACTAACAAGAGTAGAAAAGAGAAGAAGAAGAAAAGAAGGAGGAGGAGGAGTGATGATGATGTTCTGCCTGGATGAAGTATCTGGACACTGACGTCCACATACGTCTGTCCTCCTGTCCACAGCCCGTCTCAGAGGCTTCAGCCTTTTTTTCTCCCATATTTATTCTACATCTCAGATCGTGTCGAGCAACTTCCCAATCTCCTTGTCAGAGCTGAGCTGTGATTCAATTTGCGCGTGAAAACTCAAGAGTCAGCAGAGGACGGTGATCCGATTAGACAGCCGGCGAGAACCGTCCCGAGAGAGAGAGAGAGAAAGAGGACGGCCGATACCTGTGGGACGGCAGCGGGAAGATCTGCATCTGAACTCTAATGACGGGACGGCGTTTTAATCGGATTGAAGAAAGACAGAGCGAGGGAGACCCCGTGAAGACGCCTGATTAGAATCATTAGATGGGGGAAGAGAAGGAGATGGGGAAAGAAGAACAAAGAAGAACAAAGAAGAAGAAGAAGAAGAGGCCTGATTATCGTCACAGAGTGGAGCTGAATTTCTCTGCAAGATTTTCATTCATGTGCACGAGTTTGTTTCCACACAGAGGAAAGTAATCTAACAAACATTATTCAGAAAACATATCTGACAGTGTAACTCAAACACAAAGCGTTCTCCAAAGCTTCCACTCTGGAGCAGAGGTGCATGCTGGGAGGAGAAGTCTGGTCAAATTCCTCCAAGGTGACATTTCATTTTCCTGCATCCTTACGGAGCGTGGTGTCAATCCATCGATAAACACTCCTCCTTTCTCCTCGCTGGAAAATGAGCGCTCAGCGGGCGGAGGGAGCAGCTTCGATCAATAAGACGCAAACAGACAAAGACACCGTCGCCTGCTTCGATATGACACAGAGACTGTCCCCGCTAAATGCAGCAGGAGGGGAGGACGGCTTTCAAGACTCCTGGAAGCTCAATCTTTCCTTAAAGCAGAGAAAAAACGTCCAGGATTTGAGCAGAAATCTGAGTAAAAACACCAAATAACATCAAAATGAACTCTTTTACAGATGGAAATGCTCAAAACAAAAACTACAAACGACTAGAAGGTTTCTGGGTTAGCCTCTCAGAGTTGGAAACAAGGACTGCATTCATATCCGAGTCTGTGAAATAGTTCAGCTTCAGTCAGGCTGACGGAGCGAACGGAGTCGAAAGTTTAATTAGCCACGAGTCGGCCCTCGGTGCTAATCCCCCGGATGAACGATACTGTAATAACCGTTTTACAGAAGCCGTGTGCTCCAGGAGAGTTTATCATTCTTCCATCGCAGCTGTTTCAGAGAGAAACAAAACCGCCAGCTCGTAGCGATACGCGGCAATATTAAAACCTTCTGTGTAAGCCCAGATCAAAGCTGGATGCTGAAGGGATAAAAGACGGAGCAGAGGAAGCTTTCACTTCAATAAAAATGGAATAAGAGAAGACACCTCATCTGGATCTGGACTGTAGAAATCTGCTTTCTACTGCTCGCCTCTTTAAAAGGTAGAGAAGAAGACGAAGGTAGGATGAGGTAGAAGAACAAGGTAGGGTGAGGAAAAAGAAGAAAGTAGGATGAGGATGAAGAAGAAGAAGAAGAAGAAAAAGAAGGTAGGGTGAGAAAGAAGCTAGGGTGAGGAAGAAGAAGAAGGTAGGAGAAGGAAGAAGAAGAAGAGGAAGAAAAAGAAGAAGATAGGATGAGGAAGAAGGAAGGATGAAGAAAAAGAAGATAGGATGAGGAAGAAGAAAGGATGAAGAAGGAGAAGACTGGATCAGGAAGAAGTAGAAGAAAGGATGAAGAAGGAGAAGATAGGATGATGAAGAAGAACACAGGATGAAGATGGAAGGAAGGAGAAGATAGCAGGTAGGATGAAGAAGAAGAAACGAAAAAGAGGAATAAAAAGCGAGTGGAGTAAGAAGAAAAAGAAGAAGACAGGACAGTAGGATGGGGAGGAAGAAGAAGAAGAAGAAGAAGGAGGAAGAGGATGTGCATAAAAGTGTAAAAATGTGAAGACAAACAAGATGAAGTCACAAAAAAAGGTAGAACAAGAAAAACCAGAGAAGAAGAATCTTTGGGGAGGAAGAGTAGATAAAAATGCGGAGGAGGAGAATCCTCCAAGAGGGAATATGTATAGAGGAGGAAGAGGAGTCAAAGAGAGGATGACGAAGAGAGCGAGAGAGAGGAAAACACTGCGGCCCCTGCGGCGATGCAGCTCAGCTCCCAGCATGCACCTGGAGGACGTCTGTTTACACCTGAGCTGTAGCTGTGGGTCAGAGACGTCCTTGTGAGTCTGAACGCTGCCAAATAAAAGTGAGGAACGATGGAGGACGGCGCTCGGCTCCAATTAAAGGCTGCACCTTTTATTTCTGTAGAGTTCATTTGGTTTAATGAGCGTCGGCTGAGGGCCACCGCTCTGAGGGCCACCGCTCTGAGGGCCACCGCTCTGAGCGCAGTTTAACCTCCACCCTGGTCACATTTAGAGCATAACTCATGTTTATTTCTAGATTATTTCCCTTTAATGTGGCATTAATGGGTCCTGCTAAGTCTGCACCAGAAAAAACCAAAGAGGAAGAAGACGAAGAAGACGAAGAAGAAAAAAGGCAAGAGCAGGAAGAAGGAAACAAACAAAGAGGAGGATGAGGAAGAAGATGAACCAGAGAAGAAGAGGAAGAGGCAATAGGATGAGGAAGAATATGAAGAAGAAGAGGAGCCAGAGACAAAGAAGGAGACAAACAGAAGAAGAAGAAGAAAAGAAGAAGGCAAGAGGAGGAAGAAGGAAACAAAGAGGAGGATGACAAAGAAGAAGAAGACAGTAGGATGAGGAAGATGAAGAAGAAATGAAGAATAAGAAGATGAAGAAGAGAGTGGGGTGGGGAAGAAGATGAACAAAGAAGAAGAGGAAGAGGCGGTGGGATGAGGAAGAATATGAAGAACATGAGAAGCAGAGGAAGAAAAAGACAAAGACAAAGGAGGGGACAAACAGAAGAAGAAGAAGAGAGAGTAGGGTGAGGAAGAGGCATAGGATGAGGAAGAATATGAAGAAGAAAATGAGAAGAGGAGCCAAAGACAAAGAAGGAGACAAACAGAAGAAGAAGAAGAAGAGAGAGTAGGATGACAAAGAAGAAAAGAAAAGGAAGAAAAAGTCAAAGACGAAGAAGACGAAGAAGAGGGGAGGAGGAAGAAGACAAAGCGGAGGACGTTCATAAGACAAAAAAAGGAAGACAAACAAGAAAGTGAGGAGGAAGAGGGTGGAGGAGGAAGAACACAACAGGGAAGGAGGAGGAGGAGGACAGGGATGAAAAAGACAAAAGGAAGTCCTGAAGAAAAGTGGAAGGAATGAAACGGGACAGAAGAAAACCAGAGAAGAAGAAGAATCTTTGAGGAAGAGGAGGAGGAGGATCCATATGAGGGAATATGTTTGGAGGAGGAGGATGATGATGGAGAGAAACACGGTGCTGTTAAACCTGGAGGCTGATTATCAGAGCTTATCAGATGACCTTATTGACAGAGCTAAGGAGGCAGGGGCTGGAGACGAGCGCGCGTGCATGTGGATGTGTGTGCACGCGCGTGACAATACTCGCTAATTGCCGGTTTATTATTTCCAGTCGTTTTCCTCCATCTGCTGCCGAGCTCTGCTCTGCAAAAACACCGCTTTAACGCCAGGGCATGTGTATTTATATACTGCAGACAGCATTTAAAGCTTCATTATAAGGATAGTATATTATTAATATAATAAAATCATATGAATATGACACAGTATAATCCCAGAGAATCATAACTGTCACTGTTAAGCACATTAAACCCGTCGCAGACCTCTGCAGGAGCTGTTAAATAGTCATAAAACACCAGAAAAGTCATTATGTGGGATAAATACAACTATAAACTCACCGTAACAAAATATAACAGGCATGTAAGTAAAGCCGAATTTATCCTGACACGTTCTTTTACTAGATTAACAAGAAATCTGTGCGTTTGCGCCTTTTAAGAGACAATCAGAAGTAATTAAATCTAAAAACTGGTTATAACGTGAACTGACCTCCGGCTGAATGAGAGCTCAGAGAACGAGCGGAGTGAGGGGAAGGTGGAGAGAGCTGATGGGGAGCTGCTTCTTCTTCTCCTCGTTTTCTCTCGCGTCATTTGTTTTAAAGGTTAAAAAGATAATAACTTAAATTAAATTAAATATAAAATAAAAAGAGTTTCCGGTCGGTTAAGTTATTTTTTTTGTTCTTAAAGGTGACACATGCAAGGAAGAGCGAGTAGTCCCGTGCGTCTCTGTTCCGCTCTGCCGGAGGACTGAAGCGCTGCTGGACCAGAGGGGGCGGAGCCACACTGTAAGGGCGGAGCCACCTGAGTGGGCGGAGCCACTGTAATGTGCGGGGGTGTAATGAAAAGCATTTAATCAGCTAATTAACAGCAAGACACGCCCATAATACAAACATACAACAATATTACAAGAGATAATTATGAATTTGAAAGTAAAACTATAAACTAAATTGCACAAATTGTCAAATAAAATAAATAAAATGGATTCAAATGGAGGGGAGAATGTGAATAAGGAATAAAATTGGAGATAAAGTCAAAATTTTGAGATGCATATGCAAAATAATCTTAGTTAGCGCCAACTAGTCAACTTCTTCTGTGGAGTAAATTGTTTTTAGTCCTCCCAAAGCACAATAATATGAACTTATACTACAATGTACAACCAAAAATGATATATTTCATACCTTTGTGTTGTTTATTCTCTACTAAATCCACCAGACTTTGATCGTCCCATCCTGAAGTCTGTCCTAACCACAGGAAAACGACGAGCGTCCACATGCCACAGCGAGGCATCGTCTCCGCCCTTCAGCCTTTCTGCTTCCCTTCAGTCACGCCTGAGGGAGATTGTGAAGGCGGCATCCAAAGTCTCCAAACAAGGCGGCTAATTAGAGCAAGCGTCAACCGCTGGAGAAGGACAAAGAGAGGAAATCAATTGAAATGCATTGCCCTAAAAGCACAAAGCTTTATATTTGTGTCTCAGCATTCTACGCTCTGTAGATCTGAACCAACATGAAGGTAGAAGAAGTCTTCTCTGTTGTTAATTCATGAGCTCTTATCTTCTTCCGCTCTCCTTCATTCGTTCATTTTCACAGTTCAGTCACATCCCGAAAAGCTGCAGGATTGTTCCAGAAGGCGTCTCTTTGCCTTTTCTGTTTGCACACATGGAGAGAACGCGTGATGAACGCTGCAGCAGCTTCACAAGGCGATTTATCTGACTGGCCCTTCACACGCTGCCTCGTCCCGCTCTGCCCCGGGGCCGAGAGAGGGACGCGATGGATATCTGTAAGGCGACTGGAGATCAATGCTTCGCTCTCGTAGCTGTTCGGCGGGCAGAGGTCACCTTGGACGATGCACTTTGAGAGCTGCAGTTGAATCTGACACTTCATTTGAACAAGTTTCTGCACAAAGAATGATTCATATTTGTTTCTGGACTTGTACTCTTACTATCCTTTAGTTGAACGACATTTGTTTTGGGTCCCAAGTCGTATATAAACTTTAGTTTAAATAGTTTAAATATAATCTTTAGGTTTTGATGGAAAGAAAACAGCTCTTAAGTAAAACATGCATCTGAACATAAAGCAAACACAAATCAATGACCACTAAGAGATGGAAATGGCACCAAAGAGATGCAAAAAATGTCAAAAAACAACCACAAAACAATGCAAAGTCTTCACAATTAGATGCAAAACAACCACAAAGAGGCTAAAGGCAGCACAACACAACCACAGAGGCACAAAAACACCCGAAAAAGATGCAAAATCATCCCAAAGAGACGCAAAACAACCACAACCAGACATGCACTTACCTAAAATAGATGGAAATGCCACCAAAACGACTCAAAAAAGATGCAAAATGGGCTAAAAGAGACACAAAACAACTCCAAAAAGATGTCAAATGACCAAAAAATGAAACTCAGTGATCAGAAATGGATGAAAATGATCCAGTGATCCAAACTTTAGTTTGGGTAAGAGCTGTGTGTCACCGGTAGATTTTGACCAGAAACTCCATGCATGGTAAATCTGGTGGTAGGAGCCAAAATGGTGGACGGTCAACTGCATCAATCGCTACCATCAGCTCCTATTTAAACCCAAACTCCCTGCAAGTCTTTTAAAAATGAAGACTTGGGTGAAATGTCTTAGTCTCAGCTTGTTTTTTTGGATATACTACGACCTGGATGACAGAGAGCCTTGTTAGCATGCTAACATTTGCTAACTTGCAAGTATTTCAGAAACAAGAATCTAATTTCAGACCTAGACCCTGTTGGATTCAGACTCATCAGCAGTAAAAAAGAAGCAATAATGTTCGACGCTTGTTATTTAAATCTACATAAACATATTTTTCTGCAGGACATTTCCAGCGTAAGATATTTTTTTTACCACGAGCAAATGTAGACACCCCCTGAGAAACCTGAGAAAGCAGGGAGTTGTATAAAGAGATAAATGTTTTTTTCCGTTGGAGAGTAGCCGTTGCTGCCCCGTGGTTCAGCTCTTATTATCAGAGGCCCAGACTGGATTTGAAGCGTCTATTCATCTGAGCTGAATGGGAACCGTGGGACGTTTAAAAAAAGAAAAAAAAAGCCTTCCATTTCTATTCAGCGTTTTATCGAGGAGCCCTCGCTATCAGTGCAGCTCGCTTTGCATCAGAATACCTCGGCAGCGTTCGCTTGTCAGCCAGGTTGGTTCTGGGAAGGAACGCCAGGAATTTAAGGGTTTTATTATTTCTGATGAATAGCAGGCATGGGAATTCCTGGAAAGCGAAGCGAACGAGAGCTTAAAATAGTAGTTTGGTTTGTCCTGTCATAAAAAAAATAAAAACAATACAGTAAACTGCAAGTTAATGTACAAAAATATGAGTCTTTTATGTCAGATTTGCCTGGAGGGAACGCATAAGGGGGGACTTTCAAAAGCAAAAGAGGAGATTGGGGTGGATGGAGGGGTCAATGAAGCGTGGGATAATCCAAAAAAACAAAAACGAAAGAAGCTAGACTTTAAGTTTTCTTAAAGATGTGACTGGTGACCCGAAACTCACCTGACCAGCAACCTTACCAGTTAGAGGAAGTGTCATATTAATCGGGGTTGTGTCTTGTCTTGAGCTACTCTTGGACTTATTCTCTTTTGGGACGCCTTTAATTTGACTCATTTAGGGTTCATCCTGCTCAGAGACGGCTGCACTTCTTCTTCTGTAAGTTCCTTTAAACTCTTCTCTGCGTTTGGCTCTTACATATCTTCAGTTACATGCACAGGAATTTAGCACAAAAGTGTAAAGTCGTAGAAATTTAGTTTGTTTTTTCTCCCCTCTTTGCAGGGAGAACAAGCTATTTCATCCACAAACGGTCCTATAATGGTCCCGTTCCTCTTCTCGCCTCCATCTACAACGACTCCTCACTCGAGGCTGCACAACATGTTCACGGGGAAATTACTTATTCATCACTTTCTGGTTTTTAGCAGCAGGGAAAGGCCACGGATTAAAGCGCTGTATCTTCACGCAAACACACACACACACACACACCTGAAATGTGCAGCCCCCTCTGTCCTTAGGCAGCATTTTTTAGGATTTAGTGCTCGTTGCTGATGGTAAATTTGTATTTTAGCAAACCATAAATCACTTCAAGAATCCTTTAGAGGGCTGGACAATAGCCAGTTTCATAAATTCTCATGTTTTTTTTTATTTTTTTGGCGTTTTATTCATGCTGCTGATCAAACTGCAAACCCCCTGCTGCTGTTTGAAATACAGAGAGCACTCTGTCAACACGATGAAACCAAATGATGCTACTTTCTGAAGGGCAGGCCTTTTAAATCCCTAAATCCCTGGTTGCTAAACGATTACCATGCCACTGCATCCTGGATCCTCTGCATCGGCCGCATGTTCCATCTTCTGTTGCTCTTATCTGCAGCGACGTACAAAGAGAACAAGCAAGAGGAGATTTGGAGTATCGCTCAAGGACACTCAGTCGAGGATGATCAACAGAGGATAACGTAACATGAAAGCGAGGTTTAAAATAGACAATAACCTTGTAAATGGAGGTTTAAGAAGACAGTTTATCAGCGGTTTGGTTAAAAGGTTGCAAGCGATGTTAATTAAAAAAGTTGGGTTCAAGAAACGTCTGCAAAAGCTCAAGATTTTCAATTTAACATCATCTGAAATCTCACAATAATCTGTTAACTGACGGATCCTGATTGTTTTTGCACGAATTCAATCAAGCATCTGCAGCCAGTCTTTATGCTAAGCTAAAGCTAAGACAGCTTTAGTTGTCGTGCAGAGACATGGAGGTGGACTGGAGGTGATTTTAGCTTTAAATTATTATTTTTTTTGTGCAAATAAACAACGGCAAGTTTCCTATTAAGACAGCTTGTAATGTTTTTGCACAATTATCAGTGAACATCAAGAAATACTGCACAAAATATATGTTTTTAAAAAAATATGCAACGGTTAACTTGAAAGATTTGGGTTGACATTTCAGTAAGCCGAGGACGACTCAAGTTCCTCCTCATCTGGACCACATTTCCCATCATTCCTTTGCCCAGCCTTCTCTAATGATGAGCTCTTAATCTTCTGAGACATAATAAGGGAACAAGTAAACAGCAGAGCCTGACAGGCTGCTCCTTTGAGTCCAATACTTACACCGACGTGTCCGCATTAATCTGCTTCTGATTTAAGTGTTAAAACTCTGCCCACTGCACCTCTGCTCTGTCCCAGTCGCTGCTATCGCCATTAATCTCACACCTCTCCTCGGCGGCGCTCGCCTAAATGTTTTTTCGGCCTTCATTCGCCCGAGCTCCTCCCGACTGATCGTCGTTATCGGCGGTGATTGATGAAGCTGCCGAGGAGGCGAGACACGCTCTTTATGAGGGCGGTCGCTTTCAATATAAAACTGCACCAACTCGGTTTTAATTTTGTCAGGGGAAGTGTGTGTTTGTGTGCAGTCGTATAAATCTCATTTAAGTGGGTGAATTTGAGCTGGTGAAGCGCACGGGAAGTGAGAATTAAATGGTTGTTTCAACTCTGGACCAAACACTGTGCACTTTAGGATCGTTATGAGGCCTTAAAATAAATATAATCTTTAGGTTTTGATGGAAAGAAAACAGCTCTTAAGTAAAACATGCATCTGAACATAAAGCAAACACAAATCAATGACCACTAAGAGATGGAAATGGCACCAAAGAGATGCAAAAATGTCAAAAAACAACCACAAAACGATGCAAAGTCTTCACAATTAGATGCAACACAACCACAGAGGCACAAAAACACCCAAAAAAGATGCAAAATCATCTCAAAGAGACGCAAAACAACCACAACCAGACATGCAATTACCTGAAATAGATGGAAACGCCACCGAAACAAATCCAAAAAGATGCAAAATGGGCTAAAAGAGACACAAAACAACTCCAAGAGGCTCATAGCAATGCAAAACGATTCCAAAAAGATGTCAAATGACCAAAAAATGAAACTCAGTGATCAGAAATGGATGAAAATGACCTACAAATAGAGACAAAACGACCACAAAAAGGCTGAGAGCAACACAAATGGTGCAAAGTCATCACGAGATGCAGAACAACCACAACCAGACACACAATTACCTGAAATAGATAGAAATGGACCCAAAATGACACAAATAAGTGACGCAAAGCAACTCAGGAGGCAAAGAACAAACAGCAAATGACAACAGATGCAAAAACATGAAAAACAACCACAAAACAGGCTCAAAGCAACAAAACAATATGCAACATTATCTTAAAATTGATTCAAAATGATCTTAACTAGATGCAAAACAACCACAGAGATGGTGAAAGCAACAACAGGACAGGAGGTGCATCAGGACTTTCTCCTCTGTGACCTTTCAGCAGCAGGTGACCTTGAAGCAGAAACCATAGAGCTGATCATGATGACAGGAAGAGGACCCAGAGCTCCTCAACCAGATTAAAAACAACCTGATTAACCCGACTGTCCGTCACCGAGCTTCTGCCGTAAGACACCTTAAAAACCCTGAGAGTGAAGTGAGAAGCGTCTGAAGATGACTGACATCTGAACCTGCTGCTCACCTCTCCAGGTTATTTATTGATCAATCAACTAATCTGACCAACTTTTAATAAACATCTTTTCGTTGAGTTTGAAGCTGCGGCTCACTGGAGTGTAGCTCACCGCTAATCCCTCCCGACGGCTGCTGAGGCGCCAGCGGCTCGCAGAGTTTGAAGCCCGGCGGTGATGACCTGACGGCGGCTTAGCGTTCGCCATATGCTGCTGTTACTGAGTGGGAGGATTAGCTCTGTGAAGAAGAGGAGGAGGAAGAAGAAGAGGAGGAAGAGACTCTTTCTTTTAATTTATCAGAGACATGTTCCTATCACAGCCCTGAGATAGACTGGAGACCTGTCCAGAGTGGACACCGTCTCCCGCCCCCGTGACAGCTGGGACAGGCTCCAGCTGCCCTCCACTGCCCTCCAGAGGAGTTACAGAGAATGAATGAATGAATGAATGTTGTCCTCCTCTTCTCTGGATCAATACGTCTTCAACCTGATCAGTCGCTCTGATCAGAGATGGACCGTTTCCATGGAGACGAAATAAAATGATCTGATCAGACACACGTGTGTTTACCCTGGAGAATTTGACTGATGAAGAGCAACACCTCTACTGGAGGAGGAGGAGGAGGAGGAGGAGGAGGTGGAAGTGGAAAGAGGAAGAAGGGAAGGAGGTGAGGAGGTGAGGCGAGAGGAGGAAGATGAGGATGAGAGGAAGATGAGGAAGATGGAGAGGAGGAGAGGGGAGTGGAGGAAGATGATGATGAGGAGGAGAAGCGAGAGGAGGTAGATGAAGATGGAGAGTTGAGGTGAGAGGAGGAAGATGAAGAGGAGAGGCGAGAGAAGGAAGATGAAGAGGAAGATGAGGAAGATGGAGAGGAGGAGAAGGAGTGGAGGAAGATAATGATGAGGAGGAGAAGCGAGAGGAGGTAGAGGAGGAAGATGAAGATGGAGAGTTGAGGTGAGAGGAGGAAGATGAAGAGGAAGATGAGGAAGATGGAGAGGAGGAGGAGTGGAGGAAGATGATGAGGAGAGGAGGCAAGGAAGATGAGGAGGAGGAGGCGAAGCGAGAGGAGGAAAATGAGGAAGAGGATGAAAGGAGGAAGATGAAGAGGAGGAGGAGTGGAGGAAGATGAAGAGGAAAATGAGGAAGATGGAGAGGAGGAGAAGGAGTGGAGGTAGAGGAGGAAGATGAAGATGGAGAGTTGAGGTGAGAGGAGGAAGATGAAGAGGAGAGGCGAGAGAAGGAAGATGAAGAGGAAGATGAGGAAGATGGAGAGGAGGAGAAGGAGTGGAGGAAGATGAAGATGAAGAGGAGAGGCGAGAGGATGAAGGTGAGAAGAGACAGATGAGGGGGAGAGGAGGAGAGACGAGCGGAAGAAGATGAAGAAGGCAGGGGAAGACGAAGAGGAGAGTTGGGAGGAGGAAGATGAGGATGAGAAGTAGAGGCAAGAGGAGGAAGGTGATGAGAGAGGGAGAGGCGAGAGGAGGAAGATGAGAAGGAGGAGAGGAGGAAGGGGAGAGAGTAATGAAAAAGAAAGAGGAGGAGGTGGAGAAAAGTAGCCCTGGAGGAAATAGGAGAAGAAGAAGGGAGAAGGAGGAGGAAGAGGAGGAGGAGGAAGCAGACTCCTTTCTACCAGGAGCAGCAGTCAGTCAACTTGAGTCTGTTGGTTCAGAATGAGACTAAACAGCTGATGGTGGATGCTGATGCTGCTGCTCTGTGATTGGTCGTGACCTTTACTGAGACCTCAGTCGCTCTCAGCCTATAAACCTGTTCAATTGTTCCAAACGAGGAGGAGGAGGAGGAGGAGGAGGAGGAGGAGGAGTATATGTAGGCCATCAGGTAGGAACCAGGAGCTTCTAATCCCATCAGATGGTGGTGGGGGGGGTGAGAGTGGAGGCAGCAAAGGATTATGGGATTAGGGAGGGGAAGATGCGACATGAGATGGCCACTCTCTGCAGCTCAGCACCCTGGCTTGTTCGAGGTCGCCATGGTGACGGAGAGGGCGCCGGTTCAAATCCGCCGGAAACAGAAACCACTTCTCTAATGAGCTGATGTTGCATCTTCTAGCTGCGGGACTCAAAATAATCCCAAACAAACAGTCCAATATGACCATAAGGAGATTACAAACAAACTAACAGAGCCCAGACAGGAGCACAAGTGGCTCCAAAATATACAAAAGTACAACAAAGAGACCAATAAAGATGACCATGAGACACGAAATGGCCGAAAACAGATCCTGGAAATAAACAAATCGACAAAGAGACACAAACATTACACCAAAAACATACAAAAGTACAACAAAGAGACCGCGGAGTGAAAAATAGGGAAGGGAACAAACAAAATCACCCAAAGAGACAAAGAAAGGCAGAAAACAGGCTCCAAAACAAACACAAGTACAACAAAGAGATCAATAAAGTGGAGCACAGAATGTAAAAAGACCACAAGGCACAAAATGGCCGGAAACAGACCCCCAGAAATAAACTAACTGACCCAAAGGGACCCTAGAAACTACATGACAACAACAAAAAGAGACTCAAAACTGAACCGACTCGTTCAGATGGACGTTGTGTTGCGGTGACGGCGCCTCTGAGCCTCAGACGACCTTCACACATCATCCCGGTGGCTTGATTGAAGCCATAACTCAGAGTAAATCCCTCGCAGCAGCCCTGACCCCTCAGAAAACACTTTCCCTCCTTCCTTATCTGTGTTTATGGCCGGTTGTTTGCCGCAGTGTGAACGTCTAAATGAGACGGGTGGGATATCGGGGTCGGACCGTCCAGATTAAAATCACCACACCGAGGCTGCAGCCGGAGAAACCATGAACACAATGTTTGTCACAGACACAAAACAAACCTCAATGAAGGGAAAAATGGCTAGCAACGTATGCAAAAGAACTACAAATACACACATACATGCAAAACAACTGCAAAAAAGGTCAAAATAGATGCAAAAGAACCAAAAAAAAGACACAAAATGATCAGAAACAGATCCAAAGCTACCACACAAATATGCAAAATGGCTATAGATGCATGCAAAACAACGGCAAAAATGTAATGAGCAGAAATAGATGCAAAATAACCACAATACCAAACCAAAATATACAGAATGATCAGAAATAGACCCTAAACAAGCTCACAAACACGCACCATGGCTACAAATACATGCAAAACAACTGCAACAAGGACAAAATAATCAGAAATAGACGTAAAACAGCCAAAAATACACAAAATGATCAGAAATAGATCCAGAACAACTGCACAAATATGCACATTGGTTACAAATGCATGCAAAACAACGGCAAAAAGGTCAAAATATATCAGACGCGGATGCAAAAGAACCAAAATACCAAACCAAAATACACAAAATGATCAGAAATATATCTAAAACAACCACACAAACATGCAAAACAACTGCAAAAAGGTCAAAGTAGATGCAAAAGAACCAAAAACACACAAAATAATCAGAAATTGATCCAAAACCACTGCACAAATATGCAAAATGGCTACATATGCATGCAAAACAACTGCAAAAAGGTCAAAATAACCAGACATAAATGCGAAAGAACCACAGAAATATACAGAATGATTAGAAATAGACGCAAGCCAACCACAAAAAGGGTTTAAATGATCAGAAGTTGATGCAAAACGGCCACAATATTATGCAAACTGGCCTCAGATGTGTGCCAAACAACCAGAATAAGTGAAAACTCAATCAGAACTAGATGCAGGCCTGCCACCAGACACACAATGACCACAGAAATGGAAAATATCCGCAAGCAAATGGAAAATGTGATTCTCCAAAAAGAAGCTAAATGACTCAAGAGACAGAAACTGACACAGGCTGAGCTTTCTGTGACATTCAGGGAAACACCAGACAAGCTGAGTCCAACTCTAAAAGGATCTCGACCTCTTTCTAAGATTCCTGCAGCCGGAAACCGACGCCACCTGTTACACAGAGGTGGCTGGGGTCACACTGCCACCGAGAGGTGACAACAGGGAACTACCTCCAACACATCTAACTCCTCATTTGACTAAATAAGAATCTGAGAAATAAGAAAATAGTCTTTACTGATGTTTTATATTGAAAACTACCCAATTAATAAGTTTAAAGAGGTAGTTTAAAGTGTTATTAATCACATTCAGGTATAAGAGGTGCCAGTTTTATTTGGTTAGAGGATCAGGATGTTTGTGGCTGACACATTGCTGCCCCCTAGAGGTCAAGTATAACAATAACAGAAAAGTTCTAGCGTTTATCTGTGTTGAGGTCAGAGGTCATTCACTTTACCCTGGAAACAAACAAATAATAATAATAAATGATAATAATATTAATAATGATAGTAAATGAAGAGGGGATGAAACTCAAATGCTCAGCCTCGGTTTGTGTGTTAATGCCAGGTTGTTGGTCGGCTGCCAGGCGGTGACTCAGCGGCCTGGACAACCTTTTCTGCAGCCCAGCAGGAGATGCTGTTGACCGGTTGCCACGGAGACAGGCCCAGCCGGCTCTGAGGACGCTCCGGGTCTGTTTGAGGACGCTCGTCTCCCGGGAGAGAGAGAAAAAAAAATCCTGAAAGAGACACGACGAGGGGGAGAGAAGAAAGAGGTCGTCTGAAATGTCTGTCTGGGGTTTGGCTTTGGTTTCTGAAGGATGAGGAAACTGGAACGAAAAGGATTTTAAACACGTCTAAATCATCACCAGGACGTCTTATAAGTCAATAATACTGCTGGAGGTAGATTTAGAATATACTCTTATAATTATACAACAAAAAGAAACAGAAAACTGATGCAAAACAACAGCAAAATATAGAAAATAATCAGAAATAGATGCAAAACTACCACAAAATATACAAAATAATCAGAAATAGACGCAAAACTACCACAAAATGTAAAAAGTAATCAGAAATAGTTGCAAAACAACCATAAAATGTGCAAAAATGTTTGTATTTTTTAAAATATATTTAAATAAACATACAAAAGATGAACTAAAGAATATTTAAATGACCAAAAAAATAAGGTTTAAGCCATTTAAGTGATTTTAAGCCATAAAAAAATAAATTAACCAAATTTAAGTGTGTAGAAACTGCAAAAATAAATTAAATTAAACAAAAAAATTAAAAAATTAATAATGAAAACTGAAAAAATCTAAAATTATAGTAATCAAAACAAAAGATGAACTAAAAGTCTCCAAGTCTATTATTATATATCTATTATTATATCATTTCTGCATGCTGTTGCAAACTGCAATTTCCCCATTGTGGGACGAATAAAGGTTTTCTTATCTTATCTTATCTTATCATATCTAGATTTCAGCCACTAAAATATATATTTTTTTAAATTAGAAACTGGAAATGGAAAACGTTTCCTGTTGAACACGAGGTCTCACTCTCTGACAGATCGATAAATGAAGACGGAGACAAATGAAAGACGACGCTCCGTGTCTCTCCGGCGGTCGCGTCTCCTCACAGAGTTTTCAGTGTTCGAGGCGAACAATGAAACGGTCTGCAGACGTCCACGTGAGGAGAGTATTTACTGTCAGACAAAGACGCCGCTTGTGATCTGATCTGTCAGAGGTCGGAGGTCAGAGAGGGCGCCTGTCATTTAGGGAATTCAGGACTTAAGGTGGTAAAGGTGAAGGTTTAATTTATCAGATTAAATGACATGAATATCAGAGTATCAGCACCGATTATGTTAAATTTAATATTATTAAATTTAATAATATAGGAAGTGTAAAAAAAATAAAAAAATAAAATAAAATAAAATAACTTGTGATTTATTACATAAATATAAAAAGAAAAAGAAATAATAATAATAAAATAACAAGCAATTAAGTAAGTTTAAATTAAGTTTAACATTCAAAATTAAATTAAATTAAATTAAATTAAATATGCACTAATCTGTCAGTTTAGAGGACGTTGTGCCAAAGAGCTTAATTATAATATTAAAAAATAGATAACATGAGGAAACTCTGACCTTCCTGTTTTACAAATTAAGGAAAAGATAATGCAGATTTCTGACTTTTTGATGTTCTGTAAATGTCTTTATTTATGTCACGTATAACTAAAGCCCTGATATATCTTTAAATGTAGTACAAATAAGACTTTCTACAGTTGTAGTTCTAGTAAATGTTGGACATAGATTGATCCAAATGATGTATCAGGAGGTTTTATAGGATCCTGCACATATGGGCAAACACAGCGACTGGTTTTCTTTTCCATATTTACCCCCCGAGATGTGTTTGCGAGCTCTCTTTGTGCTGCCGAGGGCACACGTCTGGCCAAGTGGAGCAGTGAAAGGAGCGTCTTCATTAAGATGCACGGCCAGACGCTTCCTCTGAAACGAGGCCTTTGTCGTCGGACCGGGCCCCGAACACGGCGAAGCGAAGCAGAGCCACGATCAAAGGGAGGACGCAGATTTATTTAGTCGTCTTAATTCATTTTGGAGCTGTTTGGTGAATAGATCTCACCTGGAAAATACTTCAGTGCAGCCAAAATGTTTGCATGTTAGCATAATTATATTAATAAAACCAAAAAGCTGCAGTTCCATGACTTGCCACTAGAGGCTTGTTCAGAAAGTGAGTCAATCGATGTAATCCCCCACGTTAAGACTTTACAACACAAACAGACGTGTTTACAACCTGGTTTAAAAACAGATGGGTGTCCTCAAAGGTTGCTAGTAGCCTTTAGCCTTAGCGTCGCTAATGCTCCGCCTGTTGTTAGATTAGCTGGGGGTCAGCCAAGATGGCGGCGGCCGAAGACGCCACACTGAGCTTCAAAACTTATTTAAACTGCAAAATCAATATAAATAAATTTAAAAAATAAATTAAATAAATAATAAAAATTTAAATATTCACGCAAGATTATGTGACATAAAATGTGACAAACTACATAAATAAACAAAAGATAAATTTTTTTATAATAAAATAATAATTACAAATAATATAATAAAAGAGGATGTGATGGAAATATATTAATAAATAAGATAAAATGTGGGAAAATATTAAAATATTGCACTACAGAGCAGGTTTTTAAAGGTTGCAGTCTCCTGCACATCTTTGTTACTCTTGAAAACTGGGTGCAGACTTGATTTGCAATTAAAAATTTGCATTTTTGCTTCATTATCAACTCGTGCAAATCACCCAGCATTGACAAAAAAAGAAAGAGGCTGTAAACTGCTGATACACGCATCACGATGCTGACGGGAAGGTTTGTGGAGGCAGAGCTGAGCTGTGATGGAGTGAGGGGAGGTGGAGAGAAGGGATTGGTCCAGCAGTTTGAATGACCTCAACACTGACCCCCCCTCCCTCCCTCCAACGCCACCAGCTACAAACGGCTGCAGTATAAATCCTGGAGTCCATCCTCAGCCTCCACTCTCTGGATTCACAACCTCTGCCTGCAGCCGCACCACGGTAAGAGCATCATCTTGGTTTTATTTCAGGATTAAACTGAGGAAACTAGTTTTATTATTTATAAGTATCAGCTACGATTCAAGCCCTTGAAAAGAAAAACTATTTAATGGATGTAGTTCTGCTTTTTGGGCTCATTTATGCCCTCGATATGAATTTTCCATTGAGTTTTTTCAAATGTAAGCACTAGTTTCAATATAAAAACACCTCAGCCAGATTAATGGGGCTGCAAATAAGTACTATTTTATTTATAATTAATAATGCAATTTAATTATATGACTCCAAAGAGGTTTTCTGTGTAGTTTGTGCTTGTGGCTCAAGTTTAAAAAGCATTTCTGAGCCTAATTATCTTCTAAAATACAATATTTCTGAAGGATGAAAGTTCTTTAACTCTTTCTGCATCCCTAAAATGGTCGGGATATTGATGCAGGAACTAAATCTGTGTTTCTTTTATCAGGTTTTTACCTTTTATCCTCCTCAAGAAAAGGCCAGATGACGATGACTGACCTGGAGACCTCGATGGCCACCATCATCGCTGTGTTTCGGAAGTATTCGGAGAGAGAAGGAGACAAACACAAACTGAAGAAGAGCGAGCTGAAGGATCTACTCAGCGACGAGCTCCCTGATCTAATGGCGGTAAAAATAAAAATAAATAAACAAAATAAAAAGCTGAATTTAAAAAGATATTTAACACATTTTGATTTTGACCTTCCTCCGTCCCTTCCTCTCACGCAGCACGTCAAAGACCAGACCACGCTGGACAGCCTGATGGAAAGCCTGGACACCGACGGCGACGCCGAGTGCGACTTCCAGGAGTTCATGACATTCGTCTCCATGGTGACCGTGTGTTGCCATGACTTCTTCGAGCACGAGGACGAGTGAGGAGGCGGCGGGCCGCGAAAAAAAGGGACAAAAGGACGGAGCTACAGTAAATTATAAAGAAGCCTAGCAACGCACAAAACTGAGGGCGGAGAAGAAACTCCAGTTTAGTCGTAGCAACGTTTGACATCAACCTTCGTCTTCTATTTGATTATAAATATAAAAGTAGCTGAGCTAAAGTAGGCGAAGTAGCACTATTCGGGTGCAGAAATTGCCCTTTCATTTCTGTCCTTTGTCTTTTTTTTAAAGCATAACAACTTTTTTTGAAGGTATTTGCTGGATTTTAAGTAAGGCTATCAACTTTGGCTACCTAGATTTGCCACGAAGCAATCACTAATTCAAGTTTCTCCTCTTGAAAGAGACGGTAAAGTTGTAAATCTGAGTCGTGTGTGTGAGCCACGCTGAACGGAAACTTTAGGTTTTGGGAACAGCTGAGAGATTTGGCTACCAGGCACCCAGGAAGAAGTTTGAAAGTGGCTAGCTTGTTTGTCTGCACCATGTGGCTAATGGATTACATAGCGGGCTAGTAATTAATTTGATATTCTGCAATTTGAGGTTGCTAACAAGTTAATCTACTTTTTTTGGGGAGTCTTGTCGACTATCATACGTTCAAATTAGCCTTTAGAAGCAGATTTCATTGGCTAGTAAATGTTTAAAAATGGCTACTGAGTTGTTTGTAGATGACTTAAGGAGTTGAAAGTGCCTTGTAAATGTGTGCAAGCATTAAAAACATTTAATGGCTAGTAAAGTCTCCAATATGGCTTTTGATTTTTTTTATTTCTGTCTGGTATCAATCATTTAGAAAGTGGCTAATAAAGGTTTTTAGCTAAAAGAATCAACCGAATCTAATGACTACCAAATTTTGAAAAGTAGCTAGCAAGTTAATCGAGTATAGCGGACATTTATTATTAATCACATTTCTAAAGGTGGCAGTGATTGGGAAATATAATAAAACTAGCAATTTGTCTCCAGATTAAAAGGATTTAATTGGCTAGTAAATGTTTAAAAATGGCTACTGAGTTGTTGCCGTCCGCTCGTAGACTTAAGTTGACAATTAAGGCGTTGACGGATGCAAAAAAAAAGCTGAAAGTGCCTTGTAAATGTGTCCAAGCATTAAAAACATTTAATGGCTAGTAAAATCTTCAGCATGGCTTTTGATTCTGTGTGGTATCAATCGTTTTTGGAGACTAACAGAATTTAGAAAGTGGCTAGCAAGTTTTTTTCAGCCAAAAGAATCAACCGACTATCTAATGACTACCAAATTTTTAAAAGTGGCTAGCAAGTTAATCGAGTCTAGTAGCCATTTATTATTAATCTCACTTCTGAAGGTGGCAGTGTTTGGCAAAACAATAAAACTAGCAATTTGTTTCCATAGTAAAAAGGATTTAATTGGCTAGTAAATGTTTAAAAATGGCTACTGAGTTGTTGCTGCTTAAGTTAGATTTAAATTGACAATTGCTCCTGAATTAGGCCTAGGCCACTAAATTTTAAAAAGTGACTAGCAAGTTAATTGAGTCTAATAGTCACAGGAATTAACCAAATTTCTGAAGGTGTTGGGAGAGTATAGCTTTGAAGCCAATATATAAGAATTAGTAAAATAAAATAAAGCGTTTAATGGCTAGTAAAAATTTTGACATGGCTCATGAATTGTTTCGGTCAGATATCATTCATTTGAGATTTTGCTTTTCAAATCTTAGGAGACGACAACTTCTACGAGGCTAAGACTTTAATTGAGTCTAATTTGGCCGTGAAATGAAGGTGAACTCGCTATTGCACCTCACTGATATGTAATATTGGCTCATTTTGCTGAATAAACAGATACACATGCATAATATTTCTGTTTCGTGTGTTTAATTGGGTTCTCTTTGTCTACTTTCTGTCTTCCAAGCAAATTCTAATCCCCTAGAAAGCTGAACGAGGTTAATTATAGATATTCTTCTTGATGGGAAATCAATATAATTTAAATTAGTTGCTCCAGTTTAGTTAAAATCTTGCAAATTAAACAACAAAAACATTTAAAAAGGGTTCAAAAAGCTCAAATATTCAAAAAGTCAATATGAAAACGAGCCAAAACCAAACATTGACGAATTTTCTAGTTCTTTCCCCCCTTGAGCCATAACATTATGACCACATGCCTTAGATTGTGTAGTCCATCCTTGCCCGACGCTAGCGGCAGAAGTTTATTTCTCCATTACGTCCCACAGATTGCTGGACTGGACTGAGATCTGTGGAACTTGGAGGCCAAGTCAACGCCTTAAAAACATTTTGGTTTTGTCCTGCTAGCTGAACGAGGCCTCGATGAAGGTTTGGTCCTTATCAAAGTCAAATCCTTCCACTGGAACATGTTTTTTCCTGCTTCTAACACAAACTTTAAGGACAAAATGTTCAACTTGTTCCCTAATATATCCCGCCCACTGACAAGAGCCGTGAGAGCCAGGGGACCGGGGTTAACAATGATAGTTGCAGCTGCAGCCAAGACAAATTTTAAAGAGCATCGATTTCTAATTTTGAGCATATCTTTGTGGAATTTAGGAAAACCAGAAGCTCGGTATAAAAAGAAGAAGATGCACATTGTGTAAGAGGCTTGTTAGTTCATTAAACACACAGAGAAATAAAAATGTGTGCACATTAGCAGATGATGCAAGAGGCGTTGTCAGCTGCACAGACATCTGCAGGCTGTTTAGTGTCAGGAAGGTGGAGCCAGCTCTGCTATTGGCCGAGGGGGGAACAGAACCCGGACTCTGGGGACTGACACCACACCCTTCTGTGAGTGTGTTTGAGTTGTGTGCCCAGCATAAGCTCTGTTGTGTTTCTTGTTCTTCTTCTTCTTCTTCTTCTTCTGGGTGAATGAAGAGCTGCCTGCTGACTCTCAGAGCTGGTGAGTTTCCTTCTGGATCACGTTTTAGCTTTTGTTTTTTACTTCTGTCACGTCCAGTGGCCGAAACCTCACTTTCACCTTTATGTTCTGTGCAGCTGGGACGCGGCTCAGTGGAGCATGACTCTGCAGACAAACATCAACACGTTGTTTGTCACATTTTCTGTGTAATTTCCACGTGTGCAAAAAAAGCTGCAGGCACAAAGTTGCATTGTTTGGCCAGAATTTAGTAGAATGGATCGTTTTGCAAGAAAAATGTCATTTGAATGTGTCATGGGGTCGGTTTAGACATTTTTAAAGTCACTTTATCCGACAGGTGAACACACGTTATGTCTCCATTATTTGTGCAGAACTTTCTTTCTCATTTCTAGGAAGTTGGGAGGAATAATTTGGAGGAAAACCAACTGTAAAATAAAGCGTCACCCAGATATCTACATTGATTTTTATATCCTCTGATGATGTTTCCAGGTGGACGTCATCATGGCAGACTTACCGACTCCTCCTCCTCCTACTTTGGTTCACGCAGAAACATCTACTGTTCCTGATATTTCTGTTCTCACCGAGATACCGCCATTAGGTACGTACATATAGACGAGGATGTGTCTCTTTTAAAAGGCCCGGTTTGACGTTTTGTTTTCAGTCGGATAAAGAAGACGACCGATATTTCTATAAAATATCAAATATTATAGACCGGAAACAAAAGGAAAACGGCTACACGTGAAAAGATTCTTTCGTCGGCCATCTTTTTTTTTGTTGTTCTTGTAGCCAACAGTCGGTTGCTAGGTGACGTTCCAGGCTCCGGTTGCCTAGGTAACCCCGTAACAATATTGCTAGCTAGCACGTGGACGGAGCTATAGCTCTTCTTCTGTTTGGAAAGAAAATAGACAAGACAGTGACGAAAATGAGTCGAAAGCCAAAATGTAGTCGGTGCAGTTGGTCTCCAGGTGATGGTTCCAGGCTCTGGTTGCCTAGGTAACCCTCTTGCAGAAGGTAAAAATATTGCTAGCACACAGTCAGAGCTAGGTCTTCTTCTGTTTGGAAGTTTTTATTAAACTCAGACAGAGCTTGGTGAGGCCTTTCTTTTGCGTTTCCACCGTTTATGCAAATTTAAGATAAGCTAACCAGCTAATTGAAGTTAGACACACAGGTATTATCATCCAACGTGTCTAATTTACAAAGAAAATCCGGATATTTTATATTTTTTTTTAGTATTGACCCTTAAAAATTGAGTCTTGGGATGTGAACACACCCGCGAACCAGGCCGAGGTGTTTGTGTGTTCAGCGGGGAGTGTCTTATCAGCCCGATGTCAGAGAGGAGCATGGGAAGGAGCGAGTGTGACGCCTCGGGGGTCTGTCGCCGTGGAGATAAGAGCCGACTCACTGATACCTGCTGGTTTCCACGGCAGGGCCAAACGGGGCCGACGTGGGACACAAACATAGAAGTTACTTTTGCGTGCAACTGAAAATGTTTCTGCAACCAGCGGCAGTCGGGTTTACCGACAGGTTTCTAAGATTTTAGGGGTTTTATCTGATCAAACAAATCTTGAGTGTGGTCCAGTCTGCATTAATGAAGCATGGACGTGTTATTTGGTGGTTGGTGCAGCCTCTAGAGATTAGAAGAAGTCTTTATGTGGTGCAGCTGAAGCTGATTCCTCTAATGCATTGATGCAAACTGATCCTGGATCACCCACTATCAAGAAGACAATTAGAAAGTCAAAGCAGAGATTTATTACCTTAATTATGTGTTATAACATCGCCACACTCTTATGTCATTTTAAACCCTTCAGCCTCAGGATTTCCCTTTAACTTTGGGTTTTTCTTTCTTGAAATATGAAACATTTGAGGATTAAAACAGAGATCCCAGATCTCAGAAAGCTGCGCTCGTGCTGCCTCTGCAAACACTGAGGCTCTAAAATAGACTGAGGGTGTCTGAATGCCATGCATGGTTGGATTCAGAGCTGACAAAAAAAAAAAGGAATCAGCTGCTGTGCGTCCTCCAGATAATTTAACAGTGGGCGCGGCGGCTGAGAAATGAAAATCTGCAGACTGACACTGACAAGAGCTGTTTTACCTCCTCTACAGGCGAAGACAGTGGAGATTTTGCAGCTTTAATCGGAGGTAAGAACTGTATTTTTGTATTTATGCTGCAAAATCACTTCTAAAAATGAGATTTTGCACAATTAAACATTCTCACCTTGATGTTTTCTTTGTCACCTTCACAGGAATTGTCCTCGCCGTTCTAATGCTGGTGATCTGCTCAATCGGAGTGTTGCTGTGGTGTCTGGCCAGACACAAAGGCTCGTACGACACCAACGAGGCGGACGGCGACGACTACAAGATCGACGATGACGAAGACGAAGAGTCGGTTGGGTCTGACACGGCACTGCAAAGCAAGAAACCTCAGAAGCCCAAAGACGAGGAATAGAGCAAGAGTGTGGACTCTGAAGCTTTGAGATTCTTTATTTTTTTCTGAATTAACCCGTTTTCTAAAGCTGCACGACACTGACAGCAAACTGTTTAAAATGTGAAGTCGAAAAAGTGTGTGAAAAGTGGCAATGAGGCGTCAAAACACGACCACATTGACAAAATGAAGACAAGTTTTTAGAAAAAGCAACTTTTAAAAACACTTTAGTCTATTTTTGTGGGGTTATTTTAAATCTTGTGTCGTGTTTTGGCGCCTCCAAGCCTCCAGAAGTGACCTTAAAGGGGTCGTGCAAACAGGAAGTGACGACCATTGGTTTAATGAGAGTTGTAGCGACGGCAGGAGGAAAACTTTTGCCAAATGGACGAACGGGAGCGTCCGATACAGTCACATGACGGCAACACTGAGTCGCTTCCCATCCCCGTGCTGATGGAGCGCCGGGTGAACCCAGATGGAGCCGTATTTACACGCGCTGGCAATATTTTTATGCTTTCCTTGTTTCAATCTGGGGTAACGTCCTTCTGCAGACTATGTTTTTGATTTCAAAACCTTTTGCAGCTCCAAGCTCCATTTATTTTACTGTCAAACCTTCTGTTTCTTTTTGATAACATAGAAAAAACTCCTGATGACGATTTTCTACCGTGTGCATGAAAGGAAAGTAGTGAAAGTCTTCTTTTTTTAATAAATAATAATACGTTTTTACACATTTGACTTCCTGATTTGTTTGTTTGTTTGGGTTAAACAGTCAAACTACTCTATCTGGTGGTGGAAATTTAAAACTGCACTCCTCATGCAGTCCACACTAAGATGCATTTCTGCAGGAGAGGAAGCAGTGGAAGCGTCTGGAGGTAATCCTCAAACCCATCTTGACCCCGACAGCTGCCCCAAAGCCTCGATGTGGTGTCGCTGCCTCCTTCTATCTGCCCTCCATGATGAGTAACACATCCACTGGGGGGGGGGATCTGATCGTGTGTGGTCCCGATGCTTTTTTAATTTTCTTGCCAAATTCTCCCTCTGGGCCGATGACATGGTTTGGACATGGAGGGATGCTTTGCTTCGTTTTAACTCTGAGTCATCGTAGACTTCCAGTAACTCCAGCCCCCAGTTGCTTCACAGCACGTACACAAGCTACCTGTCAATAAATAACCCTTTTTTTTTTCATTTAAACACATCTTTAGTCAAGAATATTCAATTTATTTATTAAATACAGACATAAAATCCAACAAGGGTTCAAAAAAAGCCAACTGGACTTGTAGAGTTAATTTGAGAAGACGTTTCACCACTCATCCGAGTAGCTTCTTCAGTTCTAGGGGACTGGTGGGAAGTCTGAGGTTTAAATAGGAACTCCTCCTGAAAAAACTTGCTTGTTACAGACATAAAACAACATTTATATCAGTTTATAGAGACATTTATGCTGTTTTATGCATCGTGCACATGATAAAAAGCACCGGTACCCACTCTTACATTATAAAATACGTTGCAGGTTAATAATAATGTGTTAATAATGCAAGTTTTGTGGAGTATTTTTGTTAAAAAATGGAGCTTTAGTTAATGGCATCTAGAATTCAAGCTGTTTTCTTTTTTTTGCCTCAGCTTCCTGTGCTTCTACATTGCTAGATTTAACAAATATCAAAAAAGTGGAGTCTTAGGCACACTTTAAAACTTAAATCAATATGTTTTATTTATATTTTTAAACTTTAAAACGGTTCAAACTCGACATCAAGCGTGAAACTATCTGTGCTGTGTTACCGCCACTGTCCTGCAGGGGGTGCTGTTGGACCAAACCAGAGATTCACAGTTTACAGTCACTGACTAAGAGCAGTACTTTTATTAAATTTATGATCAATGGAAAATAAAAAATAAAACTGAAGGAGGAGGATTAAAGAGATGAGAGGAAATAATTCATCAAAATGAAAGATTCAGATGTCTAAATAAAGTTGTTGAGTAATTTGATCTTCTAATCTAAACCTGCTCCTTATAAGAACTCGCCTGTGCTCGGGTTACCTCATTAAACATTTAAACACACACAGCCGGAGTGGCAGAGTAAATATATCACGCCTGTGCGTTTATCGGCTAATAAAAGACGCAAATTAAAAGCATGTGACGCCTGTTAATAAACTGCCTTCAAACACACACACACACACATACTTCAGCAGCCCAACAGGCCGGGGTTATCTCTGCGAGTTAACTCCCTGCTAGCGTGTTGTTAGCATCCTCCTGGCAGCTCTCAGCCTGGCTGCAAATGGATTAACAATAATTTAATGTTTTGTTCTCGATCAGCAGAAGTTTATTTCAGCAATTATGAAAGATTACAACATTTAAATGATATTTTAAATAGTTTGGACATAAAAGTCTTCGCTTGGGATTGATATTTGTCGGATTGGTGAAGTCGTCCTCCAAAGCATTTGTCAAATTAATGCACCTTTGTTCAGCCAAGAAGGAATCGGGTGACAAAATTAAATTAAATTAAACTTCTCTTCTGTCCAGCAACATGTCAGGGCTAACTAAGGTTGGCCTTAAGTCTGCAAAAGGGAAAAACTACAAAGTCGAAGTCTAAATGTGTCGTTCTCCGCTTTTATTCGTGATTTTCCACCTTGCAGCATTCAGACTTGATTTGTTGGAGTACTTTTACATGAATACTAGTTTAAAAGACACAACAAGGTCAGTTTAGCAGACTTAAGTTTGCAGCAGTCTGATTTTAGACAGTGAAGGCGTTTCTAATTGTGTCGTCCTCTACCTTTATTTGTGATTTTCCACCTTCTGCATTCAAACTTTCCACTGAGCAACTGCTTGAGTGTTTGTTTGATCTAAAACTAACTCATACTGAGCTCTTAATAGCGCACCTTTGAAATGAGCCATGTGATGGTTGATTAACTTTAGTCTCCTTTATCCTGCCGGCGGCTGAACAGGTTAGCACATAAATAAGTTTGGACTTTCTCAGGTTTTTTTCCCCTCCTTAAAAAGCTTCCATTAAAGCCCGAACTGTCGAGCCACGATGGGGCTCGGAGCTGAGCTGGGAAATTTCATCTGTGACTCACATGCTCGCTGTTGTTGTCAAATCAATTTGAGTTAACAGTGCTCTCAGTAACAACAGCACAGCAGCGGCGGCGGCCAAGGAAAGAATGAGCTGCGATTGTTTTGAGGAAAGAAATCAAAGACGCAAAACACACTGTGAATTTCTCTGGAGTGCTGGCTAATTTCTGGTTTGGCAGAGTCCGGCTTCCCGCCCCGGCGGTCCCACAAGATCTTTACAGGAATGTGAAAATATATCAGTTTTAACAAGGGATTTATTTAACCTGCTGCTGAGTCTGAAACTCCAGCGTGGTTGGAGACTGTTGGTGGTTTCCAGGCTTTCATCAAGCTCGTTTAATTGTAGAAAGTAAATATGACAAAATCCTTCCAGGAAAGAAGTGAAATACAACTTTGTTAGTGGGTAGCTAACACGCTCAAAACCCTACGGAGGAGTGCTCGGGCGTTTTTGAAGCTCAGTGTGGGGTCTTCTGCTGCCTCCATCTTTGCTACGTCAGTCTCTTCCTTACTTAACATGGAAGTCTACGATTGTCGACTCACTTTTGGCGTCATGCTCTAGTGGCCATTCGTGGAACTTCAGTTTTTGGTGCATTGCTAACGTTATGCAGGGGGAACAAGGAGCGAAAACTTGAAACACTTCTCAAAGTTCTGCAGAAGTCTAAAAAGCAACAAAAACAAGGAAACGATACGAGAGCCAAGAACGCAGAGAGTCCCAAATGTGGTATTTTATTTTGAAGGGGTGACTGAGTTCATGGGAAGCCGCTGTGAGTGTGAGTCCCCCCACTCACACACAGTTTATACAGTCATACACCACAACTCATGTCTGTGTGTGTGTAGGGAAGTGGTGATGTTAATCAACCCCAGATGAGCCAGAGTCACATTGTGTGTATGCGTTCTTGTTTTTAGTAAGTTGCGGGGGCCAAACTCTTGAGGAATACTATCGTTGTGGGGTCACGTTGTTCCTTGTGGGGCTGTTTCTTTCAACTTTTTGAGGGTTAAAATCTGTTCAGACACAGTTTTAGGGTAAAGATCACTATTTGGTTTGGGGCTGTAGGGAATGCATAATGTCAGTGGAAGGTCCTCACAAAGATAGAAACAGTCTGGACTGGAACCCCAAAACCTTGGGCCCTGGGCCGACACACAAATACCGAATTCACCACCTGAGAATGTCGACAAAACGGCACTTTTGCGTGCGAATGAAGCTCAATGAGTGTGTACTGCACTGACAGGCTCAGTTACAAAATGTTTCACGCTGCATTGAAGGTCAAACAAGCACAGTGGTGAGTTTATACATAAATATTTTATTGTTGTCGCTAGAGCTTTGAAGTGGGAGGAGCTACTCCGAATTAGCTGGTACTGTTAGCTGTTAGGTAAGGAAGCTACAATGAGCTAGTCTAAGCTGGGAGGCTATGCAGCTAGGGAGAGCTATTAGCTGTAAGGCTAGGAAACTAGGAAGAGCTAGTATTAGCTTGGACGGTAGGAGGCTAAGAAGAGCTACTATTAGCTGGGAGGCTAGGAGGGGATACTATTAGCTGGGAGGCTAGGAAGAGCTACTATTAGCTGGGAGGCTAGGATGAGCTACTATTAGCTAGGAGGCTAGGGAGAGCTACTGTTAGCTGGGAGGCTAGGATGAGCTACTATTAGCTAGGAGGCTAGGAAGGGCTACTAATAGCTAGGAGGCTAAGAAGCTAGGAAGTGCTACTATTAGCTGGGAGGCTGGGAAGTTATGGAGAGCCACTAATAGCTGGGAGGCTAGAAAGCTCTAATCTCACCTTGCAACTTAAAAACAATAGTGTTGTTGACAAAAGTTTGTTTAACTCCTGCGTGTGATCACCACAGTGAAGTCAGGGAGTCATAACTTATCAAAAGCAACATGAATCTGAGCAACACCTACTGAAACAAAAGAAGTTAACTATGCTGGATGCATCATTTCCAACCAACGCCACGCTTTACCTGTTAGTCACCACACTAACATTTATCTGAGAGCAGACAGGAGGAGGAGACTAAAACAAAGTGTAAAAATGAAGCATGAAAAGTTTAAGACCGTATTATCTGAGTTGTGCCTTGAAGGCTTCGCTGCACCTCAGTGTGTTTTCATCCTGTCCTCTGAACTCATGAAACACATCAATTTCATCGCTCACCAAAAACACTGGTTTCATTTTCCAGACGGTTTTATGTTGGCTGGGAATGAGTCATCAAAACTCGGCGGGTTTGGAAAGGATGGCCACTGACGGAAAGATTTCCCAGCATGCTTCGGTTAGTCACATAGCAGGATGATGGAGTGGAGGCCCGTCCAGATGAATACACCAAAAACAAACCTCCACTTCCCAGGTCGGCGATGAGGTTTTTATCCAACCCCTATTTATCCAGAGCTCGTTCGCTCTTTCTCAACAGTGTCGTGATTCAGTTTCGTAGAGCTGCACACGTTATCATTTGGGAGCAGCCCAGTGCGACCACAGCGTCCCGTCGCCAGCTACTGGAAGCTACCCAGTAGGCAACCACAGCCGGCTGCTGCCACCGAGCTAATTGGAAGTTAAGTGTCTCGTTCAAGAGTGCAAGTGTGGTATAGTCTCCCTTAACGTCTCAAAACTAAAGTAGCATGTTTAAGTAGTAGTAGCACAGATTTCCAGACGGTATTTGTCTTTAAGTTGATCAGCTTTGCTTCGTTCTTGGGATCAGCTTGATTGACTTATCCTTATTTGCCTCCTTAACTCTTTCACAGCTTCTTACTCATCGCTCGGACATTTCTTCTGGCTTTGTTTCCACATATTTAGGTCAGATTCTGCAGAAACAAAGAAAAACCTCCAAGGTTACTCCCATGAAACACTCGGCCTTGATATTGATAGGGAATGAAATGTGTGGGGGTTTGATATCTGAGGAATGAAGTGGGAGAAGAAAAATATGCAGCTCTACTCAAAGTCTTCATAAATTATTTTGCTTTCATTTTTTTTTTTTTTCCTGCAGAAGAGACAGCTGTAACCTCTGGATGTTTTTAAGTCTTCTCGTCCAAGAAGAGTACGAAGAGATGATTGAGTCTGGTTCAGTTTGGAAGTTTAAACCTGTGAAACAAAACAACGTCTTTGTTTTGTCACCTGGCAAACAAAATATTTTATAATAATATACATGTAAAGCACTTTTCTCAGCTTAGTTTAGCTTAGCATGGCATTGACATTTGCATTTGTGTGTTAGTGTTCATGGTTTAGCTCGTATCCTCAACAAATTTACTGGAAATCACAAGAACATTGCTGAAAGAAGCAAGCCGTTGGCCCAACACTGTGCTGTCTATATTGTAGAGATATTACATGATGATTTGAATATCTTCTGATTGTGATTTGCATGCAGCGAAGTTTAAACATGCTTCCAAATTCATGTGCAGCTGGGTGCCTGATAACTCTTCCCCCAAACAAATTGCTAACAAACTGGAAGTGCACCACAGGAGCAGCTTTAACGAGCGGTAATGCTCAACTGTGCAGTATAAATAGGAGCCGAGGTTTCCAGAGGCTGTTGGGTTAAAGTACAGGGTAGGAGGATGTTAGGTCAGAGGTCCAGACGATTTCATGAGAGGGAAGGCACTGGCAGTCGATCTGTCGGCTTCGTGGGAGGCCGAACGAAAAACTTTATCTTTATTTAGTTTGAAAACAGTCCTCCTGAAACAAGCAAACAAATATGTGGAAAATGAGCCTAAATACATGTATATTTGTATGTAAATACCAGCAAAAACCCTGGAATTAGCTAGCCAACGTCTAACTTAGTATAAAATGAAGCATAAATTAAAACAAAAGTACAAGGAAGTCTCTTTAATATTCAAAGGTAGTGCACCATGTTTGCTTAAAATCAACATACGTAATTTTAAACCCATTAGAAAACTTGTTTTTAAGTTTATTACCCTCTTAGCAACAGTTAGCATCGAAGCTAACAGACTTAAGTTCATAAACATTTTAGAAATTGTTAGCAATGAGGCTTTTTGACCTTAACAGTAGCTAGCATTGAAGCTAGCACACGCAAGTTAGCATCTCAGCTGACAAACATTTTTCCTATTTAACTTAAACATTAGCTTGGAAACTTTAATCTCTTTTTATCCATACTGCTGTCTTGTTAACATTAAAGTACATAATCTTACATTACAACGAGATTTTTGATAAGTTTCTTAGCATGCTAACAAGCTAGTGATTTAAGTAAATGTATAACAAAATATCTTCAATGATTACAACGAAACAGTGAGATGTTTTCTAAACTTTTTAAAAACAAAGCTTCAGCAAAGACACAAAAATAAACTAAATACTATAAATAAATGAACAAATGTCTCTAAATTAAGAATATAAAAACATCAGGTCCTTTAGTTCTAAGTTAAAGAGCCTCAGGGATGCTCATGTCTGTCAAACATCTTTAAAACAGAGGCATCTATTTATCCTCCTGGAGGGCATTTACTCAAAGATAATAGTCTTTATAATGGAAAACAGTCTTTTAACATCATTTCTGCTGTAATAACTGAGAGGGTATTTCTTTATTTCTTCATTTTCATTTTTTCCTGTAAACAACGAGGAATGTGAAGGTGAAGGAAAAACAAGCTCAGAGTGAGTCATCAGCTCACAGATATCTGACACCCGGCTGCAAAAAGACCAGTCATGAAAGCTTCTTGACTCAGATCATTGTCATGTTTTCTCAATTATATCTGAAAATTTTCCATGCTAAAATATGTTTCCAGGATTTTAGTTGTATTACTGGACATGTGGGCAAAGTAGTATAAACTGTTATCTATTTTTGGTCTCCACCGCCCCCTGAAGGAAGATTTTAAGATGCTTAATCCTCCGCTACATTAAAAAGCTAACCTACAGCTGTCTGTCTGCTGTTTTAATTCTGAGCTGAGTTTATTCATTCATCTTTTTTCATGATACATTGAAAAAATAAATTACCGTAGCTACTTTTAAGCTACAACCAAGCGGGCAACTTTAAGCTGTAGTTCCTCTAATGTCCACTAGAGGCTGGCTCCATGAGCGAGTCAATCAAACCAAGATGGCAGCCTCCAGACACCACGCTGGGCTTCAAAACTGCTCTTCAGCAATGGTAGGGGTGACGTCACAGACTTTGTAGACTGCAGGACAATATTTTCAACATTAGATCTGATTCTGTTTCACCTGAAGTCACTTACACTTCAGGCCAAATGTCAACTGAGCCTTACTTAAGTTTCCAGTGGTAAAAAAAGATGGCTTTCAGGTGAAAGTGCCTTGTAAAAGTGTGAGACACTTTCCCTGTTTATGTCCTAATTACAGTAAATACAGGGAATTAGGGCTGTTTCCTAATTCCTCAGATTATACCCTCAGAGGGTCAAAAAAAAGTGCTCATTTCCTCATTTGTGTACATGATTAATGCTGTATAACGTAAAACAGGAATCATGTGTTTGCAGATTTCTTCCCTTTTCACAGAGAAGACAGAGCTGTTCTCGTAACATGTAAAACACCGTCACTGTGGGATGACAACCTCATGACTCAATTCCTGAGGATTTTCTTAGTTTGTACCAAGGGTAAAGGTCAAAGACTACACAGTCGGCTTGAGGTTTAGAAAGTTTTAGCACATTTGCGCTAATGAAACTGTTTTTTACAGGCGCAGAAGAGAAACACAAAGGCTCATCGGGACAAAACTGGGAGGGGTTTTTATTTGAATTCCTGAGCATTTAAAAGACAAGAAGTTGCTCAATTATCACACTGAATGTTTTATGTTACTGACAGCATGTGGTTTTGAAATCAGGTCTAGCAGTCCTAAAAACCTCAAATAAACAAGCTGTTACAGACTTTCCAATTGTGGCGTAGCCTCACGTCGCCGATGTCCTGGCCAAAAAGACGCTCTCGAACGTACCACAAAAAGTGGCACACAGGTTCTGCACCTGAGAGTAAATAACTTTTCCTGTCAGCAGGTGGCAATGTAGTCTGAATCCATCATTCAAAAGGGGAAACAGGAAGAACTACTATTAGCTGGGAGGCTAGAAAGAGCTACTATTAGCTGGGAGGCTAGGAAGAGCTACTATTAGCCGGGAGGCTAGGGAGAGCTACTATTAGCCGGGAGGCTAGGGAGAGCTACTGTTAGCTGTGAGGCTAGGAAGAGCTACTGTTAACTGCGAGGCTAGGAAGAGCTACTGTTAGCTGCGAGGCTAGGAAGAGCTACTGTTAGCTGGGAGGCTAGGGAGCACTATTACTAGCGGGGGGCTAGGAAGGCTAGGAGCTACTATTAGCTGGGAGGCTAGGGACCTAGAAAGAGCTACTATTAGGTGGGAGGCTAGAAAGAGCTACTATTAGCTGGGAGGCTAGGAAGAGCTACTGTTAGATGGGAGGCTAGAAAGAGCTACTATTAGCTGGGAAGCTAGGAAGAGCTACTGTTAGCTGCGAGGCTAGGGAGGTCTATTACTAGCGGGGGGCTAGGAAGGCTAGGAGCTACTATTAGCTGGGAGGCTAGGGACCTAGAAAGAGCTACTATTAGGTGGGAGGCTAGAAAGAGCTACTATTAGCTGGGAGGCTAGGAAGAGCTACTGTTAGATGGGAGGCTAGAAAGAGCTACTATTAGCTGGGAGGCTAGGAAGAGCTACTATTAGCTGGGAGGCTAGAAAGAGCTACTATTAGCTGGGAAGCTAGGAAGAGCTACTGTTAGATTCATTCATTCATTCATTCAATCTTTATTTATTCTCGGAGGTTCATTGAGGGTAGTCCTCATTTTCAGTGAAGCCGAGATTACACAGTAACAATGGGATAACAATAGATAAAGTATAATTATGGAAAATAAAACAAAATAAAACAAATAATAAGATAACCTACATAACATTATAAAGAAGGAAGGAAGGGAAAAATAAAGATACAGAGAATGTTAATAGTAAAATAATAAAATAACATAATAATAATAATAATAATGATAATAATAATAATAAAATAACATTTACATAAAACAGGTACAATTTGACATAGGAAGGTTTGTGATTACAGATCTGAATTGATTATAGGAAAGTAGAGAAAATAGCTAATATTAGCTGGGAAGCTAGGAACGTAGGAGGAGCTACTATTAGCTGGAAGCCTAGGCACCTAGGAGGAGCTACTATTAGCTGGAAGCCTAGGCACCTAGGAGGAGCTACTATTAGCTGGGAGGCTAGGAACCTAGAAATAGCTAGTATTAGCTGGGAATCTAGCGAGAACTACTATTAGCTGGGAAGCTAGGAAGACCTACTGTTAGCTGGAATGCTAGGAAGAGCTACTATTAGCTGTGGGAGCTACTGTTAGCTGTAGGCTAAGAAGCTAGGAGAAGCTACAAACCTACAGCCACTCCTGAATCATGTTTAACAACATAACTTTTGCAAAAATGATGAACTTAATTTAAAAATGAAGGTAAATAATGTCGCTGTAGATCACTGTCTAAAATCTCCTCTTCATCCTCTCTCCATGTGACAGAGGATTTTTTCTGTAGCTTTTGGGAACGATCACAATGACCAAAAATAAACGTTCAGCGCTGCAAACCCTCCAACCCACAATTTCTACTACTTCAGGAAAGTACAACACCCCAGAGGAAGCAACTTTTGGGGGTAAAAAAATCTCCCTGGTGCCATGGGAAACGTTGCTGCCATGTTAGCGCTCCCCACCACCATCGCCATCAGAACCACCACAAGTGAGGGAAGGTCGTTTGAAGAAGAGGAAGGTCTCTCCAGTATAGTTTACCTCGCTTCCAAAGTCTCAGACAGGGATCATCAAAGCATTTCACCCTACAATACCACACAAAAGAAAGAATGTGACTGTGCAGCAAGGTTTGTTTTGAGAGTAAAACTTTAAAAATCCAGTTCTACACTGCTCCGTGTGTTGGCATGAAGCATTATATGAACACTAGAGGAGAGAGGATTTTCTTTATTGAACCTCAAACTCATATGCAGTTTGCTTTTTGCAGATTAAATCAAATCACAACATGAACTGACCTTCTGGCATCATGTCTCTTTGGTTTATTATAAACTTGGGCAAACAGAAAGAAGGTCTGAAAGTCATTTTTCCAAAGTGCTGTCTCTTCTTTTAAAGTGCCCTTTCAGATGCTTAAAAACACAGTCAAAAGAAATATGATTAAGGCATTAAACCCTCTCAAAATATACAACCATAAACACAAAGTTGCTGCTGGTTTCCAGTAATGAAAAGCTGTTTTAATTCTCCACTTCCACAGCCGTATGCGAACCGACGCTCTGCCTCCCAGATTGCATCCAAATCTGCCAACATCTGCCACCAATTTACCAGAGCACGCCTGTCCCGGATACGACTATTAACCAGGGGTTGCAGCCTGCCGTGTCTCCTCCGGCTGCTTTCACCACTAACCAGGGCTGAAGGATGAGCCACAGGTCCGAGTCCTTCCAGACCGGCTTGACATGGAAAATAACACGACTGCAGCAGGCCTGTAATTTGACGTGGCTGCGACCTTTAATCGTATCTTGATCTACATCCTCAATCCCCGTGTCTGTCGGTGGCCTCGATGCTAATTCGAGACCTCGTGTGTCTGAAAGTTTTGAGTTTCCGTCCCGCGCTTCGCGGATTGGAGACGTGTCAAGGCGTCGAGGACGAGCGCGATGAAGTCACCTGAACAATACATGATGAACGTGATTCAGAACCACAACCTTTGACCTCATGTTCCAGGTGCTGGAGGAGGTTGAGATCAATTCATCTCCGCTGAAGGAAATGAGCAAACATGGACCGCTGATTAAAATTAAAAATGCATTGTTGTCTAAAAATATCACAGAAACCAAACGGCTAAAAATACACAAAAGTATGCATGACATGGAATTTCAGCGTCCCAATAAAATGTTTGTGTCTGTTTGCTCTTCAGAAGTGGACTTGGATATTTCACTTTGAATTTAAGGAGAGCGGCATCTGGAGTTTGAAACTGCACAATAAATTCTTAAACAGCTTTTTAAGTAGAAGTTTCTCGCATCTCAGAAATTCTTCTCGACTTTCCAGACGACAAACCTCAACCGTCAGTTGTCATCAGCCCTGATTGACGACAAAGTTCATGAGTGGTTTTAGAAACTCATTAGTCATGCATTCGTTTAAATCCGGTTGCTTGGGCTTCCTCTTGCATGATGAGGCGCTGCTGTCATGACAGAGCGTATGTGCGCTCTCTTCCCATGCATTAAATCCAACTTTAAAACATGACGCAGAGAAAGTTCACAAGTTGTAGTCAGAGTTTGGTAGCGGGTTTACTGCTGTGTAAACGCCACCTCTGCATGTCGCTATAAAACGCTGCAGCAGCCTGCGGTGGCACAGTGGAAAGTTACCGAGGCTCTTCAGCCTATTTCAGTGCTGCCAGATACATAAACTGGTGGAGTTTAGTCATGGAGAATGCTAATGATGAGGAACAACGGCTGCTGGCTTCCTAACTCCCTCTGTTCTCTGTACAATTTAATCCCAACGCCAAAAAGCATGCAGAAAAAGCCCTGAAAACGACTGATTCATAACGCTGTCGGCCAAGGTTTCAATCACCTATCATCTTTTAAAAACAGCCTATCATTTGCTTTAATTACCTGCTATAAATCATTTAGTGGATGTCTCAATTAAGAGCAACAAGCGCTCAGCCTGACAGATCACAAAGCCATTAAATTAAAGCTTTGCACGCATAAATCAGCTTGTCATCTTCCTCAAAATCCTCAAAACTCAAACAGAGCCGAGCTGCAGAAACAGAAAGTGCTCATAAAGAAAAGCCAGCGAGCTCCGCTGCCAGGTGCTCAGGGCCCGAGCCAAGGCTGCTTTAAAACAGGCTGCATTTTAAACAAAGGTTGCATTTAAACGGGACCGCGAGGTGGCATATCGCGGAGGGCTGCTGCAGACGTGTATCTGCAGTGTTTAGCGTCAAACACAGCGCCCTGCCATGGCAACACGGATGCCAAACGTTCCCCCTCAGCGCTGCCAGCCGACCTGCTTTATATGCAGGGCGCAGATTAGAAGTACTATTTAATTACAGGCAAGGGAAACAAATAATGAAATAGCTTTACATAAGACGGTTTATATAAGTGTGGCAGATCAGTCCGCACAGGTTTCATCACGGCCATGATGAATTTACCCATTTCAAATTAAATTATGGAGCGTTAAAGATAAAGCTGGTCTTTAAATCTTCATGTCTCCAGACAATAAATTACTTCAGGTGCCACTTTTAGCAATCAGATTCTTTCCAAGTTTAAAAACAAAACAAAATGAATTATAATTTCTTGTTTTAAGTGTCATCAGTAGATGATGAATAATATAATAATGATTTATAGTTGTTATGAATATGCAGCATTAAATTATAGCACTGGCCATAGCATTAGCATTAGCTTATGCCAGCACGGAGTCATCCAACCCATTAAGTTGATAAAACTGGGCAAAAAAAGTGCTTGTGGTGAATAAACTAGCTGTTACGTTGTTAACACTACGATAAAATTAATTTGCCATGCTTAAACAAGTGTAGTTTGCTAGCTAGCTAGCTGTAGCAACCGTGTCAGCATGAATGGAAGTCACACTTTGTCCCCATATGTCACATCTTTAGGGAGCGTTACGACTGGTACATGTACTCAGGAGCGGGCTTTGATCAGTTTGGTCCAGCTCGGTCGTCCCAGCGGTGGATTTTCTGGAACTCAAAGCAGCTCTGAACTTTCAACTCCAAATAAAAGCCCGGCGTTTGTTTCATGCGGCTTTTCGTCATCATTTCCGTCCAAAACAATCCCGATGTGTGACAGCTCATATTTACAACTGCAATCTTGGAAGTCGGCAACACATTACACAGCCTGAACTGTCATGGCGAGGAGTCACGAATGAAAAACAACCAAAACCCTCCAGTTTAAACACAGAGGATGTTGTAACCGAACCAGCGGGCCTCTTAGTTCACGAGGAGTGAATTTGTGTCTTTGGCGTGCTGAAGCAAGTCCCTTTCTGATCACAAAAATACCATGATATATTGCGCTGACATTGGCTGCACTGAACACAATGAACAATACAAGAATCCATCACCTTCATCACCCTGCAGAGGCCGGCTCACTTTACTCTGACAGAGCGTAGGAGGACACGGTGACTCACCGCCAAATGACCGAAACATTGAATAAATATGTACATGCACCTTGTTGAAACTACAAACTTCTGCCAGCGGAGACAGAGCTCAGCCACATGGGAACTCGAAACTCGGCCTTCACCTGCAGATAGCCACCCAGTATTAGAGTGACTCATTTACAGTTTGTGCAGCCAAAATCATGTGTTTTTACACAGATTCTGACGGATGGTAGTTTCACCAGACATGACGGCATAGTCCTGGGAAAATCTCCCAAATGTCATCTTTTCCATAAAAGCTTTTATTTTGTTTGGACCTCTTGGCTATTTTTAAGGCTAAGTAAACAAGCTCGCATCCCGGTTCAAGATCTGGATTTTCGGAAGGACGCAATTCAAGATAACGTCTTTAAGAGGAGCCGAAGCAACCTGAATCAGGGTTTCCTCCTAAAATGAGAATATACATATATATTATTCATTCATTCATTCATCTTCTGTAACTGCTTGTCCTGTGAAGGGTCACGGGGGGTGCTGGAGACTATCCCAGCTGTCACAGGGCGAGAGGGGAGGTTCACCCTGGACAGGTCGCCAGTCTATAGCAGGGATATAAATATATATTATTTTATATATTATTAATTAAATTAAATTATTACTTATGGTTTTAATAAATTATTTAAATCTACAAATATTACACCAAAATCATATTAAATAAATAATAATAGTTATAACAATATTGTAATAGGTTTATGATGCTGAAGATTATTTTTTATATATTTTATATATATATCATATTGTTCTAATATTTGTAGATTTAAATAATTTATTAAAATCATAAGTCTTTAAAAAATATGTTTTTTGAGTCTGTCTTCTTAAATGTATAATAAAGATTAATATTTGTATTAAATACCATCATATATTTTACAATAAAAATTATAATTTAATAAAAAAACACGATCAACAATAATATTTATTTCCGAATTATTATTTGATATAAAAATATTTTTATAAGTAATAAATATATTTCTAAATATAATTGTTTTTGTTGTTATTTTTGTGTAAATATAATTATCCAAATTTAAACCGCACCATGACAATGAAAAAGTACTTCCTTAAGGTCTTCCCGGCTGGAATGTTGTCATTCCCCGGTTGCGGAGTCGGCTCACGTTCGTACGACCTTAAATATTTCTGCTCTTGCATTACTCCGACACACACACACACACACACACACACACACACACACAGTGTACACACACAAACCGCGACGGGAGCGCGCCGCCGCGGCACCAGCAGCAGCACCTCTGTCAAATCACAACGGGGGTGACGCGCATCGGAGGACTTACATAAAAATCCTCCGGGGACTTTCTCGACTCTTTAAACGCCTAAAAGTCGCGTTTTTTCGCGGCGAACCGGACTGGGAACGCTCGATGCTCGGGAATATGACAAGTTATGATAGTTTACTGACGTTTTTTGTCGCTAACGACGACAGTTAGAGTAGTTTTCCCTTCCAGGTAAGAAGCGACCGAGCCGCGAAGCAGCCAACTGCCGAGGACTACCGAGGATTACCGAGGGGGATTTCTAAGCGTCTCGTTTTTCGGCACTGTCGCTCGTTTTTTCGGGGCATGCGAGTCCCCTGAACACGTCTGGGCCTGCTAACGTGTTCATAAAAGCCGGGGTAAAGCCACTTTCCTCCGCAGTCTGTCCTCTGTCGAGTCCACCATGCTGCCGAACACGGCGCTGTACGCGGTGAAGAAACGGAAGAAGCCGGTCCAGAAAATGTAAGTCACCAACCGAAAATCACTGTCGTACACCCCCGCACTGTCTGATCATGGGATTTAGGGTACTTAAAAACAACAATCTTTCAATTTATTGCACTTTATGGTCGCTATAACACCCCTGGCGGCGCTTTTATTGTACTTTTTACTGTTTAACTAATGTAAAACCACAATGCTGCCACTATGAAGAGAAACCTGCGGTGAAATAAACAAAACTGTCCATGTAATCAGTGCATTTATGATTTTTCCTGTGCACATTTTTTTGCTCATTTAATTCCCAAAGCATGCATACGAGAATATCTTCGGTGGTTATTTAAAGTGCAGCTGTGCAAACATCTCCTGCACTCCAGTCTGTGCTGTGTGGTAATAAGGTTGTAATAAGTACAGTAGTTATATTGTTTTATTTTTTTATTTATTTAATCCCCAGCTGTGTTTGTGCAGTTGTTTGACCAGCCGGGCTGAGTTAAACGTGGAAATATATATATTAGAAAGTTTAAATTCCACTATCTGAAACATCTGGGCTTCCCAACGCACACAGATGTTCGTGCGAAAGCCAGCAGACGTGAACTTTATTCTCTTTTTGTCATGGTTTTTGTCTGAGTGTGCCGTGTAGGCGGGGAGGTTAACAGGGGAGAGAGTGAAACCCCACATCAGTAAAATCTTCATACCACCTTCTTGTGATTCTGCCTCTGATTAAAGAGAAAAATGTGTTCTGCGATTTACCCCGTCGCAATCTACGCTCGGATTCCCCTTCGAGGACCCTCGGAGGGCCCCCTCGCCACAATTTGAGAACCACTGTTGTTGCATACTGTGGCAGCAGAGATCCATCCTTCAGGGTTCTGTGTGTGCACAAGAATGGATCTACTATTGGAGCATTTAATACTCAGAGCGTCGTCAGGAACGATTTCAATCAAGATTCAAGTGTTAAAAGTAAATTTTTTAGAAATATTAGGCTCGTTGCCACCAAACTAAACTATCCTAAAAGTTCCTCGTAGAACCCACCATACTCTAAATCTATGTGTTTGTTCTCCAGAGGTTCTCCAAATATTCTAACTGTTCCTCAAGCACCCATCGTGGGACGGTTCAAGCTGCGGTTTTCTCATCATCGTTCTCAAAAGCACCACGTTCAAATCTAGGACACATGCAGAAGAACGTTGAGAACGGTTCCCCGAAGCCAAAGCGTCCTGTAGAGAACCTGTAGACCTGTAGCAAATCATCACGGTCAAATGATCCAGTTTGAACCATTTGAAGTTCTGATCAGAACCTTTTTGGGTTCTTGCAGCGCCCTGTGGGTCACTCAAAACTCTTAAAAGTGCAGTGAAGAACATTTAGAGGGGTTCTACTAAAGCACAGCTGTGTTGTGGTTCATTTTAAACCTTTCAACGTTCTGCAACGAACCATTAGATGTGTTCTTTGTAGCACCATGCTATTTTAAACCGTTCGGAAATTCTCCAAAGAACATTTAGAGGAGTTCTAGCAAAGCATCACGGTGAAATTTTCAAATTGAACCCCTTCAAAGTTCTGCAAAGAACCCTCACATGGGTTATTTAGTGCATGATAGTTAACTTTAAACTCTGCAAAGCGTGGTAAAGATTTTAAGCTAATGAATGGACGTGTTCTTTAGGGACTTTAAACTCTTTAAAAGTACGGTGTAGAACATTTAGAGGTTCTCTTTTATAGTCCTGTGCTGAAACGGTTAACTTTAAAGCGTTCAAAGCGCAGTGAAGAACCTGTAGAGGGTTTCTTTGAAGAACCGTCCTCATATGTTTTATCTAGATCCTTGTGGAGAACCTTACACAACGTTCAGGACTGCTCTGAGTCAGACTGAGATTTCTTTTTTTTTTTTTTTTTTTTTAACCCAGTTTCTGATTTTTAAACACAGAACCACAGGCCCAGAGCGGAGAACCTCGCCCAGAACCGTGGTTTCAGCGTGTGTGTGGTACTACCTGCATTAATCATAATCAGGACGTGGAGCGAGAGCGCTCTCACGCGATGTTTCCACGAGGGAGGAGGGAGCGATGGAGGATGGCGTAATCTGAGACTCGCTCTGTTTTTTTTCTCCTCCTCCTCCTCCCGACTGCCACAACATACTTTTTTCCTGTCTTTCCTTCTGTCTCTGTGTTTTTTTCGGCGAGGGAGGAGGAGGAGGAGGAGGAGGAGGAGGAGGAGGAGGAGTGGGGGGTTGTTTTTTTTTTCCCCCTCCCTCCCTCGACTCAAATTAACATAGTTCTGTGTCACGCAAACGGTTACGTAAGTCTGCCATGTTCGGGTTTTTAGGAAAAGTTGCTCTCAGGGAGTTTATCTTTTCTTTTAAGGGAAGTGCTGTGAGTTATGAGTCGTGTGTGGGAGCGTCTGTTTAACCCTCAGACGGATCCAGAGCCCGAGGCGGTGTACCTTTATGTTTACACTGCGCTGTAAAAGTAGGACATTTAAATTTATGGTAATGTCCGAGTGTGGAGATAAAGAAAAGGAGGACAAAGCTTTCAGGATAAAAAAAAAAATATCCTGGACGTAAAGCTAACGTTTACAGCTTTGTTTTAAAATACTACTAATCATTAAGGTGATCGGGTTCAACCCACGTTATCAGTCCGTCAGATATTTCGTTTCCATGCATACTATTGTTTTGTCTGCAGCGGCAACAGTTTTCCTGGAGATCAGTCAGAAGTGAAGCTAGCTGGTTTTAGCTTTACTCTAAGTTCAGAGCCAAACAGCGTGTTTGTTTACGTCCGTAATAATCAGATCGCACGGCCGCAGACGCCAGACGTCCTCGTCGTCTGCGGCGCGTCAGGGAGCTATTTTAAGAGTTTTAAATTTGGTTCTCGGACATTTACGTTCGCACCTGTGTGGGCCTACAGATGAATTCAAATGAACTCATGTTGAATAAATGGGTCAGAAGCTTCTCACTTGTTGTTGTTGTGGATGCCCACGGATTCTCTCATGACGGACATCGTCCTCTCGGCTTTCACCTCTCAGACGTTTCTCCTTTTTCTCCTTTTTATTCTCACGAGGGAAGCAGGGATGTTTTGTTGCTGCTGCTGCTGCTGCGGCTGCGATTGTGAGGCCAGGTTTTAAATGTCAGGTGTCGGGATATATATCGGCGGAGCTCTGTGTGCTTCCTGTATCATAACTCCAGCGGGGAACAGGCGCCAAAATCGGATTTGGTTTCTTTTGTTCTGCAAAAGGTGTCGTTGCCCCGCCGGAGACAAAGTGCCCTTTGTGCTAAACGCAGGGGAGTGTTTCTTCAAGTCTAATACATCTCTCACCTCCCCGCCCCCTCTCTCCGCGTATATATACACATATATATATATATGTATATAGTATATAGAGTACACGCCCCTTCCAGGACAGATCTGGCAGATAAAGCGAGCAGCAACAACACTGGCCGCTCATTGTTCTCGCAGGGAGTTGTGCCGTCAGGAATGCGGCGATAGCCATCTCGCCTCGATTTCAGATACGTCGTATTATTGAAAGCAGATGTCTTATTTACAGGAGAGGAGGGGAGAAGGGAGGGGTTTTTGTTTTTTATTATTCTGCACATTTCACACATTTACGTCCCGGGCTACGGCTCAGACATTCAGACTTTAAAGAACGTTTTTGAGAGCAGCGTACCTCGTACAAGTAGAGCTGCAGTGATTTGATTCAAGAAAGTAATTATAAACTGTTTTTATTTAATCTTTATAGTCATTTTTATGAGTAGCTGGGAGGACCGGAAGCTAGGACATTAGCACTATTAGCTGGGATGCTAAAACGCTAGGAGGAGAGCTTAATCAGTGTTTGGCAATTTAAATTTGATTTACATCCTAGACACTCAGCTAAGAGTGTCTCAGGGAGATTTTCTGATAAAGACAGAGGCACAAATCTAAACAAAGAAAAAGGGGAAGTGCAACTGATTTGATATTTTGAGGCCTTCTCACGCTGAGAGATAAAACTACACCGTAGCATAATGAGATGTTGGTTCGTGTGAGCAAACTTTACAGGAAGTTAAAGGGTCAGACGTGTGTCTAGAAGGTATGCAGTAACGCAGGTGCGCACACGCAAACACGCAGCGTCAGCTCCGCCAGTGGCCTCACCTGACCCGGAATCCCAGCGGAGTCAGTCGTCGGCAGGAACATCTGAACCTGATTTAACTGGAGGCCGCCGCCGCCGCCGCCGCCGCCGCCGCAGCTGCTCTGTGTGAGGCCGACCTGTAACCGGGGAGGGGTCACGGGTTGCGTTCCCACGGCAACCAGAGCCAAAAAAACCTGAACTGGAATGAAGTTTCCCTGCGCGTATCTATAATATTTAGACAGTGTTTGTTTCACGGGGATCAGAGAAGCATTTCCACAGATTTTGAAGTCGTAAATCTTTTATTTGTGTTTTGCATCTGCAGACAATAACCGGTGGTTTGTATTTGAGCTCTTCTGGCTCGTGATTGACAGGAGGCGGAGCTGAGCAACCGCAGAGTATGTTGGTTATTGACTAGAAGATTTGTTTTGAGAGTGGAACACAAAAGCGACTTGTTTCCTCCCGAGTGAAAAGCAGAGGACGACTCAGATAACAGTTCCTGCTCTGATATCTCTTAAGTTCCCGGTTAAAAACAAGCGTCCTAAAAACCCGACGCCGCCTCCAGAGCGTCACACCTCTCCCTGGGAAAAAAGAAGAGCCCCTCTGTGTGGCGAAGGTCTGGTTTGAGTTACAGGCGAGAGGCCGCCGGGTTCAGCGCCGGTCATCGGAGTTCAATTACACACACACAGACCTGCTTTCTCGCCGCGTTGCGCCGCGCCGCTTCGCCGTGGTCCGGCGGCCAAGCAGTCTCAGCGATCTGGGATTTTATTTACCAAGTTAAAACAACAACACGTGTCGCCCTTTATCGAGCTGCGGCAGCGCTGGATTTTTAGTTTGAGACGTTTATTTTAATAAGACGTGAGTCAGATGTGGAAACCGGTATCGTTAGGCTGCTTCAGGCTTTGTTTTCAAGCCGTTCAGGGAGCAGCTATGGTTGGGTTTGCCGTAAAAATATTCGTGTAAATAAATCTCTCTCTCTCTCTTGTTTGAGACTAACGTACAATGTTCACATTTTAAAAATCAGCTCCTTTTATAAACTCTCTCTCATGAACCCTCTGCTCCGTCCAGACATTTGTGATTCCTTTGCGACCGCCGCCTCTTTCAGTCTTGTTTTTCCGTCCCACACGCTGACAGAGAGCACCAGCTCCAGGTGGTAAACAATTCCCAGAACAGGTGACATCACCCGCCTCCCTCCCTCCCTCCCCCCCCTCGCTCACCTGGTTCCCACGGCAACGGGGGATGGAGCCGAGGCTGCCCCCTGGAGAGTCGAAAGGTGGTCCGCGGCGGGGGAAAGGAAAACAACATTCGTGTTTACAACTTATCTTTGCATAAATAAACAACACAAAAAGCTCTAAGTTCATATTTATTTATTCATCTGGGCCCTGGCGTTTCTCCTCTCGCCGAAGTGATGCAATTGAAAAACCCAAATAACACTTCCCTTACCGGAATATTAAGATGAAAACTGAAGAAGAAGAGCGTGGGACAAGGAAGCTTTGGTCAAATTATTGCAAAACACGAAGAAAAAATTAAATTTTCGCGTGATTTATAGCAGCTGTTCCACAAACACAAACAAAGCAGCGAAGGAGATCAACTGTATCTCGTTTACCTGTTTTATTTTGATCCATTTCAAACGTTTTAAATGTAATTTGGGGCCATTTTGCCTTTTCTAGGGCTTATTTACTACATTTTAGTGTTTGTTTTGCATCTTTTGGTGCTAATTCCTGATGTTTGTGTGGTTATTTTTCATCTTTTATGGCTGGATCTGCTTCCCCTTTCTTATTTCGGTCTATTTCAAATATCTTTACGGTATTTTGGGGGTCACTTTGCAGGTTTTTGTGCTAATTCTACATATTTTCTGTGCTCGTTTTGCATCTTTTTGAGGTTTATGCATGGTTTACAGGAGCTATTCCACAAAAACAAACATTTTAAATATATTTTTTAATATTATTTTTATATCCCTCCATCGTGCTGTGTGTTTTAAATGCACCTCTTGCGTGTTATCTCAGCTTAGAGCACATTTATCCTCCTACTTAACGCCTTCTTCTTCTTCTTCTTCTCTGCATGTGCAGCCCCAAACCTCCACCTCCCGATGGCGCCAAGTCAAACCCCTCCAAGCGCCACCGCGACCGGCTCAACGGCGAGCTGGACAAGCTCACCAGCCTGCTGCCCTTCAGCGAGGAGGTCAGGGCCCGGCTGGACAAGCTGTCCGTCCTCCGCCTCAGCGTCGGCTACCTGAAGGTCAAGAGCTTCTTCAACGGTGAGGATCTGTTTTTTTTAGACATGATGCAGAGATGTTTCTGCGTGGGAGACATGTTTATAGCGCGTGTGTCTGGCTTTCTAACGCGTGTGCGTGTGTGTGTGGTTATCGTCCTGAATAATAGCGGCTCTTGAAGACGCCACCTCTGCTCTGGTTATAAACCAAACATCTCGCTCTGCTTCAGCCCTGATGTGTTCAGCTGAGAGACACCAAGCTCACCTCAGCTTCTCCTTTGTGGCTGATGCTGGCAGTAGATAATTTGATAAATCGACTAAAGGGCATGTGTCTACGCTGCAGTCACATCCAGAGCACACGTTTTCACACGAGCTGGTTTTTAAAAAAAAGTTTTTGATGAGGTTATTTGAGCGTCCTCACTTCCCTCTGCTGCCTCTCTGTGGAAATATATCCAGTTCCTATTTACGGTAGTGTGTGTGTGTGTGTGTGTGTTAGCCACCAGCTGGGAGGCTACACCAGAGCAGGACTGGGACATGTGGCGCTTCTGGCTCACCGAATATTTGGATCGGCCCTCCTTAGCAACAGGAGGTGTTAAGTGGGGTCTTTTAAATGTTGTCCGGGTCGGATACGACGTGTGCAGACGCTGTAGGGGGGGAACGAACACCTGTTGGGTTGAGCGTGCTGTCGGCTCAAATTATACTTCGCTCTGGATTGGGTTTTTGTACAAGCTTAAACAAATCATTTATTAATCAGAAAATAATTGAAGATTTAGTGAGATATTAACTTGAGTCTTGTGTTTTAACCCAAGAGTGAAAGGATTGGTGGTTATTTTGCATATTTTTGTGACTCAAAATCCTTTACTGATCTTATTTTGGTTCATTTCGAATATGCTTATCAGTCATTTTGCATTTGTTGGGGTTTTTTTTAGTTTGTATTCTCGCTTGTTCGGCATCCCTTGACATCTTTTGTGGTGATTTTGCAAGTCATCTTTCTGCAGCTGCATCTTCTTTATCTTTGCCCGCGTTGCGTCTTCTTCTGCGTCAGAAAGCAGCGAAGAAGATAACCAGAGCGCCAAACACGGGAGGTGATCTATTGCCGTGTGCTGGAACAATAAAACCGCTCTCCATTAGCTGGAGAACGAGGTCCTTTTAACGCTCGAATCAAAGGGAGCTTTTGTTCTGAGATCTCCTGGCGAGTGATCAGTGAGTCAGTGGCGTTGACTAACAACCCCATCAACCCCCTGCAGTCATGCTATGGTCGATTTCTTTAAAGCGTGTCAGCAGAAAGTTTTTGCGTTTGAAGCCGGTTTCATCAGACCAGAGGTTTTTTTTTTTTTTTCAGTTTTCCTACTTACCGCCTCGACCTGTTGCCAAAGGAAACACGCGCCAGGGCCCGTTGCTTTGGACTTGTTTAATTATTTGGCAGCGGCGGTCACTTAAGCGTCAGCTGAACAAATGCGTTTGAAGGCGGCGCTCGGAGTCTGGTTGCCTTCACGCTGTCGTTCGTTGAGGACAGGTGGTGGCTCCGGACTCTTATTTTGAAAGGTCGGACAAAAACTCTTCAAAAGTGTTGATTTATTTATAGAAATGAGTCATTAATCAATCGTTTTGTGTTGCGCTCAGACAGCCTCACCCAGTAGCTGGTAATTTGATATTTGATTGCAACACACGCCCGATAAATCATTTATTTTCTTTGTAGTTATTTGAGGCTGACGAGTCGGGAACAGATTTATCAATATGTAGAAGAGAGAGAGAGCTTAGATTTCACCGTTGCTCCATACTCCTTCCTCTCTTCTCACCGAGCTCCACCCGTTTCCTGTGGCGGCCCCTGCGGCACCCCGGCGTGCGGGCGGGGGTGCCTCCTTTTCCTCCGACTGTTTTGCGCCTTTTTCCTCCTTCGTCTTGGATGTTCGCTAGCTCCACACCCCCCTCTCTCCCCTCCACCTCCACCTCCACCTCCACCTCAAACAAACGCTGCAGGACTCCAGTTTGTTGTTACAGCAGCGAGGCCTGTTCGCACGGCAGAGCTGCACCGGGACAACTCGGGGCTTTATGCATTCATAAAACTCTCCAATAAGATCTCCCTCTGCTCCTTCAAAGCTCTCTTTGAACGTGACTTTAATGCATGCATTCATTTGAAGTGCATTGTGATGCGTTTAAGTACTAAAAAAAAAAAAAAAGTCCTCATTACTGCTGCTTTTTGAGGTTTTACTTCCTCATTATGTAATGACACGTTTGTTTAGACGGAACATGAGCAGCATGTCCTTAAATTTCCTGCTATCTATTTCCATTTATAGCCTCGTTTTATTAGTTTTTGTCTCCGGATAGAACGCAGCGGCTCTGTTAAGGCCGACTATTTTCTCGTCATGTGATGTATAATCTGTCGAAACAGGATGTTTGGGGGAAACGGAGCAAGGGAAGTCACCTGTAGCTGTGAAACGCGAGTGTGAAGACATTCTCTGTGCCACCGCGCTTTCCAGCAGAAGAGCTTCGCCGTTATTTCTGTCCGTTTTGCGTCTCGATAAACCCCTATTTGCATTGCCGGCTTTTAAAGTGCCCTAACAGCGCAATAAAAGCAGACATCAAAGTCGGGGCGATGATTAGAAGTGGACTAGATAAAAGCACGCAGACAGAGGGTATAAAAATAATAAAACAAAAGGCCATAAAATTAAGTTTACAAGGCGAGTTTTGAAGAGGCAACGCAGCTGCTCTAGATATTTAGGTTAAATTGAAGCCGTCTTCTCCACCTGACGTCTGTGTGTGAGTCCTGTTTCCTGTAAGAATGAATGAAAGTGGACAAATCTTTGTATAATCGACGCTCCTGAGCAAAAATGTCTAAAATCTGGACGTAAAGGCCAGAGATAGAAGGGTCTGTGTCTTCACCACATTTCCCAAAGCGCAGACATGAAGATGTCCTTTGTGTGTGGCCCTCCGTCTCTCTATATTAGATTATTCTTCATGAGGAATTCAGATGAACCACAAGACCTCCGAGGCAGCTTCCTCTCCCACTGTCGTTTAAAAAACAAGCCTGTGACGAAGACTTGTAAGTGAAGTCGAGTCAAGTTTAAAATCTGAAAATGTCAGTGTGGTCGCGAAGAAAACACACAGATATTTGCGAAATGACCATAAATAGATGCTGCAGAACCACAATAAGATGTTTAATGATTAAAAAAGATGCTAAAGAGCCACAAAATACACAAAACCTTTAATTCTCAGGAAAAAAAAAACCACATTTACTCCCCACATTGTCTCTGTCGACTTAAAAATGCACTGATTGAAACTTGAAGCTAGCTGCAGTGAACGTTGGAAGCTCTACAACAGGTCGTGTTTTAAAACATGCATCTCCAAGGTCTCCTCTATTTGTCGGCCGATGATGTCTCTTGAGTGTCTGCGGCCGTGGCGACAGCAAACACAAACCGCCCAGCGCCTGGTGTCTCACGGTGAATTTCCCATCGTGGCCACCGAGCGAAACAAAGGCGACCCGGGAGAGTAGAGGCTCATGGGAAAAGCCGGCGTGCCGCGTCGGTCCAGCAGGATGTGGCTGAGAAAGGGGCGCTCTGTGCTCCGTCCTCTTGCCCTCGTCTCGTCTCTCAGACCCAGTCCCCGGCGGGACGGAGACGACGGGCTGCTGGGAAATGCCCGGGGCTTCGATCCCATTTCCAAACGCTCACAACGCTGGCATTGTTCAACGTCTTCTGAACCAGACCTCCCTCGTGTTCAGACACGGTATTTGTTCTTATGCTCCCCGTCTGTGTTTCTTTCTCTTTTTCTTTGCCTCCACCGACTACAAAGCTCATTGTTCATACGGTCTGAGAAACACGGGGACTGCTTTACTATTTTTCATATACACCTAACGTCTGCTATTGTTTGGCCACTTTAAATCAGCGGAAAAGGCCACAAATAGGGCGACCAGTGATGGATAAGATGCCAAATGACCAACAAATACAATGAAATGGAGTCAAATTAAGAAGATAGAGCAGATGCAGCTACAAAAAGTTGCAAGACGACCACAAGCGGGATGTTAAATGACCACAAAAACATGTTAAATGACAAGAAACAGATGCTATATGACCATCAAATGCAATAAAGATATTTAAAATGGAGCCAAACTGAAACGATTAAGCAGATGCAGCTATGTTAGGATGCAAGATGACCATAAAATCATCCAAAATGAAATGCCACTCATTACCATTAAGATAAATATTTGTAATAGACCCAAATATGAAGGTAAAGGAGATGCAGAAACACAAAACCTGCTAGAAAACACCCAAAAAAAAGATCCAAAATGAGCACATGAAGTATCGCAGGTAAGTTTTAATGTCAGCGTTCTAGCGACAGTGTAGACAAAGCTGCTGACGTGTGTCGCTGTGTGGGAGGACGTGTTTACTTTGCGCAGCGTAGATAAAGACACCTGGTGGAAATGACAGGAGTGAAAGTGCAGGGCGACATTTTTTTCCCCCCCGATTCTTCTCGCGCCTCTGCCGTCGACGAGGAACCGGCAGAGGAGCTCTCTGGCCGTGGCGGGACGGAATTTGTGGTCTTATAATAGCTTGGCTGAGCTTACCTCCTCCTTCGCTGGGCCTCAGGAAACACACACACACACACCCATACATGTATGTACACACTTTTTTCTTTGTTACACATTCATTTTTTTCTCTCGACACGCAGCACACACCCTTCCCCCTTCATCCTCCCCCTCCTCTCCCTCCCCCTCCTCCTCCTCCATGCGTTTTCCAGATGTGTTTCCAGTGATCAGACTCAGGCCTCGGCCAGTGTTCCCAGATTAATGCTTCCTCTTTATGAGTCTTGTGACCCTGTAGACGACCTCTGACCCGTCTCATGATGGAGGACAGAGATGCAGCGCTCCTGTAGGTCGCAGATATCAGCCAGACACTCCGTTAATGTGGGGTGAAGCCGCAGCGAACATTAAAACGACCCCCAAAAGGATGCAAAATGTCAAAGATGCTACGTGACCAACAAATACAATAAAGATATTGAAAGTTGATACAGGATTTAAATGGTAAAGCAGATGCAGCCACAAAAATATGCAAGACAGCCACAATATGACCAAAACAGAACATACTGAAAGACCACAAAGGAACTACAAGCACGTGCTACATAACCACACAAAACAAGAATATGCTAAATTACCACAAGACATGCTAAATAACTAAAAAAACATAAAACGTGCCAAATAACGGCAGAACATGCTGAATAACTTCAAAAATATGCAGAATTACTACAGAAATAGGCTAAATAACTACAAAAACATGCTAAATAACTAAAAAAATATGCTGTATAACTACAAAATGTGCTAAATAACTACACAAACATATTAAATAACTGTAAAAACATGCTAAATAACAAAAACATATGCTAAATAACCACAGGAAGATGCCAAATAACCACAAAACATGCTAAATAACTACAAAAACATGCTAAACAACTACAAAAACATGTTAAATAACTACAAAAATATGCTAAATAACTACACAAACATATTAAATAACTGTAAAAACATGCTAAATAACTGCAGAGCATGCTGAATAACTTCAAAAATCTGCTAAATTACTACAGAAATAGGCTAAATAACTACAAAAATATGCTAAATAACCACACAAAGATGCCAAATAACCACAAAACGTGTTAAGGAACTATGAAAACATGCTCAATAACTGCAGAACATGCTGAATAACTTCAAAAATCTGCAGAATTACTACAGAAATATTCTAAATAACTACAAAAACATGCTGAATAACCATAGGAAGATGCTAAATAACTACAAAACATGCTAACTAACCACAGGAAGATGCCAAATAACCACAAAACATGTTAAGGAACTACAAAAACATGTTAAGGAACTACAAAAACATGCAAAACAACCGCAGGGAAATGCTGAATAACTACAAAAAGATGTTGAAGTACCTCAAAATATGCTAAGTAGCTCCAACACAAGCGACTAAGTGGACAAGAATGAACTTTTAAACTAAACTTCAAACCCAGCACAAATAAAAAAGTTGATAACATAAACGAGCAAGCGGACGTTGAGTGGAGAGTGTTTACGGCGGCGAGCTTTCTGCTCATTATTTTCTGACCTGTAAACATTTAAATGTTTGTTTGAACACACACACACACGTAAACCGGCTTTGGTAGATATAAAATAAACGTCTGAACACGCCGTCCCCGCTGCGCCGCTTCTGCTTTTTCCTGCTCCTCGACTGACAGGCTGAGACGAGCCGTCGACAAGACACCAACGGGTGTTGCCGTTCAGTGTTGTGGTTTTCGCTGAGGTTTCGCACACAGCGACGACGTACAACAACACATCAGCAGCGGCAGTAATAGCAGCAGCAACAGCAGCAGCGGCGGCGGCGGCGGAGGCTTTAAAACAAGAGTCCTGCTGCAGATTCTGTGTTTGGCAGCCGTCCGAGCAGGGTAACCGCTGTCAGGAAACAGATGCCTGGTTTAACGGTGTTTGGAGGGACCTGCCCGTGTCCTGGGGCGAAGTGAGGCTGAAACTGAAGAGCTAAATTAAAGCTAGTGTTTCTGCTCTCAAATCACAAACTCCAGGAATATTGGGGACTTTTACAGATCAGAGGTCAGAGGCGTAATTTTCCCGCTGGTAAACACGAGAAGTTATAAATAAACAAGAAAGGCTGCCAGACTCAAGAGCATTCCTTTAGTCCGTTCCTTTTTATTTTTGCACAATTTAAAAACAAGTTTACAGTATAATCTGCAGTGCAAACAATAATATAACTACATAAAACTATAAACCTGCAGTGTCATAACAAAAGAAGTAATTATAATGGAGCAGTTAAATGCCAAATGGGAGAAGCTATTCCGTGATTTGATTTCCCCTGAATTCGTAATGAAACTTGACCTCTGCAAGTTCAAACTCCTGGAAGATGAAGAGACAATTTTCAGTCGTCTCTGCTTTGTTTTCTACAATAAGATTTGTTTTCTTAGCTCTTTTTTTTTTGCTCGCCGCTGAAAGAAGTTCATCCATTGTGAGCGATGAGGAAGGGGAAGAGGATTATGAAAGAGAGAGAGAACTGGTTTCGAGTCTGAGCATCAATATTTGTATTGGCAGCAGAGACAAAAGTCCGACGAGGAGGCCTTTTAAAGACGCGGCAACAAACCGGTTCTGTCAACGCGAGGAGTCGAGAAACTGAGCAGAAGAGGTTCCAGGTTGTCTTCGGTTGTGAAACCTGGAATAATAAGGACCTGGAATGGGTCCCGGGATGTCTCCAGTGTGTCCAGCGTGATAGCATCGGACCTGCACGCCCTCTGCTTGGAGGACCGCAGTCAAAACACGGCAGACAGGCGCTCGTGTAGGAGCCTGCCCAGGCATCTGGGAAAGACCAGAGCGTGTGAATCTGTGTGTGTTTGTGCAGAGACACGAAGCTGAACTGTGCAGCAGATTATCTCTTATTACTGTTTTAGTGATTATTCTTCAGATTTGGGTATTTTTCACGCTTTAATCGACGGGTCAGAAGATGAGTCTGAGGCATCGGATCGTCTGCAGAACTAAAAGTAAATTAAAATTGACACATAATGGCCAAAAAAGGAGATGCATAAGCGTAATAAAATGCAAATAAACTAAAACAGATTGATAGAAATGTATAAAAAGTGCAATATATGAGATAATATAACAGACATAAATATCACATCACTGTATATAAAAGTTATGACATATATCGTTTGGTTAAAATATAAATAGAAGTGCAAAAATAAATAGAAACTACCTCTTAAGGTAAAAGTAGAAGGTCATAAACGGAAATGCAAACGTCCGTTTCCCGCTCAGATGTCTGTGGCAAAGCGCCAGGCATCACTAATCGATCACAGATGTGCAACACGGCGTCCTACTATCCAGCCAGTGACGACATCGTTGTTGTCGTGCCACGCTGTTGTTTCTTTATTCCTCACACAGAGAACAATCATAAAACTGGCAAACTATGAAACCACCGCCGCCCTTTCATCTGTCCACTCGCCGCCGCTGACTAAACTCTTACTCAGGGCTTTAATTTTTACCCAGAATTCCCGGCGTCTCTGACACCTGACTGGTCCGCAGATATTTGAGCTCGAGATTCTTTCTTTTTTTTATTATTATTTCTGTTGCTCTTTTCAAGGTGAGAGGTGGCCGCAAAGCCTCGCTGAGATCTTTATCACTGCTACGCAAATGATTGATTTGCATCGCCGTCTCGCTCAGCTGTCACACACAGACGGATGGGGCGGTGAATGAAGAGTCAAAATAAACTTGTGTGCAGTGGTTAAAGCTGGGGAGGACTGATTTGCGCAGAAGTCTGAGCAAAGGTCAGACAGCATTGTTCTTAACGGTTCTCAGTTGTCACCGAAACTCAAAACCCAAAACCACAGCCCACCTTTCACCCTGAGCCTCCTCATGTGGAAACCCAGCAGCGAAACTTCGTATTTACTAGCACGAGTGACGCTAAAGCAAAAGATTGAATAAAAAAAGCGTGAGAAGATTTAAAAGAAGCTTTATCTTGAGCTCAGCTTGGAGCTCCATGTGCTCGTCAGTTAGTCGGAGGGGGGAGAAACCTGTAAAACACGTTGACTAATCTCTACTCGGTGTCTTACAGGAAGTAATGTTTGTCAGAGGAAGTTAGGGTGGGAGGAAGCGCCTGGGGCGAAGCTGCTGTGGAGGGAGAGGTGTCTGCTAACCTCTCGGGGCCGAACGGGGGCCCAGGAGTCGCCGAGAAGACAGACGTGTTGTTTTAAAGGAAGCGCAGGGCGTGATGTCCTAGTTTGACCGAAAGACAGAGCTAATGTTGAGCAAGTGGAAAAGTGACACTGGACATCAAAGACAGCATTTAAACAGTTATTAGTAAAAGTTGGGGAACCAAAATGGTGGACGGTGTTCCTCAACGTTGAGATTTGTTCTTATCGCCCATATTTCTCTTGATTAATGTCCCGAGCTTCTTCCAAACTGATTGACTGACATGTCCAATCAGCCCCAACGTCAATTTGCTTTAAGACAGAAACCGTCTTACAGGCTCAAGTCTGACTAGCTTGAAGTTAGTTTCCTCTACGAACCCTATCAACCAATGTTTTCACTCTTCTATAATAGTCTGAGGTCAAAGGCCAAACTGTGTCGTCCTACGTGGACATAAAGGACACTAAACGTCCACTACATCCATTAATATATCAGCAGGTTCTTCTGGCGTCTAATTAGAGGTCTAATATCAGTCAGGTTCTTCAGATTGTTTTCCAGAGTGAGGATACAGTCCTGATCTCATCTTCCTCTGAGGAACAAGCTGCTTCCTGACTCCACTTCCCCTTTCATCGACCCAAATGTGTCGGTCAGAGTTAGCCTTTCGTCAGGTCATTTGCGAGCTGGCGACGGATGCGTCGTACACAGCGAGAAGCCGAGCCGGCGGTCTCATCGGTCGGTGACGTAGCTCCAGCGGAAAATTTCCTTTCGCTCCGTTCGGAGTCCGCTCGGCCCGCCGCCGCACACGTCGGCCCACTGATGCCGAGAACATGTCTGAGGACGCTGTTGATTTAAAACGACAGCGTCTTTGATGTGACGGGATTACTGACACGACGCCTCGCCGCTCTGTGTGTGTTTCTTTCATTCCTCCGCCGCATCTTGAAGCCATTTGAGCGACGGCTGCGTTTCATCCTGTGATTTATTTATCATGTACAGCTCAGTTTAATTAGCATTTCCACCTGTTACCAGACCAAAACAGGAACATAATTCAAGCAGAACAGCAGTTACGCATCAATTTTTCTGCGTCTACATGAACTCAAGACAAAACATGACTTATATTCACTCTGTCGGGTTTTATTTGTGTGTTTACCATCTCCTTTAATAAGATTTTATACGACTCATCTTCAAGTTTTCAAGGTAAACAAGAACCGTCTTAAAGTCCTGCAAAGATCTACTGAGCCAGTCAAATCGTTTGCCTTCATGCGAGGATTTTGAATTAGTTTAGACGGCTCTGATTGGTTGGAGGACTACCCAACTCATGCAGAGGTTTTCGTATCGGTTGAAACTTGCCCAATAAGACAAACAACTTATATTTTAGAACACCATCCCGCCTAAAATAAGTAAAATGATCTCACAAGTAGAGACAATAATAGTGTTTAGGGGATAAAAAGAGCTGATATTTAATCAGAGGGGATTTCTTTGCTGCAGTAGAGAGTATCCAGCATTAATTACTGATGAAACAGGGCTGATTAATGTGTGATATTAAGATCTGGGACTCCCCGTGCACGTCTGGAGCTGCAGCCGCCTCTATAATGACAGGGAAGTGAGCTTGGTTCGATCTTCATGGTGGAAAATTACTGGCAGCCTCTGGGCCCCGCCTCTCTCCTTATGAATGAGAGTTTACATAGGCAGCGAGGCAAGTATGTGTCGGTCATTAGGAAAACAAGAAGCTGCGAAAGAGACGGTTTGGTGCAGCGGGAACCACGGCGACCTGCAGCTTATAAACCTGAATGACGGATTTACGAGCCATGATCTGCTGCGTCTTTCTTTTCGTTTCGGCAACAGAACTGAAAAGAGTCCTTTTTGTCAAATTATTATCCCCGCTGTAATATAAATAATAAAATATCACTGCAGCCTAGAGTTTTGACTTTTCTTTAGAGACACTTGCACGAGAAGACTGACTGATCTAAATCCTCCCTCCCTTCCGTTCACGCGGTTGTTTCTGGGAATATTTTTAATCTCTGAAATCAGAGTTGTGTAATTGATAGGGATGTGTGAACGATCAAGTGAAGGCTGCGTCATCAACCTTCGTCGTTTCTTCTTGCGACAGTGAGTCTTTGTGATCGGAAACAACAAAAAAAAAAAAAAAAAGAAAAGGCAGAGGGGAGTCGCTTTCATAGCACTCATACTTGATGTGTAGTTTCCTATGAAGCAGGGCTGCTTCAGGAAAACGTTAGAGGAGGTCTGCATCATATGTCAGAAAACACTTAAAGCTGCAGCTAATGATTTGTTTATATTACTGGGTTGTGTCCTGATCTCAGTCTGGTAACGGCCTGGTGGCTTACCGGCTTTAGGATGTTCAAATTATGAACATGCCTCACGATTTAACCCTTTAATGCCCGAGCCTCAGCCCGTTTTATTACAGAATGAAGATGTGAGAGTGTAGGTGCAACGTCTCAGATTTCAGAAATCGTTGGAATTTTTTCCGATAGCGTAATTACGGTTATCCAACGTGTGCCGGCGGCGACACATTTGGTTTTAGAGGATTAAGGTATATGTAGTGGAGCTCAGCTGAAACCTGCATGAACAAAGACACAATTTTATCCAGCAGTAGTTTTTTTTTGGGATAGGGTGGGAAGTGCTAATCATTTTCCCCAACTAACTGATTAATTGTTTAGTGTATAATAGCTTATGTAGGTAGATGGAGGATCTTCTACTCAATGGGATGTTGAGTTATTTTGTCCGTCCGGCCTTAGCTTTCGCGCCGACCTGATCTGTAGCTGGCGGGTATAAAAAAATAAATAAAACGTCTCTAACCTCAAACGTTATTCATGAATCAGTTGTACAGGTGAATGTGTCATAGTTTATAGTAGATTATCCTGGCTGTAGGTGATGGCGTGTTGCAGCACGATACGAACCTGACTCTTAAAATCAACATCAGCGAAACATCGGGTTCGTTAACGGGATCGATATCTGGGGGTTTGAGTCTCTCAGCTTTAAATTCGACTTCTGTTCATCTAATGAGGAATAAAATCTGCATATAGTGTCTTAAAATAAATGAAATTATAATCAAAACGCTTCCTAAAGTGATTTATTAGTTAGGGAAGAACTGTATTACTCCTGAAGTCAGGACTTTATTTGCACAAAATACCCCAAATTAGCTGATTCATAAAAGAATATTTGAGGCTAAGTCTGAGTGAAATGGAAAAGTTTTTTAGCATTTTATCAAACTGGACAATAGTTTCAGCCACTTCCTGTAAAAACAAGTGAATAATTTGGTTTTTGAAGACGTATAAAGATGAAACCACGAAACAAGTGAACTCAGTAATTAAGAGGAGTCCATCTGGAGGAATGATCTCACGTCTCGCGCTGTTCAACCCGCCGTCCTCCTCGTCCTGCGATGCTTCTTCTCGTGTTTACATATTTGAGCTCCTGCTTCGAGATGAAAGAGGAGCCGGCGCCTCCTTCCAGCTGGTTCAGACATGTCGGACTAACTGGCCTGGTCCTCGCCGCTGGGCCCAATCACCAAAACAATGGGTCTGGTTGTGTAATCGCTCTGCGCGCTAAAAGACGCAGGCTGTGGACGCAAAACGCCATGGGACATGTGATAATAAGAACTGGAAACGCTTCAATGATATCACAAGATGTTCCACCTTTTAACCAAACCTCTACAGGGCTGTTGTTTACACACATGCTGCGGGGCAAATGCACAACCCCCTGTCTTCCGCCTCCTCCGGCTGTTTAAAGGTAGCTCGTCATGTGTTTCCTATTGGGCTTCATGCAGCAGCAGCAGCAGCGGCAGCAGCTGACCGCGCTCTTGAAGCGATCAGCGTCCACGTGCGGCGCAGTCCAACGCCAGCGAAATATTTTTAGCCACGCGGCGTGTGTATTTTTAGGAGCCAGTTGGGATCGACAAATAAAAAAAACCCCGTCGCCCTCGAGGCGAGAGATTCCAGGGCTCAGACGTGACAGATCCAGTGTCTCATAGTTGAGTTTTGCCCAGAGATAACACACAGGAGTCAAACTGCGCTGATAAATATTTGCTGTGATTCATTTTTAATAAAGACTCGACTGAAGATTGGACGTTAAAGCGTCTCTAATCAAAACTGTGGCTCATATTAAGGAAAAAAGGTGAAGAATAAGTGAAAGTTTTGCAATTTAACTGCTTGTTATCTGTTTTATTACTTAATTATCTGGCTGATTAATTATTAAAAGTTTAAATGATGCCAACCCTGAGTTTATGTTGGACGGGTTTCATTCCAAAATGCTATAAATCTATTTAAGAAAGGAAAATGGACACTTGATGTCTGCTGCTCAGTAATAATTAGAGAAAACTTGTGATTTTGTCGTCTGAGCGATGATAGTTTTGGCAGAAAAGGTGAAGAATAGGATTTTTAGCGCCAGAAAGTGGCAGGGAAACGGAAAACAAACAGAAGGCGTACACAAATAACCACCTTTAACTCCCACTCTCCCTATCGACAGCTCATAGTTTCCAAAGAAAGCATTTACGTTTCCATCTGATGAACCGTTGCAGCCAAAATAAACACGACGAGGATATGAAGTCTGAATATGTATGAGTTTTTAATCTTTGCATCAGCTTCACGGTGTTGCAGTTTCTGTCCTTGTCTGACTGATATCTGACTAATTTAGGTAGTTGATTGATAGAGCAGGAAATATTTCATATTCAGAAAGCAAGTCAGGAAATAACAACATGTACTATGAATCTGGTCAGATAAATTCCCCAGAACAGTTGCTTTGTCAGTTGAATTTTGCAACTCCTCAAGCTTTTCGCTGTTTGTTTTAACGGGGACGTACGAGATCTGGTGAAGGTGAAACAGAAATCAAACAGTTTTAGGTCACAGTTGAGTCCAGACGTAAACTGAACACAAATAAAACCAGGTCACTTCAGTCCACGTAAACACGCTCCAGGACGACCTGCAGAACCTGATTTCTGAGTGACTTTTGAAATGTGAGCTTCGCTTTTCACTGTTGACACACATGTTCTTTCTCTTTCATGTCTGATGACCCGTCCTGCTTCCTTTGCCCCCCTCCCCTCCACCCCTACCACCACCACTACAGGTAAGAGAACAAATAACCTCTTCTCACCTGTGACGTTTTAATTCGCTTGTACAAGCCCAGGAGCTTCGGTTTCATTTTAAAGAGTACTACTGGTAGCTGCGGTAGTACTCGAGTCACGCAGACGCGCTGGGACAAACTCACCGAGCCTGTTCGACTGCATTCACCTCCGAGACCGAGAGAGACTGTGTGAATGTCCTCACATGTGCTCATAATGTAGTTAAACCAGCAACTGATTTCTTTCTCATCAGTCACTTCCCTCGGCTGCAGCAAGGTTGATTAAAAACATCAGTTAAAGGCCGTAAAAGTCGCACAAGCGTCTGCGGCTTTGAAGGCTAACCCTGCTAGCATGCCGTAGCTTTTACAGATGAATTAAATTTATTAATACTGAGTGTAAGAGTAACAGTCTAGGTGCTGGTGCTTTGTGTTGCAGCTGCTAGTGGCTCACTTTACTCAGCACCCAGGGAAATACAAATACTCCCGAACATCCACAAATTCTTCGCTAATTTAATTGTTTAATAATTAAATCTGCGTTTCAGTGAACTCAGCTGCTCGCGTTCGCAGAAGATCAGATCAAGTGTCTCGTTTCCAGACTGCAGCTGTGACCAGAGGTGGATGGTGTCGTCTAGCGTTTAATGAAGCGCCAGCGTTGGCTCGATGCGGCGGCGGCGGCTCTCTCCGTGTTATTCACAGCTGTACAGATGTGCTGTCTGGGGTCGGTTGTGTCTGCGGCTGCGGGGAACCCAACGCCGATGCTGATAATTGCTCAAACCTTGTGGTTACTCCCGAGTCAACGCGTTTATTATATTTTATTGTCTGAGAGCGTCAGTGTTTTCATGGTTTGCAGTTTCCTGCTCAGTCGGCTTCACTTCCTTCAGAAGGTGAAAGCTGCTGTCGTGTATATTTAACCTCCACCTCTCACACAAACCGCTCGGCATCGATGGAACTAATGAACCGTCGCCAGCGTTTACGTTGTGTGTCTGTGTTTCACCACAGCGCCACCACTTCCGCCTTGTGGCGCCCGCGACACGTGGCGTCACTGCCGAAAAGAAAGCTCGTTTGAGGGTTTTAAAGTCGCAGGCTTTGCCACTGGCAAGCGCTTCTTCATTTATTCTTTTTTCTTAATCAATCAGCAGAAATGTAGAAGTTTAAGACTCGCTTTCTTTAAAACTCGCTTTTTTACAATGAGATCTGGTGCAGAAAATTAAGTTGAAGCGCGTCTGCCGCCGGGATCGTAACTCTTCGTTCCACCTTAAACGTTCCTAAATGTCACAGGCAGGTGAAACCTGAATCATGGCGCTGGTGATGTCACTTGGCGGAAGGTGCTCTGGGCTGCGACGCCCGCCGCCGACGCCGAGGCAGGAAGCTGCTGAGGTCGGCTGGGTTTTCCTCTGATTCACCCCGGGTTGAACAATGACGCAACAGCTCAGAACTCGAGTCACAGTACCGGGAAAAACGTTTTTAATATGCAAATACGCCGAGCGCTCCTCTGACGTCTGTTTTCCACCGTCAGGCGGGATTTGTGCGGGAATATTCAGGATTAATCTGAATCGAACGAAAAGTAGCGCGACCAAATAAGTAGCCTCGATGCTACACGATTTAATAAATCTAATAACTGGTTGATCTACTCCACACTTCCTGGTGTTTTTCAAAGTAAAAGCCCGCTTATAAAAACACGAGACTGACTGTGTGTTTCAGATTTGAGCTTCTTATTTAGCTTTTACAATTAAATGCGTATTTTCTGATGGCGTTTTTCAAAGTAAAAGCTCCACATGCAAAGTTTAGAGTTGCTATTTGAGACTTGAGAGTAGCTATTATGATTTTCTAGTAATTAGTCACAGCGATCAGGTCTGTCCTTAAAGAGTGAGGTGAAGGAAGAGGACATGATCAGACACACACCGCAGAGAGCCGACTCCTCTGATCTAACCGATAGTGTTAGTATGAATCACATCATACTTTGTGTGTGTGTGTGTGTGTGTGTTTCTGGCACATTCATGTTTCTATTAGTGTGTGTGTGTGTATCTGCAAGCCTCCACAGTTTACATAGCTCGGTTTCGGTTCTTAGTTTTCATTCTTAGCTCTTGAATCCTGACAGGAGTGAGACCTCTTCCCGCTCCGCCGCTCAAACGATCCCTCAGGCCTGAACAAAACAGCTTTGAAAAGCCAGCGCTCCCCCCCCCTCTCCTCCCGCCTCTCGCCCCCCTCTACTCCTCTTTCCCTCTCGCTCTCTTGTCTAAATAAACTCTTTACACGCAACTCCGCTGGCCGCCTGCCGAGCCTGTCTGCTGCAGAGGCCGCCTGTCAGTCAGCGCTCAGGGTTACAAAGCAGGCACTGCCAGATCCTCCATGGCAGGTCGGCTCGTTTACCGACTGGTTTTAATGCATTAACTCGTTGACTGACTGGTCATTTTAGTGCATTTTAAAGAAATCAAGTCTTTTATTTTTATTCCTGATAAAGTTCCTGGTGTTTTTTTTTTTTTGTTGTTGTTTTTTTGGTGGAAAGAGGAAGGAGAGAGCAGATAAAACCCTGAGAGCGCTAATTCTTAAACGTGAACATTTTTGAACCAGGTTTGGTGCAGACGGACGTGTGTGTGTATAAAAAGACTGTTGATTGCTGTGTGTGTGTGTGTGTGTGTGTGTGTGTGTCGGGGGGTGGAGGTGGGGGAGTGTGGAGGTGGGAGGAGGGGGGGGGGGGGTGTTTCCTGTCCTCAATGGCTCGATTGCACGACAGCGATAAGAGCACCGGAGCTACATTATGTTTCAAACCCCATTACAGATTACAGCCCGTTCCTCCTCCTCCTCCTCCTTCCTCTCACCTACTCACCTCTTCACCTCCTCCTTTCTCTCTCTCTCTTCCTCACCTCCTCCATCTCCTTTTATTACTGCCTCCCTCCTTCCTCTTCCTCTTTACATCTCCTTCCTCCTCATATCTCCTTTTTTGGCCCTCCACCTTACTCCTCTTTCTCTGCTTCACCTCCTCCCCCCCCGTCCTCTTCCTCTTCTTCTACTCCTTAACCCTACTTCCTGTCTGTCTTTTCTTTTTCCTCACCTCCTCCTTCACCCCTTCGCCATTTGATGTATCCCTCTTTCCTCCTCCTCGTCCTCCTGCCCTCATCGTCCCACCTCCCACTTCTTTCCTCCCGCTTTTAACAGCTCTCCCTTTTCACCTCCCTTTCCCTGCATACCTTTCTTTTCCTGGAGCACCCCCCTCGTCCTCCTCCTCCCTAATTCTCCCTCCTCCCTTTCCTCCTACCCTCACCCCTTCATTCTTGCACCTACCAAACCTTTCTCCGTGTTTTTTTTTTTTTTATTTTTATCCACCAGATCGCTTCCCGTCAGCTTTCACCTCCTACCTTTCTTTCCATTTTCTCCTCCTCCCCTTACTCACCCCTTCCTCACCCTCTCCTCCTCCTCCTCCTCCTCCTCCTCCCCCCCTTCATCAGTATCTACTGTATAATAACATTTAGCAGTTCCAAACTGGAGAACATGCAATCATGCAAACCATTCAAAAGCCAGTGAAGGCCTATCAGACTCTTTGGCAGCTCTGACCACTGTGTGTATTTGTGTGTCTGTTTATGTTGTGTGTGTGTGTGTGTATGTATATGTGTGTGTTCCCACAATAATCATGCTAAATGCACTCCCTCTCCCTCTCCCTCTCCCTCTCTCTCTCTCTCCTCGTCTTTTCCTCCGCCGGCCTCCTTCCTCTCCTTTCTCAGCTCAGGATGCCGGAGGTTGAAAGTTCGCACGCGAGGCTGAGTGTGTGATAGTGTGTGATAGCGTGTGTTTTTTTTTTTGTGTGTGTGTGTGTGTGTGTGTGTGCGGCAACTTACAGCAAATTAGCCGTATTTCCACAAGTTGTGTTGACGCGAACAAAGTGCCTTCCTGAGCTTCAGACGCTTTGTTTTCTTTCTGGGAGTAAAATTTGATGCCGCAATCTTCACTTTTTATTTATTTTTTAATATTTCTGCACTATTTTCCGTCTCTTTTCTTCACATTTCCGCCAAAAAATGTGAATATTAAAAGCTATCCGGCATCCCAGAGGGCAGCAAATAGATGAGAAGAAAGAAAAGTGACCCCTGGCTGCGATGAAACTTGATTTAAAACTCTAAAATGAACCTAAATGTGTTTATCTTAAACTACATTTAGCCTCAACGTGTCCTTTCACTTCCGCCACTAAAAAAGTGTGTTTTGAAGCAAGAGAAGTGGTAAAACTTCTGCTTTTTGTTCTGTTTATAACTTAGATGCGTTTAAGAAGTGATAAATTTCCACATATGTGAGTGTAATGTTTAAAACGCCGCCTACAATCCAACAGGTGGTGACTTTAGTTTCGCTTTTTGGGTCTAAAAGTTCAGATTCTCACGTTTAGAAGTGAAGTTTTGCTCGAATCCTTTTGTAAAACCACATTTTTGTAATTTTTGCGCAATTTATCTTCATGCACAACCTGCCTTTTCGCAATTTAAAGTCCGTATTTGATTGACTGAGCCTTTACATACCGGACCAGATTTACAAAAGAAAGATGAACTCCAGAGCTCCAGTCGCCCCCCCCCACCCCCCCATTTAATGAGTGATTGGTACGATCCGTGTTTGTGTTTGAGGGTGTGGTGGGTCGGCACACCCGAGGACGACCTGCCTCTCCAGACGGGGGAATGTAAACGTCGAGACGTCTCCTGCAGACGCAGCCTTATCGTAGCATGCCAGGGGTCGGGGGGTCAAAGGTCAGCGGAGGGGCAGGTTCGTGTAAGTGTGTGTGTGTGTGTGTGTGGGCTTCTAGTTTTTACACGTGCGCCGCCGCCGTGGCTGTGACGATGGATCGCTCTGGGAAGCGGCTGACAGCGGGAGTTAGTTTCAGGCCTGCGGCGACTTTCACTGGAAGTTACTGCTCAGACCAGAAGGCAGAAAGTTTTTAGAGCTTTTTATTAAGTAAATGTACTCAAAGCACGCTGAAAGTCTGCGACGAAAGTCTGCGATGAAAACCTGCCACAAAAAAGGATGTTACTGAGTCTGATAAAACACTATTTAGATTTAATTAAGGGACGTGTTTTAACCGATACAGACAGAAAAATGAACCAGTCGGAGACATTTTGTTGCTTCGGATGATGTTGCTGTCGCTGCATGAAGCCCCGCCCCAACGATCTGATTGGTCCCCTAGATCTGTGCAGGAGCAGAATCAGTTCCCAATGGAGAGACGCCAGAACAACTTTCCCCAACATGAGAGAAAGTGGGATCTTTTAACATTGAGTCCTGATGTTAAATGTCCCAGAGTTGGTCTCCTGTAGTGTCCTAAAGTCTGTCCTTGTCTTCCTTGTCTTCTCCTAGAGTTGGTCTCCTGTAGCTTCCTAAAGTCTGTCCTTGTCTTCCTTGTCTTCTCCTAGAGTTGGTCTCCTGTAGCTTCCTAAAGTCTGTCCTTGTCTTCCTTGTCTTCTCCTAGAGTTGGTCTCCTGTGTCTTCCTAAAGTCTGTCCTTGTCTTCCTTGTCTTCTCCTAGAGTTGGTCTCCTGTAGCTTCCTAAAGTCTGTCCTTGTCTTCCATGTCTTCTCCTAGAGTTGGTCTCCTGTGTCTTCCTAAAGTCTGTCCTTGTCCTCCTTGTCTTCTCCTAGAGTTGGTCTCCTGTAGCTTCCTAAAGTCTGTCCTTGTCTTCCTTGTCTTCTCCTAGAGTTGGTCTCCTGTAGCTTCCTAAAGTCTGTCCTTGTCTTCCTTGTCTTCTCCTAGAGTTGGTCTCCTGTAGCTTCCTAAAGTCTGTCCTTGTCTTCCATGTCTTCTCCTAGAGTTGGTCTCCTGTGTCTTCCTAAAGTCTGTCCTTGTCTTCCTTGTCTTCTCCTTGAGTTGGTCCCCTGTAGCTTCCTAAAGTCTTTCCTTGTCTTCCTTGTCTTCTCCTAGAGTTGGTCTCCTGTAGCTTCCTAAAGTCTGTCCTTGTCTTCCTTGTCTTCTCCTAGAGTTGGTCTGCTGTAGCGTCCTAAAATCTGTCCTTGTCTTCCTTGTCTTCTCCTAGAGTTGGTCCCCTGTAGCTTCCTAAAGTCTGTCCTTGTCTTCCTTGTCTTCTCCTAGAGTTGGTCTCCTGTAGCTTCCTCAAGTCTGTCCTTGTCTTCCTTGTCTTCTCCTCGAGTTGGTCCCCTGTAGCTTCCTAAAGTCTGTCCTTGTCTTCCTTGTCTTCTCCTAGAGTTGGTCTCCTGTAACTTCCTCAAGTCTGTCCTTGTCTTCCTTGTCTTCTCCTAGAGTTGGTCTCCTGTGTCTTCCTAAAGTCTGTCCTTGTCTTCCTTGTCTTCTCCTAGAGTTGGTCTCCTGTAGCTTCCTAAAGTCTGTCCTTGTCTTCCTTGTCTTCTCCTAGAGTTGGTCTGCTGTAGCGTCCTAAAATCTGTCCTTGTTTTCCTTGTCTTCTCCTAGAGTTGGTCTCCTGTAGCTTCCTAAAGTCTGTCCTTGTCTTCCTTGTCTTCTCCTAGAGTTGGTCTCCTGTAGCTTCCTAAAGTCTGTCCTTGTCTTCCTTGTCTTCTCCTAGAGTTGGTCTCCTGTAGCTTCCTAAAATCTGTCCTTGTCTTCCTTGTCTTCTCCTAGAGTTGGTCCCCTGTAGCTTCCTAAAGTCTGTCCTTGTCTTCCTTGTCTTCTCCTAGAGTTGGTCTCCTGTAGCTTCCTAAAGTCTGTCCTTGTCTTCCTTGTCTTCTCCTAGAGTTGGTCTCCTGTGTCTTCCTAAAGTCTGTCCTTGTCTTCCTTGTCTTCTCCTAGAGTTGGTCTCCTGTAGCTTCCTAAAGTCTGTCCTTGTCTTCCATGTCTTCTCCTAGAGTTGGTCTCCTGTGTCTTCCTAAAGTCTGTCCTTGTCCTCCTTGTCTTCTCCTAGAGTTGGTCTCCTGTAGCTTCCTAAAGTCTGTCCTTGTCTTCCTTGTCTTCTCCTAGAGTTGGTCTCCTGTAGCGTCCTAAAGTCTGTCCTTGTCTTCCTTGTCTTCTCCTAGAGTTGGTCTCCTGTAGCTTCCTAAAGTCTGTCCTTGTCTTCCTTGTCTTCTCCTAGAGTTGGTCTCCTGTAGCTTCCTAAAGTCTGTCCTTGTCTTCTCCTAGAGTTGGTCTCCTGTAGCTTCCTAAAGTCTGTCCTTGTCTTCCTTGTCTTCTCCTAGAGTTGGTCTCCTGTGTCTTCCTAAAGTCTTTCCTTGTCTTCCTTGTCTTCTCCTAGAGTTGGTCCCCTGTAGCTTCCTAAAGTCTGTCCTTGTCTTCCTTGTCTTCTCCTAGAGTTGGTCTCCTGTAGCGTCCTAAAGTCTGTCCTTGTCTTCCTTGTCTTCTCCTAGAGTTGGTCTCCTGTAGCGTCCTAAAGTCTGTCCTTGTCTTCCTTGTCTTCTCCTAGAGTTGGTCTCCTGTGTCTTCCTAAAGTCTGTCCTTGTCTTCCTTGTCTTCTCCGAGAGTTGGTCTCCTGTAGCTTCCTAAAGTCTGTCCTTGTCTTCCTTGTCTTCTCCTTGAGTTGGTCCCCTGTAGCTTCCTAAAGTCTTTCCTTGTCTTCCTTGTCTTCTCCTAGAGTTGGTCTCCTGTAGCTTCCTAAAGTCTGTCCTTGTCTTCCTTGTCTTCTCCTAGAGTTGGTCTGCTGTAGCGTCCTAAAATCTGTCCTTGTCTTCCTTGTCTTCTCCTAGAGTTGGTCCCCTGTAGCTTCCTAAAGTCTGTCCTTGTCTTCCTTGTCTTCTCCTAGAGTTGGTCTCCTGTAGCTTCCTCAAGTCTGTCCTTGTCTTCCTTGTCTTCTCCTCGAGTTGGTCCCCTGTAGCTTCCTAAAGTCTGTCCTTGTCTTCTCCTAGAGTTGGTCTCCTGTAGCTTCCTAAAGTCTGTCCTTGTCTTCCTTGTCTTCTCCTAGAGTTGGTCTCCTGTAGCTTCCTAAAGTCTGTCCTTGTCTTCCTTGTCTTCTCCTAGAGTTGGTCTCCTGTGTCTTCCTAAAGTCTGTCCTTGTCTTCCTTGTCTTCTCCTAGAGTTGGTCTCCTGTAGCTTCCTAAAGTCTGTCCTTGTCTTCCTTGTCTTCTCCTAGAGTTGGTCTCCTGTAGCTTCCTAAAGTCTGTCCTTGTCTTCCTTGTCTTCTCCTAGAGTGGACTGGATTCAGTCCAATAAATCTTTCAGTCAGAGTTAATGTAGTGTGGAGAGGGTAGCTGGTACCTTGTGTTCTCTACTCCAGAAATGTTCTGGTCATCCAACGCTGCCATAAACTCCCTAACCCTCTCTGGATTAAGATGTTTCTCCTTGACGCTGTCTCCAGGAAACTTTTCTCTTCTTTTAAACGTTCAGTGTTTGTTGTTGTTGTTGTTTGGATGATTTTATTGGAGCTGTTGAATCAAGTTCCACCTCCTTCTACCAGTTCACCAGACAAGTGAGTTTTCTATCCCGCTGGTGCTCGACATCTTTATCAGCTCAGCTTCCAGGTCTCTGTGCATTTCACATTAAAATATTAGCACATCAGTTATTAATTTCCGGCCTGAATCCCGTATTTGCCTTTCATGTTCTCTCGCGGTTGTGGACGTTGGCTTGTTTACCATTTTCTGTGGGTGCGGTCGTCAGTGGAATAGCTATGGTTGTCAAAGTGAGACTTCTAACCGCGGAGCAGGAAGTGGCGCTAACGACAACGGTGTCGGTCGTGGGGGTGAAGGCGGGGGGGGGAGGGGTTGGGGTGGTGGCGTAGGGCAGGAAGGCATGCAGTTAGAAAAACAATGTGAGAATGATTGCCACATCAGCTGTTATCAGTTGTTTGTAGAAGCTTCATTGACACGTGGTTGACGACAAAAAGCAGGACTCAACATGCTCCGAATAGTTTCGTTATTTGAGTTTAATATTTAATATTGGTTTATCCAGCGGGCTGCCTTTTGATTATTGCATCACTCCTTATGCAATGCACGTCGATTGTGTAAAAAAAAGTAATTTATGTTGAATATTGAAGCTTAAATTAGACTTTTTTTTATCAGAAATGTGCATTAAACTGCTGTTTTAGGGTTTTAGCTTGGTAATAACGGCACACGATGAATAAAGAGTATTAAAACACGCGTTTATATGTGAAATATAGTATTTTAGTATGTTATAGCGCCCCCCTAATGGACAAATAATGGCCATTTGTGGAGCAGATCACATGCAGTCTGTTCCACATTGAGCCAAAATGTCGCTGATCAAAGGGACAGTAACACAGCAGGAAACTAAACACATCAGACAGCAGATGATACCTGTTAGAAACACGGAGAGACCGTTTAAAAGGAAGTCTGAATCTGAAACCTCGTCTCGATCTCCAAACCAGACAAGCCCGACTTTTTTTTTTTTTTTTTTGCAATGTCCTCGCCGTTCGTGTCCAAACCTGCCAAGAGATGCATCGGGGGAGATCGAAGACGAGCGGGTGAGAGAGAGAGAGAGAAAAAAGAGAGAGAGAGAGAGAGGGAGTGTGAGTGTCGGTGATCCCGATCTCCTCCTCCCTCCTCCTCCAACCCCCCTCCACCCTGCCGTCCAAAGACATGGAGAACAATGACTCCATTCAGCTCTTGGGTTTCAAAGTCAGAAAGGAGAAACCGCAAAGTGCTCGAGAGCGGGTGACGGGAGATGGAGGGATGAAGGGGGGGAGGGAGGGAGGGAGGGGGGATAGGGAGTGTTCACAAATATGATAGAAGGAGAGAAAAGAGAGATGATGATGAGGAGGAGGAGGAGGTGGTGGTGGTGGTGGTGGTGGTGGTTAGGGATTGAAACGGGTGTAGCAGCCTAAAATGATTTCATGTCCTGTGGGTTTGGGGTTAACAAGTGCCGGGAGGTTTATGGGTCTGAAAGCTCATTAAAGAACAAAGAGGAAACTGTTATTTAAATTAATTTAAAGTGAAAATGTTGCAGAAACAGTTTAATTCTAATAGAAAAAGTCCTGCTCTAACGTTAGAGCAGCAGTAACGGTGCTAATATCGAGGGACTAGCTTTACTTGGGGACCTCTAGTGATGTATAATAGCTCCAGAGGACGCCTGTGATGTTAATCCTCTTTAAATCGGCCATGTTTGTAGTTTGTAAAGTAGCCTACATACATGGTTTAATTTCAAACCCTCTTAAAGTTCAGTTTGGAGACGTATAATCATTGGATGAGGGGTTTTCTCTGCACCAGAACCCCCTTTTTTTTGATCAAGCTGGCGAAGGGGGTCGGATTGAGCGCCCCTGGGCCTCTTCTTCATTAAAAAGCCATAGAGGAGTAGAGGAGGTGGGTTTTGGGGGGGGTTTCTCTTGTTTTACAAGGGCTCTGGCTGTTTGTAGGAGTCAGCTGTTTCTTGTTAAAATGTAGAGGGAATGAAGACAGAGCTGGGAGTTCCCCAGGGCACCTGCGTCGGTCCTCTCAGGTTTTATCACACTTTTTCGCTTCAGTTCGTTTATTTTAAATATGATTTCTCTGTTATTCAGCATGTTCGCACTTAATCAGGCTTTTGTTTCACCCCGGTCTAAAATAGCTCATTGTTGAACCGATGAACTGAATAGCCTCCAGCGACGAGTTAGAGGCCCTCGCTCTCTGAGCATGCCCAGACAGACACCCCGTCTAAAAACCTAGAACCGCTCTGAGACAACAGTGAAACCGAAGACAAACGCTCTGCAGCACAGCACGGCATACGTCTTCACCACGTCTTATTTGTGTCGTGGACAGCTGCTGCACAGTTTGCTCTTATATCTCACCAGCCAGTCAACAAGTTACGTCCTGTCCCGTTTCTGCTGAACTGCAGCACATTTCATTACTGTAAATGTCGCCCCTTTTTTTTCTTTTCAGGTCTAAATTTAGCGTCTTTATGTGTCATCTATTGAGGGAGGGATGTCTGTCATTCCTGAACTGTGAACCAATGTTTGTGTGTGCACCGATGTTACAGGAAGGACATCAAAGCATGAGATTTAGAGTCTGAATGTTTTTTTATTTCCTGTGGATCGACCCCCACGTCGGGTGATTTCAGCACAAAAGTCAAGAGTCAAAAGTCTCAGAAAGCGTCAAATGAATTAAACGAAGCTCGCGCGTTTGCAGCCCAAGCGTTTAGTAAACTCCTACAGCTCAAACTAACGAGACATTTGCACATTTTCGCAATAAATTTCCAGGAAAAAAAGCAGAATATTTGTTGAATTTCATCCTAAATTATATTAACTGAATAACTAACTGATGGAAGGATAAATCAGGCAAGCAGAGGAGGAATCTTTGGTGTTTTGGGACGTTTCTAATGTGTATGCCACGTACAAGAAACTGTCTGTAGTTGCAGGTTGTTGCTGCCAAAGTCAAACATCTCGACTAGAGCGAAAACTTTTTCTAGACGTTGTCAGTGGAGAGTTATTATCTCTTGATTATGCTCAGAATGATCGTTTGGTCGGGGAGAGCGCGCCGCCGGTCGATCGAGCCTCTCCACTTCACACGAGTCCTGCTCGCCAAAATGGCCGCCTCCCCCGCTGCGTTCGCTCCGCAGGGGGAAAACCGAGGCCAACGGGTAATTTTGTGGCTCTGCCTGCTATCCTCGTTTGGCCTGGAGGTTTTAACGAGGACGGGGCAGCAGCAGAAACAGAAACAGCAGCCTTCATGCAGGGCTGCAGCTAACTGGTGTTTTTATCAGTTTCTTTATTAATTGGTTGCCGTTTTAAGAAGATGCAACCATTTCTGAATTTAAAAACGGTTGTTAATTAGTTGGTTTTTAGATTGGGCCTGTATCAGTTCATCCGTCATCATTTTAAAGTGGTTTCCTTCTCCAAAAAAACAAAAAAAAAAAACAGCTGCTTCCTCTCTGGAGGATATTTTAAGGTGGCTCGGGGCAGTTTTTTTTTTTTTTCCTCATGTTTTCGAGCTGCTGCGCTTTCGGTGATAAGAGGAGGAAGAGGAAGAGGAGGAAGAAGAGTTGAGTGACATGAGTTGTGAGACGACAGGAAACATCAGGCGACTCCACCCTGATAGAACGAAGCGGCGGAGATGTGCTCTTCCTCTTTTTTTTTTTTTTTTCACATTTCATCAGATGTTGTTTTTGAGGAATTGTGCCGTTGCGCGACCGTGAACGCAATCCAGACGCCAAACATGGCCGCCGGAAATAAAAAAAATAAAACGCTCTGTCTTTGGTTTCTTCACCTGCAGCCACCATGAAGGCCGGCAAGAACAACTCCAGCTGGACCAGCGAGCGCAGCCTTCTGTTCGGAGGGAACGCTCCGCCGAACCCGCTGACTCCCCCCTCTTCCGCTGTCGCCTCCACGACCTCCACCTTCTCGCCCTCCAACCACGTGGTGACCTCCATCGACGGCGTCAGCTTCTCAGAGGGCGACCTGCTGCTACAGGTACGGCCTCGTGGATAGAGGATCAAGTTATTAAATTATAAGCACGGTGTTTTAAATAAAGTTTCCTCCTTTGGCGTGCAGGCTCTCAACGGCTTCGTGTTGGTGGTGACGGCAGAAGGCTACGTCTTCTACACATCCCCGACCATCCAGGACTTCCTTGGCTTCCATCAGGTACAGACGATAAATAATATTCTAACAGGAATCAAGATGATAAAGTTTTGAAGCTCGCCGCGGTGCCTCTGGTTGGTGGTTGACTCACTTTTGGATCCGGTGGAGATTAGAGGAACTGCAGTTTTTGGCGTTTACATATAAATTTGAGGTGTTTCCTTGTATTTTAAAGTAATTTTTAATATATTTGTAGTTGTTTTGGGTCAGTTTTATGTATATTTTAGTCGTTTTTAATGTTCTTGTGGTTGCTTTGTTTGTTTTTGTGTCATTGTTCGTCTGTGGTTTTGGGTCAGTTATGTTTTTTATACTTTACGGAAGAAGAAGATCTGCAGTTAACCGACATAAAGGCTACATAAATGACTTTAAAGCTTCTCCAGCGCCTCGGTAAAGATGGACACGCAGAGAACTGAGCAGCTTTGTTGACTGTGAACTCTTGACTTGTAAACACATCCGTTTAAACCGGGGTTAAAGATGTCTGCAGTCTGGGAGACGGTGGTAAACACAACCTGGACTGAGGATGCTAATCAGGACAGGAAGCTGCTGTTAAAAAAAAACCTGAATTCACCAGCTGCTCTGGCTATTTATGAGCATTAAAGTGTATTTATAGAGCAGGAACAAAACTGGATGTTGACCATTTGCCATTGGTTTGAAAACCTCTCACAAACGCTGACTTCTTTCAAAGCAACAAAGCCCGAGGAGCAGTTTGAAGCCATTTTTTCAGCGCCGCTCACAAAGGAGGGTTTTGTGTGAGCTTTGTTTGTCGACGGTTGAGTAACAGAAAGAGGCCCGGAGGTGTGGTTCGCTCAGCACCTCTGTCTTTTAGCACAACGGCGTCTCTGTCTCCAGCCCCGAAGTCGAGCCGACGGCGTGTCAGGGCCGAGAGCATTGTTTCTCGCCGAATGTGTTTACACCTGCATCATCGGGCTCGAACACAGCTCGCCAGTACAAACACTGGACTGAGGGCTGAGCTGGAGGGAGGCCAGAGCCTTTCCCTGTCCTGACACATATACACTGAGGATGCATGATTTCATACCAGTCGCATAAATCACTCTTTGTCAAACTGAGTGAAAGAGTACAAGTATAAAAACGTTTCTAAAAAAAGCTTTAAATAAATAAATAATGAGCTCGTTTGTCTTGTTTCAGTCGGACGTCGTCCACCAGAGCGTCTTCGAGTTGATCCACACGGACGACCGAGCTCTCTTCAGACGGCAGCTGCACTTCTCTCTCAACCCGAACTACGACGGCAGCGCGAGTCCCAGTAAGTCGTAGTTATGAAAGACAAGCTCCTGCACAAATTGAGACAAAGTGGGACAAGAGGCACGAGATTATATCGTGTTTGTTTCTGAGAACGGCGGGTTTTCCCTCATTTTTCATCATCTAGGATCCCTCTGTGGTGGTTTTGGGGCAGTTTTCTGCATGTTTTAGTATTTTTTTTATTCTCTTTGTGATCATTTGGGGTATTCTAAAGTAATTTTTAATGTCTTTGTTGTTGGTTGACCTCAGTTTTAAGTATTTGTTGTCTTTTTTGACGCATTTGTGGTTGTTGAGATAGTTCTGTGTGTGTTTTTGTAATTTTTAATCTCTTCAAGACACAAAGAGTTGCTGTATAGAACCTCTTCTTCTTTCAGACCATTTCTTAGTAGATTATTATTCATTGGTGAATATTTTCTCGTTGCTGCAGGTGAGCAGAACAGCGCTGAGATCAGCACCAACTTGGTGAACTACGACCCGCAGGTCATCCCTCCAGAAAACTCATCCTTCCTGGAGAGAAACTTCTGCTGCCGTTTCCGCTGCCTGCTCGACAACTCCTCCGGCTTCCTGGTAAGTCACACCTCACCGGCACCGGCCCCACGGTTTGGGACGTGTAATGTCTCGCACTCAAGAGATTTAAGCCTCCGTTCTTGTGTGTGTTCGTCTACAGGCCCTGAACTTCCACGGGCGGCTCAAGTTCCTCCACGGTCAGAACCGGATGTCGGAGGACGGGACGCTGGTTCCCCCGCAGCTCGCTCTGTTCGCCATCGCCGCTCCTCTGCAGACGCCGTCCATCCTGGAGATCCGCACCAAGACGCTCATCTTCCAGACCAAACACAAGCTGGACTTCACGCCCATGGGCATCGACACCAGGTAGACACATGCACGCGGCAAAATAATCTGAAGAATCTGAGCCGTAAGACGGAGCCTCTAATGAAAACGTTTGCTTGTCCACAGAGGGAAGGTGGTTCTGGGTTACAATGAAGTTGAGCTCTGTATGAAAGGCTCAGGCTACCACTTCATCCACGCCGCCGACATGATGTACTGCGCTGAAAACCACGTGAGAAGTGAGTCAGAAGCTCTTTTCATTTCAAGTCACGGAATAAAATCTGAACGCTGCTGTACCTCCCAGAGTTTTGTTCATCTTAAAATCACAGGCTGGTATAAATCTGACTCTCTCTGCGTCTCACCCAGTGATCAAAACCGGTGACAGCGGTTTCACCGTCTTCAGGCTGCTGACCAAAAACCGGACGTGGGTCTGGGTCCAAGCCAACGCCAGGCTGGTCTTTAAAGGAGGGAAGCCAGACTTCATCGTGGCCCGGCAGAGAGCTCTGACGTGAGTTGATTTCTCACCTTCATTAACTGAGATTATTTCAGTCCTGCAACGAGTTTGAACTCATCCGTCTCTCCACAGAAATGAAGAAGGAGAAGAGCAGCTTCGTCTCAGGCGGCTGCAGCTGCCGTTCAACTTCGCCACTGGAGAGGCTTTGCTGTACGACACGGCTCCGCCCATCGACATCCCCGACCCGTGCTCCGCCCCCAAGCAGAGGAAGGTCGAAGACTACTCCGATGACTCCATCAGCCGCGACTCCATCCTGGGCTGCATGCTGAGCCAGGACCAGTCCATCTACTGTGACCACAACAGCGCCAACACCTTCAGCTCGCTCAACGACATGGCCTTCAAGGACACCCACGCCACGGTCAATGTTCCAGGAGACACCACGCCCAAACCTGCCGTTCGAAGCCTGGTGAAGACGGAGGCCACGGTTCAGGACATGATGGACACCCTGCAGGACATCCTCGGGGACAGCGAGCTTGCCGAGACGCTGAATGTGGGGCCCGATGAGCTGAAGAGCTGGGAGAGCACCCTGCTGAAGATGAACTTCAACAGCAGCGAGTTCAGCGACGACCTCAACGACATCCTCAGCAACGACATCCTGACGTACGTCGAGGAGCAGCTCCAGAAGGAGGGCGGCCTCAAGCTGCCAGACCAGCTGGATGACATCCCGCCCGGCTTCCCAACTTTGGACCTCCAGAACCAGGAACTCGACCGAGGAGGGGAGCCGAACTTCAGCTGGCCTCTGGAGCCACAGAACCAGCTCATAACCAACGGAGGCCAGGTGATGGGGGGACAGTCTACTCCAGTCCTAGGAACCATGAGACTGAGTCACATGGACTTTCCTCAGTTAAATTCTTCTGGGTTAAATGGTCCCAGTCCGGTGACCTTTAACCCCTCCCTGTCGGACTCTTGTCTTCAAACACAGAATCAGCTGAGAAGCTCTCAGGTCAACGACCTGGGACCATTCTCACTCAGACAAACTCCAAACAGTCACTCGAACCATTTTCCGACGAGGGCGGTGAGCCAACCGGTCCCGGACCAAACCTCAGACAGACAGTTAAATCAGGTGTTTACCTTCCAGGGTAACCAGTGGAGCCCCTCTGTGTCCAACGCCAACCAAGTTGACAGCTTTGTAGAGACATTCGCCCCAAATATTTCAAACCAGACACCGGGTTTTTCTGCAGATCCCCCCTCGTCCAGCTGCTTGCAGGGTCACTTCTCTCTGCAGAGACAGTCCTGGGCTCTGGAGCAGCAGCAGCAGCAGCAGCAGCAGCAGCAGCTCATCAACGCCGGTCACCCACAGATGGCCGCCCGCCTCAACCAGATGCCAGGACTTCAAAGCAGGCCGATGACTTTCAGGACTCCGGAGGCTTCCAGCGCTCCGGTTCCTGTCCAGCAGGACGCCCAGCCGCCTCCTTCCAGAAGCTGCATGTTCAGAAACGCCACCCCGGCAGTGGCGCCCCTGAACGGGATTCATCACAACCAGGCGAGAATAAACGCCGCCGCCAACCCCATCTCCTCCAAGTCGGCCTGCTTCTATCGAACTCTACCCGGAGGCGGCTCTGTGCCCGGGATGATCCCGAATCCTGACGAGGCGGCGATGTCCTGCCAACTGGCTGCTGGTCTGAACACGAACGGGCTGCTGGCGCAACCGCAGTCGTATCTGACCTTCGTATCTGAACAGACGCAGGTAAACTGAGCTCCAGAGCTTTAGTAGAATTTAATTCAGTCGTAGCTTTAATTAATAATTTGCCAGATGCAGAGCCAGTATTCTGTTGTTACAGCTGTTCTGAAATATCAGTCGATCAAACAGTGAGTTGATTAATTCGGAAAATAATCATTAATAACGTCGGACAAATTAAAAACTAATCCAGGTTTATTAGAGACCTCAGATTGAAGCGTCTAACCTGTCGTTGGGTCTTTTCACAGATCAACAACTGTCCGGTCGTCGGAAACGGAGGCTTCTCCTTCCCCTCGCTGCCCAACGGGAACACATGCTACTCAGAGAACAAATAGGAACCAGCCGCTGTGACGTCTGGACGACGGAGGAAAAGAAACTGAAGACTTCTGTCTCTAAAAAAAACGAAAGTGGAGCAGATTGATGGACGGGAACGCGTTTGGGAAAGAAAAGCACGACGAGGCAAAAACAAGACGAGATTCTCCTCTAGATTTCTGACTGATGATGATGGAAGCGGGAGGTTTGGTTGAGGACGGCCGGTCTCAGCGGGACGTTTGGAAGTTGGACGACAGTCAAAGGAATTCCTCTCTTGGAGCTGGCTGGATTGTACCAAAAAAGAAAAAAAAATCATTCTGTAAAACTGTCACGACGATGGCGGTGATCAAACAGCTTTGTCCCCATTTTTATTTTTTTTTTTCAGCAGCTTGATCAATGGAAAACATTAATTGTATTTACTGCTTTTAATTTTTTTAATTAAAAAGAGTAGAGGGGCGAGTTAGTGCTGCTGCTGGAGACCAACCAGTTGATCCTCATCTTTTCTCCCCCCCAAAAAAAAAATAAATGAATCAGCTGGGTTAATGTCAGAAATCCTCCCAGCTAACAGCGGCTCTTCCTGTTTCCCCTCATGAACGATGATTACAGACTACTGCCACCTGCTGGTATGAAGCGGTATCTGCTGTCTGCACCAGCTGCTCGTTGGCTGTAGTCGTTGTGGCGCGTTCAAGTGCATCATTGAGGCGAAACAAAAGAAAAACGATGAGGACCGACTGTTTGGTTTTTCAGCCTCTTCCTCTTCGTCTTTTTAAAGACACTCCTAAGCTGGGACTGACCGACCAGGAAGTGAAAGGAGAGAAAACTCCCGTGAATCCTACGCACACGAAAAAACAAAACAAACACGCCGGCTCGGAGAAGTGCGCTGAAAGGAATCTACTTTGAAAACGCTCAGAAGGATAAAATAAATCCCCTGGATTAGGTTCATTTCAACTCTTCACTGTCCCACTGAGGCAGACAGGGTATATATATAAAACAAAAATGATTAAACATAAATGAATAATACGCACAACGAGAATCACAGCATCATCCTACTAACAGACGACTTTGTGAGATTCAGTGAAAACAGCTGCTTGTTTATATATTTTAAAAGCTTTGTCACTGAGCCAGTTTTGTTTCTCCTTCAGTCTTTCTCTTCTGTGTCGTTGTTTGTTAGGAGACGGTGCCTTAAACCGACAGAAACCTTAAAAGGGACTGCAACTTTAAAACCAAAGCTCAGACTCATCGTCACCAAGCCATTTTGTTTGTCCTTTTATTTTTAATCTTTTTTTTTATTTTTGCACTAATTCTTTAAAGTCTTTGACTCGCCAAAGATTCCCACGTTAAAACACATTAACAGATATTGGGTTATATTTATGCTTTAAACTCAAAGCTGAGCGTTGCCTTGAGGATTTTATTTCGCTGTGAACATTCGCAATCGACGAGGATGTTTATCAGTAGCTTCCGTCCTCTTCCTCTTTCCTGTTTCTGTCCTCTTTATCAACGTTTCTTGCTCGGCGTATCGACGACCCGTCTGGCAGCGAAACGCAGAAGTAAAACAAGTTAAAGGCAGCTATTGTATATTTTAAAAGAGGAATAAATAATGGGGGGGGGAAATAAATCACGTTTAAGTGCCTTTTTAATCGACTGTCTGTTAAAACAAAGCAGCACTTAGATTGAAAAGAAAGCAGTTGCTTCAGGCCATCAAATCAGATTCTTGTCCAAACAATCAGCACTTCTGTACTTTTTTAAATAATCTTTTTCAAAAAAAAACTTGAATACTTGACTTAAATACCAAAAAATTCTTGTTAAAGCCATCTGGGATGTTTTATTCTCAAGGATACCAAAGGGACTAACCAGAACTCAAACCTGCTGTCTGCTTCCTAGTGGACGTTTCTGTGAGTTTTATGGAAACGGAGCCAAATTTGTACAATTAAAAATGATGATAGTCGTCATTTTAATATTCACAATTACACATTTAAGGTCCTGTGGGTGGTATCAGTGTCTGACTTGTAAATATTTTTCATGTCGACGTCCAGAGCCTGTTGTGTAAAGTTATAGAAGCCACATTTATTTTCTGAATGCAAAAGTAAATGTATATAATGTGAATGTGGCGGTATATGTTTTATATCAATATTATTTAACCTCAAATTATTCAAAAATATGAGTTTTTTTTAATCAAAACCGCAGCTTGGATGTCGACTAGAAAGATATTTGTTAGCCAGAAATTGACACTACCGTAAAGAGGCGTTCTGGGAAACGTAGTAAAACACTATATTGTGTTTATGTTTTGTTTATGCCCTGATATCAGATGTAAAATCATCCAAACTGAGCTACAGATGCCTGAATTTGTCCTCAAGTCACAAATAAAACCTAAAGTATGGATGGAGACTCAGTACAGAATGAAGCGTTTTATACTGGTTTTTCGCAGTACTACTTCTACTTCTTCTGCCTTTTTAAATCTGCTTTGAATCAGCCTTAACAAAGTATTCTCCATGTAGAAATATAAATGTTGCTTGCACCTCAATTTAAAAAAGAAAAGAAAAAGAAAAGCCTTATTATACTTTTATTTTTCAACCCCTGAGGAGACCAAGGCTCCTAAATGCAGTATCTTTGTGTAACTGTATATAAATATATATATTTGTCTTTTTCATCATACTTATTGTCATATATTATGTATTTTAATATTGCCTTAACATGACTCACACCTATCTGTTTTTTTGTACATTTTCTGCACAGCATACACATTTATAATCTCTCGTAATGATGTTTTTTTTTTTTTTTTGTAACGTTTGAATCTTATCTTGTGGATTTGCTTCAAACATATTTTGCTTCTAACTGTGTATGAGTGTTTCAGTCAATCTTTACATGCTCACTGCAATAAACCGGTGATCTGATCACTGCAGTGGTTTGAATCATTGAATTTATTTATTTTTTTATAGCCAGTCATATCAAATCTTATTTTTTTATGATTATTTTTATTATTATTTATATTCTTTATTTTTAAAAATAATATTAATTTTACATTTCTGATCAGTGCAATGGTTTCCAGTGTCCACTAGGTGTCAGTGTAACCCTGTTTCGGTAGTGACCAGAAACTGACTTCAAATGCTGTAAATTGCTGAAAAAACTAATCTATTCTTATTTTTACATTACTTTTACATTACTTCATTAAAAAGTAATAATAATTTATCTTTTGATAACACTTAAATATATCTTTAAATTAATAAATAAGCCATAAAAGTAAATTAAAGTAATAATGTATTTAATATTTCATTTACAACAACACATAAGGTGCAGTTGGTGCTGCAGTTGGCAAAGATGGAGATTATTTTAAATGTATATAATACAAATTAGTCTTGTTAGAGACAAATATATACAGAACATGTTTTGCTGTAAAGTAAATAAAATAATCCTTGTTAAAGTGTTAAAGAGTAAAAAAATAAATAAAGTTGCTGTCTAGATCAAGCTAACAGCTAGCCGCAGTGAGCTAGTGGTTGAAGTGGATTATCACAGGTATTTTTTTTATTTTATTGTAGTTCTGATAAAAATGTAAACTACTGTATACAAAAGCACAATATTTAATAAATGTGTAAATATAGATTGAATATATATTATATAGTTTTTATGTTTATTAATTCAAATTCAAATTAAAAGTTTGACCGTTATTTCTAACGTCACCTTTGACCCTCTGCGCGCTCTCAGCGTCAAATCAGTGCCCGGGAAGCGCGCGCTGGTTAGTGCCGAAGAGGGGGAGAAGAAGGAGGAGAAGAAGGGGGCTGAGCGACAGAGAGAACCGAGAGGAGAGGAGAGGACCGGACCAGAGGGGGAGGAATAAAACGTTAATTCCTCTATTTTACTTTCTTCTTTTTTTCGTTTTGGTGACGGTTTTTCTCTCAGGATGTGAAGTTTAATCGTTTTTTATTGGGATTTGACGCACCAGAGGAGGAGCGCCATGGAAGGGATAACCGGACGACCGGCAAACACTTTGATATTTCTGACAGTTTTACACTGAGTTTAAACGGTGACATTGCCCATCTTAATATTTATAGTTTATATCATTTTATTATCCTTAATTAAAAATAAAATATTTAAATTAGCTTTATTGTACAAGTTTAAACGTTTTTTTTTTTTCTAGACGTCTGAGCTAACGGTAACGGTTAGGGATGTGTTCCGTTTAAAGCTAGCTTAAAGCAGCTTCTCGAGTCAGTCGTTGAGAAAAAAGACCAGTTCTACTGTCTGTACAAGTTCATGGATTTCCCCCAGCTTCACTGCGAGCTGTGATAAATGAGCAAAAACCATGTATGCTGGACGGAAACGGAGAAAACCGGCCCAGAAGGGGTAAGTCACGGAGAAACGGTGCTTTAATTAACGTTATTTAACTGCTGGCCTTATCAATAACTGTGTTTAAGCACAGATATAAAGTATGTAAACGTGGTGTAAATAAATGTCAAATGATGTGTCGCCCAGTCTCATCAATAACTAACATTAAGTTGGAGGTATTTCTAAGATTTTCAACCCCAAAGCTACTTTTATAATGAATAAACCTTCACAGCTTGACTGATATTAGATTAATTTAACCGCTATTGACTCCTAATATCAATATATATATTCATTTATAATATCTGATAATATTTTATCATCTGTGATTAAAAGATAAAAGCAAAACTGATCTGAAAAGGTTCACTTCCTGGTTCAAATGTGTGGAAAGTAAATCTTTATTTATAAGATACATACTATTTTGATCATGTGCATCAGTTCTGTGCAAATTTCAGCTGTTTTAATCAAATATTAATAACAAAAATGTGAGAATCCGCTGCTTTTGTCTGACTGATTTAATTGTATAATAATATTTTAATGTGTTCAGTCAGTATAAACCTTAGAATAAGCCCTTTATGTCAGTTTATGATTGTGTTGTAAAGTGGCAACTTGTCATTTTCAGAGTCAAACCGACGCCCGTCGAGGCCACCAAGTCTAATCCGTCCAAACGCCACCGTGACCGCCTGAACTCGGAGCTGGACCGTCTCGCCAGCCTGCTGCCCTTCCCCGAAGACGTCATCTCCAGCCTGGACAAACTGTCCATCCTGAGGCTCAGCGTCAGCTACCTCCGCACCAAGAGCTTCTTCTCAGGTAGGAGAGACACTGCCCCGACTGCAGAGCTCCTGTGAAGGTACAAAAAAAAATCTGACTGCAATAGCTTTTCACACCTCAGAAACGATCCGATGAAAAAAAACACGCAGAAAGAGAGAGAGTTAGGTTTTAAGGAGACAGTAGTAAGGTCAGAGAGAAAGGTAGGTTGAGAAGGGTGTTTGTTGGGATTTAAAAAATAATTTATGGAGCAAAACAAAGTCAGAAACTTCATATGATTTCAGTTGTTGGTGGAGAGAAGTCCAAACCACGTGTGACGAGTAGAGTCATCAATATTTCAGTCAGATCCTCGTGTTTGTCTTTATTTACCCTTTAAAAACATCATGTCGCCATTCTTCACCTCGGTGTACATGTTCCTGTTGTGATTTATACGGATCTATGTTTGCGTCTTACCACAGCAGCTGCTCGCTGTTAATAATTCAGCCACAATGAGCCTGAAATCATTTATTCACCGGAGAGAGAAGCCAGTGTTTGTTTTAGCTTTGGCGTGGTGTTTGGCGGAGCTTTGGGTGGAGGTGGTGACCCCCGCGTTTTTAGCCTCTCCGTGTTTAAGAAGGGCAGGGTTGGCTTTGTCGAGGAGTTAGCAGGCTTAGGGGCACGGCAGATGGATTTTTTGGGATGTAGAAGTCTGTGTGTGGGTGTGTGTCTGTGCATGTGTTCGCAGATTTGCTGTTTAAAAGCAGATTCTTACAGAAATCTGCTCAGAAAAATCCTTTAACACGGGGAGAACATGTGAGTCTCTGTCTGCAGGTTCAACAGACTTCACTGTGCGTTAACTCAGATCTGCTCGTATGTATTGTAGTGTAAACTAAGACTGTGACTGTGTTCGGCTGCATGTTCTCATTGTCTTTAACTCTGATTAAACCCTGCAGACCCATCTCTATCTCGGTGTTTGAACCCTGGACGACCCCCTCTAATACTAATATCTTAATATGAGACAAACCCATTGTAGGTCAGATCCTTTTTTTTTGCCCGTGGCCACGAGACGACCCTCGCCTCGAAGTCTCAGACGCGCAGAAATGTAGGTCTGAGGAGACGGCAGCGTTACCGAGGAGATGAAAGCCTCGGAGGGTGAAAACACGGTGGGATAATCCACTCACTGACTGAATCTACCTCCCACATCTTCTGAAATACAAACCTTCACATGAATGAAACAATAAAAACAGAAGCCTGACGTTCCCTTCAGGCTCTCAGGTTGTGACGTTGCGAGGTTCAGGACGTCTCTACAGGTCATCAAGAAAGAAACACAACTCTTATTTCAAGAGTCCAGCATTTAGTGGCTGGACTGGCGTCAAAGTGTTCAAGGTTCTTCATGAATATTTAACACAAATGCCTTTAAGCCCAACACCCACAAACACATCCTAGTTTGCAGACAGCGCCCTCTGTTTGTCATCTGGGAGGCGCTCGACCTTCTGAAATATTAATGTTGGTCACACATCCTGCAAACACAGCATGGTGGATGATGGTTTGTGTCATCGCCTCAGCGTCTTAAATACGAGTTTCGTCTGCTTTAACACCATCTTCTTCACTGGATAGTCCTCATGCTTTTTTAAAAACTCTCTCTGAGTCACTAACAAAGATTCGGGGTCATGTTTGAGTTGACCCCAACTCAGCCACTGTTTGGATCTGTCCTCTGAGGCTGCTGCTCACGACGTCTCTGTTCATGGACTGAGCTTTATTGATTCCTGTGGGGAATCTGGGTCGTGATCAGAAGAAACTGTTTAACCGGTCCAACCTCCGGCCTCGGTATTGTCAGAGACTTCCTCTTCCATTAATGTCTCCACTGCTGCTCCAGAAAGGCTCTTTGTTTGCTTCAGAGTCTATCCACTCTAAGAGTTTTCTCCCTCAGGGTCAGAGTCACACTGCTGGCCTCCATGTTTTTGTCTCAGGGGGGTTATAGGTCACCCTTGGGGGCTGTTTGTCTGCCTGACTGTACAGGAAACTCTTAAGTCACAGTAACTCTCTTTACCCCCCTCTCTCCCTCTTCTCACCTTAGCCTCAAAAGACGAAGTCAGCTGCACAAAATAATTCAACTTTATGTTTATTTCAGGATATCTGAGACCAAAACAAAGCGGCTGACTCACATGAAGGCCGAACTATTGTCTGTAACCAACTTATCCTCTCTGTTTCCTAAGTGGCTTTGAAGAACCAGCTGTCTAACGGCGTAAACAAGAGTAGTGATCACAGCAAGGCGGCAGACGGACGAATATCTGAGGGAGAGCTGCTGCTGCAGGTTGGTGAAAAGCCTCCTTCTGTGTTATCTCCCCATCTTGTTCCTTTGCTCATATGTGTATACAACATGGCAGCTGAAGCCCTGCTTGGGGCTTGGAGTCAGGTTGTAGGTTTTTTTCCCGTGCATCATGCAGAGCGTCTGCACGCTGTTTTAGTTCAGTTGCAACCTTCTGCACAGCAGGACAGGAGGAGACGTCTCTCCTTTTAGCTGTGGACTAAAGAGAGCTGGAGTTGAACACAGCGGTCGGCCATTTTCCAACTGAACACAACTTCCATCTCACACGATCTATTATTTTTAAACGTTCAAATCACCAAAGGAAGCACAGGCGAAGCTCACTTGAGTTCTTGAGACGGATTCCTCTGGCCTGAATCAGTTTATTGATAAATGTATTGGTCAACAGAGGAACTGATGGCTCACTGCAGCAGAGAGGAGGGCTGCAGCTTCCTCTCTGTTCCATTACAGACAGTAACAGACACATGAATTATACAGAGCCGGTGGACACATTTATTATTGAAGTGAGGGGGGTTTGGACTAAATCTTAAACACATCTCACTCACATAGAGACCCAATGACTGGCTGCCCATTGATCGTGTGTGACGATGAGGTCTGCCTCAAACGGGACAGGTCTGACAGAGGTGAAGCTTTAACGATAAACGCTGAGACAGAACACAGACACACAGAGAGAGAGTTGTCCTTCTTTTTCCTGTGCTTTGCCATCGTTGGGTTGTCTTCTTTCAGGAAACACACTCACAGAGACAACAAACATCCCCTCTCTCTCTCTCTCTCTGAGGGACAGATGAATCCACAATAAATATTTATCACAGGGCATGTATGTTGCTGCACTCTGTTCATGTCTGGGTGGGGTCACACAGCTCCAGGCTGCTTGTAGTTTATTTTAAAGTGATAAATATCCTGACAATTTTCGAGGCTAGTATTCGCCTTTACTATGATAATTACTGAATTACAATTTGTCTTTTAGGTTATTTAAATAGAAACGTTGGCTGCTTCTTTTTTAAACCTTGAAATACTTAAAGGGTAAGTTTCTGAGAATGAATCCTGCCACGATGATCAACCCTCAGCTAATTATAATGAAGTAGTACAAGTGCACGTAGTGGATGATGGGTTTATTTCCAGTGAGACCATCCTGCCTCCAAAATGTAAATTATTCAACAACAAGAGAAGCTGTCTTGTTTTAGGTTTTAGTGTATTTTTTTTAATAAATGATTCTGAAAGAGGTTTTAAAGCTGTCTGAGCCTACATATGGAAACGAGGATGAGTGTATTAGCACGTGTGTGTGTGTGTTCAGATAAAGACATCGTCGTCTTCCTCATCGGTGAGGATGATGGCAGGACGCCGTCGCAGCTCTCTCCGGCGTCGGACACAGTGTCATCACCTCCTCACAGAGCCCCGAGGCTGGAGGAAGCTGAGGAGGGAGAGCAGGAGCGATGATGGAGGTGTTAGTCATCCAGCAGTAGCAGTGACCTCCTCCTCCTCCTCCTTCCTTCCTTCCTCCTCTTCCTCCTCTATATGACTTCTCTCTGAACTGACATCCACTCGGCTCCAGCCTCTCCTCTCTCCGCCCGGGGGGAGAAGTCTCATCTCTGTATTTTTAGTTTCCCGTGGCTTTTATCCTCGCTCATCTTCTCTCCCGTCCCACTTCTTCTCTCACTAGTTTGAAAAGCCTTTGTTCTTGTAAACAACGACGAAACAAACAGTGTGTTTTTTGTCTCTGCAGGCTCTGAACGGCTTTGTGCTCGTCGTGACGGCCGAAGGAATCATCTTCTTCTGCTCTCACACCATCCAGGATTACCTCGGCTTTCACCAGGTATTGATGTCTAGATAAAGGCAGATACGCATAACTCCTTAGACTATTTACCGTGCTGCAGATCTTAGTGTCTTAGTAGCAAGGCTGAATAAACTTTAACTTATGAGGAATTAGCTTTAAGGAGATGAGTTTACAGGAAGTGAATGCATCGTCCTCAGCGACCAGAGCACTGAAAGAAATGCAAACACCAACAGTCTAATCTCATTTCAGACACCTTCACACACATGAATGCAGATCCATACTGATAAGTCTCACACTGTGCACAAACACATCTTTCCCTGCCTTACAGACACACACTTCTGTTGTTGTTGTTGGGTCAGGGTGTGAACGTCACCTTTCACCCCCCCCCATTTCCCCGTCCACCTGAGGCCCGTCACCTCTAGTTTACCAAACAAACCTAAACTGATGATGAAGCCGGCGTTTCTGCTCGTGTTTAGCGTTTGAAAACAACCCAGCAAATCCAAAAGGGAGCACCACCCATGAAAGAGGACACGGAGAGACAAAGACAAAGACACGGTGCTTGTTTGTCTCTTTCTCCTGTGCTAAGCTAAGCTAATGCCGCTTAGCCACCTCTAGCTTAGCTTCAAGCGGTGATCCAGACACAGCTAACGAGAACAATTACTATTTGAAAAGCTTTTCACGTAACACTTGTGCCTGTCAGAATTCCTCCCGGTGACCCTGCTCTGACCCTCCCCACGCTGGGATGGTGGTTCCACTCTGGTCCTCAGCCAGGTCACGCTGCGTCTGGACAACAGATACGCAGCCACAGCAGCTCTTTGGCTCCGCTTCAACTATTTGAACTAAACATTCAGGGACACTTGATTTCTTTTGGCTCCACTTCAAGGCAAACGGAATCAAACACACCTCACAGGGCACCTGCTGACAGTAACCGCTTCACACACTGCAACACACCAGCCTATTCTCCTGTAGTCTTACATGCAGCCTGCGGTTTAAAAATACTATCTACTGTACATTTATTTAAGCCGTGACTGTTAAAATACAGTTGCTGTCTTGGTTTCCTGCCAGACTGATGTGATGCACCAGAGCGTGTTTGAGCTGATCCACTCTGAAGACCAGCAGGAGTTCAGGAGGAACCTGCACTGGGCCCTCAACCCCCCTGCCACCCTCGGATCCTCTACAGATCCCTCAGGTCTGTTTACTGAAGGCACACCCAGCTCAGCTCAGGAGTATTATCACGCTGCGTGCACAGGAGAATCTAAACTAAACTGAACTTACTATAATGAGACATGTCAGTTGATCAGTGGTAAGCTCACAGGTGCCTGATGGGAGACATATCATATCTTTAGGCTCATTTCAGCTTTCAGATACTCCATCAGTACTTTGGTGGCCTGTTATCAAGGTAAGCAAAACAAAATAGATTGACCTTTGAAATAAACCTCCTGAGATGTGGTCTAAATGTTATAGTGCACACGCACACATATACACACATCCTTTGGAAAAAAACAACACAGCACATCAGCAAGAAAAACCAGCTCCTAGCAGCTCACTGTACACACACACATTTACACACTTGTCATTTTGAATTAGACCAGGGTCAGCTGGACAAGTAAGCGTCACCTGCTGAGAGGACACACACAAACAAACATAAAAACACACTCACAAGCAACAGATCTAGGTCGAGTCCTCCTTTTTTATATAAACACATCGTAGTAAAAGTATTCTTTAATGTCCTCTCAGATGTTGAGTTGGTGTCGACCTCTTCCTGCGTGGTGAGCTACAGCCCAGACCAGCTTCCACCTGAAAACTCGTCCTTCCTGGAGAGAGGCTTTGTCTGCCGCTTCCGCTGTTTGTTGGACAATTCGTCTGGCTTCCTGGTAGGATTAACATTTATTCTCCACATACAGCTCTGACTGATTTTTCCTTTGTAAACAAAGTGATGAATTGAATCCGTGTTAGACGCTTTTTTCGTGTGCTGAGGCCTGTTGGTGCTGCCGGTGGTATGGCGTGCCACCTCAGTCCCTCGGCGGTCAGAAGCCACTATTTACTCCTGTAATCCGCCTTAAGAGAACCTCGGGGTCGTGGGTAAAAGGGTCTTAATCCTCTCACCACCCACAGGAGATGAGAGCAGAGGGAGAACTTGCTTAGTCAGGGTTGTTAGCTTCAGACCAGCTACTACTGCTCACGTTAAGGCAACGAGCTGCAGATGGAGAAAAGATGAGATACTGTTGGAAAAACTAGTCTCTACATCGTACTAGTGACACTACAACCCTTTACACTATTAGGAAGACTAACTAAGACTGAGAGCAGGCATGATAATATGGTCAGGGTCACTTCTTTTATCCAGCAGGGCTCACAGAGGGGTTCGAACCTGCATCACTCCATCTCCCCTCCCTGTTTGCGTGAGCAGTAAGCCAGGTTCCAGCTCCTGTCTACCGGTCGCTATGGCTTTGTTTTTCGTAATCCCTCCTGCTATTCAGGGCTAGATTCCTGACATCACGGCTGCAGGCTCTTAAACCCACCGAGGTCAATTAACCAGAGCTAACAGAGGAGGAGGAGGAGGAGGAGGAGGAGGAGGGAGTCTTCACACGGGATGCCATAGGGTGAGGGGAGGACAGCAGATGGGAGAAAGTGTTTTCAGGTTTTGGTTGTGAAACCTCTCTTGTCTGGTGACCCGAAAGTTCATGAATGTGGAGGAGGGTAATCAGTCTTATTATCTCATAAAAGTTCCATGTCACTTAAATGCTGCACAGAGGGAGTGTAATAACTGTGTTTCAGTCAGAGACACCAGTTCATCTGCAGTGTTTACGTTGTACTCTGAAGTAGTTTTGCTCTCAGCGTTACCCGGCAGGATAAATAAAACTGATGGAGCTCGACAGGGAGAGAAGAAACAGCACTTACATGTCTGCTGCAGAAGCTTGACGCTAAGAGGGAGAGAGGTAGGGGCCGCCTCACTTGTCTCATTTCTTTCAAATTCAAAATCCTGCCAGGCTCTGAACATCCAGGGCAGGCTGAAGTTCCTCCACGGTCAGAGCCGTCAGCAGTGCGACAACGAAGGAAGCCCCCCGGCTCAGCTCGCCCTGTTTGCCATCGCCACGCCCCTCCAGCCTCCAGCCATCCTGGAAATCAGGACGAGGAACATGATCTTCAGGACCAAACACAAGCTCGACTTCACACCTATGGCTTGCGATGCAAAGTACGTAACGTAACCTGAAACTAAATGACGCTGAGCTCAATCCGTGTGTGGCTTTGTAAGTCTTGAGTGTGTCTGCTGTTCTCCTGGGCGCTCAGGGGTAAAATAGTTCTGGGCTACACGGAGGCCGAGCTGAGAGTCCGAGGGTCAGGATACCAGTTCATCCACGCTGCCGACATGCTGTACTGCGCCGAAAACCACGTCCGAAGTAAGTCACTGGAAGAAAACTGAATACAAATATGAATATGTGATTCGGGAAGATCATATTCCAGTTATCAGATAATTACTGGTGTCCAGGCATGCTCAGAGGAAGAGCTGAATTACTGGTATTTTAATACCACAATATGGGACCTTTTCATCTTTAAACTCGTCCAGATTATTTCTGTAATCTGAGCTGAAGTGTATTTCCCTGTGTCGCGTTCGTCATAATGTTTGTACATTAAACAAACACACAAACAAACCAACTAGCTGTCGATGGTGGAAATCTCAGCGCGGGAGTCAAGTGTCCTACTTAGCTCGTGTACCGGATGACCCGGTTAGTGGTAACCATGGCGCCCTCAACTCCCGCATCACCGCTACCAGACACACAAACACACACACACACACTGTATGCAATTAGTCATGCATACACAAGTGGAAACACATGCATATGCGCTCGGAAACATACAACAAGCGATAGGCCGCAAATCTAAATGAAGAAAAACCTAATAATCTGATCGTTCATAGTAGTACCCGAGGTTTTGTTGGGTCAGAGCAAAGAAAACAAGTTAGAGAACACAGACAGACATTTACTTCTGTATCTTGCATGTACTTAGCAGTGATTTGTATATCTCTATAAAGCAAAAACAATGGAAAACCTAGTATTACTCTACAAAATCATAGGGCACAAAGTTAAAAAGTACATCATGTTCCCGTGCTTTGTTGTCGTTTGTTTTTCTCTTTCATCCAAGTGAAATTAGTTACCAATACGCTGTCAGTAACTTTATAGGCCACAGTCTTGGAGATGCACTGTGTGTTCTGTTTAAAAATAAGAGTTTGTACACAGCCATAAATATTGCAGTTTGCCCTGAAGGCCAGCAGCTTGTAGCTTTTACTGCTAAAAATATGTAGCGGACACTCTGAAACCGTGTAAAGAGAAACAGTGACTCAGTGTTCCTGTTTGGTTGCAACAACAACAAGGCAGCGATAGACTGGCAACATATTCAGAGGACATATTAAATGCCTGGAAGAGGACGAGGACTCATTGAGCTTTGGAGACGAGGGGCTGGTTGAGATGAGTTTGAGTGTAGAGCAAACAGACCTCGTAGCATGTGCATGAAGCCAAAGTGAACGTCAGCATGTAGGCTCCATCCCAGCAGCGTGCCTCACTGAGCAAATGCATTGTGAGTGTGTGTGTGCGCCGCGGGGCGTCCAGAACGTAAACAGCAGTGACACAGAGCCTCCAACGTGTCGTTTTGATGTGATTCCAGTGATAAAGACGGGCGAGAGCGGCCTCACCGTTTTCAGGCTGCTCACTAAGGACAACCGATGGAAGTGGGTCCAGGCCAACGCACGACTCGTCTACAAGAACGGCAAGCCGGACTATATCATCGCCACCCAGAGGCCTTTGGCGTGAGTGGTTCTTGTTTCCATTTAATGTTTAGAGTTTTACTGTGTTCATCTATTAATTTCCTCTCTGCGATATATTTACTAACAGGGAGGAGGAAGGAGGGGAACACCTGAGAAAGCGATCTATGCACCTTCCCTTTACCTTCGCCACCGGAGAGGCTCTTCTTTACCAGACTGGTTTTCCGCTGCACGGTTTCCCTGACTCCTTCCAGGGCAAAGCCAAAGGCAGCAAGTCCAAGAAAGGCAAAGTGGACAAGAGGTCTGTCGATGACCTGGACCCAAAGTCCCTGCTGGGAGCGTTGATGAGCCAGGATGAGTCCGTGTATGTCTGCCAGCCGGACACAGAGCCTAAGATGTCCTATCACAGCACCGTGTTCAGCGAGCAAAGTAAGACTGATGGTTGGTTCAGTGGCGACAGCTGGCATGTTGTGTCTAACGGGGAGGCAGGGAGAAGCAACGGTAAGACGCCCAGTTTTGACCCACTTCTGTCCACCTTGGACTCTCTGTCTCTGGGCGGAGAGGAAACCTGCTCCAACAGTGAGCTCTTCAGCGCCCTGGAGAACCTGGGCCTGAACGCTGAGGATCTGGAGCTGCTGCTGCTTGATGAGAGGATGATCCAAGTGGAGCTGGATGCCAACCACATCCCAACACTGAGCGACCTTCTCACCAACAATGAGATCCTCTCATACATCCATGACTCTCTGGAAGGTGGGACGGCAGGAGAGGAACAAGGTCACAGAGGTGGATCTGCACCTGTAAGCCATCCATCACACCCAGACTCAGCTCAGAGTGTCCCCCAGGTATCATGTTTGACGTGTCCAGCTCTTCCCAGCAGCAGGCAACCCATCATCCAGCTGTCGCAACAGATGCAGCAGCACATCAGTTCAGGTGAGCTGCTGAAAGCTCAGCCAGGGCACATCCAGTCTGCCTCACGTCCTGGGACAGTGAACGCCAGCGACCTGACTGGTAACCCTTACCCTAACAGTCACTGGGTGGCGACGACAGACGCACACACTGCTCTCAAACACACAAATCTGAACGGTGAGCACAAACACCTGAACTCTCCTCTGGAATCAGGTAAACAGTGGCAGCTCCAGCAGGACCAGCACTCCCTCCACCTCCCGTCCCAGTCCTTTCAGAATCAGCTCGGCCCGAACATGAATGGACACACGACCTTTCCAGATGTTGACCTCTCAGATTACAGCGTCTCCAACACACCACACGCTGCAGGTGCTACACTTCTAAACGGCCTGACTGCACGGGGCTTTTGCCACTACGAGGATGTGGTGGCCGCCACACAGCCCCACCAGACTCAAGTTGCTCTGTCTTGTTTACCCCAGTGTCCCCCCCAGAGCTCTGCCCTTGAACTGGAGCAGCTCCTGGGTCTGTCGCAGCCACAGCACAGCCTGCCGTCCTTAGAGGCCTACAGCGTGTTCAACGGCACACAGGACTCTGTCCACAGCAAGGTGAGCAAGACCAGTTAGCTACCGTACGTGTACTTAGTGTTAGAATATGAAAGACCGGGTGCAGGTGAGTAATGCCGTCCCCTCCCTCCACTGTCATTCTGAATATTAATCCCTCTAAGACCTTCTGTCTGTCTGGTGTCAGGCCGCTTCTTTCTTCCTCCTTAATGTCTCAGAACAGCTAAAGCTGCCAGTCTCCTCAGACCTGTCCCGTCTTGAAGCCAGACTGTTGACTCCTGCCCCGAAGTCTGCGCTGCCCTTGTGTATCAGTGAACGTCAACAAACCAAGGGCTGCAAGGATCCACGGTCCCAACCCTTCAACCCTGCGCTGTTCTCTTTCACTGTCAGCACACAAAGACCCGGGGCTTTCACGAGGCTCAGTGTAAACTGTGTTGATGCGACCAGACGTGTAAATAAGATGAGACGAGCAGCTACACAGCCTGAGAGCAGAGCGAGGTCAAGTGAAGGGGTTTTAGTTCAGGGGAGATGGTTGTCGTGTTTGTTGTTTTACACCTTTATTATGGGCGTTGTGTAAAAGTAACTGTGAGGATCATGTTGGGCTGCTGGAGCTTTGGAATTTGTCTTTATAATCCAACTAAAAACTTTTTTCCTGTAATGCCAGGGGAGCGAGGGCTGGGGAATGTCACCCTAATCAGTTGGAGTACAAAGGGGCGTCGTCGTTAGAGGTCTGCAGAAATTCCCATCGTAAACTGTAACAGGGCGCAGAGACCTTGCCAGTCGGCGCTGCCAGGTTTAGGTTTGAAGCAGGAATGTTGGAGGAGCCGTCCCAAACTGCGGCTCTGGTTTAGTTTTCCCTGACAGAGGTAGTTTATAAAGGCTTTTATAAAAACACAACGTTAAACTAGAGTCTTTGCATCTTTTCCCATCATGTTCCTCCAAGCATGAAGCTGGTGTTTAGAAAGAAAAAACAAACTCACGAGTTAACAAAAAGAGATATAATGAAATATGAGAGAATGGGCCTGAGCAGCAGAGAGCGCACTAATGAATAGAATAAGGTCGAGATGGCTAAAACCCAGCAGGCATCCATTCATCCCCGCCCCATTCAGCCTCCACTGTTATTCTTCAGGGTCACTGGCTGTCGCTGAAAGAAAAATACTGGCAGCCCGTCCAGCCAAGCGTGAGCGGCGCTGACCTACAATTTGACTGTCATCATTACCTAATGCTGTGAACGCAGCATGGAGGAGGAGGAGGAGGAGGAGGAGGAGGAGGAGGCGCTGCTGTTTGATTTATTAAACATCTCTCTACACACAGTTTCACTTAACGCGCTGCGGAGAACAAAACATGTGTGTGTGTGTCGTATCATGAGCCCTCTTAGGAGATGTTTTATTAAAATGGAGGAGGAAGAAGTAGAAATAAAACTGTATTTGAAAACTTAAATGTTGTTTTCCTTAAATTAACCAATTAAAATGAGCCCACGGTGACGTCCTTACATCCTCAACTCTTTCATAGCTGCAGTAGACGAGTTGGATCAGTCAGATAATTAAGTGACTAATTGTTGGCAGCTAATTGTCGTGAAATAATCTGTAATTAAGCACACCCAGGTCTGGTAAACAGCAGTATTTATACAGTTACAAGACCAGTGAACAGTAGCAGGAAGGATGAACATGATTTATTACTCACAGGACCTGTATGTGACTAATGCTTGTTGATTCAACAGGCATGTGAAGACGAGCAGAGATACTCACACAGAAGCTTTAGATGTGGCAGAAATAAAGGTTTTAGTTAAGTTGTTCTACTTGTTTATTCGACTGAAGATGTTACACAGATCAGCAGGAACGTTGAATGTGTTTACCGCCCATTCCTTTACATGTTAGAGCCTCTCATCTGGGTAAAAAGCTAAAGCTAAAATCTACTCTACATCAAGTTAAGTCGGGTCTATTTCAAATGCATTTCACCTGAACTGCTTCAGCGCTGGCTAGTGACAAACCTAGGGGAAGAGGATTATCCCTTACTTCCCTCCTTCGTCCCTCGTCCTCCTCCTTCTGTCACGGTGTCTCTCAGGACTTCAGGTCTGCCCACTAAACATCTGCTGCCTAGTGCCTTCTGCATGACCTGACCTGCTTCATGTGATTAAGGTCAACGGTGACTCCGTGACAACAGTTGCCCGCAGTAGTAAATAGGAAAAGTAGTTTATCCGATGTTGCAGGTGCACGGTCCTGCACATATGAATCCAGCTTCAGAGGCTTTTTTTTATCAAACCATCTCAAATGTATTATCAGTGACTATCAGGCTGATTGGTTTATAAGATTAGTTTGTTTTCTGAGGCTCAGGACAAGATTCTTAATGTGAAACAGTTTTGCTTTGCCTCTATCCACATTATTTAAACCAGATTTACCAGATTCTTCACATGTCGTTTGGTTTCACAGCTGGAGAACGGTCGCCTCGTCAGTCCCGCCAGCACAGCCTACGCCAGGAAGTGTGTGATGCCCAGCGGAAACGGGGTGACACCAGGCGACGCCCCTGTCTCGTGCCCAAACGGACTCCCCGCCCTACAGGACCCCCACAAATCTGGATTCTACCTCTGAGGGGACGAAGGCCCAGTGTCAGAGACGGCTGGAGGAGAAGGTAGACACCGCGGACGAAGACATCGGCTTCTCTTTCGTAGCATTTGTTTTTTTACCACATAGTCAGAAAACCAGGGTTACACAAGTAACCTCTCACAGAATGTTACAGCTCCACGTTTGGGTAAAGTTTGTGTTTCCAGGTTGCTCCTTCACCGGAACATAAATGGATCTTTGCCCTCAAACCAGAACTCATCCCTTTCTGATCTGTATATACACCGTTAAAGAGAAATAATAACACAAAAAAGGAGAGCAACAGTTTCTAAAGGTTTTAAGTTATTTGCATTCTTAAATTCAGTCTAATATGATCTTTAAATCTTTACCTGATGTCTCCTAATGCAAAAAAAGACCATTTTCATATTTGAATCGATAGAAATGATCCCAGTTAAGTGAACTGAAACCAATGGCTGCCTGAAAAGTAGGAAATATTCACCCTTAAACTGTATGTTAGGCTGTCCTCCTCCTCCTCCACAGTTTAATCACAAGAAATCATTTGAAACATACAAAAGCAGTATTTTAAATATGTTGTGCCATTCAAGTGGAACAAAAAAAACCGCTGCTGCTTTCACCGTCGTAAAGCGGTGAATGAATATTTCTGTATAAAAGACATTTATGCAGAATCACCAACAGAGTATTTAAACGTCAGTGTTTGTTCGTCACCTAGATGTAGATTGGCCGTAGGCTCATAGGTTTGTCCTGACTTGTGCTCTACATGTCGACAAAAAGCATTTCTCTCCGTCATTATTATTGTTGAATTGAGATTTAAACAGACAAAAAGGTTAAAATTAGTTGCAAGGTTTTTATTTATCCCTGCTGCTGCAGAAAGAACAAGCAGCGTCTTAAAATTTCATCTTAATGCTGCATTTGAGGTTTACAATGATGTTGTGCACTTATACGTACAGTACAGAGGTAATCAGAGCAGATCTGATTGGTCCGTCAGTGGCGCTGAACTCAAACATTAAAAAGCATTTTTGTTTCCTGGACCAGAGACAGTGTGAAAACCTCCCGTTAATGCCTTGTCTGGGGCGGCCTCGGCCAGCCAGACTCCCACCGGCTTTCTCCTGCAGTCGTGTCGCCTAGGAATCACTGAATGCTCTTACACACACACACACACACACACCATTAACAGTCTAATTGTAAATAATGAAGGCAGAAGAGGAAGTGCACCGAAGTTATTCTTTAATCCTGTTTTAATGTACAATAAACCCAACAAAGAGAAAATATCCGTGTTGGAAACAACCCAAACATCACAAATTAAAGTTTTATTTTAACATGAAGGATTAAAACATGACTTTTACAGTTTAAATGTTGAAGTTAGTGTGATGAGCAGCAGTAGTAGTTGGAAATCATTGTACTGTAGATGGGACATATTTGTGAAACGGCCACTGTTTCAGCTTTGGACATGTCCACGCTGCTTCTAAACCCTGTCAGAGAGACTGTAAGACAGCTGCCCCAAAGACAGGTCAGTGTCTCCGCTGTTGTTTTTGACCTGACTTCCTCTTTGCTCGTGAAAAGACAGAGCGTAGGTAGGTAGGTGGATGTTTATCTGAGACGGTGCTCGGCTGCTGACGCCAGCGTACCCAGCATGCCAGGAGCCAGTCGGTGCTACGTTCACAAAGCAGATATCTGATCGGCTTTTATAGACGTCACAGATCAAACTAATTAGGTGGAATAGTATCGGCTGATAATGTTCAGTGGCTTATTTATTGCAGCATCATTAAATCTGACAACCCGTGTGCTGCAAGGACTCACAACACAACCGAAGCTAGAGGATTCACCAAAGAGCGATGAACCTGCAGTGACATGCATGTTGTTCAGAGCTTTCTGACCTTTGGAGCTGTTGACATTTTCTGCTCATCATCATCGTTGTTGGAAGTGAGCTGATTCCTTATCAGCCTTTTAAATAAACACTTCATTTGTGATTGGAAATGTTCTTGCTCTGATGCATTTGGTTGTGTTGTGAGTATTTGCAGCTCGTGGTTCCTTTGGCTTTTATTTGTGGACATGTGCAGTGATTATGTTATCATCAGGTTAAAGAATTAAGACTTTTGCATCTCAGTTAAATCTTACATCCTGTCAGAACACACAGAAGACAAGATCTTTGTTTCAGTGATGTGTCTATCCTTGTGTTTTAATAATTTCAGCTCTGATGTGACGTGATCGTCGCGTTGAAACACTAAAAAGACAGAAAGAGCTTCTTCACAGTCGGAAGCTGGAGGGTTTGAGGGGACAGCATTTAGCATTTAGCACAGACTCAAAAACCAAATGAGACACGTGTGTCTGCAGTCGCTCCGTTGTTGAATGTCTTGTGTATAATAACTGTTAACATGAAGCTTTTATTTCACAACAAGGTGCTTAAAAGTGAACCGCAGATACAGGAGGCGGTAGGTGACGACACAACGACGAAATGCATTTACAGATTTGCCTCTTGTTTTTTTTTTTTTATTGTAAACTGACGTTTCTTATAAAACACTTATTTAAATGCTGTATGAAAGAAAAAATTATAATGTGACAAACGTTTTTCAAGGATTAAAAAAAGTGTGTGTGTGTGTGTGTGTGTAGTGTGTTTTTAATGTTGCAAGCACTACTTTAAACTCACTTATAAACTCTTTCTCCAGCACTTAAAGTAGTCTTGTAGAAAAAAAAAGCATTTTATGACGTGGTATGAATATTGTTCTGTAAAAGTTTAATGTTTTATCTTCATTTTTAAAGACACTTTAGCTCAAAACAGTTTGGTGCCAAGACTTACAGAAATTTTAAAATAAAATTCACTTGTTTTCTGTTTTTTTTTTGACAGAGTTGAAACTTTGAAACCAAACTCTCAGTTTTTTGTCGTGGTTCATATTTTTTTTGTTTCGTTTTAAGGCACACAGACTTTATTTTGCTACTTTTTAATCACTGAAGGTTGTAGATGTTCTGTATGTTAAACTTTTTAAAAAAAAAATGCAGTTTGTCTTTGAGCAGTGTGTTGAAATGTGCTCTTGGATCCTTGGAAATAAAGGATTTCGTGCAATCACACTGAATGGCTGAACTTTTAATTTGTCTGTCTGTCTGTGCTAACGTCTCCTGTATTTCAGAGCCTGCTGTTCCTTCACCTGTCCACCAGCTGTCCCTGTAGTCCCCACCTCTACATCACCTGTTAAACCCAGCTGTTCAGCAGGCAGGCAGTGTAGAGATAGCAAAGCTAGCCAAGGCTTCCTCCTCAGTCACTACAGGAAAGTTAGGTAAGAAATGAAGGATTGTACAGATAAATGTTGTGCCTCCAGTCTTGTTTCTGAAGTCTTTGCTGATCTTTTGATGATGATGTCAGACAAAGATGAGTTTGAAGGTACATCTCCACACTCGTATGACGTAGAATCCCACTTAAATAGTGAATCTAGCCGTAAATAAACAGTAGTTTAACAGGAAATCGGTGACGTGGTTAAAAACAATCTGTTGTATTGATTCCAACCTACCGCGTACGTCAAGGTCTATACACTGACGGTAATTTCCAACCAGCGAGCACCAGGCAGCGAAAAGACTGACACATGTATTGATCCTAAACCTGTTAAAGTCTCTGTTGATAGCAGGTTTGCACTGAGCTGCTGCTGCTGCTGCACTGAGACCTTAAACCCCGAAGTGATGCACGCCACCAACAACCCGAGGAAGCTTTTAGCTGCTCTCCCTGAACCAACACACACACACACAACACTACCGTCCATTTCCACCCCTCCTTTCTTATACTCTTTGCACCAGCAGATGTGTGAACTCACGCCTGGCCCAAAGCAAACAAACACACACCGATACCAGAGGCAGAGACTGAAATGTCTGACTGACCAACAGCAGCAATCTGCAGACAAAAACAAATACAGAACTAAGGCCTGAAATCTGATTTTATTCCTTTAACGTTTACAACATCCTGGGTATCAAAGTTATTCAGGAAATTAGATTAGAACAGGACATACAGCTCGGATAAATAAATAAATATATAAAGCTATTATTAAAAGAGAGACGTAGCAGTAAGAAGGAGACACCCGGAGCTTCCTGTCCGAGTGCATAACGCTGTCTGCTGCCGACTCTACATCTTTAATGACGCGCACCAGAATCATTTATGAGAGTTTTTTTTCTCCCGCAGTCTTCATCTGGTTAACTTTGCCTGCTTGTGACGTGATCAATCATCCAAGCAAGATGTTGTGTGTCCCACTTTAGCTTCCTCAGGTCACACAGCCCGCCGCCGCCGCCGCAGGCCGCCGGCGAGGCCCACAGGGAGAGTTCAGACCTGGCGGAGGACGACGGAGCAGCAACCCAGAGAGAAAACACACTGGTGTTGGTTTCTGAGATAATTCACCTCCGTACAAGTGCTATTATGTAGATAATAAAATGTGACTGGTTTGTGTTGCTGCTGCTGCTGCTGCTTAGAGAAGATGTGAAATATTTAATGACCGTCTATAACCACTCAGGCCTTTTCCCTGATGGAAAATGAGGGCGAGCGTAGAGCTGCTGACCTGCTTTCAAACCGCCCAGGATCACACTCCAGACTACACCTGTTCAGCATATTCAGTCCAGTCGGGTCCGATGTCCTACATTTCCCACAATGCTTTCTTGCAGGGCAGGAATGAACAGAACATAGCTGTAAATGATCAGATTTTTCATATTTAAGAGGAAAACTTGATCCCTGAACCTTTAAATCTCAATAATCTTCAGTGTTTCTGTTGTTGTTTCTCCTCTAACAGCAGTGAAGCTCGGATCGATCGTTGTTCTGTTATTTTTTTTTCTTTTTCTTCATCAATAAGCAGAGCTGCAGCTGGAAACACTGATCTCTCTCTCTCTCTGACTCTGAGTGCCACGTCTCCACCCAGCGGCCTGCCAGAGTCCATTACCTCCACCCCATCAAGCAGAGACGCCTGCCCTTCCTCTGCTCCCCCGCCTGCATCAAGGTAAAACTCACTCCTGCTCAGGGATGAAAGAGCTCGATGAATAATGGACGTCGACTTTATTTGTGGCAGCACCTCGCAACATCGTGCAAAGGGCAATAAATAAAACGAATGAATGAATAAGTAGGGTTAATTAAGAGTAAACATTTTTGTAATGTGACACTTTCTTATGTGAATGACACAGAAATGTCCCGACGGCTGAGCGGAGCACAGCGTAAGCTGTCATGAAGGTTTAAACGGAGAGCTAATGGCTGGTGTTAACAGGCTGGGAGGCTTTTAGGCTGGGAAACACCCTCCGTCACAACCTCCGCCTCCCGTTACTGTAACCCAGATCTGAGCTGGGACTTCCTGCAGGCTGTGATTAAATATGTGCTGCTTATACATCAATAACATTTACATTACATCTATTTATTTAGATTTAAACATTGGGGAAAATAGTCACCTACTAACTACAGTAGGCTGTTAAAGGAATAAAATATATGAGCACATGGTTGGCCATAGTTGCAAATGTAGAATAAATACATGTGCTTCAGAGGAGAAGCCCCAATTTGATTTTGAAACAGTTTGGTTATGAATAATAATTTGGTTCCAGATATCCGTTCCCTCTAGTTTTACATCTTTCACGTGTCTTTGCTTTTGTGCAGCTCTCTTCTGTTGTCATAGTTTTTAAATCCAATTACCTTTCAGTCCTGACGGTGCTCTCAGAGTAATTAGAGCTTCTGTCATGTTTTGGATCTCTGTCACACGTCCACATGCTGACTAATCTCGTTCCACGATCTTGTGAGATTTGTTGTGTAAAACCAGTGTTGAGGCGTCACAGAGAGATTTCTGTCAGATGCAGGAAATGGTTTTAAAAAACTGATCTGAGGATTTTAGGGTGAAGCTTAGAATCGGGTTAGCGTTAGGGGAACTCTTGAGCTTGTTAGGGAATGCATTATGTCAAAGGAAGGTCCTTGCATACATAGAAACATGAGTCCGTGTGTGTAGCTGCAGGACTCCACAGTTGACTGTCCTGACCTTTACCGAGTGTCGGTGTTCAGCCCCAGGCTTCGACCTCAGCGTGGCGCTCGGGTCAAACCACCACAACTTCTGTGTGGATCGGACATTTGATTGACAGCTCAGTGCGACAGAACTCATCAAACTGAGAGCTCTCACTGAAACACACAAGTTCATTAGAGAGAGAAAGAAAGAAAGAAAGAGCTCATGTGTTTAGTTTTAAATACGTCGTCATATAAACAAACAGATGAAGACTCATCGTCTTCACCCACACGGTTTGACCTTTAACCTGCACACACTCCAGAGATGTGTGTGTGTGTGTGTACGAGACGTGGCTGCCGCTATCTTTTCATCCATGTCAAAATGCCAACACGGGTTGCATCAGTGCGTTTGTTTTGGTGGCCTCAGTGAGTCAGGCGGGTGGAGAGGTCATCAAATATTGATGCCAGAAGCTGAAAAGGCTCCGCTCTGAAGGAACAGAAAACTTTTTTTGTGCTACAGCAGAAATTAAAATTAGATCTGATCTGCTCTTTATAAAATAATCTGGGTGAAATATACTAATGGACAGAGTTTATTGTTTTAGTCATAATTTGAGCAGTGATTTTTAGGTTGCAACAGGCTTTTTGTCATGTTTGGCCGACAACAAACACTTTACATCACCACACACACACACACCACACCACCACTGTGAAACACGGTGGTGCAACTTCCTGCTGTGGGCACGTTTCTCAATGCCTTAAATTCTGCAGTGGTTACGTTCAAGCTCACTATCAAGCACTTTTCTTCTGCTTTGGTATAAAAAGTGTAATATGTCTTTAACCAAGCAGCTGTAACTTTATTTAAATCCTTTCTGGGACCAACATGATCTTTAAAGCAGTTTGTGTTCGTTAAACAGTTGTTGTTTTACGGTGACGCTGAATAATTCAGAGTGTTTTCAGTTTTTCCAGGAAGCTGCTGAAGCTCATGGATCTGTCTGACCTAAAAGCTCTGACATCTCAAGGGGCGATCACACACTGAGCTGCCAAAAATACTTTGTGTGTGTGTGTGTGTGTGTGTTCAGACTAGAAAGCAGAGACACAACCTTGACCTACATACTGAGTACACTACCAGGACCAGGTTCAAGGACTAGAGCAGGAATACAGTACGAGGAGGACAAGATGAAGTCATCAGAGAACATGTTAGAGGAAAGACAGAAGGGAGAGGAAGAAAAAGATGGATGAAGGTGTGGAGACAAAGAGAATGAAAGACTATAAATGAAGAAAAATGAAGGGAAGAGCAGAGGAAAGAGGAAAAGACAAAAAGTAGTTGAAGAAGGGAAGAAGGTTGAGGGGAAAAGGAGGAGGTCACAGCCTCCCGTTGGTCTGATGGATCCACATTGACAACCAGAGACCACTGGAGACCGTGTGTGTCTTCACGTCCTGAACTCAAACACACTTCTTTTACCAACGTCCCTCGGGCCGTTTTTCCTTTATCGACTATCTGGAAACACACACTCGCTTACATTCAGAGGTCAAAGGTCACACACGTGAAGATAGTAAAAGGTCAGACGTCAGGAGGACACTTTAAGATGTGGATGCACCAAACATGAAAGAACTAACAGCACCAGAGACAGACTGACTGGACCAACAATTTACACTTGAACGCACCACAGAGACTACAGCCAAGGACCGTCTGCTACACCTGAAAGGAAACAACTCTCATACCAGCAGGTGGCAGGTTAGCTAGGAGGCTAGGGGGCTAGGAGGCTAGGAGGCTAGTAGGCTAGGACCTTTTCTCGTTGGTCTATCCTTTTCAAAGTTTAGAGCATTTTAAATCTTTGTTGAAAACCCACTTCTTCTAGCTGGCTTCTCAGTGGGGATTAAAAATAAGACTGATGATGGAGGTGATGACGCTGACAGCCGTGATGTTTATTCAAAGGAATGGCTTCACACTCGGCGAGGAGTCGTTAACGTTGATGGAAGTGTGTGATTTTCATTCGCTGGAGCCAGACCAGTTAGACCAGTTTGTGGGCGAGGGTGTTGACTCTGACCTCTCCGGCCGCAGCAGTAATTAACTGTCGCCACCTTTTAGAGCCGAGGAGCTGATTGACGACTCGACAGCAGCAGCGGCAATCTGTTGCATCCTTGTTTTCCTGACCTCTGCAAAGCTCTTCCTGTCGCCGAGTCCAAGCTGCCATGTTGGATCAGAGGCGTGGCGTGAATGAGGCTGCGTTCTCTGAATAAACTGGGATTTACTTTATTGGACTGAGGTGTGAGTGACAGCTGTTATCACTACTATTAGTGTACTATCACAGCTACCACTATTATTACTAGTATTATGCTACTATGAACTACTTTTAAAGCTGTTTTACTGCTACATGTAAACATTACTGTTGATGGTGTTTCTACCTGCAATCATCTCCTTGTTTTCTAACAGACCTGTTGCACCACCTGCTGGCCAACACTGCGAACTACAGCTTCAATTCAGCAGAGCAGACTCCACCACTTCACAAGCTGCAGTATGTGACACACTGATGAGCGCCATAACATTACGACCACCTTCCTGACCCACATGGAGTCCTCTAGACCTCTGGAGGTGAGCTGTGGTATCTGGCACCAAGATGTAAAGAAGCAGATCCTGTTTGTCCAAAACATCCACTTTGATACAGACCACTCCAGACAAGGAACACCCCCACATGAGCTGCAGTTGTGGAGATGCTCTCCCAGTTGTCTCGCCATCACAAGTCAGACTTTGAACATTTGTCTTTCTTCTAACATCAACTTTGAGGACTAAATATTCACTTACAGCCTGATCCACGTACAGGCACCATGAGTTATTCACATCACCTGTCATAGTCTTATGGATGATTTTATTTTACAATAAAACGTCCAGGTGGAAACAGCAATGACGGCATCCACAGATAAGCAGGGGCCAATCCACCGGAGAAAGTGATGTAAATAAAGAGAGAGTGAGACTTTAATGTTCCCCTAGCAGCGGCAGAACATTGAAGGTAATCCTCGTCCACGGGGATTAACGTCTTCGTTGAGGCCGGAGCCGCTTTTTCATGCGCTTCACTGTCGGGGTTTCCGTCTTACTCTAATCCTCCCGCTCTCTGATGACACATCTGTAGCAGTAGAAGTCTGTGAAGACTGGTGGGGAGTTTGGGTTTTAGTAGAAACATCTGTATATGTTGTCCACCTGAATGTCACATGACTTAGATCTATAACAACCAGATACTCACCTGTAATTATAGGACTTTGTTTTGATTCTTTCCCCAGTGAACTTTTTATTCTTCTCTTGCAGACTGAGTCAGGTTGTCCTCCTGCTGCAGAGAAGCATCCCCACGGCGTAATGCTGCCGCCACCGTGCTGCACAATGGTGACGGCGTGTTTGTTTGTGTTGTCAGCGTCTAGTCCGACGGACAAAAGACTCCATTTAGGTGTCAGCAGCTGGACTTCGGTTGAATTAGGTCAGTCACTTTGAATTATTACGCTATCTGATGTTTTACATGATAGTTTTAACTCTTTAACAGTACAAGGCTTCCGTTTATGAAAGCAGTACAAGGTGAAAACACAGTAGCACAGTCTCAGGACACTAACATCTTTACCAATAATCATGTTAAGTATAGAGAGGGGAGGTAACTGAAGTCGTTCCTCAGCTGCTGTTTATTGAGCAGCACAATTATTCAGGTCAAGTCAAAGGCCGCCTTGAAACTGGATCCCTGCAGACACCCAATATCAGCGAGAGGAAACACTACTGTACCATCACCGCCATGTCTGCAGGGAAGAGCTGAATGGTGTCTGACACAGCCGTGAGGAGACGCATGAAAAAGTTTCTTCTGCATTAAAAACAAGAAGAAATATCTTTAGGACAAACTGCGCTACGAGCTGTGATTCCTCAGTTAATGGACGGACGCCGCAGAGTGTTTTATCTGTGGCGGGGATTTGGACGTATTAGTGTAATCTTGTCTCTTTGTGACCAACAGGTCCAGGCATCATCTATCCGATACGTCCCTGCTTCATCCTACAGATGTAAACAATGTCACATCTGGGCTGCAGCTCGTCTCGTGTCTTAGAAAAGACAGAAAAAAAAAAACACGCTTCACTCACTTCACTTTAAACCCTGCGTGTTTGTTTTTAGTCCTGATAATTTTCTTCTCTTATGAATTCTCTTATACTTTAATCCGACAGCTGCTCATCTTCGACCTGACGGATGATGTGGGTGCTAAATCATCCCACTGATATAACTGACATGTTAAATCTACCTCTTTTAAAATGAAATCCACCCTAATCAAGACGAGTTTTAGTATTTTATCAACCGAACCGACCTGATGCTTCTTGACACTTTTAATTCACGTTATGCAAAAACTGCTTCTGATGAAATATTAGAAGCTTCACTGCACATTAATAATTCATATTTCATCACAACAGTAGGTCTGATACACAAGGTGTGAAAAAGCAAACACGCAGGCCATTAAAGAGATTACATACCAAACTATTTGAGCATTTTAAAATAAAACTTCAGCTTTTTTTGACTCAGCTTTAAAGTCATTCTTGCCACAGATGTTCATCCTGATGAGAACATTACACAAAGAAAAAAAAACAGAAAAGAAACCCTCGACCTTTTAGTGATTAAATGTATGAATCTATAAATAACCAAGAACAACGTGGAGATAAACACCGCTGTGTCTGCAATCAATCAAATCTGCCCAGACCTTCTAATTCTCAGCTCTGTGGCCCAGTTCAATCTCTTAAAGCTCCCCTCTCCTCTCCTCACCCCCCTCCCCTCCCCTCCCCTCCCACACTGCAACAGCCCTGCATGGTGAATAATTGACGAGCCCTCCCTCTCCTCCCCTCTCTGTGTCTCTTTCCATCGCTCTGTCTTTGTGGTGTCGCTCGTCGGGTTTTCCAGGCCGTGACAACCCGCCCTCCCTCGCCTCCCATCATGTCCACTTTCCACCTGCTGCTCGCTGGATGCTGACGACTGTCAACAGGTAGACGCACAGAAAAGCAGGAGGAGCAGCAGCTGGTAAGACCAAGCCATCGTGTTGTGATAAGAAACCAGAGGCAGTTTGGTGTTTTTTACTGGAAACCGAGCAGAGAAACAGCAGCTGGAGACGTTTTTATCTTCATCCTTAAACTTTTTTTTTTTTTAACTGCGCGACTCATTTCCCGGCTCCTGCTTTAAAGACGGACGTTTCTTTTAATCCTCGCCAGACTCGGAACTAATCCAGGTATTAAGCAATGGAAAGGTATTTCATAAAGATTTTTATTTCTTTCAGAATATCTTAGATGTTGTCTGCAGAGTTGACGGTTTCAAGATTAATCGATCCCAATAAGAGGTCATGAAATACAAGGCTTTACTGTGATTTAAAGATAATCCTAATTCATAGTAGATTTTTTCATAGTAGTAGATGCTTCTTAACTAATTTATTGTTTTAGTAGTTTTTATTTATTTTATTTTGTCTCAGTTGTAAATGTTTAGATTCAGTAGAAACGTGGAGTCAAATACAAAATGCTGCTAATAACAGTAAGAAATAGACTTACAGGAAATGGACTGGAAGCAGCTGAGTGTCAAAATAAAAGCCCACTAACCCTGAAGTCAGTGCTTTTAGATCTATAGAGGAGGTAACTAATCAGTGAAACCTTCTCTTATGTTTCAGAGAGCCGTCGAGGGCCATGAAGGAGTTGGTGTTGCTCCTCCTGGTGCTGACGGAGGCCTCCTCCAGGTCTCACAGCAGCCAGTGTGAACCGGGCTGCGACTGTCCAGAAGATCTCAGGTTCACTATGTGCTCCCGGGCTCTCTTCACCGAGCTGCCCACCAGAGTGCCCTCCACCACCGAGCTCCTCGACCTGTCGGACAACCACATATCGGTCATCCCCAAAAACTCCTTCAGCAGCAACCGCAAGCTTCGAGTGCTTCTGCTGCAGAACAACAACATCACCGTGGTGGAGGACGGCAGCTTCTCTCAGCTGGAGTTCCTGCAGAGGCTGGACCTGAGCTGGAACCGGATCTCCACCCTGACTGAAGGGTTCTCCGTCGGCCTGGCCTTCCTGCGGGAGCTACGGCTGGCCCACAACCACCTGAGCAGCCTGGACAGCCGCAGCTTCCTGCACCTGGACGGCCTGCAGAGGTTAAACCTGACCAGCAACAACATCCACACCATCCAGGTGAGGTCGTTCTCCTCCATGAGCAGCCTGCGGCACCTCCACCTGGAGGACAACCAGCTGATGTCTCTGAAGAGCGGCATGTTCTCCATGCTGCGCTCGCTGGAGGTCCTCAACCTGGCCGGAAACCAGATCAGCGACACGGAGATCGGCGTCTTCAAGCCGCTAACCAGCATGACTTTACTCAACCTGGCCAACAACAAGCTGTCCACCGTCAACTTCAAGACGTTCCTGAACGTCCACACCTACAGCACCCACATACTGCTGGAGGGGAACCCGTGGAACTGCGACTGCGACCTACAGAGAGTGTTCAGGAAGCTGCGAAGCATCCAGAGGCTCTTCCTGGACGACTACTACAACCTGAGCTGCAAGGCCCCGCCCGTCCTCCAGGACTATCTGGTGACGGACGTGGACAGCGAGCTGTGCATCGCCGAGACGGTCACCGTGCTCATCATCACCGTCACCGTGGTGATAACCGTGCTGGCCGCCATGTTGATGGGCGAGAGGAAGAGGAAGAAGAAGAAGAAGGCGATGCACTGGACGCAGCAGGAGGACTTTTCAGACGAGTCGGATCACTGAAACATATTTCTCCTCTTTCTGTCTGAGATGTTTAAGTTTCTGTGTTTTTTTTTATATATATACACTATATTTTCAGACGACTGTTGTATAAATCACAGATTCAGCCGTTCATGTTGTCGAACTCTCGCTGGAAGGATTTCACATCTGCTTCACACCACGAAGATTAACTCAGACTGAACAGTGACTTACTGCAGAACATCTGCTTCTTCCTTCAAATGCAGTATATTTATATGGAGCTATGTCCTCTCTCTTTAATAAAAAGGCTTAATACTGAATATGACTTTTTATATGAACAGATGTCTTGAAATTAAAGCAGCGGTCGTGTGTTGTTGCATTTTATATTTCTAAATGTGCAGGACATCCTGGACGTGGACGGCTCCCCCTGCAGGTAAAGAGCTTCACTTGCTTCAAGCAGCTGCTGGGTGGGGTCTGCTTGTTCCTTCTGTAATAACTTAATCAGCTTAAATAATTAAACCTGCCTCTGCACATTTGTTAGAATTAATATTTGACTCCCCCTGAGGTTAAGTCACAAGATTCATCTGCATGATAATTAAAGTATATTCAGTCAGCTGTGATTGGTTATTATAATTATATTTATATCTCTGTAGGGACAGCTATGAAGTCTGCACTGCTGAGTGGTGAGTTCAATCCTCTTCATTCTGATTTAATGTTTTTTTTTTTGTTTTTTTAATAGATAATAAATATATATATATATGTATGTAAATAAATAAAGGTCCTGCAGGTCCTGAGTTACAGCTCTGATAGTTGAACAGTGTCTCTTTAAAATGAACCACAGGAATGTTTTTCCATGTTGTGACTGTGATTAATGGCAGGTTCCCCTTTAATTGAGGCTCAGGAGACGTTTAGGCGGAGTCCCTCTGCTGCCTCAGCGAGTTAGTGTGTGACACCGACAATACACCGGAAATGGACAAAATAAAAGCACAGCAGGGTGACAATGAAAGCGAAGACACTGGAAATTATCTGAAAATATGAAACTAATGTATTCCTAATTTTTTTCAAATGTTTTAAAATTATTTAAAGTATTTTAAAAATGTTATTTGTGTGCCTTTCCGGAAATAAATATACATAAATACAAATAATTTTTCTTCTAAAACTTGAAATATTAAAAAAATATTTAATTAAGACGTCAAATTATTATTATTATTATTATTTGGAATTAAAATAGTTTTTTTGATTTGGTAAATATTAATTAAAAACATAAATAACGAGTTTTATTTTGAAGGTTTTGACCGGAAGCCGTCGCGGTGTAAACGGCGGACTTGACAGCTGACGTTTCCCAGAGAGGACAGGTGGGATCTCCGGTTTGACGAGCTGCTGTTGTTCTCAATACAAAGAGAGAGAGAGCCGGAAGAAAAAAGGAAACACTTTAAATTCGAGCTAAAATACATCATGAACGCGACACGGTGAATTTAAACATTATCCGCCAATTAAAAGTAGTAATTATGACGGGGTTTGTGTGAAAAATGCCCGAGCGAGGAAAGGCAAATTCAAAAGAAACTGCGTAGTCATAGTTTAATGGGAGCGGTGACCTGAGCAGGTAAGAACGTTTATATTTATATATAATTTCCTCCTTTACTCTGATCTTTATTTGTATATATTTCATTTACATTTCAGGACAAACCTTAGTTTAAGTTTAAGAGTCACTTCCGTTAAACACATTTTTTTAAATTAGCAGCGACGTTTCAGATTAGACTCTTAAATGTCGACGTTAAATGTTTTGAGTTTTGTTTGTTTTACGTGTAAAATAAAGAACGTCTTTGTTTAGTGTGTCATGTACTTCCGCATGGGTCCATCAGATAGACGGGCGTTTTCCAACCTGCGGTCCGAGGACCTCCAGCGGTCCTTAGACGCTCGTCTCATGTCCTTTTTACTCTTATTAATTTATATCCATTGATTTGAAGCAACACAGTATGGATTCACTGTCATCTATATTTAATAGTTCAGTTAATCGTCTGTTTAAAAGTCTACTGCAGTATCTAAAGCTGTTCTCATGCTCCTGCACAGACACATCTATTAATGCTCGTTTGATTTTTGCCAGACTAAGACAGCGACTGTCTCCAGAGAAAACCTCCTTGTCTAAAATGTCTTTTGTTGCTAAAAATTGTCGATGCTTTAGCGTTTTTTTCCACCTTCCCTCCGTCTTTATGTGGCGTCTGAACCTGCAGCCACTCTCACCTTCATTTTCTTATCTTCCAGATATGCCAGCAGACGACAAGGTTGCCATCCTGACAGACGATGAGGAGGAGCAGAAGAGAAAGTATGTGCTGGCCGAGCCGTTTAACAGCATATCCATGGCGCAGCAGGAAGGTGTGTCCACGCCACCTCCGGCGCCAGCGTCGGACACGGCGCCTGAACAGGTGCCATCCTCCGAGCCGTCCTCCATAGACTGCTGTGAGAGGATGTGCCTCCGCATCAACAGCCACCTCCTCATCTCCAAAGTCTTCTACTTCTTCTTCTACGCCGCCTACGGCTCGCTGCACCCCTTACTGGCGGTTTACTACAAGCAGCTGGGCATGTCGGCCAGCCGCAGCGGGCTGCTTGTCGGCATCCGCTACTTCATCGAGTTCTGCAGCGCCCCCTTCTGGGGCGTAGTAGCCGACCGCTTTAAGAAAGGGAAGGCCGTGCTGCTGTTCTCTGTTTTCTGCTGGTTGGTGTTTAATTCCGGCATCGGTTTTGTCCAGCCGGCTGAGATGAAGTGTGAAGAAAAAGGTGGTTCTTCTACGACGACTCTCCCTCCTACTAACGTCACAATTCCAAGTAACTCGACCAACCACACCAGGAGTCGCCGGAGCGTTTTTGAATTGCCCCAGCTTTTCTCCAGCCAACTCTACAGGCACGTACGAAGTGTTGACTCCAACACGACATCAGCTCCCGTACAACCTCTCAACACCACCCAGCTCACTCCAAACACCACTCTACACACCACCACCACCACCACCACCACGACCACCACTACTCCTGCTCCGAAGGAGTACCAGATCATCTATAACCAGGACCAGGTGGAGAGGATCTTCCTCATCATCCTACTCGTCATCATCGTGGGTGAGTTCTTCAGCGCCCCCGCCGTCACCATCGTGGACACCGTCACCCTGCAGTACCTCGGGAAAGCCCGTGACCGCTACGGCCTTCAGAGGATGTGGGGCTCTTTGGGTTGGGGTCTGGCTATGCTGCTGGTGGGCATCTGGATCGACCACACGCACATCACCGTCTTCATCGACGGCGTCGGCTGCATCATCCCCGACTTTCGCCTGCACAATTACCAGATCGCCTTCATCGTCTTCGGCGTGCTGATGGCCATTGCGTTCATCGTGGCCACTCAGTTTTACTTTGAAAAAGGCGGCGAGTACCGACAGGACATTCCAGAGGTGGTGGAGGAGACGGGGGACCCTCACTCGCAGTCTGACTCCAGCTCCTCAGACCAGGCTCCAATCATCCCTGACCCCACCGAGGAGTTCCACTACAGCGACCTGCTGAAGCTGCTGTGTAGCGTGCGCTACAGCTCGGTCCTGTTCGTCGCCTGGTTCATGGGCTTCGGCTACGGCTTCGTCTTCAGCTTCCTGTACTGGCACCTGGAGGACCTGAAGGGGACGACCACGCTGTTCGGCGTCTGCTCCGTGCTCAGCCACATCTCGGAGCTCGCCGCTTATTTCACCAGCCACAAGTTCATCGAGCTGGTGGGACACGTCAGGTATGATACCAACTGGACTCGGTCAGTCAGCAATTTAAAATGATGAAACCAGGTTTTCACTAAAATTAAATTACTTCTTAATCCCAAAGTTCCCTCAAGTTGACTGCATCACATTTAGATAAACGTTTCCAAACTAAACATGAGATTTAAAATGTCTGCGCCCTGTCTTATTGGACTCCAGGGTGGCCTGATGATACAACAACTTAAAGTGTGCGTTCATGGCTTTAAATGAAGCCGTCATCAGCTCAGTCTGTCCTCCTCTCTGCTGCAGTGACGAGTGAATATCATTCTCTGAGACAACGCCGTCATTGATGCTCTCGGTTTCTGGCCGAGTTGATTCAGGGCCGGACATTCGAGAGCGAGGAGTTAGATTTCAGGCTGCAGCTCTCTCTGACACAACTCTAGAGTCAACAAGGACAGGATTTAAACGTAATAACTTATTAAACACAACAGCTTTATAATTCTCCCAGTTGTTTACAACTCAAAGGCTGCAGTGCACACGTCTTCTACACAAACACCGCTGTATTCAGGATGTGACGCCCCACCGCAAGTTACACTTCCTGCTTTCACTGCACAGTCTGAACCAGAGGAGTGTGCAGGTGTAGCATCCTTTCTGGTCGTCGCTTGTCTTTTTTTATAAACAGGAGGACGTGTTAATAAGTGACTAGAGGCTGCAGGCGTCGTCTGTTGACCCTGTTTAACTACCTGTCAGCGGAGGAGACACCATCTGCTGTTGGTTTCCTAGAAATGTTCACTACGTTTAAATCACAACGTTTTATTTCCTCAAACTTTTATTGGTTCTTATTTCTAAAGGTTTTATTTTTTGTGTGTGTTTTTTTCTGTCGTCCTTCTCCTCCTCCCCCTTCTTTTGTTCTCTTCCTCCTTCCATCTCCCTCTCCTCCTCCTCCTCATTTGTCTCCATTACCTTCTTTTTCTGTCTTTCTTCTACTCTTCACTCTCTTCTTGTCTTCGTGGTCCTCCTTCCCTTCTACATCTGTCTTCTCTTCTTCTTTCTTGACTTCTTCTTTTCCTGTTTTACTTGTCTTCATCCTTCTTCTCCTCATCCTCTAGTTCTTCTGAGCTGTGTCCATTGACCAACCTCTGTTCCATCCTTATAGCTCTTATTTCTTAACATATATAAATGTTTCGCTGTCTTAGAGCTGAGAAAACAGCCCGTCCACCTTAAATGTGTCCTGTAATCAGCTGACTGTAGCTCCTGTCTGTCCTTCCTCCTCCCTCAGAGTGCTCTACATCGGCCTGGCCTGCAACACCGCCCGTTACCTGTACATCTCCTACCTGGAGAACGCCTGGACCGTCCTGCCCATGGAGGTGCTCCAAGGTAACCACGTCTGTGTTTTTCAGGGTGGGACTCTAGGACCCTGGGGACACCCCTCAGGAACAGGCTGTATTTGTCCAACAGGACGCTTATCGGGCGGCCTCCTTCCTCCTGCGGCCCCATTCACTAACGGCACAGAAGCCGGATTTAAAATGCTCTTTACACCCCCCCGCACCCCCAAGACGAGATGAGGTGTGTCAGGATCACTCGGAAAATTTTTCAATTAGAAACCTGTTTCTACAAGCTTGTTACGTGTCATTTATTCTTTATGAGATGGAAAACAAGGGTGGGAACATTCACTTCACATGATGCATTAACCAGATTTATGTATATAAACGCAACTCATGCTCTAAGAGCCGGGCTGGTTTATTAGAGAAGCCCGCCCTGAGAAAACACCGCCGCCTAGCAGGATAAACAAATGAGAGCTACTTCAGAGACTCGCTGCCTGTTGTGACTTTGAAGCCGAGCAGACAAACAATTAAAAGAGCCGACGGTGAGTGCGTTCACGTCTGATAACATCATAACGCAGCAGAGGATATCAGCCCTGCTGTTTATCCCCAATGTTCAATATGTGGAAGCGTCGCGTTCATGTGACGTCTTCAGACAGGACGCTGAGCTGAAAGTCTTCGTGCAGGTCAGATACATCCACGTTTTCATATAACATACAACTTAAACATTTGCTTAGGTTTTTGTGACAAGAAAAATCTGGTTAGAATTAGATTTAGCAAACTAAAACATTTGATACGGCCTACATCACAAAAACTTTTTGGTTGGTTTTCGGAAACACAAACACTCGGTTCAATTCAGGCAACATAAACTTTGAGGTTAGACGAGGACGCCAAATAAACCCGGTTAGGTTTACATAGCTGAAATAGTTCATGTTAAGTAGCAGGAATAAAAATAGTCACTGAATTTGTCACTTTCTAAAAAAAAAATATTTAACACGAAAGACGACGGCACAAAGAATAAAACGGCTCAGATTCAAAGTAGAAACACAACAGACGCATAGAAATAATAAGATGAGGTGAATGTAGGCAGTGCCATAATTAGGTTGTGTGTGATTTATTGTGTATCACTGCTGGCACGTTGTTGTGGTCTCACGTTTTAGTAACCCTGATAAACGAAGTGTGATTCTCGCTGCCGAAGAGAAATCTGGAGGCTCAGACTTTCAGCTGTTCGCTCAAACATGTGAAATATTATCTGGAGACAAGTGTGAAAAAGAAAATGTTTCTTTTGTTTTAGTTTATTGCGACTCTCCTCAGCTTGTGACCCTCCTGTGTCTCTGTGTGTCCTACAGGTGTGACCCACGCCTCAGTTTGGGCAGCCTGCATCTCCTTCCTGAGCGCCGCCGTCCCACCGGCGCTGAGGACGTCCGCGCAGGGAATCCTGCAGGGCCTGCACCTCGGGCTGGGCCGCGGCTGTGGAGCCATGGTGGGAGGAGTGTTCGTCAATTACTTTGGTACGACATTCTCATCGGTTTAAATAAAAGCAGCTCAAGAAGTGTTACAGGAAGTTTACGTGAAGGTAAATAAGTTTCCCTGTTTGCTCCGTAGGCGCTGCAGAAACGTTCAGAGGAATCGGCATGGCCTCCCTCGTCATCCTCCTCATCTTCTCCTTCATCCAGTGTCTGACCGGAGAGAGCGAAGGCAAAGGTGGGTGAACACGGTGACGAAGATCCTGCTTTTAGTTTCTTCAGCAACATCAAAACGTTAAATCTAATCTCGCGTCTCTCAGAGGGCAAAATGCTGGCGGAGAACATCCCGGTTCCCTCCAGCCCGGTTCCCATCGCCACCATCGACCTGGTGCAGAGCCAGAACACCGCCGGCAGCCCGGCCGCGTCCCGCTCGGCGGCGTTGCCCGTCAAGAAGACGAAACACCAGGAGGACCAGGAGGACGTGACCAGGCCGGCCTGGGTGCTCTCTGGCGCCCCCTGGGTCACCATCGCCTTCGCCGTTGTCCAGATCAGAGAGATGATGAGGACAACGAATAGCGGCGGCCCGCCTCGGGAGACTCACCCGCTGCAGGTGAACATAGTCAGCTAGCTTCTCCTAGAATATAATTATTGTAGCTTTAGCATTATGCTAACAGGAGGAATGTTTATGTACATGTTTATGAGATTAACTGAAGTTCTTGAGCGCACGCTAGATGTTCTATCATAATAACGTACTGTTTCCATCTGCTGACTCTGTGAGAAATGTTTCTTAACTTTTACTAATCTGACACTTCCTCCTCTAACCGGCTGCCCACTCACTCCGAAGAAAGGTGAGACGTGTGCGTGCGAAGGTCAATGGAAAACTGTTCTGTGTGTGTGTGTTCTGGTGGTGGGGGGTAGTCCAGGCTTTGTGTGTGTGTGTGTGTGTGTTGATGCATGTGGTGATAACAGTGACTCATCCATACCTGTGTGTGTGTGTGTGTGTGTGTGTCTCTGCGTGGGTTGTGGGCGTGTTCGTGCATGCGTACGTCTGTGAGCCTCCCACACCTGAGTCCTGACGTCACACGAGGTGCGTGAGTTACTCCTCGGTGACATCAGCTCTGACTCCGCCCACCGCTCCGTGTCTGACCCCTGATTGATCTGATTGATGCAATCAGCCAGATCAGTTTAGTCATGTTGAGTGGCGTCTGCTTTTCAGGCCGTAGGATGAGATCTCACATTTAAAAGGTTTGATTTGTGGTTTGTTCGGTTACTGATTGAACTGTGTGTTTTAAGATCATCAAAATGTCAGTTTAACAAAATAAAATCTTGATAGAACTGAACACTGAGCTGAAAATAAGATCTAGATAAATTAATATGCTGATTTAATTAAATAACCTGGGTCCTATCATTTATTTGGATCCTACTTTCATACGTACCACCTCCTGAACATTATTGCAGACCCAGGTACACCCCCAAATCCTTTCAGTCGTCCCGTTTCTAACATCAGGGGACAAATGAAAACGTTCACCTGCTGCCTGATATGAACAGACAGTTTATGCCAGTGGTCATATTCCAAAAAAACTACTGAAACAATGACGACTAGTGGGTTTCTTGAAGACGTTTCATTCAAGTCTCCAGTACTAAAAGGCGAGTAGTGAGTTTAGGTTTAAATAGGAGCATGTCTGTATGACGTGGCTCTGTTACCAACCAAATACTCTCCTGTAGTAGAAGGTAGCATCTCTAAGAAACTTGTCTTTGCTTCAGCTCATTTTATGGACGTACTGTAACCCCGTTTGATGAATAAGTCAAAAAAGTAAATCGTAAGTAAACGGGAAGCAGCGTTTTAATGTGATCGGTTACGGCCGTGGTTCGGAAACTCGCAGGATCCTCGACACGATGAGGGATTAGACCTCGATCGATTTACGGGACAGAGCATCGAGGAGACTGAAGTCAGAGTAGAGCAGCTGCTGAAGATCAGGGAAGTCCTTCTTTTATTATAATCTACTTTAGCACCGTTGATAGTGTTTACTTTGTCGGATAGTAGATGGTTTGTTTTTCTAAACCACAAGCAGGTTTTTCAAGCCCGCTCTTAATGATGATTAGATTAATTTAATAAAGACATGAGATGTAAATAAACTTCTTTCTCGTTGCTAGGTACCTAAGGAGCAGGCGTCAGCTGAGTACGAGGCGGTGGCGACGTTACACGGAAACCCGGCTGACGACGGCTCAGACTCGCCAGCATCCACCTCCAGGACGCCCACGCAGCCAGACGCCACCCAGCCGCCAACGTCAGACTGTAACAAAGACCAAACACACCCTGCCTCAGACGGAGGAGGGCCCAAAGACGACACGGCCACTGGAGCAGAAAACACTCTTTGATTTTAACCTTTGTCTCACATCCAGTGTTAAAACCTGCTCACCTAGTAAAACACTGTATATAAATATATATATATGGACTTTAAATTAGGCTAAATAATTTAAGTTATTGGACATTTTTTTGTAGCGGGGACATTGGAATAAGCTGGAGCTGCATTTAGTGGCGTTTGCTCCTTGGACATCTGTGCATTATATTAACGGCCGGTGGAGTGTGAAGGGAATCCCCTCAAACGTAAACGTGCCTCTTCATAACTTACTGAACTTAAATGAATTAAAAAGAGAAGAGATGAAAGCTGAGACAACTATTTAAATCCGTTTTTATTCCACTTTCAGCTTTAAAGCAACAGAAAAGAACCTCACGAATTAAATTATGATATTTAATTTAGCTTTTTAATTGCAGTAGGGATTTTTCATGTACCGTTATACATGAGGTTTTATTCTTGGCCACATCTAAAAGCTTTTATTTTGAGCCGATAACGATTTAAATAGATGCCAAAACTGTTTAATAGATAGAAAACATGTACCTGACAGATTGATCATCATCTGTACTGGTGATCTGCTAACATAGTGTTAAACATGCCAGTTATCGCATATTTTGCAAATCCTTTAACTGAATCTGTTCCGTTTCCACTCCCATCCTGTTTAGTTTCAGATTTCGTCTCTTCTCTTGAAAGATAAAGTCACATCTTTGAGGACTAACGGGACCGAGCTGCCGTCTGAGTTCGCTCTCAGAGAGCGCGCTGGAGGAGCCGTCGTGACTAAGTGCCTCTTTATAAACCTCTTAATCATCGTTATTGTTCTAACTTCTCGTGACGAGAGGTCCAGCGAGGAGCCCTCGACTGTACTGCGCTGTCGTATCTGTGTCGAAGCTTCCGGGTCTTTGATTTTCATGGCAAACTAAATCAGTGTTGAGCAATTTTTCTGTGTAGGAAAGTCTTACTGTAAACAATGAAGGGACGATGAAGGGACGATTAAAGGACGTTTGAGGGGAAAATGACGCACATGTAATGCTTTTTTTTTTTCTTTTTCAATACCCACATGTGTCTACTGTTTCTATTGAAGGAATATTACTCATTAATAGATTTAATCATGTTTTTGATTCTTTAAAAAGATAACTCAAGCTTCACGTTTCTCCTGCAGTAAAAACAGCTAAAGCTAAAGAATTAAAAAACAAATAGTAAGTGGTGCTTGAGTTTGTTTTTTTCTGCTCTTTCTAAGATTTTAAAATCATTTCTTTGACGTCTATTTCCAGAGCTTTTCGATCGCGCCACATTATCTTCATCCTCAATTCTCCAGAGGAAGATGACGGGGTGTGATTGAAAGCTGCCGTTCTTGTTTTTAATTTATTTCACATTGCTGCATATTTAATTACCAGATAATACATTAATGCGTCCGTCCACAATGTTTTATTTTTGTTTTTTGTTTTTGTAACTGCGTGCTGTGTGTTGAAGCAGCCTCTTGGTGGCAGTAGCGCTCTGGGGGTCACGCTGGATTTCATGGCGTCTTAAATGGACTCTGTGAGTGTGTGTGGAGGGTTATTGAGGTCGTGGTGCGCCTGCTACTGATGGGTGTGTGTGGGAGGACAGTAATAGGCTTCCTCAAAAACTAGTCTATGTGCTGTCGTATAAAAAAATAAAATAAAAAAATGAATAAAATCAAAACCGTCTTGGCACAGTCAGTCAGTCCGTGATATCCGTGGAGAAATTTCATCAGCCCCTGTGCTGTTGATGCTTTGTGCTGCGTGCTCCTTAATAATGAGGAGCGTGATACGGTTGTTTTTCCCCTGGCGAACAACAGTGCACGGTTTCATTTAGGTGTCGCGCGAGGTCAAGGCGAGACGAGCTCTTATTCTCTGACATGTCTCTGAAAATTGCAGGGAATTACTGCAGCGCTGACCTGCACACGTCTCCAATCACACCAGAGTCGTACTTGTAGCTTTGTTTCTTGCCTGTGGGCACTTTGGCGGGATGTAGACTCACTTAGCTGATTATTTATCTGAGTCTGAGTGATTCTTTTCACCTGTTCACGTCCTAATCTGTTGTGAAAGCAGCAATAATGCAACTTATTTTTAATTTCTCCTGTCGGAGACTAAAAGAAATCTATTGTGTCTTAAAATAGATGTCATTTTCAGAGAAAAAAGGACGTTAAGGTCGTTTTCCACCATCTCAACTTCTTAGCATCCAGGTTTTTTCTCTCTTGCTTCTTTTCTCTTGAGGTTTATCTTCCTCTGAGCCAGAACATGAAAACGATTCAATGTCAGCATCTCACGAAAGTCTTTTTTTTTTTTGTTTAAAGGCGTGAATGTTCTGTTAATCAGCCGCTCCTGGCCGACGGCTGCCCAGATACAACCTGAAGCTATTTTTAGCGTCTTTCCCTCCCTTGTGCCGTGATGGCGAGGCGAGCGGAGAGACACCCAGAGGAGGAACTGTTGAGTCGAGGTGACGATGGCTGCTGGTGTCCTCCCGGTCCCTCTTAAGGTACCAGGAACAAAAACCTGGTCCTGAAACCGAGAGTGGCATTCTGGTAAAAAAAAAAAAAAAAGCCTCTCTTTCCATTGCAGGACGTTTCTGAGATTGTAGTTTCAATTTAATCATAATCAGGCCTAAAAATGGACCTGAACTGTAGTTTTCAGTCTCAGAATGCGTTGTTCCTAACATAGTCTTGAAACAATAGTTCATTTTGTGTAAGTAAAACACTTTGATTTAAGACTTTCCTGACTTCGCCACCTTGAATTCTATTTTTAGGAGCCAAAGTTAGACATCTGAGGTCTGTAATTTGGTTCTTAGTTTGCTTGGAAATGCTGGATTTTGAGGACAATGACCGACACTCGAAACGTTTTGCTTCCTTGTGTTAAATGCTTTGGCTTGTGGCTCATTAAGTTATGGTGGTATTTCTCTTTTTACAAAGTTTGAAAGTATGAAAACGATCAGATTCAGAGCAGATTCCTTTTGATGAGATTATCAGTAATGCTCTTAAATGTATGTCAACTAAAAGCGTATGTTATCAACAGACTGCCGTCACGTTTTGGGCTTTCTGTTTTGTTCCAGATATTGAAAGTGGCTGCTTTGGGTGCTTGCTCTCAGCAGAAATCTGCAAACGCTCTGCGCGCTGCAAGGTGAACTGCAGGAGACCACCGAGCTAAATGACTAAACTGTGAAGTGTAACCGAGCAGACAACAGACAGGGTCACGGGTTAAAGACGAGCCCGGTGCTGACGCCGTTCCAGAAAACCCCCAGACGACCCCGGTTAGACTTCCTGCAGCGCTGCGATCAGGACCACCTGAGTCAAGTCTGAGTCAAACTGAAGACCACAACGAGTCATCTTATTTACAGACTAAATATATGACTGAATGTGTTGTGTTCTGTAGAAAAAGATATTCCCAATTCTGTTGGTATTTTCTGTGGAAAATTTTATTAATTTTGTTTGATTTCATGACCCAAACATAAAATATTCATTTTTTTTTTATTAGACAACAAGTAGCCTGTAATACTGAGTATAATTTAAGATTATTTGAGAATGAATATAGACACAGCAGCTTTTAAAAGCTAATGAAAGACAAGAGTTTGTTAGAAATACATTTGCCATAATGAAAGAGCAAAGCCTCTGTTGATCTGACATTTACCCCCCAGACTTAACATTGTTAGCACCTCCTGTGTGGTTTTACAGTAACATTAACAGTATGTGTGTGTGTGTGTGTGTGTGCAGAGGAGGATGAGCGCGCTGCAGTGTGAACTGGGTGCAGCAGACTACGATATATCAGAGCAGACAGCTGTCATGGTCGCTCTGGCGTCACCGCGCTGGCGCTGTGTTCAACCTCGCCTCCGTTTACACAGGAATAGTGAGGGCGCTGTAGGGTTGCCGTTACCTATCCCCCACACTTTTTTGCATTTCACGGGATGCTGACCTCATTGTGCATTTATGATCTTTTATTGAGTTGTTCATTTAATTTGTTTTCTTTGCAGGGAGTGTTTGGCTCCACGTCCAAACAGTGTGTTCATGGCTGGACACTGGACAAAATGACGGGTATGTGTTTGAGTCAGCGGCATATCAGAGGTGACTGTTGAGCAATTTAAGGGGTTTATAAGTTGCCTGCCCCACCCAAAAGTTTACCTGAGAATGCAGGGAACATTTGTAGAATACAATAGAATAAAACAGAACTTTATTTAGATATAGGATGACCTGTATGAGAAACTTCAAAGACATAATTAGCTAGAATTCAACACATCCAGCTAAATTCAATATCAAATTTATAAATTCGAATATAATCGACTTATGTATTTTAAATGCAGCATTACTCACTCTTCTCAGAACCAGCACAGCTAATGACCTCCCTAAATGTCACAAAATACCTCAAATTACCTTTGTGTTTTCAAACCTTTAATCCCGGGGTTCCTCAGGGAACTGCCCCGGGTCCCCCTGTGCTTTTAATCTGAAAAAAACCTTAAGAGATTACCCTTTTTGTATTTCACAGTGTGCAGGCACGGTGATGCATTTTAAAACATCTTAAGCACATTACAAGCGTGCTGCACACCATTCTGTTCGCGTAATCACATTTGGAAATGACATGCATCATTATCAAGGGGAGAAATTAACATTTTCATCCAGCGGTCACAATAGTTGGTGCCTTCCAAATTTTTGCCAGAGCCTTTCAGTGTTTCACCAGCCAAATATGATTTTTAAGAAGCAGTCTCAGCGGGATGGGAGGTTACCGACGTTTAGCTGCAGGCGGCTGGTGTTTTTCTACTTGTAACAGATTAGTGATGGCACACAGCGTTGGTTCTTTCCATTTTATATCGATCACCATGAATTGATCAAGAGAAAAAGCAGAGAGAATCATATTTTAGTGATTGTTTCTCTCTGCTGTATATACACCCTGATGGTGTGGATCAGAGAGCAGACAGTGCTTATAATGCACATGCATTATTAATCATTAAAAATCAATGAGTGCGGGCTGGATGCGAGGGGCAGTGAGGTTCTACAGAGTGGTTAATGACGGATTATGATGATAATTACCATGAGATGGGAAAGTGCCGGATAAAACGCCGCAGAGTGAAGTGTCACTAACAAAACCTCTTTTTCCCAGATGCATCTTAAACCTTCAACACATGCCGCCATGACAGGGAGGAGATGAGCTGCACCTACACGAAAGTAAGATTATCAAGTTAGCGAGTGTATTTTATCTTTATCTGCTTATTTTACGACGATAAAGCAGTTCATCGGTTTATATGGAGTAAACAAATGCAAAGATAAAAGCTATAAAAATGAGTCACTCCGCAGTTGAATCAGATGACTTGATTCATCCTCTTTGTAGCCTGGTTATCAGAAGTGGAGCCCAAATACAAACCCACAAATGACGCCCAGTACGGGGAGTTATTAAAAGAACCTTTGTCACAGAGCAAATCTAGAGGAATAAATGTTTGGAGGCTTGAAATAAATATATATAAACAAAATGCATTTCCAAGAAAAATGTTTCCCTCGGTCGTTACTGGTGCGTTTCGCCCATGAAATAAATGGTAAAAATTGAACTTTATGAATCAACCTTCCCGTGTTTTGCGAAGAAAATCTTTCACTTTGCTGCAAATCTCAAATGAACTTAACACAAAACTCTTTGTTTCTTCTGCTCCGTCGGTTTACAGCATCATAAACAGCATTAAAAATATACTTTAAGGTCTCTCCTCTGTCTCCTAGAGAGATAGACGACTGCTTGAGGTAAGACAAGACACATAAGTACACGTTAAACCTGCTGAAAAACGTAAGGCAGCTCTACTGCTTCTGTCACGACCCTAAAACCAAAGAGAAACCACTTTCAAAAGCTGAAATGAGTCTAAACTTCACTTATCTTAAAAACTTATCTTAAAAGTTAGAGAGCGTCAGTGTTCATATGAATGAAAACATCTTTATTTATTTATTAAATCTCCTGCAGTGAAAATGTCTTTGGAGAACTTCTCTCTAGCTTGAAAACATTTACAAAATGTTCATTTCTTCAAATACTTTGTGGTGCATGAATGATTTATGTATCTAGCTCTACTTGATGATACCAGATACTCAGTGCAGCTTTGCAGCAAATTCAAGTTTTTGACCCAAAAGTTTCCAAAACCTCCTCAACGCATAAAAGTCAGCTTGAAGCCCACGTCGCTGAAAATCTACATTTGCTTTTTCTTTCCCTTCCTCAGCAGCTGATAAACAGCTCAGACGCCGGTTATAAAGCGTAAAAGATTCCTACTCTGTAGCTGTGACCTTTCCCCCTCTCCAGGCGAACACCTCCACACCAAACCCACAGCAGCCGCCGCCCGCCCGCCGTCAACCACGGCTGCCTGGACTTCAAAGCAGAAGAGTGGCGTGATGCTGAAGTTGTACCACGGCACCCTGTTTGCCTTCTCTGCCTCCTTTCTCGCCTCACATTTTCCACGCAGCGCGTTCACACAGCGGCACTAATTAACGGAAACTTCTAATGTTTATCTGCCAAAGACAAATGAAAGACTTCCAGGAGAATTTATTTCCACCTTCTTTGACCTCTGACCTCCACCGTCCCGCCGTTTTATCAGTACTAAGAAATATTCAAACCTCAAACGCGACTAAGCAGTTTGTAAAATTTGCGTAAGAGATAAGAGCATGTGGTGCAGCATCTGAGGAGCCTGAAAATTCAAGGATCGGTGAATTTCCCGTCTCACTGGGGCTTGAAACGTCACGCCTCCACATTCCTCTACAAGCTGAAAACACCTTAGAGCCAAAGTTAACGTGCTTTATGTATGATATGAATATAATTTAAAATGAAGCTCAGTCCTAATTCTCTCATCTTTAAATCTGGAAGTGCTGCAGCGGGGACTTTTTTTTTTTTTCTGCTGCTGCCGCTGGAGCAGGACAACAAGGGAGACTTTTTGTCCTGGCCGGGATCAATCGCTCCATAGATGACGCCCACCCAGCCAGGCCTCTCCGTGGGCGGCCGTAGCCCAGCAGCCCAGCAGGCCGGCCCGGTCCGGCCCCGCCTGGGCCCTCCTCCGGCCCCCGCAGTCTGCAGGGCCACCGCAGCAGGAGGACTGAGCTTTACATCTGAAAGCTTTCAGCTGACTCTCCAGAGAACTTTAAAGTCACTGAAGGAGAGCACAGAGCTTTTTTTTTTTTATTTTGTAAACTTCCTGAAGGGTAACCAATGGGATGACAGTGAGAGGACAAAAGATGGCTTGATTGGACGAGAGGTGACAGTTTAAAAAATTCAAAAAACTGCAGATTTCAGCAGAGAAGATTTGTCAGATGTATAAACCACCAAGTAAAGTTTGATTTCCATCCAAAACACAAATGATTCCACATTTATATCCACTGCTGTGATGGATTATTAGGAGTTGGTTGGATTCTCTCTTGCTCCGTTTAGTTCTTGAGCTTTTCTTCATATGACATGGGCTTCATGAGTGGATGGAGTCTGTGACGGAGACATCTTTGGGACTTCCCACCCTCGTTGGCTTAAAAGCTGAAGATCAAGACTTATTCTTGGTGTAAACACTAAAGGAAAAGTTGCATATTTTCAGTGACATAGCCTCCTCTTCGTCTGAGTCAAAACTGTCCATTTCAAGGCGGAAACCCTCAAAACAGTGGTCTTGACGCCACATGCGAACGCTACAACTTTACAGCTAAGCGAAAAGAAAATTTAGCTGACACCAAACAGATCGACACGTTGAACAGAACAAGTAAAGGTTAAAGTTTGAGCGTACAGCATGCAGAATTTCCTCGCTGCCCACAGTGGATTAACATTTACAAATGAGTCACTTATGTAAAGAGACTTTTTTTTTTTTTTTTTTTAAACAATACAAATATCATGCAAACGTTCAGCTGATGCTTCAGTTCCTGGGTCGCCTGCTTTTTTTTCCATTTTTAATTATTAAACTAAGTTTGTTTACAGCTTCCTCTTTGATTCAGGATGACTTCTATTCAGAGAGACCTTTACATGTATTTGCATTCACATTTTAGTGATAGTTATTTCAGGATGTTCACGTTTTATTTACTTATCCGGAGCTCTTTTTTACGTGGAGGGACTTCCCGTAAGTAACTCCGCTCCACTTCCTAGATCAGTGAATTAACAAGGAAGCAGTGACGGCTCAATCCAAGGTGATGGGAGCTGAGTATCAGTGGAACAGATGATTTTAACCTCTGAGGGAAATCCTCTGAATTGAATCATCAAGTCAGAGGGAGGTTCTGCTTTCATACTTACTGTTTTAGGAAACAAAGTATTGCCTGCTGCTGCCAGTAATTTTACCAAACATAAAGAGGAAGTGTTTTGCTAAACCTTTTGAGCACTGTTGGTGCTTAGAGTTTGGTAAAGTTTGGGGTTTCTAGAGTTTATAGTGATAAATATGGCAGAAGAATTATGTTTTTACATTAGCTTCAGTAGCGTACATGTTGCTAGCTGTCTGTAATTGTTCGTTTATGTTTTTGCTCCTCCAAAAAGTAAAAACACTCATCTTTGAGACTAGAAAAAGTAAAAATAAATCTAGCATTAGCTTAATATTATCCATCCAAGTTGTTTCAGGTGTGTTCAGGTGCAGGATTTGAACATCTGTAGTTTCCTAAACATGTGAACATTTGAACGATTAACTCATCCCTCTATCTGATGCCACACTTTTAAAAAGAGCTTTTTTCTTTCGTCGTTCTTGGATAACATTTAACTGTCTAATCGTACGACAGTTCTTTGCACACGTGCTGCAGAGGGAGAGGTTTTTAAAAGCTTAGTCCAGGTTTGGAGATGCAAATCGAAAATGCAGCTAAACCGGTGAAACATTGGAAACGTCTGAACGAAGACTCTTTTCTTATTTCTCAGTCAGTTTACGTGCTGCTCTGTGGAGGCAGTCGTCTCTGAGGATGATATCTGATATTTAATTAAAGGCAGATAAATCTTTATTTCCTCTGTGAGTTCGGCCCTGTTGTCTCGGTACTGTCTTACCACTGTGTACATTAGTTGTCAGCACGTCTCCGCATTAATGTCACCAAGACAAATCCCTGTGCATTCATTGTGCTCGGCGATTAAAGTGATGCTGGTTGTGATGTGCTGCAGGGACGTGGGCTGGGTGATGTGGGTACTTGTGCGTGAGGAGCCCTAAGTTGCAGAGGTTTTTTTCTAATTGAGTCAGGGACTTATGCTGGCAAGGTAGGCGTGTGAGTGGGGGGGAGACTAATCCCAAGCTGCTGTTGTTTTTCGTGCCTGCTGGCTCGAGATCAAAAACTTAACAGCAATAATCATGCAAAATGTGTGGCTTCACTTCAAAGCCTGCCTCAACTTTGCTCACACCCTTGTAGCTCGCATTGTTTCATCATTTCTACCAGTATTTCTTCTTCTCTTCTCCCTCCTCTCCTGCGAGGGATTTTTCCCCCCCTATTGGTGCTCATCTTTTGTCACATCTCTGCATGTCAGTGTGCATAGTTTGAAGGTGATCTGATGATCTGTCGTCATGACCTTTCTTCCTCTGCCCCAAATTAATGCACTTAACAGATTAATCACACCTTCTGATAAGCTCATAGCTGAGGTGTTCAGTCGTGCACAGACACGCACCACATCGAAGGCCGCTGGTTTCTCTCTGACTGCAGTGTGTGGTCGTGGCTGAGGGAGCGTCAGCCTCCGCTTGGAGATAGCAGACAAGTCAGACGTCAGCAGCACTCTCGGGGTGAAGGCGCCGTGGGCGGCGAGGGTCGCTGAGGCCTGTACGTGGCCAAAATGGGCAAATCCCCTCCACGTCAGCCCACGACATGTCAGCAGGGAGCTGTAGGGCTGCCCACTGAAGCTTTAAAGGTGCTACTCATACAGTAGCATTTTAAAACCAGAAAAAACTCCAACACATTAATGACGCCGGGCCTATTTTTTTCTCTTTCTAAACAGTAAATGATGTGACTTTTTAACTTGAAATGACCTTTTTAATACGTGAAGCAGAGCTAGTTTACACATTTGCATTTGATTCTGGATGTAGATTCTCAGTTTTCTTCTTACGTTTAAAATGAGTTCACTACTTGTTGTTTTGCACCCTATGATGCACATTTAGCTCATTCTCTGTTTCTGAGTATGCTGCACGGTAAAATTTACAGCGTACACAATGTGAGAACAGAATGAGTGAATGCACTGGGCTTGTCACGCACAATAGCACAGTCAGGGATGTGGACAAGATTAAAACGAAATCCCCCAGAAGAACCCCACCCACTTAAAAAAAGTTTTGATGAGCTGCCAGCCGAATTCAGTACAAACACAGAACCTGACATTTTTTTTAAAAAAAGTATACGGAAAAAAACAAGAAAATGTAAAGTTGTTTTTGTGGCTTTTAACGCAAATTGCAGAAATATTATAAAAGATAGGACTTGTGCATAAAAACAGCGTGTTATGTTTTAATTCTTAAACAGCGTACATGTAGCTAGCCTCTAAAGCCGCCACTAATTCACCTTCTTTATGGTTTTACTCCTAAAAAAGTAAAATGATTCGTATTTGAGATCAGAAAAGGTAAAAAATATACAAAACCGCCACATGTAGCATGATAGCATGACGGCTAACAGTAGCTTAAATAGCTTAAGTGGCTGTGCAGCGTACAGACAGCTAGCACCAGATACATTTAGGTTGTTTTTGTAAAAGAATAAAGTAAAACTCAAACTTTCAAAGCAGAGGAAAAGGTGAAATAAACATGAAATCTACACGTGGCGTCTTAGCGTCGGCTCAACCAACGCGATGCACGGTAACGCTACAGATCCTGGTTCATGATAATTGTTGAGAAGCGCTGAATAAATGTGACTAATTCAGAGGTGTGAGTGTTGTTTGACACGTTGCCTTTTGTAGCTGTTTCTATTACACTTATGTCTTATTAACCACAGGGCCATGAACTGAGCTCAGTTTGAGAGAGAAGCATGAGTCATTTTCAACACGTGTCAGGTTGTGAGAACGCATGAAAACACTACATGTGAAAACATTTGACGTTAAATACCTGGATGTTAACGCTGGAGGTCAAACAAAGAGCGTCTCGGTGTATATTCTGATGTGATAACACAACTTTTAACTTATATTTATTAATAAATAAATGATGCTTTAATGAGAATGATTTGCTGCCTCCTAAGTCACTGTATGTTTTTGTTTTCTTTACTATTGTTTGTAGTGGCAGAGGAGCTAGCATGAAGGATTCATTCATTCACAGGTAAAACAAATACCTGCCTATCCAAATGACCACATTTTGCATTTTTTGTTTTGTTGTTTCTGTAGGGACTGAGCTCATCTTTATTTTTCTTCCCAGAGAAGTGGAATGTACATAAATGTAGGAAAACAAAAGCTTCTTATTGTTTTTATAAGTGAAATCCTAATTTGCCCTTTGCAGCACTTTGCCCGTGACCCATTCGTGAGCGCGTTCCCCCAACGGTGGTGACTTCAGCTCAGAGAAGACGAAGAATAAAAAGAAGAAGTAAGTGAAGGCAGCAGATTTTCACGCTGGCACATGTGCAGGCAGCAGGGTCCCTATAGCCGTTTCTACCGTCCACACTCTGCAGTAAAGTTTCACACACATAAACACACTGCAGGAACACTGCAGTCTCTATCTGTATGTCACATAACCTCCGCCTACACGCACTACGCCCACACACATCCTTGCCCAAAACGCCCACGCGAGTGTAATATGTGCAAAGACGCGCAGACACACACACACACACACACACATCGCCCCTATACACACTCCCTGCCCACGCATGCACACACGTGTTCAGTCAGACATAAGCCGCTCATTCCATCCCACACTTTCTCAACAGACACAAAGTAAGACTAACCAGGGAGGCTGTGCAAACACACACACACACACACACAAGCCGAGGCCTCGTACTGCATCGTAAACTCAGAGAATATGTTCTACTTTTATAGAAGGAGAACCTGCTCGGCTGACCAGATTTTCTTTTTTATTTATTTATTTTTCTTCTCTACCCGCTGCAGTCACCTCCACGCCCGTCTAAAATGTGTCTGCCTCCCAAAAACAGCAACACAACTCTGGGTGGAGGCGACAATAGGAGGCACCAAACTCTCTTTTTATTAAATTGAACTAACTCCTGCTTTTGGCATCACAGTCATCCTGTAACCCATATTCGCTCCAAATGAAAAGGGACACTCCATGACAAGCGCTTCCACCGCCTGGAGACTGAATCATGCCGCTCTGTTGTTCCTCCTCTCTCTCTCTTTTTTTTTTTTTTTTCCTCCTTCTTTCTTTCCTCCAAAAGAAGAACTTGGATGAAAAAAGCTGCTTTTTTAGAGCGCAAAGTGTTGAGGATGTGGGCTGGTGGGAAAGGGAGGAGAGGGGAGGGAGAAGGGGAGCAGAGCAGCGTGGGCGCTCTGACAGGGCGAGGGGCTGACAGGCCCAGGCGTGGGCGTGTCATTGAAATGTGTTTCTACTCCAGGGGGGGAGAAGAAGAAGAAGAAGAAGAAGGAAAAAAAAAGTTACAGGGAATAAAAAAAAAGGAGAAGAAGAAGAAGAAGGAGAGAGCTGCAGAAATTAAACGAGCAGACGTCTCGTGAAAAGTGAAATGTGAAGCGGCTTCTTGCCAAATGAGATACATCCACTGTTTGGAGGCTTGGAAGGGAAAGGGAGGACACGCGAAGAAATAAAAGAAAAAAAAGTGACGCCTACTCTCTGGGAATGATTGACAGGGCGACATGAAAGCAGATTGCTGCTGTCATGTGAAAACCGTCTAACTCTTGCTGTAGGGGGAGTTTAACGTTTTCAGGACTAAATTGGACGACAAAAAAAAATCCAAACTTGAAGACGTTACAATCAATAAGCGGCTAGTTTCCACGTGCTTTGACTTGTGCTTTGCCGTTTGTGATTCGATGAGTTACGCCATCCAGGATGTGACTGGTCTAGCCGTGAGAATCGGAGAAATAAAAACTCGGCGGTGCTTTCTAGATGTTGCAAAGGTGCAGACGGCAAAAACGAATGATGAGTGGCTACGGTTTCCACAGATATGTCCAGAAACGCTGCAGTCACTCATTTAGTTAGCTATACCCGTGTGTATCTACGCAGATAAACGGCGGAGAAGTCACATTTTATCAATTTAAGTAGTGTTTTTATGAGCTGGACTGTTTATTTATATTTATTAGACGAGAAATGAAAGTGATATCGATCATATCACACGAGTGACTGTTTCTAAGGGGTTAAAGAGAGCAGTCATGACGCTAAATGTGATTTCTGTTGATCAGTTTGATGTGATTATATTCAGATAAACCTCCGCACACCAACAGCAGCAGTAGGAGAGTGAAGGAGCAAGGCAGCCGTGTAGAATTAGGTAAACTGGGAAACTGGGACTTGTGGGAACAAGCAGCCTGGGTGTCAACCTACCTCACAGTGTGGGTGGACATCCTATTTCCTGCAGCTCTTTTAATTTGTCTTTGTTTGCTTCGTGTTCTTAGATATGGCGTGTGTCGGTGAGAGGGGAGGTCAGAACAGAAGGATATGGGACTGATATTCCTTCTCTCCTTCGCAGAGGTTGATGTGATCCCCGTCTGCTCAGAGGCTGATCCATGAGAACGCCGCTGGAAGGTCATATCTGCATAATTACACACACACACACACACACACACACACACACGGACATGGGTTTAGAAACTGAAGGTGGGCGGACTGGAATCTGGAATCCTACCTGCCGACCTGCTCCATGTGTGCGTTTGGAAAATACATCATGAACGTTGAGCATAAAGTTTCACTCTTGACGTCAGAAATACATCGTGTGACAAAACGGTCCACTGCGGACTTCCTTTCTCAGCTGTTAATGGCAGATGTATAGATGATAAACAGTGATGTGTAGTAGCTACATGACTTAACTGTTTCCTGGTTGTGTTCTTAAACATTTTATGGATTGACGTCCCTTAAAAATTAAGTTTCTTAAGTAAAAGGATGAAAACACTAATATTATTTGGTGCATTTCTGACATTTTAGCTTCTAAAACATGTAAAATAACCCTCAGCTTTATTAAATGTTATTATTTTTGAAGGTCATAAAGCTGTAAATTCAACAGCTGGAGCACAAACACTTACAAAGAGCTTAGCTTTAGCACAAAGGCTAACAGTCCAAAGTAAAATCCAGCCTCTAGTGCCTCTTGAGCTCGTCGTCATTTCTGTTATTTTGTCTTTAAATTATGCAAAAACTTGTGAAAGTGAATGACAAGTTGTGGTTTTACGGATGAACAAGCCTGTAGCTTATGCTAAGCTAATTTAAATTTGACGCTACATGAGTTCATCTTCCTCAAACCAAAATAAGAAATAAGCTGAATTTAGTGTCAAATTATTCTTTTAAAGTTAATCATGTGTCAAGATTCATTTTATATTCCAGCATAATCTGTACTCTGAGATTATTCTTCCTTCTGATATCAATTAGAAGACACGTACGCTCTCTCACCCTCTCTACAGATCATTCAGGCTTTGACGATATAAAAGGAGCTCCAGCTTCTTTTCTGCTGCTGCGTTCAGGGTGTGATGGTGGCGGAGGTGGGAGGCCAGGGTTTCGGGGCGGCGGGGGGCGGGTGGGATTGACAGAAGCCGTTCCGGTTTTGTCCCCGGGGGGGTTGCTCTGGTGGCGGCTGGCCTGATTCCCCAAAATAGCTCATTGATAGGGAACCAGGCAGAGTCTGCTGCTGAGGGCGGCGCTCTGCTGTCTGTCAGGAGACAAACATTTACAAATATTAAAGTTTGGTCTGGCTGCAATTAATGCTTTTAAATCACATCTTTGTTGACCTGTGACCTTTGACCTGCTTGTTTGAGGTGACGCAGATGATTCAGGAAGTGAACTTTCCTCTCATTCTTCTGATTACGACTCATTCTACTACAGGTGTGTGTACTGAGACTTCTAATACTAATACTAGTACTGAGACAACTACTTGTACTGCTGCTGCTACTAACTCCTCAACTTCTGTTATTATAGACGGACTTTCTGTCTGTGTGCTGTGAACGTCACATTTGGGAAACACTCGGGCAGAGCAGGCGAAAACAAACCAGTAGGTTCACACACTCATACACACTGAGTGTTCAGAGGGCTTCCTGCTACCCACTTCCCTGTGTTGGAAACCATTTGCATGCCCTGTCACATCGCGGCTGATTGTAAAAATTGTGAAATCTGAATGAAGCATTTGCATACAGGCGGTTTTCATTGACGTACTTGCGTGGTTCTCAACTTCAGGGACGCGCACGTGACCAAAACTGACATCACTGAGTGCAACATGTCACCGCCGTAGTCATAGCGCGCCGCGTCTGAAACACAGACTCAGAATTTAAACACATGTTAGAAAGGGACTTCTGTACTTTTATCTGATGATGGGAATGTTTTCTGTTTATTTTCTTGTTTTGCAAACTGAGCCACAGTTGGAGGGTTTCCACTGACTTCCTGAAGAGGAAGAAAATTTCCACTTTACTCATTAAGGAGGTGCTGCTTGTTGTCATTGCCGTAAAGCAGGTCATATGTATTTTCCTCCAAATGTTTTCAAGATGTGTTCGTTTTTCACGTTGCTGTGCATGTGACAAATACAAAAACACGTCACAGACAAGAAAGACTCACCATAATAGTATGTATGCAAGATAAAATACATCATTAAATGTCTTAGATATTAATCCAAACACTCTAACACATAAAAATATAAAATATAAACTTAATAAAAAGCTATATATGTATGTATATACCATATATGTGTAGCTAATGCATGTGTTGTGCATCTAAACATACACTAATATACATATATTTTATAATTATATAGGCAAACAGCTTATACATAAGACATATAAAAGCTTACGTATAATAAATACAAAACATATATACACATAGGAACACTGCGTACTTATTAAACACATATACTTAGTGTTATGAGACACGTTATGAGAATATATGTATACATGGACACCTTATGCATGATGTTTATCAGTTAAAACACACTGTATATGTTTAATATATATGTTTAAAACTCTCTTATTGCACATGTGCGTCAGAATAAATGTGCACTCACACTAACGTAAATATTCATGAAGATAAACAGCTGTAAGAGGGATGGAAAGTGCAGTAACGCTCACATAGTTTTACATTTAACAACTATGAAACAACACAAAACGTTAAAAGTGATCAGCTTCTTTAATGTTTAACTGATTAAAAAAAAAAAAAACAGATTTGCTGCCGTGGATAAATAATGAAATCCACAGTTTAGTTTGAGAGCATGAAGTGTGCAAACTGCTGTGTCTTTCTGGCGCTCTGTGGGTGTTGAACCTGCCTGTGTTTGGTATTCCGTGCAGAAAGCCTCCCACGCCCCGTGTGTCCGCCCACGCGCGGATTTGCGTCACGCAGGGAGCAGCGTGGGCGAGGAAGAGAGAGAGAGAGAGAGAGAGAGGGAGGGAGAGAGAGAGAGAGAGAGAGAGAGAGACTGTGGCAACCGCGCGGAATATCCCACTCTGAGAATAAAAAGCTGTAAAGCTGCGCGCAATCAGGACGCTGTAGGACCGGAAGCGCTTACAAAATAAAAGCACCTTTTAAACAAGTGATTTTAAAATGTGAAAAGACATTAAATTAGACAAAACACAACAATAGCACGAGTAGCAGCACAATTGCTAAAACAGAAGAACGCACTTTTCTTTGCATCATCTTGTTTTTTGTATTATTTCTTATTAATCAACATTATTATTTGTAAAATGGCAGTTAACTGGCAGACAACACATTAGATGGTTACATTGCAAAGTGAAATAATATAATTTGGATCTGTGTGCGCCAAAGTGTTTTACTTTTCTTTCTGAAACACTGAAATAAAACTATTTATTTCTGGCTAATCCCTGAAATGCTTAAATATAATCCCTGATGAGCGTCACTCAAGCTGTTTTCAGATCTTTACCTGAATGTGCAGGTGTCACAAGTCGTTTTAAAAGGTAAGCTCGTCCTCCACTGGTGCTTTTATTTTGCTTACGCACGGCGGAAGTGTGCGCAGCCGCCGCCGCCGCTGCGTGGGAGTTTCGACGCTGGTGACTAGTGCAGGGGAGTGGAGAGAGACGCTGGGAGAGGACTCAAACACTCACACACACTCACCACATACACTCACTCACACACACTCACCATACGCGCACACACACGCAACACACACTCGGAGGAAGAAGAAAAAAAAAAAAAGGACGCACCAGAAAAGACGCACGAAGGTCAGCGGCTTTTCACTGATAGTCTGCGTCTTTTCTCTCAGCTGCAGGAGACAGAAAAAGTTTCCGGAGAGGGGAGAAGGAGAAGAAGAAGAAGAAGAGGAAGAGTGTCGCTCGGGTTGAGCAAGCAGACACGATCAGGCGCTTCATCTTTGTGTCCTGGAGATAATTCTTCCCAATTTTTGACTTTTAATTAAACGCGCCGCTCTCTTTCTCTCTGTGTGTGGAATCTGCTCATCGCGGACTTTCTTTGTGCGCAAACGGACTCCCTGGGTTTGTGTTGACAAACACTGAAGAAGAGGAAGAGCGGAGAAGAGGACTCGAACCAGGGCGGACCAAAGGGGGGCAAACACTCACCAGGTAGGCGCAGTAATTAGACCCGGATTAAAGCCTGCATCTAACCTGCTGCTTTTAACTCGGTTTATGTTGCAGAGACTCAACAGATTTAACACAAACTGCAGCCTGAGATGAGAATATTGAAGGAAATACTTGAGATGTTTTAGGAAATAGGAGCTCAGCGCGCGAAGGAATAAATCTAAACGTGTTTCTGAGGCTGCTGGCTGATTATAGGTCTCTGGTAGAAGGATGTGGAAATGCATTAAAGGGAATTAAGAGGCAGCGTTTAGGACTCTATACTGTAGACGTCTTGATTTTTTATTACATCACTGTCAAGTTACTACAGGCATATTTTAGGAATTATTGAAAGGATTTCCCATTTGGATCCACAGCCATGTCCTCTGTCATTGTCAGCTGTGCTGCTTGGCTCATTTTGGGCTATTTTTAGCTGCTGCCAAGACGTTTTTTTTTAATAATAAGAGCAAATATGAGGTTAAAATGTTTCCAAGGACTAAAGTGTATGATAAACACATGGCTGGTTCAACGTGAGCAACCCGGGAAATTCCTCCTCCTGAAGCAGAATCAAAGGATTCCTCATTTTTGCAGAGGGGAGTGCTGCTGCGTGGCACTTCACCTGGAAAACCAGCCTCTAGATCTGAGCGTGTGATCTCTGTGTGTGATCCACCGTGGTGCCAGCGCACGCCTCTCCTCTCCAGGTGAAAAGGCGAACTCGCTAAACTCGCTTTGTGAATCAGGACTTCAATTAGAGCCTGCCATTCACAGCCGGATTACACCCAGGACACACACACTCACACACACGCACACACACACGTCTGCTGTGATAAAACTAGAGTAAGATGGCTGTTATCAGTCTGGTTTGTGCAGATGGACGATGAACTAACAAGGAGGATTAGTGAAGCTGTTTCTGTCTGTGCTGCTTTCAGAGCTAAACACACTGAACTCCTGATTAACTGATTTATTATCTGGAGTCGTTGTGAAATCACCTTTGACCAAAACCAACCTCTGCTTGTTTGTTTACTACGATTATATGTGTGAAAGTTCATCTTCTTCTCATGTCATCATCAGCCCCCAGAACCCTAAAATATTCACTTTATTATCTGACACAAAACATTTGGCTTTTTTTTTGAGTATAGTGGTTGAATTTAGTTCAACTTTATGAAACAAAAAGTTTGGAAACGCTGTCAGGACTAAAATCAAGCATCTTAAGTAGCTCCACAAGCCTCCATGTTTTTATCATCTAATGTTGTTTCTTCACCACAAATCTTTCTCAGACATTAACGTCCTGAACTTCCACTCAGGAATGTGAAGCTGCAAGTGTTTACTCCACGTTCAGCTTCTGATTGTAACACTTCAAGATGCTGTTTCTGGAAAAGTGTAAAAGTCACGTTGAGCTCAGATCTGATTCAGTCACACGAACTGTTTGTTTTCTTAAATTAATTTCTCTAAAATCTCTCTTGTTGTTGTTGTTTGGGATGACGTCAGATCATCAGACTGACCAGCTCTTTCGGCTCGTCTTTGCGTCTCGATACACGTGAGGAACTAATTTCTTTCTCAGAGTGATTCTGCTGCATCACTACGTCCAGTCACAGCTGCTCTGCTGGTAGTGAAGGTTAAACAGCTGTGGTGACGTCTGTGTTCTCGGGAAGTGATGAGCAGTTTTATTGTAATATTATTATTTTTTTTAGCTTTTGAGATATAAAACTGAACCAGAGGCTTGATTTGAATTTTTTAAAGTTTATCTTTTATTTTAGTTCCTCCGTGGAAAGTTGGTTTGAGTGATAAATGGATAAATGAAGTGATTTTTCTAATCAACGCTGTTCAAGGTCGACGTATTCTAGGCGGCAGAGAAGCTGAAAAGTTAGAAATGATGTGGATAAACTGGAAAAACCTCCAGGGAGTGGCTGTTTTTTTGATAAATGTAGATTAATCACGGAGAACTGATTGAAACGGACATTTTAGAAAGTTACAGACGCTAATCTACCGCATTAAAACAACCGATCTTATCGTTTTGTCTGCGTCCAGGTGATGAGTTTACTCTGTTTAGTCTCAGGCAGCTTTTTTGTCTTTGTCATTTCCCCGCCTGTCTGGCTCCCTGGGCTCAGACTCTCTGGGCCTATTCTGGGCGAGGCGAGCCCACCACCTACACATCCTGCAGGGGTGGAGAGAGGCATGTGGTCCTCCCAGCAACCCGGGCCTGCTGACTGCCACTCCTCTGTTAGCTAGGCCTCCGCAGGGCCTCACATGCACATAGGAAGAGGCAAAAACAAGTTTCTGAGCTCCTCTTGTGCTCCTCTTTCAGTTTAAGGTGGCAGCGGCCGAGAGTCTGGAGCAGATTTGATGTTTTTTTTGGTTTGTAGCGGCTGAGATGAAGGACGGCGTCGCCACATACAGGCTGTGTGACAGGCTGTCAGCAAAGAGACCAACCAGAGACAGCTTCTTTACAGAGATCTCCAAATCTTAGGCACGTTTAGCAGATAATAAAACACCTCAAGTAGAATACGATGTTAAATCACTGCAGAGAAAAGTAGTTAAACACAACGGATCACTAACGAGTCATCGACTGGAGACGGCGCATTCTTTGTCCATTCAGAAGTTAAATCTTTTCATGCACGTGTCCAGGCGTGACAAACTGAAACTCTGCACCTGCCAGGGATCACATGCGTCTCCTTGTTGGTGTCACGTCAAAGAAAATGTAGGATTTTTTTGATTTCAAACAGATCTCAGGTGTTACTAGTTTGTAAACCTCAGTGTGACACGACAAGACAAAACCAACTCCAGTGAGCGTCCCGTGTGGATCGCTGTTCCTCTCTTGACTTTTCCAGAAAAGGGCAGCTCAGTTTTTCTCACCATTTGGTGCTCAGCAGGAGGACGACTTATTTCTACCTCAGAAATGTTTGGAGGACCCAACAAGTCAATCACAAACTAATATTTCCACCTTCTAAAACATTATCTTAGCACAGAAGCTCTAAACGACCCTTTGCTCTTCCTCTCTCAGGTATGGCAGCGGTGTTGCCGAGAACCCTGGGTGAGCTGCAGCTCTACAGGATCCTGCAGCGGGCAAACCTGCTCTACTACTACGAGGCCTTCATCCAGCAGGGTGGCGACGATGTCCAGCAGCTGTGCGAGGCCGGCGAGGAGGAGTTCCTGGAGATCATGGCGCTCGTGGGCATGGCCAGCAAGCCGCTGCACGTGCGCCGCCTGCAGAAGGCGCTGCGAGACTGGGTCACCAACCCGGCGCTCTTCAACCAGCCGCTCACCTCGCTGCCCGTCTGCAGCATCCCCGTCTACAAGCTGCCCGAGGGGTCACCCACGCTACTCAGCGCTCAGGACCGCGCCAACACCGCCAGCGTCAAGATGCCCAAAGCCGTCGCCGCGGCCTGCTCCGACCCGGGGAAGCTGGACGTGGCGAGGGACAAAGTGTCGGCCGGGTCGCCCCTGCAGGGCAGCAGCGAGGCACGGTTCTGGTCGGGCCATAGCAACGACAGCGAGCACAGCCTGTCGCCGTCAGACCTCGGCTCCCCGTCCTCACCCAGAGACGCTTTAGAGGCTTTGGATGCCGCGGCGGTGCAGTCGGTCCTGGAGTGTGTGGACAGGATGGCTCCGGGACTCCCTAAGACGGACCCCGCTGAGGTCAAAGAGCAGCTGAAGAACAACAAGAAACTGGCAAAGATGATCGGACACATCTTTGAAATGAACGACGATGACCCCCGCAAGGAGGAGGAGATCCGAAAGTACAGCGCCATCTATGGACGCTTTGACTCCAAGAGGAGAGACGGCAAACACCTGACGCTCCACGAGGTGCTTAAACATTTATCAGCTCAGCTCCTCCCAGAGTCGTCTCTGAGGTTTGTACGTTGTGTAACTCGACTCATCGGTGTGTGTGATTTGCAGCTGACGGTGAACGAGGCGGCCGCTCAGCTCTGCATGAGGGACATGGCTCTGCTGACGCGCCGGGACGAGCTGTTTGGACTGGCCCGGCAGATTTCCAGAGAGGTCACCTACAAATACACCTACCGCACCAGCAAGTAAGAGCTGCCCTGCACCGCTCACGCTCTGTCTGTCTCTTAGCATTCAGCAACAACGCTGACTGAGTGTCTTTGTGTTTCTGCAGGTCTCGGTGTGGAGACAGAGACGAACCGTCCCCTAAAAGGATTAAAACTGAGGTAAGATGTGAAGAGATAAAGAAGATGATCACTTTTGTTGAGGGCCTGGCAGATGGAGCTCCTCTCCTTCATCAGAATGTGAAAGGACAAAGCCGTCTCTCAGCGTTTCCTTCCTCTCCTGACACACTTGGCTGAGAGTCGTCTCTGAAAGGCTCCTCTCAGTTTGTAAACCCATGATCGAGAACATGTGGCGGCTCCCAACTCTGCGGGGAGTTGAGCCAAAACCGAGAACCGGCAGATGAAACAAAACCTGCTCACAGAATCTACTCGTGGGGGGAATTCCTTATCGCTCTCAGCTGCTTTTCCAAATAAAATTTCTAAAGTTTCTAAAATGTCCGCATAGAAAGACGCCGAGCTGTCCCTGAAAAATAAAGACGTAACCTTGTCCCTCTTTGTTTCCGACACCTTCAGGAGAACTTCTTCGACATCCAGGAGGCGCTGCAGGCCATCCACATGAGGCAGGAGATGCTGAGGGAGCAGCTGGCGTGCGCCAAGTCGAAAGGAGAGGAAACGGTCGGACGAAACCTGCAGGTATCAAGACGAGTACGGTTCACTGATGGTGCAGCTGGGACGTAAACATTTATGTCAGCAGTAGGAATTGTTTCTTGTCCCCGTACGTATTGTTGGAGGGACACGTCCTCTGGTCCGTGGCAGCAGCAGCATCCAGTCTGATCCCAGTAATGCTCTTTATTGGTTTCCATGCTGCTCAGCCTTGTTCCTAATTAGAGGCGAGTGTAGGAGGAGAGCTTTACGATAACTCATTACCCTCAGAACATGCACTCTCTCACTTCTTCTTCTTCTTCTTCTTCACGTGTGCACCAACATACGTCTGGTCTCATGTGTGTGTGAATACTTGGTGTTAATCAGCCTCCGTTTGTGCGGCTGCAGTTACACTTGTCACGTTGATGTGATTTCCAGAAACTGCATTGAGGAGAAGAAGGTGATTTCATGGCTGCGTTTGCGCCCCGAGGCCTCGTATCGCCGTCTGAGGATGTAAAGCACGTCCTATAGTAATTTAGAGCGACAGTTGATGTGCAGACTGACAATAGGCATCACATCGCTGCCGCTGCTGCTGCTGCTGCTGCTTTAATTCCTCCAACATCTCAGTCTTTTACTCTGTCGTCCGCCGTGATAATGCTCCTGACTGGATTAGACGGATGACGGTGGTTTCTTGTGGACGTTTATCTGAATCCTGGCTTAGTTGAACACGTCACGGTGGTTAAAACGGAAATGAGAGTTTACACTTAGTCAAGTCAGGTTTTGTTTTATATTTTTGTTGCTCCTACCTTTGTCAAGTCTCGACATTACTATATTTTGAAAGCTTTACATGTAATTTAGCATCTTTTAGCCTAAACTAGAGCGTCTGACTTTAATTCGAGTGTTAAATTGTGGTTGTGTCCATCAGATGCAGCTGGAGCGTCTGCTGGCGAGGCAGATGGAGATCCTGCAGGACGCCGCCGTCCAGGAGCGGCTCCAGGCCCTGGACTGGAGGATCCCCCCCGCCGCCTTAAAGTTCCTCAACGACGCCCACAACACCAACGGAGCCGCCGCCGCCGTCGACGCCAGCAGAGACAACCCAGGTGAGAAGGCTCCTTCCTTTCCTTTGATTCACGCAGAGCTACGATAACTAGAAATACACCGTTTAAATGAAGAAGGACCAAACTAGATCTGGTTTCTCTTGAAGCTGATTGTTTGAGTCTCCAGCTGTGGCTCCAGTCGTTCGATCTTTAAGCTCAACAGGAAACAAACCGATCCCGTTTAATTCGACTCGGTGATAGCTGAAGTGCGTCAGGTTGATCTGAAGACTTATTTCATGTCATAAACGCCACAGGATGTTTGCGGCGGGTGGAAACAACACCTATAGGTGCTGATTCTCCACACCTAGCTGTGGCAGCTGTCACCTTTTCTCTTTTCATCTCCATTTTTCTCCTGCTCTGACTTTTCAAACGCTCAGAGAGAGAGAGAGAGAGAGAGAGAGAGAGACGGAGGAGAAGAAGCATCATTATTGAGGCTCTTACTTCTCCTCCAGGCCTCATCTCATTTTCATCCTCCCTCACCCACTCCCGACAGCTCATTATATCGCTGTTCCCACAAATCCCACAATGCACCTGTAATTATCACACCCACGCCTGTTTACCTCCAGCCAGTTGCCTGGAGGGGGGCGTCTCTTTCTCTCTCTCTCCCTCTCTCTCTCTCTCCTCCCCCTCTTCTTCTCTGCTTTTCTTACTCTTGTCCTTTTGTCCCCCCTCTGTCATTTGTCACATCTTTTCTTCTTCTTCTCCTTCTCGTCCTCTGCCTGTTTTAAACTCCAGTTTATTCTCTGCTTTCGCCGTCTCTCTCTTCTCAGTTTGTTCCTTTTTTTATCCTTTCATTTCCTGCGTTTTAAAATAAAATTCTGCAGCGGTTTTTCCTCTCGTGCTGAATTATCTCCATCCGTCACAAACAAATCAGACTTATTCTTTGTTTTTACATATTTTCAGGTGTTTTCTATTATTTTAAATTACAGTTGGATGGAAATGAAAAGTCAAAGTAAACAGACGCTAACGCTGAAGAGGTTTCATGTAAGATTCAACCATCAATCCAGCCGTAGCTTCCCTCTCTGTCGTTCCCTTTTTGTCTCGGAGGGAATAAAATGCAAACACGAGGATTACCAGCTTCACTTCACTGGGGATACTGAACATGTAACACGAAGCCGGCGTTAGATCAACATCTGGGCTGATGTTTGCCTCCGTCCCGCTGGGTTCACTTCAGTTTAACGCGGCAGACAAGGAGCCATGCTACATCTATAATCATATTTACTCTCTGTAATGATTTTGTTTCAGATGAGCGGCCAATCAACCTGCGGGTTGTTAGTCAGAGCATGCAGGAAGGCGACCTCCCGTTGGGCAAGCAGCTAGCCAACGAGCTGAAGCGCCATCACAACCACCACAGCAGCAACAACAACAACAACAACAACAACAACAACAACAGCCACAACCACACGGACGAGACCAAAACACCAGCAACAGGTCGGTGAGGCTTTAACTTTTCATGTAACGACGCTTCGCTCTGAACGTCTCCGCTCACGACGTCGTCTTTTGTCCCCCAGAGAACGGGACGACGCAGCGGACGTCCAGCAGCGCAGAAAAGAAGACCATCAAGTCAGAGCCAGAAGACTCCACATAGTGCCTCCCCCCCGCCTCTCTACCCGACTCCCCCCCCCTCAAGTTCATTCTACTCACACTCCTTGACAGTATGCAGTTATTACCCGTCAATAGATACTAAGCAAGCACAGCCACAGTAGAGCCTTAACAACCAATGTTGCCTCATGAATAGCATTTATTTTTCTTTGATTATTTCCGTTTATTTGTTTTACAAGGTATTTGCCAAAGCACCTAGAGAGCGTCTGGAGAAGCCCCTCAGTGCTCCGCGGGTCTTTGTCCGTTGGTTCAGTGTACACGTTAGATGTACATTTACATTTTGTATACTCTTTACCTCTGCCTGGGAGTTGCTTTCGTTGCTTTGTTTGGACGGCCGGGCTGCAGGCTGTGACACCGGGGCTGAGTCTTAACATCGCGTGTAGATTCAGAAATACGTTGCTCCGGCTCCAGATTCAAACGAGTTTAGTTTGATCAGATAAATTATTCACTAGGTGTTCACATTCTCATCATGTCAACGTGTGTTGGCAGCACTTAATGTAAATGAAGACATCCATACTGGATATTTAATTCCCTTGTTTCATAGTACACGCAGTATTTATTGTGAAACAAGTTTAAGTAACACATGTGTGTAATTATAAGACAGAAGTCGTAGGAGAGGTACGTCTTCGCATGTCTCCTGTCCTGTCCCAGCGTCTGAGCCTCCATCACTCTCCCAAATCTTGACTGTCAGCGTTCGTACTGTAACTCCTCACGCAGGTCTGAGTACTGTAGGGAGACGGAGTTAAGACGCAGCCCCCGTAGCAGGTTTTTATTTTTAAACTTTTTTTGTCGTTCGCTTCAAATGGGAGAAAAACAAACAGGAGAGGCGGGATTAATCCTTCCTCCTCGCTCTTGTCTTGTGTATATTTATGGGAGGTAATTTAAGAAGAGGATGTACAGGAGCTGTTGTGGAACAGCAGCAGGGGCCCTCCGTCGTCGGCCTTGGCAGGGTGGCCGGGCTGGCACGCCGGAGGCCGAGCTAATTGGTTCACTTCACTTTGTAATTTAGCAAAACACTGCTGTTGAGGCGAAACCACGCATCTGCACACGGCGAGTATTTCAGGAACAAAGATCCAACAACGAGCTCGCGTGTCACGGGTCGCACCGTGACGTGTGAGCTTTCTGATTTTCAGACGTTGAAGCTCGAAGCAGATACGTGGCTTCACAACAACAGCTGTTTGTTGCTGTTGTTCACTGAGCGGCAGCAGCAGCCTGGGTCTGTAAATAGTACCGTGATAACACATAGTGCTAGCCTAATCTCTCAACCAGGGTTTTTTCTTTGTCGAGTGTAACCTTGCTGTAGATTTTTGGTGTCAATACAGTGTTTATGTACGTAGAGCAAAAAACGAAAAAAGAAATCTTTTAAGTGTCATTGAGGAAAAACTCTGTGTCTGGTAAATATAAAAACACACTTTACGAGATGATCATGTTGTTAGCTCTTAGCTCTTAGCAGTGTTTAATCCACCTGTGATGGCCATCAGTGCATATTTGCTGTTTAGAAGTTAGAAACATAACAATTAAGTGTTCTCTGTGTTTTCACGTCGTGTAAATACGTCTGTTTGGTCCAAGATGATAATGACGTCCCCGCTCCCGCTCCCTGCAGATAGTTTAGTCTCACTCAGCGTACTCGGAGACCAATGCAATATTTATGTAAGTAATAAGTCTGTTTGCATACTGTATGGATTCATCACTCTGTCATGTGCTCAGTAACTGTACGTCTGTCCTCAGGGCGCGTCGTCACCCTGAGCCGTCTCACTTTTTGTGCACACGGCACTGTATTTGTATTTAAAGACATTTTTTTCAAAAGTCCACGCGGTGGTTTTGTTTCAAACTAGAGAGGAGATCAGGCGTAGAAATAAAGGCCGCCGCCGCCGCCGCCGCCGCCAGGTTCACAGTGAACTCTGGGAGGAAATGTTTCAGAGAACAGAGCTCGTCTTCACTGATCACCGTTCTCCTCACTGTTTATTGTAAAGTGATAGATTAGGCTTCACCTAGTTATGCACCTGTTTTTTAAACACTAATATATTTTATTTGTTATACAGCACATAAACATTAAACTTTATTTTTTTGAACTCTATGGTGTGGTGCGTTCTGTGATCACTGTCAATCCTCATCCGGTTCGATATATATATTTTATTAAAGCTAACCGTAGCTAGCATTCATTTACAGGTGTAGCCAAGATGCTAACTAACACAACATATACACATTTATTAGCATGTTAGCATGTTAGCATGGCCACCCTCCATGACCTTTGGAGCCAGTGTTTGGGTCAGAAAGCGTTCTGTAGGCTCTCACAAACACAGCTGTCGTTTAAAGACTACAAGGCGGCGCTCTATTATTTGCTTTCTCCCCAGGTGCCTTTGAGCAACCGGACAGGTGAGAGTAGAGTTTCGTTTGTTTTCTTCTTTTTGTTTCTCTCAAATGAATCCCTGCGAATCTCGGCCCATTTGCATCAGCGTCACATCAACACATTGTGAAAGTGGCTGATGAGTCACTCTGACGCAGGTCCTTTTCACATACCTCCCATCATCCTCTCCTCTCTCTCTCTCTCTCTCTCTCTGTACACTCACCCCCTCTCTCCCTCCTCCCAACACACACACACACACACACACACACACACACACACACACACGTAGACAGATTTTCTCTGGAGAATAGCTCAGCTCATGAACACCCACGCCGGTTGCTGTTCACAGTGGCAGCCCTGCACCCCTCCCCTACCCTGTCCTCCTCCTCCTCCAGTGCAAGTCACTGATGATGATGATGATGATGATGATGGTGATGTGTTGCTGTGGCAACGGAGGGAGGTGGGCGGCTCCACGGGCGGTGGGCGGAAGCCAGCCGCTAAGCAGCGTGGGAGGGATCTGCCGAGCGCACCCATCACCCTCGTTTTGAAAGGAGCAGGAAGCTGACTGCTTTTGAGAAGGTGTGGGTGTTGGTGAATTATCGCCTCTCCTCCCTGCAGCTTCGTTAGGGATCGCCTTGTTTGTCTCTCCTTCCTTCCTTCCTTTGTTTCTTTGCTGCATGCAGACAAAACGCAGCTTCTGGACAACATTAAACTTTGAGATTTGATTTGGAAAAGTGGAAGTATGGCACCAGCTTCTATGCATTTTAACAAAGACAATGCACAAGGTGAAGTGTGACAAAGCAAGGCCTCAATCCCATTTAAATGAAACGTAATTTATCAACCTTTATCTCAAATAAATGCAAATAAAACTTTGGGCAGACTGAACTTGCTAAATGCTAACCACCTCCACTCTTTGCAGACAGAGGCGTCCACGCTCTGCAGCCACATCCAGTCTAGATAAAAAGTTAGGTTACATTTTCTTTCATCTCCGCCAAAAGGGACTGTTTTTAACCAATAAGTAGGTTCCTGTAAAATAACTGCCCTCATGTAAATTTGGCTGGAAGTCCCCTTTAAAGTCTGATCACATGGAAACCAGAGCCACTGCAGAATTTATTTAGGCCAAATTCATGAATGTTTCACATCAAGTTCAGCAAAGCCATTATTAGTCAGCGCTGGTGTGTTTGTTTTATCCTCCTTGGCGCTCCGGTTTGTGGGTGGAGTGTTTTTTTTTTTCAAGAGAGTCAGATAAAAGTCAGATAAAAAGTTGGGAGCCGCAGATAAGTAAAGTGAAGCAACTCGGTAAATATTTTCCAGTGAGTAATTTTCTTTCTGTGGGTCATTAGTTTATGCTGGGGGGTCTAACCCCACCCACACGAGCTGCCAAGGAGGTCAAAACAAACAACTAAACAGACTGGAATCTGTTTAATCTCAATAAAAGCTGTTAGGATATTATAATTTTTTAATGCACAGGTAGATTGCATGGATACTGAGACACTTTGCCATCTATTATTGGCTTCCTCTTTGTCTTGTTCTCTGCCTGATAGGAATCATTTCTAACCAGGAGGTGGCGCTCTATGAAAAACTCAATCTGAATGTGTGCAGTACCAAACCAATCCACACGGTGGCGGTGTAGGACAACACATCACCGTTAACACAAGCTTGACTGCACACCGCTGATTTAAACCACTTTATTTCTATATATTTTTTTTTTTTAACAATAAACTGTAAGACTTTAACATATTAACACGTTAAGATTCACTGACGGAATTTAAAATAAATAAATAAAAATAATTAGCGTATTTAATTTAACCTGTATTCTCGTTAAATTTAAAATTTAAACACAGGATTATTTCGGTTCTTCTATATTATTGTATAATATATCGTATAAAGTGTTATAAATGTGCTTAAAAACATTAAAAGAGTGATTATATATTAATAATTAGTGAAATTGTAGTGAGTGATGGAGATAAACGATCAAAACAGAGGGAGACGTGATTTTGATGATTGACAGCCCCCTCGACCAATCAGATTAAGATACGGGATCTCTTAGACCAATCAGAATTCGCGATACGTGTACGTTTGGTTGAGTGCCAGGGAGGAAAATTTCCTTCGGTTGTTGAGTCACCGGGAAAACAGTTACTCGACATTCTCATCCGTAGCAGTCCTCCTAGGGTTTCCAGATTTCTATAATCGGTTTTCGCAGTAGTCACACCGTCCAGGCGAATCTTCTCGACGGGGTTGAAATGTTACATTTTCGGTCCACGGTAGCGCTCAAGGAGTTATTTCAAACCCAGCTGAAGCGTCCGTTGACAGGTAGAGTTGGCGTGAAAGCGGCACCTGCACCCGCCGCCTGCTTCAGCACCCTCGGTGTGGATGGGAGGTCGCCGGGCAGAGGGAGGGCGTTCGCCGGGTGGAGAGCCCCGCAGCACTTCGGCAGAAAGCACGGCGCGAGAGACTTTTGCTCCAAGGGTGACGGACACAATGAAGCCGCTAAGGACTCCGCAGCAGAGAAGTGAGTGAACGTTATCCCGCTGTGAATGTGTGTGGGAAGAGGTTAGCAGTTAGCAATGCTAGCCCGAACTCCATAGAGAAAAATGACAATTTAGCGTAGTATTTTATTGTATTTTTTATACGTTTTTACGTGATTTAAAGAAATAAATCTGTATTTATATATAAAAACAATAATGCCGAATTAAAGAGTGACACTTAAAATTATCTAATTATTAAAAAAAATCTCAACTATCTCAATCTTACTCTCATAATGATGGATTATTATAATTTGTCGAACTTTACATACACATCACGCAAAGGGGGCTAGCCGTTAGCTTGGTACTGCTCAACAGTTCAGGTAGCTGGAAGCAGCGAGACCCATAATCGGACAAGTCTGCTAATTCTAACTAGATCAAGTAAAATCCAGCCAAGCTTTGTTTTTAAGGAGCTACTAACTGCCTGTAATAAAAATAATATTTGTCCAGAATTGAAGCGTGAAAAAAAGGCTAATATAACCTTAAAAATACATATTTGTCCGGAAATGGAAACAAGCTCATACGTTAAGTCGTGACCAGCTTTAACAGCATCCTGAAGCTGCAGCTTTCATGTACATCCATGCAAAAACTCAACGTGCCTTTAACATGTGATCACCTCTTTAGTCTTTAAATAAAAGAAAAATGTAAACAGAAGCTGATGCGCCATATTTATGTTCCCCGAAATAAATCACAAACCAGGACTCGGTGTCTAGTGAAGGTCATTCATGGCTGCATATAGGAAAGCAGCTGTTTTTATTAATGGACAGAATAAATTATATGCTTCAGAGTATGGAAATAATATGAAGATAGTCTTGCAATGCCGTTTATTACTAAATACATTTAAAAATGAACTATAATTCATTTATTATTGCGTTAGCTGTGTTGTTAGGTGAGTAGATGAGTGTTTCTGTTCAGCAGAGGGGAATTATTGAACGCTGACAGAGGTGAGAGGGTGAAGAGTGCCCCTGGTGATGGACTGGATGCAGGTTAAAAGCACTGGGGCCTCACCTGACATCAATTAAGACAACGAGCCACTTTGTTAGACTCCAGTATCTTTCACTGAGCTCATAAACGGCTCATTTGAACTAGAACGTAGAAAACAATCTCTTTACATCCAGAGCAGCTGTGCTACCAGCTCGCTTGTTGTCGTCTCTTCAGACTCTCCGTGGTAATAAAATGCCTCATTGCCCCCCGGAGGCCAGAGTTGCCCCATTTGTTTCCATTCACGGACGATTTGCTTCGACTCTCAGCCGCGTTTAGACGCTAGTCGCTCTGCTCTGCTCTGCTCAGCTGACTGGGTGTCACCAACAACGTCTTGTTTCCCCTGGAGGCTCGTTTCACGGTAAAGATTAGATAATTCACCATGAGCTACCAGCTTAAGCGTCCGGCTGTCGAGGGAAATATTTCTCTTTGAGCTATGATGAGGCCTCAACACAGCGAATATGAGTTTTAGTCTGCAGTCAGTCACTTCACCTCATAAAGAGTCAGCGGTGGAGTCGGTGAATCAGGCCGGTGCAGCTTCAACAAATCAGTTTACGTGGTGTTTGGCGTCCCAGAGGCTCAGACACCACTTCAGCTCCAGTCTGGTTGCGAGGACCCCGAGGCAGAGCGCCGGCCACTGCGGGGTTAAAAGTGTTTGTAATGCGGCGCAGATTATCCCGCCTACATCATTTTTCCACAGTTTTTTTATTTTTTTTGCTCTAAAGCCTGCGAGCTGAGCTGGCGTGCTGCCCGGCAGTTGTCAGGACCTCCGGGAGCAGACGAGCCACCGATTGATTCGTGCAGCGCCGCCTCTCGCTCGCTCTCTGATGTCGGCCTCCACCCCACAACAATTTATCATGACATCTGGGAGGCAGCGAAACCGTCTGCATCGATCAGATTAAATAAACCCAGCAGACCTCTGCTTGTCAATGTGAGCGTCTCTGGCAGCCTCTTGATCTGTGTCAGTTAAATCAAACAACATAATCTGTAGTGGGATCTGTTCTACGTGTTTAACTCAAAGTGTCAGGACACTAGTTTTGATTTGAAGTTAATTGAGCGACCGTACGGCGCCGTTTCAGAGCGGCCTCACGTTGTTTTCTGCTCCTGACTCACGGCCGACCTTTAAAAACCTACAAAGCTGGAGTGAGAGGTAGATTAATGAGGCTGCTCCAGATGTTCCTGATGTTGACGACGCTCCCAGAGGTGAAATCTCTCTCGGGGCTCATTAACGAGAACAAGAATCTGACGTATTATTTATTTTAAGAGTCACTGAGTTTGTTGACTGTGTTGTTTTTGTCCTGACAGCAGCTCTGCTCTGTTCCAGCGTTTTATAGGTTGATCTGTGTTGATAAATGTCTGATTATAATGTCACTAATTCAGTATTCTTCCCTCTGCACACTCTCTCCCTGTTGTTGATCTGCTTGCTTTACATTTGTAAGTATGTTTCTATTTTTCACTTTTAATTTTTGTTAGTGATTTGTTTTTCTTTAACTCCAGTAGACGTAGAGGTTTTTCTTACGGAAAGCCGACAGCCGCTTTTACCTTCAATTTACCTCACTTCCTCCCAGTGGCTGCGCTTGAACCCCCCCTCCCCCCCCATCCCCTCTACCTCACCCTCCATCCCTCCATCCTACTCACACTCACACACACACACACACTCTGATGTGTGCTCCTTCCTCACCTGCAGGCATCGACCTCCATTAATGTGGTCAGAGAAGGGCCAACACACACTTGAGAGGACGCAGCGACATGCTAACTCAGCTAGCGTGTGAACTGTTTTGATGCTGGAAAGTCAGTTTAAAGATAAAGTCAGAATATAACAAACACGTCTGACGTTCAACGCTGCGTGGAACTTTGGCACAAACGCTAGAAACCTGACAGCGGAGTAAATAATTAACTCCATCTCGGTCCCGGTGTTGGTCCCAGGGGCCTGGAACCTCCTGCCAGCTTTAGCTTTACCTCCAGACATCTTCTCCTATCACGCAGGCCAAATGCCCCCATGATGCATTGCAGGACGTGGTGAGCCCGGGCACCCAGAGCTTTGCACAAATCCAATTTGGTGTTGATATGAATCATAGCGGAGAGCCTGCTGCGAGCTGGCCGTCCCGTCTGCCTCCTGACACGCTACTAACTTTCCTCCCAGAGACGACGGCTCGGTGTGGAAACGCTGCTCAGAATACCAGCCAGGCCTCAGAGCGACACTACGACAGCGATCAGACACAGTTAAAGACACAACGTAAAGACATCTAGTTTAGGAAAACGGTAGAAAATCAGCAGTTTAAACCTTTCGCTGCTGTCTCACCTCTCGAGGGAATACATAGACGTCTGCTCAGGTGGCAGAAAGTCTGATGATTGTTTTTATTTTTAGCGGTCACACCGTCTCACCAGAGACTCATTCAGCAGGCCACCGATGCTCGTTTCCCAGCCAAGAGCAACGTGCCAGAGGTCTTAGCAAGCGTCCGCATCGGTGCTGCAACAGATAAGAGCCAGTCATCACAATTCCCAGACTGCTTTTATTCAGCTGACGTGCTCTGACACTTCACACACACTCAGGGAACGGAGATGCCTCTAAGGCGGCGTCCTCTCGGTTTCCAGACGGCGTTATTTGTTGTTTTTCTACTGTTTTTAAACTCATCCCTGGCTGGTATTCAAGCTAAATAGACTGTTAACAGTTTACATTACTCCGGCCTTATGGCAGCATGTTAACCTATGGAACAGTAATACTTTTCAGTCGGCTTACAGAGTCTTTGCACTGTAAAAGTCTTTTCCACCGGTTCACATGCTGCAGTAAGGTCATGTTTTCCAGTGCAGTATTACAGCTATTACTCACTGCTTCTCCTTGCAGTCAAAAAGCCTTTTCTCCTCCCTGCGCTGCAGCTCCCTCCATGTTTCCGCCACACCAGGCCTCACTGTGGAGTTATTTTTCTCACTTTTCTGTTCGGTTTTATTTTTTGTTTCCTGCAGGAGAAGGAAGGCGGGCATCCTGCCCAGTCTGGAGGACCTGCTTTTCTACACCATCGCAGAGGGCCAGGAAAAAATCCCCGCACACAAATTCACTACAGTGAGTTTTAAAATGTTCACGAAGAAGGGAAGGGAAGGGAAACTCTAAAAAGAGCCAAGAAAATGTGTTGTTTTAGTAGGAAAAGCTTTAAATAGATGATGGAAAATCATGTCACGATCCAAACAGACAGAAATAACCTGGAATGAATGTGTTTGGCTAAATTTACAGGCAATAAGAAAACACGCTGCAGTGAAATCTTTGAAAAGCAATACTAATAACGACATTTTCAGCTCATTAAACTCGAGCGCTGCGTATAAACTATCGTCAGCTTGGCAGTGAATCTGTCTTGTTCCTTGTCGATCGCTTCCTCTTTGAATCACGGGCGCAGTAACTCCCGTTCACGGCTCGTAGCTTTATCGATTTGTTGTCGGGGGCGGGGGCTCGCCGTAATCATGATGTTCTCCTCTGCACAGGCTCTCAAAGCCACGGGGCTTCGCACGGGGGACCCCCGGCTCAAAGAGTGCATGGAGATGCTGAAGGTGACCTTGAAGACGACCTCCGATGGAGCTCTGGACCGACACCTCTTCAAAAAGTACTCTTTCATTTTATTTACTTTAATTTTGCGGTTAAGCTGCTTTAAGAGATGCACACGTTTGCTTTAAATTTTTTTTTTAATGTGCAGATTTTATTGCAAGATGGAAAGAAAAAGGAATAATCTGGATAAAATGTTATTACAGACTCTATTTCCAGTGGTCTATACCCTCCTTTATTGTCCTGCTGTTCCCACTTTATCGCCTTCATCAATCTTTCATAATAGTCTAGGAATTATTAACGCTGGTCAGAGTCCTCTGCTCTTCCCTGCTGCAGAAAAGGGTCACCGTGTCCTATTAATTATTCATCACTCCCCAGTTTGGACGTCATCGACTTGTTGTTGAGGTTTTCATGAAGCCGGATTCGTCCAGGAACACAACTAGGACGCTTTAATAGCTCTAAAATGTTTAGGTGTGCAAGCAGGATCGTTCATTTCACATAAATGCACTGCTGCAAACAAAATAAGGATTAAAACCCCCCCTCCTCCCAGAGCGAGGACATGATACTCAGACAGGACAGGCTGACAGCTTGGGGAGCGACATTGTGGTGATTCTGGGCGTACGACGGCTCGCCGGGGAGCACAGACCCCAGCGCCAGCGTCCCTGGCTGGGAGCCATCACTTCCGCTCCCCGGGCTTATTTATAGAGCTCAGCCTGTCGGAGGGAAGCACGTGAGCGGGAGCGTGTGTTTGCTCTGCAGGGATCCCACGCTGCAGGGATTAGCCGGGGTTCGATGTAGTGAGAAAGCTGAGCCACAAATCCCTCTGCTGCTGGAGAGGCACCGCTTCTACCTCGCCGCCTAATTACGTGGGACCGAGGAAGGCGTCAGCGTTTAGATACAGAGTTAACCTGAACCTGCTCTTATCTGTGAGCAGGAGAACAGAAGTCAGTCAGAAATTAACTAAGCACTAATCAACAGTAGTTTGCAAACACCTTAAAGGAAGTTCAGTCTTAATCAGTTATGGTTTGAATGCTGTCTATAGTCCTACATCTCTGTCTCCTCTCCTTGTCTTAGATGTGTCCAGAGCAACATCGTCCTGCTGACCCAGGCCTTCAGGAAGAAGTTTGTCATTCCAGACTTTCAGTCTTTCTGCGCTCACATTGACGAGCTCTATGAAAACGCCAAAAACATGCCGGGGGGGCAGGTGAGTGGCGTCCGCAGAGACACGAGGCCTCATCACAGTCTCTGTTCGATTTATAAACCTCCTCTCCTTGTTACTGTTGCTTCCTGCTGTAGGTGGCTGACTATATTCCCCAACTGGCCCGGTTCAGTCCAGACCTGTGGGCCGTCGCCCTCTGCACCGTCGACGGGCAAAGGTACGACCGGAGATCACTCGCTCTGTGTTTAACTTTCACCTCTACACGAGGAGTAAAACGCCTCTCTCCTCAGGCACACCGTCGGCGACACCAAAGTCCCGTTCTGCCTGCAGTCTTGCGTCAAGCCGCTGAAATACGCCATCGCCGTCCACGACCACGGCACCGAGTACGTGCACCGCTTCATCGGCAAAGAGCCCAGCGGCCTGCGGTTCAACAAGCTCTTCCTGAACGAGGAAGGTGAGGACACGGTTTCCTGCTGCTCTGTGTTTGCTCTGCGGTTCAGTCGGCTGAACTTTCTCTGCTGGCTCTTGTTGTCGCTGTAAGAGGATCCTTCTGGAGGCCTGGTTGCCATGGAGCAGTAGAGATCAACTGTTAACAAGAGGAGAATAAAATAGTGTGTAACAGAGACATAATAGCGTATAAATCCAGTGATGTTTAATCGTTAAACTGTTCGATTTCTGATACCTGAACGATAGGAAGTGTCTATTCTCTTTGCTAAATCACACCTGAGCCAAGACATGTCCTGCTCTAAATCTAAAGGTTCTGGTATTCAGCATCGGTTTAAAATAACCAGGAGAGCTGTTGATTTAACTGTGTTTTCATTTTGGGGTCTGTGGTTTGTAAGTCTATCGAATTAACACACGTTTCTATTATTTTGACAACCCCATTTTAATCAGCAGCAACACAAACTACATCCTCCAAAATCATCAGACAGTTGAATTAAGACATTTCTGACGTTATTTCAACATCACGAAGGGAGAAGCATTTACTGGTGTACCTAATGAACTGGCCACTGTGTCTAAATGTTAATCTTTTACAGTTTTTATTGCTCAAACTTAGTTCAAAACTTGATTTTCTCAAAGTTCTAATTGTAAAGTGAAATATACATTTAATTGGATCTACTTCCTGTTTGATTTACTCCATTATGGAGACTTTAAACTCTGTTAAATGTGACCAGCGCTGGTGTTTTCAGTTTAATTTGAGCTGTTGGTTGATCCTGTGCAGTCGCTGTCAGCGGCAGTTTGTTTATTTTCATGTAATCTGATGTGAGAAAGTTTCCTCTCTTTGTTGTAATCAAACGCAGCAGAGGAAACGCTGCTGGTGGAAATATTCCAGCTGTTTATTTTTACGTTCTTTTAGTTTTAAATGCCGTTGCGTAAGGAGATTACAGCACAGAGAGGACGTGGTGTAACACGCTGTGATATTCAAGGTCACCTTTTTCTTATTTTACGTGTTTTTTTGTTAACTCTCTCTCTCTCTCTCTTACAGATAAACCCCACAACCCCATGGTTAACGCTGGCGCTATCGTCTGTACCTCCCTCATTAAGGTAAGCTGTTTTCACACCACCACATCATGACGTGTGTTTATTGTGGATGTGCTCAAACAGAAAAGAATAAAAGCAACTACAGGGTCACTGTTGTTTCCTTAGGTCGTTTCTAAATACAAAAAAAAAAAGTGGTGTGTAGAACGTATATCTGAGAGATTACTGCCCACAGGGAGATTAGGTTCTAGATAATCACGCTGAAAGGGGATCTTGTTGAAAGCAGCATCGCCGCTCAGACTCTCAGGTCTGTCAGGTCGGCTCCACCACATTTATAATCACGAGAACTGTTCTATCGCCGCGATGCTTCATTAAACGTCCTCCTCTGAGCGTCACATGCGCACAGGGAGCTGGTTTCACCTCTCTGACGGATTTAAGACTCAAATTAAAGACTTTTAAACTCTGGTGGCCACTGAGGAGCAACAGGAGTCGCCAGAGCTTCCTAGAGAGCAGGTTAATTACTGTGTCGCACTATTCCAGGGTGAGAAGACGGAGGCTTCTCTATTCTCTTCTTAATCTGGTGGATTTTCATTTTCAAACTGTGCCGACCTCCGTAATATAAATTAGCTGTTTATAAATCAACTCCTGCTCACGGCGTTTATAATTTGTGTGTCTTTTAAATAAAGACGCCTTCATTTAAATACGCTTTATTCGCTGCAAATTGCATTTTTCTGTTATTAAAAGATAAAAGTATGTCTGTAAAATGTTATAAATTAGTCTTCCCACACAAAAAAGTAAACTTTAAACTAGGGCTGTCAATCTGTTAAAAATATTTCTAAATCTAAATGTTCCTCCAATCCAACACAAATTACAAACATTGTCCAGAATATTCTCCAGAATAACATAAAAGAATAAAAATACGCTGCAGCCGTGTGCATCACTTCCTGGTTTCCCAAACTACGGGTCAGGACAAGGGTCAAAAAGGGAATTAGTGGCGTGAAACTTTGACAGCCCTAGTTTAAATTCAAACATTACTCCACCTTAAAGACAGACACGTTGAGGTTGTTGTTTTTAAACAGAACATCTCTGCAAAGCTTCAGAACAGCTGTTTTATTTCTTTCCTTCTCTATCAGCAGACGATTCATCCGTCTTTTGTCGTATTATTAACGTCGTATGGGAACGACGGTCCTGACGATAATCAGAGAGGATTTCTAGTTGTTCATATTTCTGACAGTCATTCCCATACGACGCGAGAGGAGTCTCCCTCTCGACCAATCACAGCTCAGGTTTCTGATTGATAAAACCAGGTTCAGTTCTGTGCATGCCCCCCCCCTGAGTCTGCATCACTTCTTCAAATGCGTTTGTAATGTACCTGTTCAAGGCTCGTTGTGTGGTTTTATGTGTTGTTGCATATTTTACAGCATTAGGATCTTTGGGATATTATGACCACAGCAACAGGTCAATGACGTTGGTAATTGTTCCTTTTTAATTATTTTCTCCCCTTCTGGATTTGTTGACAAGCTTTAGCCTTCACATGGCTGTTAATGAATGTTTAAATGTTTAAACTCTGATACGCTCTCACCTGCATTCTCCTCAACTGTTTATACACCTGGATTATAAACAGTGCGGCTCTGGTTTTATGTCATACTCCATTCTTCTGTAGAGGATGAGCTTTGTTTGCTTTATTTATACTTTATTATCAGTCAGATTAGTTCATTAATATGTAGTTTACATCTATAATATGATAAAGAGGCATCATGTTGATAGAAAATAAACTTTAGAGGCTTTTGTTTTATATTTTTGATCATTATTTTATCAGTTATTTTGAGGACAGCATCTGTGGCTTGTTTTCAGATCTTACAAATATTCTTTTAACTTAAATACTTCAGTTTTTGCAGCATAATAATATAATTAAAGGAACAGAGAAGCCACAGTATTTGCTCTATAGTCTAAGACATTTTACTTCAATAAAACTTTTATTTGGTTCTTTTTTGGTTTTCCTTTTCCAAAGCCAGAACCCCTGCGTGGATTAACAGTTTTCTACGTCACCTCCTCCATCTCCAGCTAGTTCTCCCACCTCTAATCTAAACTCATCCGATGTCATATGACTGAATGGGCCTCTTCTGACTGGTCGCATTAGTAGTCATGTAAACTTGCACTGTTTTTCCTGTCGTAGCTTTTAATCCCATAGATACATGGATTATATAGAATAGTGCTAATATCATTGGACTTGGGTAACTGTGGCTTGTTTGTTTTTACATGTTTTATGAATGTTAAATTGAGTTTTATTTATAATGTGATTGCTTCTGTTTGTTTCAGCAAGGGGCCAGCAACGCTGAAAAGTTTGATTATGTGAGTATTCATTTATTTTATCTTAAATGCTGATTAAATGAGCTTCAGTTGAGGTTTCACGTGTCTACAAATGTGAAATTGCACCATACGCCAACCAGCCATAGCATTATGACCACTTACATGTGAGGTGAATAATGATTATGTGGTCATCATGGCTCCTGTCAGAGGATGTATCAGGCAGCAGGTGAATATTTTGATGTAGGAACAAGGAAAAAAATGTGCAAGTGGAATGATTTGACTTTGACAAGGACCAAACTGTGACGGCTAGACGACTGGGAGGTAGAAGAACTGGAGTCAGAGTCATGTACACATCATTAAAAGGAGGCACTCTTGGAAGAAGACGAGCCGGAGGAGGCAGTGCGATGGTTTGGGAGACCTTGACTTGGCGTCCAAATTCTGGGATGTTCTAGACGAACAAGTCCGATGCACGAAGGCTCCACCTCTCAGCTCTAATCAGGACTGGATTAGTGCACACCTTTATAACTCTGGAGGAGTTGACTTCTTTTATTTGTTAGTCGGTCAAACATAAATATTTTTAGTGCACAGTTGAAGGAAAAATAGGTGACACATGTTTGCTGCTGAGCCATAAATAGATGACTCAACTTCAGTGTGGTTTATTGGTTTCCTTTGCTCTGCAGGTCATGAACTTCATGAACAAACTGGCAGGAAACGAGTACGTGGGCTTCAGCAACGCAACGTGAGTGCAGCAACGCAACATAAGTACACCAATGAGATAAAAACACTTTGATGCTCCATTGATTTATTGTGTCACTGAGATGTGAAGGACTCTTCTGTATCAGCTGGATTTGCTGTTAGAGGAAATAAAAAAAAAAAGAAAGAGAGAGAGAGAGAGAGAGAGAGCTTATATAACAGGAGCTGACTCATGGAGTTTAAAGAACAAACCTCGTCCTGTTCTGTGCCCCAGTTTCCAGTCAGAGCGAGAGTCTGGAGACAGAAACTTTGCCATCGGCTACTACCTGAAGGAGAAGAAGGTGAGGACAGAGCTGGTCTGTGACTGAGCCTGACGTCAGGTCAGATCAGATCGGTTTCCTCTTTCTTAACAAGTTTTAAACCACTGTGTAATTATCATATTATTATCTAATGTTGTCCTTTAAAGAGAGGAAAGAAAAGGCAGTAAATGTGTTGTTTTATACATCATTGTTTCTGTCCTCGTAGTGTTTCCCAGAGGGGACGGACATGACGTCCATCCTGGACTTCTACTTCCAGGTGAGCAGCGCAGATAAACCCTGATTTAGCTTTTTAGAAGTTAAATGATTATTTCATTCATAAAAAATAAGAGGCAGCAGAAGAGTCTCATTTATTTGGAAGCAGCTTTATATTCTACATCTTTGCCCCCCCTTCTCCGTCAGCTGTGCTCCATCGAGGTGACCTGTGAGAGCGCCAGCGTCATGGCGGCGACTCTGGCCAACGGCGGCTTCTGTCCAATCACAGGCGAGCGTGTGCTGAGCCCCGAGGCGGTGCGAGACACTCTGAGTCTGATGCACTCCTGCGGCATGTACGACTTCTCTGGACAGTTCGCTTTCCACGTCAGTGTCTCCTCGTTTCTCTGTGATCAGATGTTTAAAGCTACGTCAGGTGTCGTATGAGGACGTAACGCTGAATCCTCCTTCGTTCTGTTCCAGGTGGGTCTACCGGCTAAATCTGGAGTCGCTGGCGGGATCCTGCTGGTCGTTCCCAACGTGATGGGCATCATGTGTTGGTCTCCTCCGCTCGACAAGCTGGGCAACAGCGTCAGAGGCATCCAGTTCTGCACGGTAACCTCATCTTTAACAGAGCTGATGAAGCTCTGGAGGCGACATGTTTGCTGATGGTGGTGGTGCTCATGAAAACATTGAACCTGAAGCTGAGTGTCTCCTTTCTATCAGGACCTGGTGTCTCTCTGTAACTTCCACAACTACGATAATCTGAGGCACTTTGCCAAGAAACTGGATCCTCGCAGGGAAGGAGGCGACCAGAGGGTGAGTCCCAGCAGCTCTTCATACTGGATAGATCCAAACTGCTGCTGGAGCTTCTGTCACATCATGGAGATTTCTAATGAGAAGATGAAGGCCTGAGCTTGTTGTTGTTGTGTTTCAGGTGAAGTCGGTGATCAATCTGCTATTTGCTGCCTACACCGGAGACGTCTCGGCCCTGAGGAGGTACACCAGCTCTTTACTCTTTGACCTCCAGTGTGATTCGTGGATGATGTTGTGGCCGTTGCTCTTCATCGTTTGATAAATGCTTTGCTTCTTTGTGCAGGTTTGCGTTGTCCTCCATGGACATGGAGCAGAGGGACTACGACTCGAGGACAGCTCTGCACGTGGCGGCCGCTGAAGGTGAAACAACGAGAGAAAGATTTTGTTTTTACGAGTTCGTGCAGTGTTTGTGTTCACTGAGCTGACCGAGGTTTGTGTTTCAGGACACACTGAGGTGGTTCGCTTCCTGCTGGAGGCCTGCAAAGTCAACCCGGTTCCCAAAGACAGGTAACTAGACTCGGTTTTAAAACCTTGGTATTTGGTTACATTCAGAGACCGAGATGGAATGAAAAAGACAAAGACCGTAAACGGACGTGTGTTTGGTGCAGGTGGGGGAACACGCCGATGGACGAGGCGGTGCACTTCGGCCACCACGACGTAGTGACCATCCTCCGCGATTACCACAACAAGTACAGCCCTCAGGAAAGCAGCGAGGACAAGCAGAGCGCTGAGAAGAACCTGGACGGGATGCTCTGATCGGGACAGGAAATTCAGGTTGGAGAACAACAATCAACAACTGCACCTAGAAACAACGCTAAACCATAAACTGTACAGTGAATATAAAAACCTTTCGAAACATCTTAGATGGAAAGAAATCCCTTAAAAGTCCTCTTAGGTGCCGGGCAGCCGCACCCCTCCAGTGTAAAAGATCATGTTAGTAGGTGTTGTTGGTTTTTGTACGATATCACTGTATGTATTTTTATTTTCACTCCTCCCTCTGTGTTTTGTCGGAGGTTAGCAGCTGCAGCGTAAAATGATGGGCTTCATCATTTCACGTTTTTATTCTGTAAAGTTTAAAATCTTCCTCACTTCATCATCACAACATGGTGGAATGTATCTTCTCCCAAACACTTTAATATGTGTGTGTGTGTGATATTTATTGTATTTAAGATGTACATTCATGTAAAGTGCGCGTGTCTGAGGATCAATCGCTGGGTGAAACTGGTGAACAGTCGGAGCTCTGTAGTCGAGCAGCTCTGATCAGGAAGTGTCAAGTCGTTTAACTAAAACTCTGGAAACTGTCAGTATTTGAATTATTATTATTATTTTTATCTGTTAATATTATAATATTCAGCTTTTAAACGATTTCTGTTTGTTTTCTAAATGACATTTTTGTTGTTTTCCCCCTAAAACCACCGCTCTTTAATTTAAATATTCTGTTTTATGTACTCTTTATTTATGTTTTTTTTTTTTTTTTTTTTAAACAATTCATTAATGTTCGTTAAAAGAGTTTCTACATATCCGACACTCCTGCAGAAAGACTTAACTGTTGAATGACGAGCAAAGAAGTTTCCATTCTTACTTTAAGTTCCAGCAGAAAATGACGGCGCTCAACTCTGGCTGATGTTGTAAAATCACAGTAATCCGTGAGAACATCTCCCGTATTTATGAACAATACAGGCAGGAAGACCAAGTAAACATCCTGAACACCCTGAATACACTTCATTACAAAGATAAAAATGTTAGTAAAATAAAAAATCCGGAGCATTTTGTTTTTCCAAAAACAGGAAATCAAACAAACTCAAGTTATTGTTGATCGCTCGAGTCATTTGATGCTGTAACAAATGAAAGATGTGAATTTTAGGGTTTGTCCATCGTGGGGTCAGATGCAGCTTTACGATGCAGACAGATTGTTTTCATGACATACTTGAAGAGTTGTGCAGTTTTTCCACATGTTTTGTGTTTGTTTGGATGTTTCTGCTCAAACTGAACTCCTCCTCAGGTTGAGGGTCAGTTTGTCCAGTAAAAGAAGCACAAAGCTGTGTCTGAAAACTGAAATATTTTAGAGTCGGTCAGAAGCAGAAGTGTAATGATTGCAGGTTTGACTTCTGTCAGTCAAATCAAGTTGCGTCTGTTTGTGACTAAAATGCAAAATGTTTGCTGTCATTGTTTCTTCTTCATGTGTATTTATGCTGAGCGTCTCAGGCCGTTCACATATTTATTCACAGATTTAATAAAAGGCAGAAACACCAGCTCTGTGTCTGTACTTCTGTGGCATCAAAGTGATCACGTAGGTCAAGAACAGTTTGTGTGATCTGCATCAAAGTGGTCAAGCAAGAGTTCAGTCCTCAGAGCTACCAAAGTCCAACACTTAGAGTTTCTACCACTGGAGGTGTTCAGGGTTGAGGGTTTGATCTCTGTCATGTGTCTGAGTAGAATATCCTCTGGTGTTGGAGCTGCAGACTGAATAGATCACTGACTAGGGGGTGGAACTTCTTCTCAGGTGAAGGCTCAGCCTCCTAAGGGGTGGGGTTCTGGGTGAAGGGGTGGGTCCAAAGAAGGGGTGGAGCATGTGATGAAATTTTGAAATTTTTCCCCAAAAATAGATGGAAAATATACCAAACATTGAGGTTAGGAGTGTGACTGAGTGGCTCAGGGAGTAAGAAGGAGGGTGGGGAGCAGAGAGCTCACAGGTTCGTGGCCAAGCGGTATCTATTGTGGTGTGTTTTTACATGTTAATGTCTGGAGGTGTGGCAACCCCAAGCAAAAGGAGGAGGAGACTTCTTGAAGGCGGTGAGGACGGATCTCAGCAAGTCACTGAAACACTCCAGTCTCCACAAGCTTCTGTCAGACCTGGAATCTGACTGAGTCACTTGAAGACCTCAGCACACCTCAGTTACACGAAGAAACACTTTTAAAGGAAACTTGGACATGTCACTGTATTAGGAACACCTCTCCAGACCAACTAAAGGGTTCAGCGTGGCGACTATACTGAAATCCATTTTACTAAGAGGAGAAAATATTTAGAAAAGCAGCGGTAGACACCAGGCTGAACCCTTCTTCAATAAAGAAATTGGAATAGTTACACTATATTACCAAAAGTATTCGCTCACCTGCCTTTACTCATTCTATGAACTGAAGTGCCATCCCATTCCTAACTCATAGAATTCAATATGATGTCGGTCCACCTTTTGCAGCTATTACAGCTTCAACTCTTCTGGGAAGACTGTCCACAAGGTTGAGGAGAGTGTTTATAGGAATTTTTGACCATTCTTCCAAAAGCGCATTGGTGAGGTCACACACTGATGTTGGTCGAGAAGGCCTGGCTCTCAGTCTCCGCTCTAATTCATCCCAAAGGTGTTCTATCGGGTTCAGGTCAGGACTCTGTGCAGGCCAGTCAAGTTCATCCACACCAGACTCTGTCATCCACGTCTTTATGGACCTTGCTTTGTGCACTGGTGCACAGTCATGTTGGAAGAGGAAGGGGCCCGCTCCAAACTGTTCCCACAAGGTTGGGAGCATGGAATTGTCCAAAATGTTTTGGTATCCTGAAGCATTCAATGTTCCTTTCACTGGAACTAAGGGGCCAAGCCCAGCTCCTGAAAAACAACCCCATACCATAATTCCTCCTCCACCAAATTTCACAGTTGGCACAATGCAATCTGAAATGTACCATTCTCCTGGCAACCTCCAAACCCAGACTCGTCCATCAGATTGCCAGATGGAAAAGCGTGATTCATCACTCCAGAGAACGCGTCTCCACTGCTCTAGAGGCCAGTGGCGGCGTGCTTTACACCATTGCATCCGACGCCTTGCATTGCACTTGGTGATGTGTGGCTTGGCTGCAGCTGCTCGGCCATGGAAACCCATTCCATGAAGCTCTCTGCGTACTGTACTTGGGCTAATCTGAAGGTCACATGAAGTTTGTAGCTCTGTAGCAATTGACTGTGCAGAAAGTCGGCGACCTCTTTGCACTATGCGCTTCAGCATCCGCTGACCCCTCTCCGTCACTTTACGTGGCCTACCACTTCGTGGCTGAGTTGCTGTTTTTCCCAAACGCTTCCATTTTGTTATAATAGAGCTGACAGTTGACTGTGGAATATTTAGGAGCGAGGAAATTTCACGACTGGATTTGTTGCACAAGTGGCATCCTATGACAGTTCCACGCTGGAATTCACTGAGCTCCTGAGAGCGGCCCATTCTTTCACAAATGTCTTGTTTCACAGTCTGCATGCCTGAGTGCTTGAATTTATACACCTGGGGCCAGGCCAAGTGATTAGAACACCTGATTCTGATCATTTGAATGGGTGAGCGAATACTTTTGGTAATATAGTGTATATGATACGCTGTAAGAAACAAATACAGAGTGACACATTGTAAAGGACTAAAGGACAACCATGAAATACAAAGTTAGAAAAGAAGTTTTTTTTATTCGAACAAGCAAATACATTGCACAATATAACAACCGAGAGATAAACTGTAAAGAAAAAAAAAACACTATGTTGAAAAAAATCATAAAAAATGTCATACTATAGTATGTCGAAAAAACGTCATAGTATAGTATGTTGAAAAAAATATCATGCTATAGTATCTCAAAAAAAGTATAGTATGTCAAAAAAAGTCATACTATAGTATATCGAAAAAATCATAAAAAATGTCATAGTATAATATGTCAAAAAAAATGCATAGTATAGTATGTCGAAAAAAGTCAAAAAATCTCATAGAATAGTATGTCGAAAAAAAACTCATAGTATAGAATGTCGAAAAAAATAATAAAAAATGTCATACTATAGTATGTTGACAAAACGTCACAGTATAGTATGTCGAAAAAAGTCATAAAAAATGTCATACTATAGTATGTTGACAAAACGTCACAGTATAGTATGTCGAAAAAAATAATAAAAATGTCATAGAATAGTATGTCGAAAAAAAACTCATAGTATAGAATGTCGAAAAAACCTCATGGTATAGTATGTCGACAAAAACGTAACAGTATAGTATGTCGAAAAAAATAATAAAAATGTCATAGAATAGTATGTTGAAAAAAACGTCATACTATGGTATGTCGAAAAAACCTCATAAAAAACGTCACAATATAGTATGTCGGAAAACCTAAAAAAAGTCATAGTATAGTATGTCGAAAAAAACTGATACTACAGTATATTGAAAAAAAATCATAAAAAATGTCATACTATAGTATGTCGACAAAAACGTCATAGTATAGCATGTGGGAAAAAATGTCATCATAGTATGTCGATAAAAACTCATAGTATAGTATCTCGAGAAAAATCATAAAAATGTCATAGAGTAGTATGTGCACTTTGCATCAGTCCTAACTGTGTGAATAGCTCAGCAAGCTGAGATATCCCAATACCTCTCCTTGTTCTCAGGTTTTAGGTTCAACTTTCTGATGGTGTCAGCTGAAGTTTTACTGTTCTTTCTTCCCGGTGAACATAACAACGAACACAACAACAAAAAGCTGCACTTTCAAGTTGAGGAGTATCTCAGTGAAATCACCTGTGGATATGGCTCAGTCTCAAATCAAGGGATCAAATCTAGAGCTCTGTGTTCTGAGAAGTTTCTCCGTTTCCTTCGCAGACTAAAGGCTAATTTATCTGTCTCTCCTTGAAAGGTGGACGTCTGAGAGCTGTCAACAGCTCCTCTTGGTTGCATAACGGACATCGGGGCAAAGTGCATGTTGAGCTCCAGCACCCACTTTTATGTCTTTTCCTCTCAGCTTGTGATGCAACAAATGGTCAGGTAGGGTTTGAAAGCAAAAAATAAAAACTACTTGGGTGAGACATGACATGAGTGTAGGCCTACAGAGAAAGACACAATCACAACAGTCAGGAGTGCGCAAACTGCCTCTAGGGGTGCGCGAGATGAAAAACGTAATGGCAGAGAAGTTATCTTCTAGCATCATGAAAAGTAATGACAGTATATAAATGCAATTTCTGTATGATTCCCATCATTTCGATCATTTTTATTGTCAGAATCACTGAATTTACGTATTTCTTGTGTGAATACAGCGAGCAACCATATATGGAGCGACGCGAGTTGAGGCAGCAGCGAGCCGAGCCGAGCCTTGGATTGCGCAGTCTCGCACAAACTAGGCTCGTGTCCTTGGCGCGTGCCTGTGGCTAACTCTCTGTATGGCATCAATATATTGGTTGTGTACATTTTTATCATGTGTCCTATCTTCCATAGCCTGTATTTCATATATGAGTGTAACATATTCAGTCTTGTTGATCTGATATTAAACCGCACTGAAAAACAAGGAGATGAGGCAGCCAGTACTTCTGCCTCATGGAAGAGGGCGCTAGTGAGCCACGGGTTCATGCTGTTGCTCTTCTTCTACGCTGAGTCAACTGTACCAGAGCCCGTCTACGGAGAGCCTTCCCACTCTCTATTAAGTCCCATTGTAACGAATTGTGGTTGCAGTTCCACCAGATTTCCACTGGGGGCGATCGCCATGAGTGCACCATGAATGGGACTCTATGGAACTAAACGGCTAAATGTGTCTCTTTCACCCGATTGTCGTTGAGAAATCTCAGATTTGATTGTAGGTTTTGCAAGTTCAACATGGGTTATAGGTAAAAAGTTGAATGAACGAGAACTTATGTCCTTTCGTTTTCTTACAGGTTGAGTTGTTGTTGCCCATAACACGCTAGCATTGTGCTAATGAACGCTGATTGGTCAGTGAATGACTGATTACGACCAGATCCCGCTTGACGGCATCGTGGCATCCGAAGCGGGACCAGAATGTTAAGACGGACTTTTTCGCCCAAGTTTTTTTTTTTTCGGCCCGGTCTTTTAAAACAACGAAACAGAAACTCTTCTAGCACGATTATTTACCCGTGTCAGCTGTGTTGTCCATGCCTCGAGAGAAATGAAGTGCAGAGCGCGAAAGCACCAAAGCAGTGGCTGAAGGATTGCCGTAAAGCAGTATCTGGTCGTACGATGTGTATGACGTCATTGACATTTTAAAATACTTTTTAAAGCAAAATAAGTGACTCTAAAAAATCTAACACCCAGCAATGTGTCATTTCTTTGCATCTCCTTTCAAATTCAATATTCAAATTACTGCACAAAAAATTATATCCTGAGAAAAGTGGATTTTGAGGGGTACTGCTCCATAGACCGCCATTCATTCTGCACTCGTCCTGAGAGCGCCCTCATATGGAACCAGAGTGGAACTGCAACCAGTTCAGAACCCGGAAGTTCAGTGAGAGTGGAACTTCTCCCCATATTAGACGTTCTCTGACTGTACTGTCGCGGTCCGTTTATTGGGAATTTTTCTAAAACATTAGTTTACCTGTCAGTACAAAATCACTAATAATACTAATAATAATAATGTTAATTATTATGACAAAGTCGAGTACTTTTTGAAATACCTGAGGCGTTTATTAAACTTTATTTAGATTTTGGATCCAAGCATTAACCGGAAGTAGTGAACAGGTGTCGGTTAATTAACCTGATTAACGTAACTTTGGTCTCAAGCTAACGTGTTGTTTGTCTTAAGATACAATATCTTGCGACGAGGAAATTTAAAAAATAAATAATTAAAATAGACATGAAGACACAGTTATGTCCAGGTACAGTAATGTCTAACTACCTGTTCGTGTTTACCTGTTAGCATCGAAGCTAATAGAGGAGTAGCTTGTGTTTTGCTAAAGTTAAGAAGAAATATTCTGCATCTTTGCACCTGCTTCATCTGAAATTAAACTGGTTTGAGTATGGATTCAATATTAATCGTAATAGTTTAATGTTATTTTATATTTTGAACGAAGTTGAAGAAATGTTAACATGTCCATACAGTACCAAGCCAAGACTTAAATTTATAAATATATTTAATAAATGATGTTCAGGAAAACCACCTGGAGGAAAACAGTCAGTGATGCAGTGAGTCTCCACCAGGACCAAGCCCTCAGCACAACCATGTTACTCCTGAAATCCTGCTCAGAGAAGACGGAGAGGTCAGAGACTTCAAGGTAAATCCTAACTAATAAGCAGACTAACACAGGATGAGTTAGGGTGGTTGTAACAGTTGACTGATTAGCAGCATTATATGTGCAGAGGATGTAAAGATGTGTGTACAGGTTAGAAGAATAGGTTATGATATTATTGTGGTTGTGAGTGAGTCTGTTTGTTTATCTTCAGTCCAGTTTCAGCGAGTTCAAGATTCTGATGGCTTGAGGGAAGAAACTGTTGAACAGTCTGGTTATGTGGGCCCAAATGCTCCAGTACTTTCCCCAGATGGAAGGAAGGAGAAGGGTGTGTGGTGTCATCCACAGTGCTATTGTGGATGCAGCATGTGCAGCATGTGGTGTAAATGTTTCATGATGTAAGGTTTCATGTTGTTGTTCTTCTCTCAACAGCTGGTAGTCTAGGCAAAAATGAAGGTGAACGTGATGATGTGTGCTGAGAGAGGATGCAGAGAGGTTGAATCAGCAGCAGTTTGTCTGTAGAGAGACTCTGACTGGACCATGTTACTGGGAGGTGGAGTGAAGAGATTTAAGGTCCTCAACAGAGCTGCACAAACTATTCTAATAGCACCAACAAGTAAAGATCAGTCCCTCTCCTGAATTATTTAGACAAATTAATAAACCAGCATCAACAGTTAGAAAAACATAAAGGTAATGTTTTAATGTGAAATAGGGACAATTAATGGCACTTTTAGGTTTTCCATAAGAATTATTGCAAGTTGTTATATGGTTTAGTTGCTTCTTCTCTTATTTATTATGTACTTTCTGTAACATAAGCTTTTGAAATGTCTGTCAAAATATAGATTTTATCATAACTTATGCAGATGTCTGAGTCTGTCCTTTGAATTTAATGAATACCTGCAGCATCACAGCAGCAGCAGAAACAAGTTCATCTTTAGTTGATCATTTGCTTCATTAGATTCAATAACAGATCAGTCAGGATCTGACATAATGTTATTTAACTTAACTCTCAGCATATAAAAGAGCTTCCTGATGTATACTGGTCTCACTTATCTCCAAAGGTATACATATTTTAGTGTAGTGGTCTTTTATGCTTCCTCGTTGAATTTCAGTGTTTTGCTTGATATGGCTGTCCTGTCTGAAACTTGTTGAACTTGTTGATTTCTCAGTGACCTCAGCAGTGTCTATCCTGTGAGTAGATGTATTGCAGTGCAGCTCTTAGGTTCCATTTTTTTTACAGTGCATCTGTTGGGCGCTAGCTGTAGTTCCTCGCTGTGGCCACCAGAGGGCAGTAAACACTAGAGAGAGTTGTATTATTTTGGATGTGGACAGTTGTAATTACTGACAGTGACCACTGGAGGGCAGTGATTAGATTAGATTATACTTTATTTATCCCACAGCGGGGAAATTCACACGTTACAGCAGCAGAACGTGTAATATACACACACACGGAAAATGAAAAATAGAAAGGCAGAAAAACACAATAACAAGGAAAAAAAAAACAATCGACAAAGGAATAAAGGAATAAGACACAAATATACAAACAGAACTATTGTAAGCAATATTGCGAAGTAAGTGGTAGAAAATAAATATAAATAACAGTGCAAGGTTCTGTACAAGATAAGAAAACTAAATATTGCAGTGTAATATGACCTGAAAAATTATATAAAAAATATTTCAAAGTAAGTGAAGTGATATAAATAATATAATATTGCAGGGGTGAAACAGTGACCACAGTGACTATAACCACATGATTTCAGGTAATGCAGGTGTTGTAAAGCCTGATAGTGGTCGGGATGAAGGACTTGCGGAACCTCTCCTTCTTACACCGAGGGTGTAACAGTCTGCTGCTGAAGGAGCTAGTCAGGGACCCTACAGTGTCGTGTAGGGGGTGAGAGGTGTTATTCATGATGTCAGCTTAGCTAACATCCTTCTCTCCCCCACTTCCTCCACAGAGTCCAGAGGACAGTCCAGGACAGAGCTGGCTCTCCTGATCAGTCTGTTGAGCCTGCTCCTGTCCCTGTCCGTGCTACCCCCTCTCCAGCAGACCACAGCGTAGAAGATAGCTGAGGCTACCACAGAGTCATAAAAGGTCTTTAAGAGAGTCCTGCAGACACCGAAGGACCTCAGTCTCCTCAGCAGGTGGAGGCGACTCTGGCCCTTCTTGTAGAGGGCCTGGGTGTTAACAGACCAGTCCAGTTTATTGTTTAGATGAACACCCAGGAATCTGTAGCTGTCCACCACCTCTATGTCCGATCCTTGGATGTTCATCGGTGTGAAAGGAGATGCTTTCCTCTGGAAGTTAACAATCATCTCCTTAGTCTTGCTGGTGTTAAGTTTTAGTTTAGTTTAGTTTATTCACCATACCACTGTTGAGACATTACAATAATCCAACAGGAATAAAAGAGACAGATGGGTAGAGTGAATGGGTCCCCCAAAGAAGCTAGAAAAGCTTATAGGTGGGGGCCCATGGTTCATGAAAAAGGTAGTGGTAGCTAAGCTGAAGCTGATTAAGCTCACTCCAGCTAACAAAGTCCCTGATGACCGTCCTGTATTCCAGATCGGTCCCCTCTGAAACACAGCCAACAACGACTGTGTCATCGGAGAACTTCTGGATGTGGCAATGTGAGGTGTTGTGGGTGAAGTCCGATGTGTAGAGAGTGAAGAGGAAAAGGGAGAGCACCGTACCCTGAGGGGCACCTGTGCTGCAGAGCACCACGTCAGACACACAGTGCTGAAGCCTCACATACTGTGGTCTGTTGGTGAGGTAGTCTGTAATCCATGCAGTCAGGTGTTGGTCTACTCCCATACTTTCCATCTTCACTCTGAGCAGAGACGGCTGGATGGTGTTAAAAGCACTGGAGAAGTCAAAAAACATGACCCTCACAGTGCTCCCGCTGTCCTCCAGGTGTAACAATGATCTGTGCTGCAGTTAGATCACTGCGTCTTCCACCCCAATCCCAGGCCGGTAAGCAAACTGCAGGGGGTCCAGCTGAGTGTCCACCATGGGTCGTAGGTGTTGCAGGATGATCTTCTCCATGGTCTTCATCAGATGAGAAGTCAAGGCAACAGGCCTGAAGTGATTAGGCTCCTTGGGGCGTGGCGTCTTTGGTACTGGAACCACACAGGAGGTCTTCCACAGGGCCGGGACTGTCACCAGGCTCAGGCTCAGATTGAATAAGTGCCTGACAACCCCACAGAGCTGGTCAGCACAGTCTTTGAGGAGTCTAGGGCTGGTGCCGTCCGGTCCCGGGGCCTTCCTTGCCTTTATCTTTTTTCGTGATCGTGATGGTTTCTCTGTTATTATTAAAGCGACGTCATGCAGTTCATCGTTTCACCGCGAGATGGAGGCAAATCTCCATCACAGGTCATTTTAATGTTGATTCATGTTTTAAATTGATTTCTACGATTTTAGAGAAGAAGGTTTTTACTCAAGAAGTTACAGTTAGTGACCAAACCAGAGAAAGTTAATTCTCTTGGTTTCCCTGTAATCTCATGCTCCACCAGACCAGTCCAGTAGGTGGCGGTAATGCACCTTTAAGGTGGTTTGCTAACCGCTATTTAACATCAGAAGAAGAAGAAACAGGAAGTAGTGAACAGGTGTCGGCTAATTAGTCTGATGTTAAGCTAACAACGCAGCTTGTGTCTCAAGCTAACGTGTCGTTTGTCCGAAAATAAAATAACTTGTGACTCTTTGAAGAGAAAATAAAAAAAACATAAATAGACTCGAAGACATCGACGTCGTTATGTCCAGGTACAGTAATATCCAGTTAAAGTTGTCTGGTGTTTAAGAGTAAGTTCAGAAAGCAGAGAAGCACACCGTCTGTATGTAAAATGAGGTTCTCAGCGACGTAAACAAAGCAGTCTGTCAGTTGTTTGTGTTACTTAATAGTATCACTGTGCTGTGAAAAACAGATCTTATCTGTAAATGCATAATTCCTTTTCTGTGTCCTTTTTACCAACAGATTGTCGGAATCCTGCTCACACGTTGGAGCTGGTGTTAAAATGAAAGAGTGAATGTTGTACTATGGAAAAGTGCAAGTGGATATCTAAGTATATCACCCACTCTCCAACATTGTCAAAATGAGTCAAATGTTTATACGTTCTCACGTCTTTACATGTATGTCCATAGGTTTTCATAGAATGTGACCACAACAGGTCAAAATCTTATCTATCACAAAAAAATAAATGAGTTTTTGAAATATGCCAAGGCCACTTTGTGATGTCAGTTTAAAGAACTGTTATGAATAAAGTACGGGAGGGTGATGACTCAATATTGTCTGTCATCTTTCACTGGAAGCACATCAGGGTGATTTTGGGATATTATGACACAGTTTTTAAACAAAGTATGAAATATTTTTAATACCTATCTGTAAGAAGACAAATATAAAAACACATGTACAATATGCAGAGGTGCCAAAAGTACACACATTCTTTACTCAGTTGGAAGAACAGACACTTGTGTAAAATCAGACTCATAAAGTAACTCAATTGATTCAAATTCATTTAGATAGACAACTTTATTACTCAAGTAGTAGTATTAAAACATTTTAATTTCATATATAGAATATATTTTGCAAAGAGGACGAGAGGGAGAAAGATAGGTTAGTTGTATAATTTACAAATTGTATTCATGGAGGCGGTGGTAATTGGCCCTCAGTCTTTCTTCACGTCGACGATTTAACGTTGGAACTTCAAAGGGTAATCACAAATATATATATATAGATATATATATATAGATATATAGATAGATATATATATAGATAGATACTTTATTAATACCGAGGGAAATTCAAGCATCCAGTAGCAGTAACATACATTGAACAGACAATACAAAAGCTATATTAAAAAATAGAAAGTAACTGGAAATGAAATGTTTTATACAACTATAAACTATGTTAAAAATAAAAAGTGACCAGTAGAAGTAGAAGTTTTTTTTATTTTTTTATAAATATGAGAGCTACAGATGGGGAGGAATGTGTGCAATTAAATTAAATTAGTTTGTAAACAGATGAATGAAATTAAAAAAATGAATGAAAATCACAGTCACCACATGTAGCAGAGGTGGACAGACAATAAATATATATAAATATATATATATATATATGTATGTTTCTAATAATATTATAATACCCTGCTCTGTATTTTGGACAGTTTTAGTCAGCTCTTTAAGTAGTGTAATTACTGTAGCCTTACCTCTTTGGGAATTTTAAAGAAACTTTTTTGTTTTCCCTGGTTTGTACAGCCATATACTGCACAAAACCTTGGCATTGTCCTGCCACCCATCTGCTAACCTCCTATTGGTTGCGTTCTCCTAATTAAACTTGGAGTTAAAATCCATAGAAGCTAAATTACAAATGTTTTGCAGCTGGCACATTCGGGTGACGTCTGCACTTGCAATCACTGCGATAAACGGAAACACCTGACGCGTAGCCAATCAGGAGAGGGAGGAAGGGCACGAGTTAAACGGGGACCAATCGCAGCTCGACACGTCATACTTCCTGTCCACCGTTCACTCTTCATATACCCCTCTCGCTCGGCTTCAGATGCTCTTTAGACAGCGTTGTAGTCGGAACGTTGTTTTATGAAGACTAGATATAGCAGGTAAGTGCTTCAACTTATGCCAGAAGTCCTTTATTTTACGATACGTGTCTGTTTGGCAGCGTGGCTTTCCGTTTATGTGAAAGCTGTGCATGACGCTGCTCCTCACCTGTGACCGTCGAGCAGCCCAGTCTTCGTGGCCTGCAGTTATCCACTTCAACCTGATTTTTGCAATCTTTTAAGCTGACAATTTTGTTTGGTAAACTAAAGTAACATGCGTCACCTGAATGTTGTATTAGATTACATGTATGATGTTCTTCCTGCTTCTGTGTTGCCTTGAGACAACTTTATTGTTAAATCAATAAAATTGCCATTGATTAACATGGTGTCTGCAGCTGTGAAGCTCAATTTCTGGGATTATCTCCAATGTGTTTCTTGCATTACTAATGAGTCCTTTCACTGCAGGTAAGCACAGGTGTCGTGCATTTAAGAGGTCCTGCTTCCCTGCCATGTGTCACAGATCTACCATTAACGCATGCAGTGCTCTTATTGAACAGGCAGTTTTAGTCTTGCCTGTTGTGTTTTTAACTCTGTGTTTAGGTTTCCATCATGGCTTCCAGAGAAGATCCGAGAGCAGTGACTTTCAGCCTGTCCTTACCAGATGAGGTAAAATTGTGTCCCTCTCTGAATCATGTTGAAAATGGACATATCTTTTAGCATCACTTACTGGACACTGTCATTACCATGTGTGATTTTCATTTATTTCATTCAACTGTTTTCAACTAATTTAATTGCACAGTCCTCTCCATTTGTAGCCCTCATAGTTATAAAAAACCTACTTCTACTGGTAACTTTATATTTTTAACATAGTTTATAGTTGTATAAAACACTTTATTTCTAGTTACTTTCTATTTTTTTTATATAGTGTCTTGTATGTCCAATGTTACTGCTACCGGATGCTTGAATTTCCCTCGGGATTAATAAAGTATCTATGTTTTGTGTCAACTACTTTCTTGTGCGTTTCAGCGTCGCCTTGAAGTCTGAAATCTGTAAACTAAACATTGTCCAGGTGCTGATCGCGGCTCAGGTAGGGGCAAAGTTTTCAAAGTGTTTCAGTTTTGATTGCCTAAACGATATCAGCCGAGTTACAAAGTTGTCTTCTGTCAGGTGAGCTTGGTGTCCCCCATGATCAGTGGCGGACTGTTTTACACCTGGTGATCATCATCGCAGGAAGAAGAACTGAAGTGTGGTCTGGCTTTGAGGTGAGTAAAGACTGCAGAGAAGTGTTGTCCAGAATCATTTTATATTTGAAAGTGCTGCCTTTTTCATTAATGATTGCAATTGTCTGTACCTCATTGTAGGCTCTGAGTGTAAAGTGCCTGGGAGAACTGGACGGAGGCCCTTGTATGTAAGTCCATTAAGAAACTACTCTGTCATTTTTGAATGTTTTAATTGTTCAAACCCAAAATAAAATTTCAGTATCCAACATATATAATTTAGTATTATTGCAGAGTACATTTGGCATCAATGGTAAACAAATTGAAGCTCTTAAAAGTAACGCTAATGGTTAAAAAGTAAACTTGAATGTTACATGGTAACAAACAATTGAGATGTTTCACTGAAACCACAACCATCTGCCTTTAGCTGGCAAATTTTCATAGTGTTGACTGTCTGACAGTGTTTCCCCTCAAGATCTGTTGTATCTGGGGGACCAAAAGCAAATGTTAGCATTGATTGAGTGTGTAATGCTATGCTAAAGTTAATGTCAAGTGTTTGGAGATGTTACCTTTTCAATGTTTCTAATTCCAGGGTCTGCTCCTTTTGATTAGTGTGACATTGTAAAGAGCTAACAATGTGTAGTGGTGTGTTTCCACTGAAGGTCTGTAAAGAAAGCAATGTGTTTTATTTGTAATGTTTAGAAAGTCAATAAATGTCATGTGTGAAGGTTGCGACAGTCTCAGTGAATTTTTTCAGTTGCTAGGCAGTGGTGCAGAACCTATCTTCTATCTTCTATCTTCTATCTTCTATCTTCTATCTTCTATCTTCTATCTTCTATCTTCTATCTTCTATCTTCTATCTTCTATCTTCTATCTTCTATCTTCTATCTTCTATCTTCTATCTTCTATCTTCTATCTTCTATCTTCTATCTTCTATCTTCTATCTTCTATCTTCTATCTTCTATCTTCTATCTTCTATCTTCTATCGGCCTCCATAAGCCCACTCATTCCCTATGGGGAATTTCCAAAAAATGATGCTGTGGTAGCACACCTGCAGCCACTACTACTGACCTTGATGTTTACAAAAGACAGTGAAGTACACTGATCAAACACATTACTCTGCTTTATTCCATATACACAATGAACCCATGTGGATGCAGTCACATCAGCTCCATTGACATGTACAAACAGGGCTTCTCCAGACACCTCATCTCTTTGACCACAGCTGAATGAAGTGCAGTCAACCCTGCATACACAAAGGACACCATTAAATCACCTCAATGACATCAACAAGTTCAGTGTTACAAACAAAACACTCACCATCATAGTTGAACATTTCTATGACTTTCCCAGTCATGCCCTTGCAAATGACAACACATTGAAGCCAAGATTACCCATTGCAAGTTACTGATTAACAAGTCACATAACCACAACATAACAGTCAAACATGCAAAGTAAAGTCTTTAAAAGAGTTATCTATCCACTAAGTACACAAACTTATTCCTATAATACTCTTTTAGTACTTTAAAGGCAGTACAAGTGGAAAACTGTTTACTGTAGTACTTGTGTATTTTTTTACTGCAGGTACATTTCACTGTACTATGTATAACTGTGCATGTGACAAATAAAACCCATCTATCTAAACTAATTTTAGATTACACTGATAATAAAAAAAGATTGTAAATGACTCAAAGGCTATTTGTTGCATTCTTTCATCTAAATATAATAAACATTTCTGATCTTATTGTTAGAGACAGTGTTACCTTTACACAAGACACTTCTCCTCCTATATGTACTTCTGTTTAAAGGATCAGCTCACCTGAAGGCTACAAACATGACCTTTCTCAGCACATGCAGGGGAGAGAAGTCTCTGGTGTTGATCTGAGCTCCATGCAACATCAGGTGCTGATTGGTTGCCACGGCAGTCTGCACACAAAAGCAGAGTACGGCTTAGACTAGCTGAAATAAAAATCCACATTTACAGCTACTGGGCCTAAGCTTCCGTACCTGTTCTTTTAGATCCAGGGAGGCCCGTCTACCTTGAGCCACTGCTATGTGGAGAAACCTGCAAGACAAAATTGACAGCTCAAAAACAGATATGCATGACAGTGCTTTGGTTGACTTCATTACGATTTAGTCCAATGCATCAACAGTATACTCTAATAATACGTTTTATTTAGAAAGGTGCCCAAGGACACTGTACAAATTAAGTATAGGCAAGGAATGACATGACATGGATACACGGTACATAGAATGGCGAGGAACATAAAACACACAATAGTACACTGAGCACAAAAAGATGCGTTTTAAAAGTGGGCATTCCACAGTTTGGGGACTGCTAAAGGACATGTGTCTGTAGAGCAGAAAGTAAGGAGATCTGATGGTGTAGGGATTTATAGACTAAGAGAAGGATTTTGTAGTGGACAGGAAGCCAATGCAGATGCTGGAGGATGGGAGTAATGTGATCCCAGGACCTGGTGAGTAGCCTTGCAGCAAAATTTTAGACATACTGCAGCCTGTTTAGACTTTTAGCCAGAATGCCATACAAAATAAAAGAACCCACCATGCAGTCAGTGTTTACCGTTAAATAATTACTATACAAATTAAAGTCTGAGGTGTCTCAACTATCGCAATCTTTTCATAATTAACTACTTTATTTTGAAGGAAAGGTTTTGTAAACTATGGCAGTAACAATTATTCCTTCAAAGTAGTTCTATCTTCTTGCATAAGCCCATTCATTCTCTATGGGGAATATCCCAAAAATATACAGCTGCCATGTGTAAATGACACATTAGTCAATAAAGGGGAGAAAACCATTACAAACACAATGAACCTTAATGGCATAGGAAGCAGCAGAGTGTGGATGCAGTCACGTCAGCTCCATCAACATGTACGAACAGGGCTTGTCCAGACACCTCATCTCTTTGACCACAGCAGAATGAAGAGGAGTCAAGCCTGCGTACACAAAGGACACCGTTAAATCGCCTCAATGACAACTTCACTGTTTCAAACTAAACACTCACCATCATAGTTCAACATTTCTAAGTCCATGGCTTTCCCAGTCAGGCTCTGCACAAGCAACAACACATTACAAGTTACCTAAGTCAATACAACAGTCAGACATGTAAAGTCTTTAAAGGAAATATAAAACAGTTATCTGTTCACTAAGTACATCAACTCATTTCTATTAAAATCTTTTACTAATTTAAAGGCAGTTGAAGTGAAAAACAAAAATACTTTTGGATTACACTGTTAAGAAAAAAACAACTGTAAATGCCTCAAACCAAAACCTATTTGTAGCAATCATTCATCTAAATAAATAATATACTTCTGATGTTAGTGTTACCTTTAGATAACACACTTCTATCTTTTCTTTAAAAGCTGAACTAAACAACAATCTCAACACACCTGAAGACTAGACAAATGACCTTTCTGAGTGTGCAGGGGAGAGCCACCCCAGAAGTCTCTGGTGTTGATCTGAGCTCCGTGCGACAGCAGGTCCTGGAGAATCAGGTGCTGATTGGTGGCCGCGGCAGTCTGCGCACAGAGACAGAGTACAGCTTAGATTGGGAGAAGAAAAAAAAACAACCTTTACACATTTACAACTACTAGGCATGAGCATCCGTACCTGTCCGTTGGGTTCCTTTAAATCCAGAGAGCCGCAGCCAGCACATAAGCCGTAGCCCATCTACCTTGAGCCACTGCTATGTGGAGAAACCTGCAAGACAAAATGGACAGCTCAAAAACAGATATGCATGAAAATGACAGTGCTTTACTTGACTACAGTTTAATCTAATGCGTCGACAGTATAATCTAAAATAAAAACACCCACCATGCAGTCAAACACTCAGTGTTTACCATTAAATAATTAGTATTTAACTGCTATACAAATTAAAGTCTGAGGTGTCTCGACTATCGCAATCTTTTCATAATTAACTACTTTATTTTGAAGGAAAGGTTTTGTAAACTATGGCAGTAACAATTATTCCTTCAAAGTAGTTCTATCTTCTTGCATAAGCCCATTCATCCTCAATGGGGAATATCCAAAAATATTAATACCACTACTGACCTTGATGTTTACAATTGACAGTGAAGGAGCAAGAGGACGCCTGAAATGAAGGCAGGTCAGGTGTGCCGCTGCATGGTTGGACTGAAAACCTGCAGCAGCCCTTTCACGGATCAGTTTGACACCTGTGATTTAGAGGATTCGTCAACGTCCACAAAATTCTAATTAATCTGAAAAATGACTGAACTCAGTCTAAATGACATGAACAGCTACAAACAAACAGGAGGACGACGTTCCATATGGAGTCAACCAGGAGTTCCCGCCTCAGACGTTGATCATTTGTTCCTGTTGAAGAGTTAACACATGTGATAGAAAGTCCAAAATATTAGAGACGCCGTTTATCTAATTATAGCTGCTTTTACAGACGGAGCCTCAACATTTTAATTTATAGACCGAGTATTGATTTAAACACTCCATCTACATTATTCTTCTCATTTACAGACAGATACAAACTTGATGTTCAAGTTCCTGTCAGATTTAACTCTGACATGACTGTATGTAGACAGCTGTTTGATTTTTATATTTCTGCTGCATCACTTTTAAATAAACGTTCATCTTATCTGAAATAATCACCCCGTGTCTCTATAATTTTGAGATGATCAGTAATAGACTGAACTGTCAGGACATTTGTTTCTGCAGTGATCAGATCAGACACTTTACTTGTTAGTTTTATTGTTGATAAAACACAGAAAGTCTGCTTTAAATCAACATTTATTTCGTCAGTTTATCATTTCTCTAAACGCAGGTGGATTTCACCAACGTCTCTGAAATGTCCGATTTGTCCTGAACGCAGCGGAGCAGCAACACGTTGCCTCTGTCCGTGTGTTGGTTTAATGTTTCTACAGTGAGTTGACCAACTGTCAGTCAGTTCAGTGACTTAGTGGTGAACACTGAGACTGAGAGGAAGCAGCAGGTCAGTCTGCAGAGTCTGCTTTTACTCTTTAACGAGTCAATTCAACAGTCAGAGGCAGGAGGACGCTCGCTGCTCTGAAAACAGACTCACCTGCGCAGGTGAACGCAGCCCGTTCATCAACACAAACACTGCAAACAAACAAACCGACACCAGAGTAAAGGAGAAGAACGAGAGAAGAAGCCACGACGCTGAGACTGAAACATCCAGAGAAGAGGAGGAGTGATGAAGCTCAGATCAGGGCTGTAGTCAAGACCGAGTCCAGGACAGAAAAAACAAGTCGTATGCATGATGACAGTATCAAGACTATAATTTTTGGTTATTATTAGTTGATCTAAAAGCAAAAACAGTGTCACAACTCCCAGGATTTTTAAGTATAACCACTCCCCTTGATATCATCTAATCCAGGGGTCCCCAAACTTTTTTCGGTGAGGGCCACATCAGCTTTCCTTTCTGTGATGGGGGGCCGGGGTTAGTCTATGACAGGAAATGATATGGGCCAAAGTGACAACCAGTGTTATTGTGGAGATTATAATGATCATTTGTTGCAGCTGCCCTTCGCTGTAACAATGAGGTGATGTGATTTTGTAACATGTACAGGTTAATTAACAATCAGTAGGTATTTACAGGTAGTTAATATTAATACAGAATAATAATAAAAATCAGGCGAAGTATTCTTATCTAGGTGAGCTGAGGCCACAGTTTCCAATGATTCACACACCACGTTGAATCCAGTTCCACAAACAACAACATCAAAAAACAAAGTCAGTCAAGACTGAAAGGCTCTAAGAAAGAGAGGAAGCATGTGGACAAATTAGTGATGGAGAAACCAAAGCTTTCTGAGCCACTGAATCAGTCTGAAGCAGTTGTGTTGAAATGGTTCAAGTGTGTCGATTAATGGACCAACTACCTCTCCAACAGGCCGCAGTATGTGAGACTTCACGACTGTGTGTCTGATGTGGTAGTCTGCAGCACGGGGGCAGCGTAGGGTACTGTGCTCTCTCCCTTCCTCTTCACCCTGAACACATCGGACTTCAGACACAACACTGACAGCTCCAGAAGTTTCTCTTTCTGATGATACAGCCATTGTCGGGCGTGTGTCTCAGGGAAACGATCTGGAGTCACCTGGAGGTCATCGCCAACTTTGTGGACTGTGTGCTCTGAACCACCTGCACATCAACGCCAGCAAGACAAAGGAGGTGGTGACTGACTTCAGCAGGAAACCACTACTCACTGCACCGGTGAACATTCAGGGCTTGGACATGGAGGTCGTGGAGGATTACAAGTACCTGGGTGTTCACCTGAACAACAAACTGGACTGGACACACAACACAAACGCCCTGTACAAGAAGGGCCAAAGTCGTCTCCACCTGCTTAGACGACCGAGGTCCTTTGGAGTGTGCAGGACACTGCTCAGGACTTTCTACGACTCTGTGGTGGCTTCTGCCATCTTGTATGCAGTTGTCTGCTGGAGCAGTGGGAGCTCAGAGAGGGACAGGAAGAGACTCAACAAGCTGGTCAGACGGGCCGGCTCTGTCCTGGACTGCTCTCTGGACTGCATCAGACTGTTTCAGACCTCAGCAGCTCCTTCAGCAGCAGACTGCTGCATCCACGCTGCAAGAAGGAACGCTACCGCAGGTGCTTCATCCCAACTGCCATCAGGCTGTACAACACCAGCCTGAGTCAATAAGAACTGTCTTTTTGCACAAACCACTTCCTCACCATCTTATAGTTTTTTCAAAGTTTTAGCAATTATTTATTTGTAAACCGGAGTAGGGAGGAGTCAGGGGGAGGAGTGCTTTATGAATTCTTCGCTGCCGCACCAGGAAATCTGTGTGGGTTCAGTAAAAACTACAGTGGCTGGGAAGTGCAAAACAACATTACAAAATGTGAAACTCTTTCACAAAGCTTGAGATAAATTTACATTTTAGGAAACATTTTTACTTATCATAAAACAAAATGACATTGCCATAACACATTTACAAGTCCCGAAACACAATTACATTTCAGAAAACAAATTAACAAGACGCACTTTTACACTTTAACACTTTTACAAATGCTGAAACAAATTTACAAGCGGCAAAAAACTTTTACAATTCCCGAATCAAATTTACAACCATCAACCGGAAAGGGAAAGTACCAACTCTGGGGTTGAACCGGATGTGATTAACGGGAGCAGGAGTTGGCGATGATCCAAGATGGATAGTGATCAAGTTATGTTTTGCCCGTTTCTGTTCGTTCTTTGTTGCTGTTGTCATCGGTTCACCTAAATGTGCAGTTGCTTTTGTTAAGAGGTTTTTTTAATGTTAAAGTATGTGAGCATGTGTTTTCTCATTAACTTGTTTTTGATCCATGATTCTCAAACTGTGGTCTGTTTAAAAATAAACAAGTATTTCAAGAGATTTTGTTCTCTGTAATACAAAATGCAATAAATACTCATTACTTTGCTTTATTTTTTATTCATATATTTCCCACTTTGAAATAATGAAGCTGTGGGTGACAAATTCAGACACTTTCTGTGCATGTTCCACCATTACAATTAACCTCTCAATTTCTTTTAGTTTTAGATACAGTTCAGTGTCAGACTGCCAGTACTCTGGCTTCTGTAAATGATTGTGCTCCATGGCTAAGTCCAAGTACTCCTGCATGTTTGCGTCCCCACATGGAGCTCATTGAGCTCACTCGATCACTGTCCATCTTGGATCACCGTCAACTCCCACTCCACTTAATCACTTCCGGTCCAACCCCGGAGTTGGTACATTACCTTTCCAGTTGATGGTTGTAAATTTGTTTCGGCGTTTGTAAAAGTGTCTCGTGTCTTGTTAATTTGTTTTCTGAAATGTAATTTTGTTTCGGGACTTGTAAATGTGTTATGGCAATGTCATTTTGTTTTATGATATGTAAAAATGTTTCCTAAAATGTAAATTTATCTCAAGCTTTATAAGTGTTTCACATTTTGTAATGTTGGTTTGCACTCCCCCGTAGGGGGGATATAACAGTTTTAAACAGTAATGTAATATACTATACCTATATGGTGTCATTGGTTGCCTGGTTCCTGTTCTTTTATGTGAAGTCCTGGAAATCATCATGGCTGTGTCCCCTCTCGATGTTCTGGACCGATAAAAGGAGGAGGTTAGAACAAAACTGACTAACATTTACTAATGTCACTATATTACTATCTGTTACTCTACTATTATAAAAGAAGTCATAAAGTCATAGTATAGTATGTTGAAAGAAAGTTAACATTTTAGTAAAAGTGAGGCAAACACAAAGAGACATGAAGACAACTATTGCTGCTTGATAAAGGACAACCAGAGTCTCTGGTCCACCTGGTTATGTTACAAGCTTAAAGGCAAATGTTTTCACATTCTTCAAACTTTCTTCAGCTCTGGTATTCTTTCAACTTTAGTCTTCCATCACTTAGCAATAGCTGTCTTCATGTGTCTTTAGTTGTGGTTGAACTGGTGGTGGGGGACAGTCTGGCCTTTATTACTATAGTGGTCTGAATGGGTATCAAGGAATTTTAATATATAAATGTGAAGTTGCAAAGAAAAAGTTTTGACATTGGACCTTCACATAAAAAAATAAAAATTAAAGAGACATCAAGACAGCTATTGATTAAAGGACTGAAGTTGTGACAAGGTTTTGTTGAGTGAATACCAGAGTCTCTGGTCTACCTGGTTATGTTACGAGCATAAAAGTAATAATAAAACTTTCAACAAAATGTCACAACTTCAGTCTTTCATCAAGTAGCAGTGGCTGTCTTGATGTCTCTTTAATTGTGGTTTCCTGTGTTGTTAGTTGATTTTCATCCTCACATTTACAGCTGGTGGTGGGGGACTAAACTTCTTCACTAAACTGGTTTGAATGGGTATCAATGAATTTTAATCTGGGACTTTTATTAAATGATTTCATTGATAAATGTTTGATTTGAAGGATTTTCAGGTTAACTCAGAGAAATAAACATTCACATTCAGTCTCATTCACTCGTAAATTCAAATTACCCAAATGTTTGTTCCATGTGCTCCATCCACACCTGTCCAGGTAGAAGGCCAGACTGACAAACAGGAAATAGAAGATCCCAATGTGATTTACAGAAGGGGGAGCTGGACTGTACCAAGTTGTAGAAGGGGTGTTTGGTAGTTGTAAACCATAATCATATATCAAAATGTCCATTACATGCATTCATACAATTTCAGCATCTAGTTTGAAAATCATAAGATGTCATTAAGATGTCAGCCTGTAGGTAAAAGTTAGATGGTGATGGAAAGATGTTTTATTTCATTAATGATGATCATTTTCTACTTGCTTGTGTTGGCAATCTGTATTTGGGCGTCTGTGAAATCACAGAAGATGGAGGAAAACACACATGGAAGTAGGATGACGTTTCCTTGCTTGCTGGTGGGAGTCTTCACGATGACAGGTGAGTTTCTTCAGTTTCTGTTACATAATCCAAAGAAAAATGCAAAACATATGTTTTATTTTCTGTGGCAGCTACTTCTTCTCAGATTTTACACCTCTCCAAATCATCGACTCCTGACTCAGATGAATGATTCTTCCTCCAAAACTTCACCACACCTTAGTGACACGGTGAACGACAAACATCGTTTTAAAGCCTCAGACTGATGTTTCACCACAAAACCTGGCTGCTGCTGAAATCATCTTTTACAACAGGTACAAAATATTATGAACAATCCAGGTAAAAAATAAATGATAAACAATTTATTCTTTAGTTTGATAAAAAAAAAAAAAAAGCTTTTATTTTCCCCACAAACATTAAATCACATTTTAATACAGTTTCCTGTTAGGCCTCACGGTGGAAGTATAGTTAATCATTTAATAAAAATAAATCTGTCCAATGAAAGTGACTTTTAGTTTCTCTACTGTTTCTGGGGTGACTGTGCTGACCTGGAGTCAGAAATGTTCTCTGAGCTCTGAGGAAAGGTACAGTATGAGAAGTTGATGGAGTCAGACGACGACGTATCTTCAGTTTTCATCTGGAGACACATCTGAAAAGAAAAAAAGATGGAAGATACATTCTGGATTTACTGTGTGTGTAGAAACATATACACACACATATATACATACATACGTACGTACACACGCATACATACATATATACGTACACACACACATACACACAAACGCATACACATATATACACACATAAAAATATATTATATATATATATTTATTTATATTCTGCTGCAACATACCTCCACCTCTACTGAATATACTATGATGTCTGGAGACTCAACATGAGATACAAACACAAGCCAGTGTCTCAGTGATAAATGGTAAATGGCCTTGCTTTTATATAGCGCTTTTCTACATATTGGTACTCAAAGAGCTTTACAGTCACAGACACATCTACCCATTCGCTCACACAAGCACACACACATTCACACACCAGTGCCACGCACTGGGAGCAACTGGGGGTTCAGTGTCTTGCTCACGGACACTTCGGCATGTGGCACATTCCGGTCTACCTACTGAGCAACAGCCGCCCAATGCTACCATGATGCTACCATGTTGGTGTCAGGCAGGTTTCCAATCACAGTCACTCTGCTACGATTCAAGGATCAGCTCTACACCCACAGGTGACAAATCAAGATGGCGGCGCGCATGGACGCAGCGGCTCCAGTCAGCTCTGGGTTTGTTTTCTCCGTCTTTGTTTTATTCCAAGAGAGAAGAAGACGCGACTCTGAGTGAAGCACCAGCCAAGAACAAATAAATAACAATTGAAAGAGCTACACCTGCTCTTAATCGGTTCAATGAACTCAGGTGACCGGAAGTAATTGTGTGTGGTGGAAACAAAGAAAAACTATAAGGATCACTGCCCTCTAGTGGACACAGTCCTAACTACAACTGTCCTTATTTTAAATTAATTATTATTATTTTTTTTTACTTATTGGTCACATACTCCTGATTAAATAGTTTGATGTCCTGAGCAGAAAAAAAAAAAAAAAACAAAAAAAAAAAAACAACAACCAGAAACTGTCCTTTAACTGCGGTAGATGGATTTTGCTTTAACAGAGAAACATACCAGTCAGTATCAAGATTATTTCCCCCCTCCAAATAAATAAAGCGACTCCAGGCAAGAGAAGGTGTTAGAGAGTGAAATACTTTACCTTCAGCAGGAGAAAAGAAGCCACAACTGTAAAACAACTAGAGGGAGAGGAGGAGACATGAAGATCAAATAAATATTCTGTAAAGAGTCACAAATGAAGTCAGATCTGATCATAAACTTTGAAAAACATGACTTAAACAACTTCTACATTATTCTGATGTATTATCATATTTAGTAAATATATAATCTAAGTCTTCGGATGAAAACAGTCTGATTTTTTAAATTTTATTTTAATTTTTTATTAATGAACAAACTGACTCCCCGTGAGTAAAACCCTTCTCCCATCAAACCTCAGAAACTTATTAAAAACATGAACGAGTTGTGACGGAGACTTAGCTCCCTCTGGTGGAGAAACGATGAACTGCAGGACGTCAGTTTAATAGACACAGAACTATAACGATCACTGCCCTCTAGTGGACACAGTCAGCAACTACAACTGTCATCAGTTTAATTTATCTTTTTTTATTATTTATTGGTCGCGGACTCCTGATTATTAAATAGTTTGATGTTCAGAGCAAAATAAATAAATGAATAAATAAAGAACTAGTTGCTGACAGTGGTAGTCAGTAACTACAACTGTCATTTTTTATTTTATTGTTATTATTATTTATTTATTGGTCACATACTCCTGATTATTAAATAGTTTAGGCTCAGAGAAAAGACAAAAATCCAAAATTCTCCTTTAATTGTAGTAGATGGCTTTTTGCTTTAACAGAGAAATACGTCAGTCGGTATCAAGTTTTTTTATTCCAGTGAAAGCGTCTCACCTCCAAAGAAATAAAGCGAAAGAAGATGTTAGAGAGTGAAACAGCCAGAGGAAAGAAGACACAGCTGTAAAACAACCAGAGGGAGAGGAGGAGTGATTAAGCTCAAATAAATATTCTGATAAACGTCACAAATTGAGTTAGACCTGATCATAAACTTTGAAAACATGGTTTAAACATCAGTCACAGTCAGTAACTACAACTGTCCGCATCAAATAATACTAATATTCACACTGTAACACATCTACTGCAGTATTTTAGCTCATATGTTCATCAGTCTGATAATGACACTACATGTGAACACATATTATTTGATAGACTGAATGATTAGTGTCACTGCCCTCTGGTGGCCACATAGAGGAACTACAGCTAAACAGTCCGCTGTAAAAAATGACAACAAGCAAATGCACTATTGAAAAAAAATCAAGAACAGGAGCTACACTCTACATAAAACTACAACTAAATACACTGTAAACAAGAAAATAAATTAATACCAAGGAGATACACTGCAAAAAAATAATGATTGACTGTAAATAATGATTACAATATACCCTAACTTAAGTACAAACCAGGAAACGAACAGCAACAAATAAATAACAGCAGGAGTTACACCTGATATGAAACGGTTTAATGAACACAGTTGACAAGACGTGATTTTAAATGGCATAAACTTAGAGAAACTATGATTATCAATGTCCTCTTACAGCTGCCATTTTTTTATTTATTGGTCACACTGTCCTAAAGTCTCCTTCAAATGCCGTAGATGAACAGAGAAACATGTCAGTGGAAATCAAATTTATTTATTCCAATGAAAATGTCTCACCTCCACAGAGATAAAGTGACACCAGACAAGAGAAGAAGGAGCTCCAAAGCTTTAACAGAGAAACACGTCAGTCTGTATCAAGTAAGAAGATGTTAGAGAGTGAAATACTTTACCTTCAGCTGGAGAAAAGAAGCCACGACTGTGAAACAATCAGGGGAAGAGGAGGAGTGATGAAGATCAAATAAATATTCTGTGAATAGTCACAAATGGAGTTAGACCTGCTTCCTACTTCTACAGTGATGAGTGTTCACAGCCCTCTGGTGGTCACACAGAGGAACTGCAGCTACACAACACTGTAAAAAATGACAACAAGCAAATCTGCTATTTAAAAAGTGATCACCAGGAAATAAAATGTAAAAATCGAGTATATAGAGGAGATACTTCATAAAAAAAGGACAACAAGCAAACAAGCCTAAAAAATGTCAGTGAGTTACACTGTAAAAAATGACAATCAAACTTAAAAAAAAAAAAAAAAAGACTACCAGGATATTATGAATGTGTCTCTTATATGTATCTTGTATGTGTCCGTTTTTACAGTGCAATGAGACAGGATACAAGATACACTGTAAAAACAGAAAACCGGGAGAGTCACTGTAAAAAATGACAATCAGGAAGTGTACTGTAAATAAACTGACAACCAGATAAACTGTAGAGGCCAATGATGAACATGATGGACTGAAACAGCATCCAGGAAACTACACAACCCAGAAACAGAAGAGATGGACCAATCGGAAAACTGAGCGAACGCATACAAGAACAGCCATGCAAGATGCCCAGGGAACAGTTATAGGAGTTAGATGTCTTGCTTGCTTCTTCAGGCATGAATGTAGGGGAGGATTCAAAACCTGTTTGTTCCTGTTTTAACATTCATAGATGTTTTTGTCATAAATAATGTATTTAATACAATAGCCAGTAGCTTAAATCACCTGAATCTTTATTGAACACTCACTGAGTCCATTCTGCAGGTGTACATTCATTTCTTAGAACAGTTATTATATTTGCAGATGATAAAAGTGTATTAAGTTTTATAGAAAAGGCTTTTGACACAAAGTTTCTCAGTCGTGAACTGGTTTACAGTCAGTGAGGTATTATAATGAAGTAATTGTAATAAAGTGTCAGAGAATATGACCATTATATTGCATAAATGTGAAGTATCACAGAGTAACAGGTAATTCTTCTCTGCCTTGACTGAAACTGGAATAAAAACAGTTATCACTAAATAAAACTAAAAACTAAAAATCCATTAGACCAACTCTTATGGTGCCAGTTATAAATATGAGCTCCATAACAGAATAATCTGCAGTAGCTTAAGTATTAACAAACACTGGTGAAACTCTTTGTTGTCTTGATCATCATCTAAAAAGCATGAAGCCCTAATGGAGCAATCAGAGTTTGTCTAAATTAGTGTCACCACAACCAACCAACATTTCACCCAATGTTCAACAGATGTAAACAATGATTCCCTGACTGATGAAGATCACGCCACCACCTGACTGACGGCTGCTTCACCATATTTCAAAGTGCTTGTTTTTCAGAAAGGGGGTTTTGTTCACGATGTTGTTGTCAAAGAGTCTAGAAAAACAACAAAGCAGAGAGCAGACGTCACTCAGGACAGAACAACATGACAACTAATAATCCATCTGATGTCAGATTATTCTCTGAGAGCCTCTGAGCAGACAGTTATGAAGTGATGGTGCACTTATGGATGTCAGCTCACCTCACAGTGTTGATGGAGGGGTTGATGGAGAGCAGCTGCAGTAACAGGTCAGTTGAAGCATCAGTGATCTTGTTGTGACTCAGACTGGAACACAAACACAAGTGTCAAACCTCTCACTGGACATTAGGTTATATTGGACTGAGAGCAGGTTTACAGCAACACAGAATATGTCACACTGCTCCATCTGAAGGACTGTATCTTAACAGGGGGGTCAGACACTCACTCCAGGACCTGGACTTTGTGCAGCTGTGAGATGAGTGTGAGCAGCAGCTGGTCAGTGAGCTGACAGTGACTGAGGTCCAGCTCTGTCAGCCCTTCACAGAACTCCAGCATCTGGACCAAAGCCCCACAGACCCTCTGATCCAGTCTGCTGTGACTCAGATCCAGCTCTCCACCCAGGGCTCCACACAGGGACACCGCCCGTCTCACCATGTCCTTCTCACTGTGGACAGGAACCAGGGACACCAGCTGGAGGAGGACGGTTTTACTGACTCTGAACAGGAGAAACAGAGCAGACTGTTAGGATGCATCAGCATGAAGGAACAAGCTTCTCTCTGGTTCAGGTTCATGGTCTTCACCTCAGGTGGACCCTGTGGAGGACAGAAAACAGCAGCTCCAGCCCGCTGTCCTCCACCTCACAGTCTCTCAGGTCCAGCTGTGTGTTCAGGCTGCTGTGTCTCAGGATGGTGGAGACGACCCTGCAGTCATCAGCAGACAGACTCAGAGACTCAGTCTCTCCCTCCTCTGGTGTCTCCACACAGGAGGAGCAAGACAGGTCCAACCTGTGCTGCAGAGCCCTCAGCAGGTCTGATGCTGCCCCCTGTTGGTCGTCAGAGGCAGCACAGCAGTGGATGAACCTCAGCAGCTGATTTCTGTCAACACTGGTAGGAGAAATAAACCAAGTTACACAATTAATACACATAATCATCAGTGCTACATCTATAATGAGTCAGAGGACAGTTGACTCATGCCCAGTATGTTGGACAGTAATCTGAGGAACAGCTCTAATGTCTGACCTGAGCTGAGAAACTCTGTCCAATGTAGAGGGGATGGACTGTACTGTAATCAAGTGACATACCTGAGCTGTGAGATATAAGGCAGACACTGCAGGAAACTCCTCACTTCACTCTCTTCATGTGAGCAGCCTGTCAGCTTCACTGGTTTCTTCTCTGATTGGTGTTGTGGATTTTTTCTATTTACTTTGAATAAAAAGATCTCAAGTCAAAGGTTTTGTCTTTGTGAGTTTTATTGCATCAAACAAAGGTATACCGTTCGCGAAGGGGGGGAGAATCATACACAGAACAACACAGACTGTGAATGCTCCGAGGACTCTCTCGGGGCAGTTTAGGTCTTACAAGATATTTTATACTTCGAACTAGGCGTTGTCACTTTGCATATGGTCAAGTTACTTCACATTCATTGGTTCTTGTCCTTCGTATGACATTATAATTTCTGTTAGTTTGCCCAACAACAGTGTGACCTTGAGAAGGTTCTCGTATTTCAACTGTTATCTGCAGATGTTCGTGTGTGAGCAAAAGAAAGAACAGTTCACAGAAACTTCCGAGCGCATCCTTAGACCTTTCTCATTAGTGGCAGTCAGTAACAGTTACAGGTACTTTCCTCCTACATGCATAACAGTCAACACTAAAAATTAAAAATTTCCACTACAATTCCCTCCTTTTGATTATATGTAATCAACACAATATATGTTAAGCCATCAGAATCAAAGACCATCACGCAACACAAGAACCCAATGAGATCAAATGTGAAACAAGTAATAAACAATCAAACAAATAAATGCATCAACATTGATTAAGATGGTGTTGTAAAAGAAAACACAATTAAACACAGAATCACGTTTTTATTATTTGACTCACGTGAAATAATATCATGATGTAGTATTCACACCCCTCTTACATAGCATGTCAGCCTATCTAACATGTGATCCATGAATCCCACCTTCCCGTCAACAAGGACCGCTGGAGGCAAACCCTCAATGGGATAAAGAACCCCTGAAACACCTTCTAACAAGTGTTAGAAGGGCTCACGATGGAAATCACAGCCACATGAACCTACTTACAGGAAGCCAAAAACCTCCCCTTTCTTGACGAGAGGAGGCAAAAAGACCCCTACGCTAACTATTCTAACCATGGAGTCAGACCTACGGGAAAAACCTCAATGTCGTGGAGGAAAACCCAAAGTCTAGTCTCATCCAGATGATGTCATAAGGGTGTGTAATCACTTGGTACAACACATGAATCAATAACAGTAATACGCGCAGATTACATAACAATTTAATGTGATGATTATAGGCAATCAGTGTCAGACTAAATGTATGAAGGTAAATATGAAATCTTCAAAGTGGAATTACAGTAAACAAAACAAAGCAATCATAATAATGTAATAGTAGTAACTGTTGACAGGAGGAATGATCTTCAACCCATGTGCTGAGCGCACAGTAGAAGGCCACCACCATGGAGAGGTTACTAGCACATACGATGCATGGTGTTATGGAATCCATCTCCTTGATCTTCAACTTCTCCAAACGTGTTAGCCATCCAAGAAGAGAACGGGTTATCTATGCCGGAGTTTGCAGCCAGCTCCTCACTTAAAGAGGTCAGACCCGCAAGGGCTCGGGTCACGGAACCATCTGGGGCTTGAACACATTGGATGACGACGAAGCCGGAGGCGTCCGTCCTGGACACAGATCACTTAGAGACATCTAGTGGTGTGTCGGCTGGATGGGTCGTCGTAGATGGGATGGAGGTGGGTGCAGGATCTTTCGGTTGCAGCCACAGCCATGGGGTGATTATGACGACAGCCAGGATCAGGAGAATGCAGGTCGTTCCTCGCAGACCGCAGAGCCCAGGATGTCTGAAGGGATGCCAGGGGCATGGTCTTTCCATGTTGTTCTGCCTCTCAGTCAATGGCAGGAAGAGGATGCTCCGTCTCTAGTGGGAGGTGTCCACGCTCGTTGTCAGCTCAGGGACCCGTTTGCAGTGGGTGGCGTGTATCCAAGTGGCCCTCTCAGCAACCTTCACGGCCGTGTGGGTGGTGAGGAGGATCTGGTACGGTCCCAGCCAACGCTGATGCTTCCACGTCTTTCGTCTGAAGTTCTTGACGACCACGTAGTCTCCAGGTTTGAATGGATGCAGCGGGGTCTCAGCAGAGGGTGGTAGGGTTGCTTTTACCTGTTCTCTGATCTTAGACAGACATTTTGTTAGAGTAAGTTATAAGATTTTCTTCACAGAGAGTGGTTTCCATTGGGGGTCCCGGAGGTCCCACCCCAACGTTCAGAGTTCCTGCAAACAAAATCTCAAAAGGGGACAGGTTACATCGCGTGCGCACTCGCTTTCTCATGTACATAAGCACAATAGGCAGACATTTGGGCCAGCTGAGGTTGGTGTCTTGACAACACTTGACTAATTTTTGTTTCAATATGCCGTTTTGCCTCTCTACAGCACCTCCCGATTGTGGATGGTAGGAACAATGTACTTTGAGGTCAAATTTAAGTTGTGCGGACAGCTGCTGTATGGCTTCATTAACAAAGTGGGAGCCATTGTCTGAAGACAGTTTCTCAGGGATTCCCCATCTGGGAACGATTTCTGTCAACAGCGCTTTCATCACCACCACGGCGGTTGCATGTTTGGCTGGAAACGCTTCAACCCATTTTGAGAACATATCCACCATGACCAGACAGTATTTCTTACCTTCGCTTGGGGTGAGTTCAATAAAATCCATCATAACATGTTGAAATGGTCTGTCTGGTGCAGGATGTGCTGCTTGATGTGTCAGAGGTTTTGGTCTGCCTGGGTTATTTTGGGCACAAATCAGACAGTTTTTACAAAAAATCATCTGCAAATGTTGAAAAGCCTTTTGTGAACCAGTGTTTTTGCACTATAGCACACATCCCTCCTTTTGACGCATGGTCAAGACCATGAGACAACTTAGCATAAGGCAAAAACAGCTTTCTAGGCAAACACGGCTTGTGATAGATATTAACGGATTTCCCACTGGCCAGTTTGCACGCCTCAGTCAGGGCCACAAGTTCTGCTGCCTGTGCAGAGTAATGAGAAGGCAGAGGAGACTAACAGATCACAGAAACATCATCAACAACAGAAAAGCCAGCATGGGCCGTTCCGCGCTCGGGATCTCTGAAAGCAGAACCATCAACATAAAAGATTAGATCAGGGTTAGTCAGAGGGGTATCCTTTAAGTCTGGTCTTGAAGTACAGGTGTGCTGGAGTTCTGCAAGACAAGAGTGAGGTTCACCATCATCTGGCAGAGGCATGAGAGTAGCAGGATTAAGGACAGAACATTTCTTAACCTGAACATTTGGAAGTCCTAAGAGTGTGGTGTGATATCTGAGCCACCGTGCTGGCGTGAGGTGTGAGGTTTTCTGTTCTTGCAAAATATGTGCCACAGAATGAGATACAAAGAGGTTAAGATGATTATAACCCACAAAATCATGTGAGGCCAACACTGCGGACTCACAGGCCGCTACGGCATGCAAACACGATGGGAGACCTCTGGCCACTGGATCTAAGAGACGGGAGAAGTAACCCACTGGTTTGAGCTGACCGCCGTGTTCCTGTAAGAGAACAGAGGTCATACAACCTCATCCACAAACTGAGTGAATGGTTTTTCAGGGTCAGGTATCCCCAACGTAGGAGTGGACTGCAGGGCCAGTTTGAGGTCTTCAAACGCTGCGTCTGCCTCTGGGGTCCACGTGACAAGGCTATGGGCCGTCAGGTCCCTCTGATAGGCAATATCCCTCAGCGGACGTTCTTTCTCCGAAAAATTGGGAATAAAATGCCGACAGTAGGAACACATGCCTAGAAAAGAGAGAACCTGTTTTTTAGTTTTCGGTTTCGGAGTGTTAACCACCACCTCAACGCGTGAGGGGGAGAGGGATTTGCCGTCAGGGGTAAGAATATGACCCAAAAACGTGACCTGCTGTTGCACAAACTGCAGTTTTGACAATGAAGCTTTGTGACCATCTGCCACTAGATGGCGTAAGAGGAGGATGGTGTCTGTCTCACACTGTTCCTTCGTAGGGGCTGCGATGAGAAGGTCGTCAACATATTGCAGCAAGACCGATCCTGGGGAGAGTGTGAGAGAAGAGAGACTTCGAGATAAAGCTTGACAGAAAAGGGTGGGGCTGCAAGTGAGCCCCTGGCAAAGTCTGGTCCAGGTATATCTCTTTCCTCCGAATTGGAACGCGAACCAAAACTGGGAGTCTTCATGCACTGGAACTGAAAAGAAAGCATTTGAGAGATCAACCACAGAAAACCACTGAGACGTGGAGGGCACTTGGCTCAAGATAGTGTAAGGGTTGGGAACATTCGGAGTCGGTGCGATAATAGCAGCATTTACGGCTTGTAGATCTTGAACAAAACGCCACTCAGCGGGCTGGCCTGCTGGGCGGAACTTCTTTACTGGAAAAATGGGAGTTTGTACAGGGGAGTCTTCACATGGTATTATAATACCTGCTTTAAGAAGAGATTCAAAAACAGGAGTGATGCCATCTATTGCTTCTTTGCGCAAAGGGTACTGGCGCTGTTGAGGCCTGTACGCAGATTTGGGGGTGATTTGAACCGGTTCACAATTTCATATAAGGCCTACGTCATATTTGTGCGCTGTCCATAACGTACTTGGGACTTGTGCGAGGAGCGGAGAGATCTCTGTCGGTTTCGCTGCATGTGTGTGTGCAGCAGATAAAAATGCGGAAGTGGACACTCGTCTGCGCAGATCATCAACTAAGTGAGCAGTGCGCAGACAGTGAGCTCTCATAGTGAGAGGGTGTCTGTGAGCTTGAAGAGAGAAAGAGAAAAAAGCTCCTGTATCTATGGGGGAGAGAACCCAGTCGTTTGCTTCTTTACACAGTCTTACAAATAAACCTAAATCACGCTTTAGAAAGTGAAATGTGTGGATAAGAGTTATAAACATCATAGAGTTTCTTCTGAGCAGATGTGAGCGCCACTGCTGCAGCACAGCGTGTGCCATCAGTGTAGATATCAGTGATTGTCAGTTGATCATTCGGATCTTTAAAGAATTTCTTTTCATACTCAGAATCTGGGCCTCCTTTGCTTACAAAAGAGGTACAATGTAAGTTTTCTGGTTTCATGCACTCTGCAGAGGCGGTGATCAGGGGGGCAGCTGTGGTGGTTAAATAGTTTAAAAAGTCATAATTCATCCACCACTGATAAGCATACAGTGGTGTGTTTGGGCTAAACTTCACACAAGCAAAAGACAAAGATTCATCTGCTTCTAATTTGGGACGAGTCACCTGCACTCCAGAGGGGGTGCAAATCAACACAATACCAAATGCACACATCAGGTCTCGGCCCAAAAGATTCACCGGACACATGTCAGACATCAAAAAGGAGTGTTTAGTTTTACAGGTGTCCCCTTCAAAAACCCAGGAGCAAGTAACTGGCTTGCTATAATTTTCTTTCGTACGAGAACCACAAGCACTCATAGAGAAAGTATAGCGACCGCTGGTAGGCAGGGACATTTCAGAGGTTCTTAACACAGAGTGTGTTGCCCCAGAATCAACTAAAAATTCTAAGTCCTTGCCTTGGATACTGCATGTTATTATGGGCATTTCTTTATAACCTGAGGAGGACAGACATGCATATGTTCCCTGCTCTGGGGGCCTCTCTAAATCCCTTATCTTATCCTGTACTAAGCCAAGCATTGTATCAGTGCAAAGCAGCTCTTCATTGCAAGAAGCAGGTGTGGGTGTTGTTGTGTGTGCGGTTACATTACCAACTCCTCTCTGTGGTTGTCAGTCCGAGGCAAAGGAGGTCCATCCGAGCTGAGGGTCCCATCTGCCTCTGCGATTTCCTCTGTCCTCCCCCCATGGCACCTCTGGACAGTCTCTGGCCCAATGCCCATCTTTGCCGCATGCGAAGCATTTGTTGGGTTCATACGAACTGTACCTGCGGCCATATCCTCGTCTCCATCCTCTGCTTAGTCTGTTGAATGGGCGCTCATCCAGGTGAGCCAAAGCGAGCTGAGCATTCAGAGTGGCTGCATTCCTTTGCTTGGAGGCCTTATCTCTCCTTTTTTTTTTTTTTCTTTCTGCTCCCCGTGCTTGCCGTGTTTGAGGAGCTCTGAGAGTCTGTTATCAGCCCACCCGCCGACCAGGGTGGAGCGCACTTGTGTGAAGATGGGCTTTCGGAGACCTTCCTCGAAAGCTGCTGATGTTGTCCAGGGTACGGTGGAGGTTGTTGTCCGTCAGATAGGCGACCAGGCAGGGCGGGAAATATAGTCGTAAATATAGTCGTCCTTTTTGCCTCGGACCCCACCGGACAGAGAGGGAAAAAGAGAAGTGGGAGTGTGGTGTATCAGTACAAGCATTTTTTTTTTTTCAGTTGTCTCTGTCTTCCTCTCCTTTTCCTGATCTACCTTTGGTAACATTTTTCCTGTCTTTTTTCTGTCTCTACATTCCACTTCAGTCATCCACTGTTTAAAACATCTCACATTTTCCTCTATACATTCTAACGACTTCCTCTCGATCTTTCTTTTTGACTTAATATCTTCCTCTTTCTTTTTTAGACAAGTTTGCAACTGTTTCAGTTGTTTCATACTAAAACTGCCTTTGAGAATTATAATTAAAATCAACAACCTGATTTAATTTAAAGTCTTATAATATCAGTCATCTATAGAATGAGGCTGCATATTCAGCAGAAACTCAAATATTACATAAAAATCAACATCTAAACCGTCTTTTCCCAGATCAAGGCATTCATTCCTTTATCCAATATTGAGCACAATTTAAACTTGTTTCCCCATATTTCTTTCTCATGACATCGAAAATTGGACCCCGGAGTTCGGTTGGTTGGTTCTTACTCCCATTAGACCCCATGGTGTCTATTCCTTTAAGATTATCAGGCGTCCCCAATCAATCTGTGTAAACTTCTACCTTTACACTGGTTTTTTCAGGTGGATACCCCGGATTGTAAGAGTTACCCAAGCTCTTCACCGGACCTGGCGAGTCCCTGACTCCTTTTACTGACTTACTTATTCTCTTTTCCTTTTTGGGTTGCTCCAGGTTGATACCCCGGACTTAAAGAGTTCCCTGAACTCTTTACCGGACCTGGCGAGTTCCCTGAACTCCTTTTAAGTAAGTTTGGAACGTAAGAACAGAACAAACCGGACTCTCAAACCAAATTTAATTATTTTGTATTTCTTTTACCCTTTGTAATAAAATATGTCTTTGAATTTGCAACAAAACACACAACAGCCCTTGACTGAATTTTAAGAGATCAGAATGTCTTTACCGTTTATTTTGGCGGCTTGTTGGTTCGTTGGATTCCGAGATGACAGCCGCGGTCCACGCAGTCGGCCCTCTCGACCTTTAAACTGTCAGGGTTGAGGCAGGATCGTCAGTTTGTCCTGGATGATCAGTCGCCGTCTGCCGTGGATCCGGCGATCAGCCTGGAATCCCACTTCTGACACCAAAGTCTGTTGTGGATTTTTTCTATTTACTTTGAATAAAAAGATCTCAAGTCAAAGGTTTTGTCTTTGTGAGTTTTATTGCATCAAACAAAGGTATACCGTTCGCGAAGGGGGGGAGAATCATACACAGAACAACACAGACTGTGAATGCTCCGAGGACTCTCTCGGGGCAGTTTAGGTCTTACAAGATATTTTATACTTCGAACTAGGCGTTGTCACTTTGCATATGGTCAAGTTACTTCACATTCATTGGTTCTTGTCCTTCGTATGACATTATAATTTCTGTTAGTTTTCCCAACAACAGTGTGACCTTGAGAAGGTTCTCGTATTTCAACTGTTATCTGCAGATGTTCGTGTGTGAGCAAAAGAAAGAACAGTTCACAGAAACTTCCGAGCGCATCCTTAGACCTTTCTCATTAGTGGCAGTCAGTAACAGTTACAGGTACTTTCCTCCTACATGCATAACAGTCAACACTAAAAATTAACAATTTCCACTACATTGGAGTTTCAGCACTTCCAGGAGGATGGAGGTCTTTCTCTCTGAGAGGTTTATGAACCAGACTGTAGGAGCTGACTGGAAAACTGACTGTAATGATGGAAGGACACTCAGACCTGATTTAGTCTCATAGTCCTTCACATGGGAGAACAGATCCAGCAGGAAGTTACAGTGATCTTTTTTATCATCATTACTCATGTATCTCTCATTTAAAGGGAATGTTTGATATGTGCACACTGATGATAACAGCTCCACTATCTTCTCTCCTGTCTGATGTTCTCTCTCTGCTGCTGCACAGAACAGATTCAAAAAGAACCTGGTTTGTTGATGAAGATCTGGACTCCAAGGATCAAACCTGGAACAATAAGAAGGAAACATTTAGTGATGATTTGATGTCAGCTGCATAAATACAACCACACACTACTGATGGACTCCATCTTGTACATGTCTGTCCTGTATATAATGAAATGACATTTTAAACACATCTTTCATCAGAGCAGCTCAACATTGTTTTTAGACTGTTACTGACTCACAACACAAACACTAATCCTGAGTCTGAAATCACTGCAAACTGATTGAATGGTCTCTGTCATTTGATTTGCTGGGTGAATGTAGAGAGTAAAACACTAGATAGAAACAATATAGAAATATACAGAGTGGATCAACTAACTCTACAGTCCATATCATGGACAGTAGTTGCTTCACCTTCATCCTCATATGACACACGTGGAAATCACAGTTATGTTCCACTACATCTGCAGGTTGTTACGTGCCAGACAGGGGCAGTGTATTTTTCTTGTTTTTTTTCTCTCCCTCTCTCTCTCTCCCCCTCCCCTGTGTGTTCAGGTGATATTGGTGATACCGGCGCAAGTGATTCCACCTGGGAAGTCTGTCAGAGCCTGCTGATTGGTTGGATTATCCCATTGCCACCGCAGGAGCTACTTCAAAAAGGTCCAGCTACAGGCTTCTCGGCGCTCGACTTCTCCTGCACATGATTTGCTGCTGCATGCTAGTTGCTAGATTGCTTGTAGCTTGTTTTGAGAACCACATGGTTCTATCTCTGCCCTTAGCTTGTTGCTCGGCTCGATTGTTATTTTGTTTTCTGTCACCTACCGTTGTATTGAGACGTGTGGACACTTTTTGTTTGATTTATTTCAGTTGTGGTGGAAGGTGCGGACCAGAGGTAAGATTGGGGTACCCTTTACACTCCTCCACGTAGAATTCCTTTGTTATACACACTAGGATTATTGGTTGGTGCCACCTGTGTAGTTCTGACAATGTTCTTTACTAGAAAAGATAGTTAGGCCCTTTTTGTTTGTTCTTTTCTATAAGGCAGAGTGTTAGCCAGGCCTAGTTTTGTTTTATTGCTTTCATTTATTTGGCACAACCACGTGGTCCAAATCTCCCCCACTGTTTTTGTTTGGAGATTTTTGTTTAGTCATTTTTTTTTGTATTTCAATAAATATTGTTAAATTCTGTTTACACCAGACTTGAGCATTTGGTTGCACTGTGTTTGTCCCTGATTTTCCCCTGGACACACATAGGGACGTAACACAATTGGGGGCTCGTCCGGGATATTTTTCCCTAATCTAAAACCAACCATTGTTGTTTGAGTCTGTTTCAGAATGGGTTTTAATTTGCAAGAATTTATTGATAGTCCTTCTCTGGAAAAAATTGATGCTTGCCGTAAGGATGATCTGTTGTGTATTGCAGCACACTTTAACATTCCAGTACGAAAGTATGGGGTAAAAAGGGAAATTAAGAGAAGTCTGATTGAAAAGCTCATTGAGTTAAAGGTCCTTGAAGTTGTTGATTCCTCAGTCCAACAGGTGGCTGAAATTTTGTCTGATGTTCCCTCTGAGGAACCATGTGCTCCTTCCCTGGTAGGAAGTCGGGGGGGAAGAAGCCATTTTGGCTACACCTACGTCTCGGGGTGGTGTGCTCATAAGTGAGGCTCCACCTGCCACTTTGCCCGTTTTGAGCCTTTCTCACCACAATTGAGTGGTTCAGGGGTAGATGCGAAGGTTAAAGTTCGTTTAGCCCGCCTTCAGCTTGAGGCACAAGAAAAGGAACGTAAAGCAGAGTATGACCTTAGACTACAGATTCGCAGGCTAGAAATAGAGGCAGAGAAAGAAGTAAAGCTGCGGCAGCTTGAAGTAGAATCTTTTCTGAGCAGACACCAATTGGGAATCCTACAATGGAACTAATTCATTTAGTTGTTGAAGTGCTGTTAAATTCACCTGAAAGAGCTGCTACCTGTTTTATCTGAGCACTAATATTTGATTTATAGCTGACATGTTTGATCTGAAGCTCATCGCATATTCAACAGTCAACACCAGCTTTAACTGCATGTTTCTCCATTCTTGTCTCAAGTCTTGTTATGTTTCTATCAGGAGGTATTAACATGTCTGTGTTGTTGTCACTGAGCTTCAATCTTCTTCTTCTTCTTCACATCACTTCATTATTCTCATACAGACAGAAGACTGTCACGTGTTTCCAAACTGGATTTAAAGTAAAAACATCAACTAACATTCTTGTCTCTGCTTCATTGCTTCAGTCACACAGTGACCTTCATTCAGTTCCATCAACTGCTTCATATTTCTGTTCAGTGGACTAAAAACATGACTGAGTGCTTTGACACAATGTTCTGGAGGAAGAGACTGAAATACTGAACCTTTCTACTGATTGAAGACACAACTGATTTTAAATCAACAATCAACTAAGAATCATGACACCAACCATCTAAATCTAATAAGAGCATTTTAAAACTAATATCAACTACTTTAGTTCATCTCCTGTTGGCTTGTTGAATCTATAATAAAGATCAGAGGTGGGAAGTAAAGTACAAAAACTTTGTTAAAATACTTAAGTAGATTTATCAGGTATCTGTACTTCACTTGAGTATTTCTGATGACTTTTTACTTTTACTCTGTACATTTATACACAAATATCTGTACTCTCTACTCCTTACATTGGAAAAAGAGGCTTGTTACTTTTTTAACCTCTACGGATGTCATGAAATAAAAGACGTGACATGATTGGATATGACCAAAGCATCAGACTAGAGAAGGAATGCGTTATCTCGATATAACAAAGTTTTTTTTTTTTTTCTCGAGATAACGACTTATGAATTCATTATCTCGATATAACAGTGCATAAAAAAAAAGATCCATGGCCGTTCTCGGCTTCCGTACACATCCACAGCCATGCACAGCTTCAATTAAGACTACCGTCTTTCTTAAAGGGACAGCGCTATTTTTCTGAAGGTGCAGTGCACCAATCTTTTTTTAATAAAAATAAAAACAAATATACTCAGTCAAACCGCACAGTGGATCGATGCCGATTTCAATCTGCAAAAGCTTCTGCTCCATTATTATTTAATGTACATATGCGTGAGGTCAAGTTAAACATTTTATTTTATTTTATAATGTGCATCGATGTAATGTGCTAAATAAATATTTTCATAATTTTGTAATTGATTTATTCTTTGAAACATTACTGCTAATTTATGCAATTGCAATGCCTTGATTTTAGTGAGGGTAGTACACAGTCATAGCCATGAATGCAATGGTACTAATAATTGTCATAATAATTTCTTTCGGTGTTTCGTTTTCTCGGCTTTGGGCTCTCTGTTTTCGGTCTCGGCCAAGAATTATCATTTCGGTGCATCCCTAGCAAAATCATTTTTAGTTTTTACTAAGTACATGTACAAGTACATGAGTAAAGGAGTTGAATCAGTACTTTTACATTTACCAGAGTATTTTTTTTACCCAAGTATCTGTACTTTTACTTAAGTACAGAATGTGAATACTTTTGCCACATCTGATAAAGACTGAGTTTGATAAACTGATCATACATGGATAGAAAATCTGAGACTTCAAGACAACAAGCAACTAAAACAGTCCAATAAATATAGTGGTGTAAAGAGAACAATGTTTAACCTCTGAAACAGACCAGAGAGGAAATAGAACTGAAAGATGAGTCCATGTGGAGAAAGTCACAATGAGGAAATATATTAGTGATGACAAAGAAATATCACAGGAATATTTAGAACAATGATGTTAGAATTAACAGAGCTTCAAATATTTATACAACTTCTTTTCAGAGCACATCTCTTCTTCTGTAGAGTTGATCATGTAAAGAACAATTCATTTACCTGAGCTGTGAGATATAAGGCAGACACTGCAGGAAACTCCTCACTTCACTCTCTTCATGTGACCAGACTCTCAGCTCCACTGGTTTCTTCTCTGATTGGAGTTTCAGCACTTCCAGGAGGATGGAGGTCTTTCTCTCTGAGAGGTTTATGAACCAGACTGTAGGAGCTGACTGGAAAACTGACTGTAATGATGGAAGGAGACTCAGACCTGATTTAGTCTCATAGTCCTTCACATGGGAGAACAGATCCAGCAGGAAGTTACAGTGATCTTTTTTATCATCATTACTCATGTATTGTTCATTTAAAGGGAATGTTTGATATGTGCACACTGATGATAACAGCTCCACTATCTTCTCTCCTGTCTGATGTTCTCTCTCTGCTGCTGCACAGAACAGATTCAAGAAGAACCTGGTTTGTTGATGAAGATCTGGACTCCAAGGATCAAAGCTGGAACAATAAGAAGGAAACATTTAGTGATGATTTGATGTCAGCTGCATAAATACAACCACACACTACTGATGGACTCCATCTTGTACATGTCTGTCCTGTATATAATGAAATGACATTTTAAACACATCTTTCATCAGAGCAGCTCAACATTGTTTTTAGACACACGTGGAAATCTCAGTTATGATCCACTACATCTGCAGGTGGAGACACAAAGTGATGATGACTCTTCATCTGTTGTTCACTATAGAGCTGCTAGAGTTGTCCTCATGCTCAGTAAAGTTCACTCCAGTCTCAAGTTTAAAAGGCAGCTAAATGGAACTAATTCATTTAGTTGTTGAAGTGCTGTTAAATTCACCTGAAAGAGCTGCTACCTGTTTTATCTGAGCACTAATATTTGATTTATAGCTGACATGTTTGATCTGAAGCTCATCACATATTCAACAGTCAACACCAGCTTTAACTGCATGTTTCTCCATTCTTGTCTCAAGTCTTGTTATGTTTCTATCAGGAGGTATTAACATGTCTGTGTTGTTGTCACTGAGCTTCAATCTTCTTCTTCTTCACATCACTTCATTATTCTGTCACGTGTTTCCAAACTGGATTTAAAGTAAAATCATCAACTAACATTCTTGTCTCTGCTTCATTGCTTCAGTCACACAGTGACCTTCATTCAGTTCCATCAACTGCTTCATATTTCTGTTCAGTGGACTAAAAACATGACTGAGTGCTTTGACACAATGTTCTGGAGGAAGAGACTGAAATACTGAACCTTTCTACTGATTGAAGACACAACTGATTTTAAATCAACAATCAACTAAGAATCATGACACCAACCATCTAAATCTAATAAGAGCATCTTAAAACTAATATCAACTACCGTATTTTCCGCACTATAGGGCGCACTGGATTATAAGGTGCTCTGTCAATTAATGGTTTATTTCCGATCTTTTTTCATATATAAGGCACACCGGACTATAAGGCGCATTAAGAGAGCCGAAATTCCGCCCCCTCTACTTCCGGGTTATGGGACCTATCTTTTGAAAAAATATGAACGGCAGTCTATGGCGAAAGATAAATTATTTTCTGGTCCCGATCGACTTGTGCCTTGGATTATACATATGTTGTTTTTCAGAATAAAAAATGATTTTACATGTCAAGAATGTCACAGTTTGTCGCAAGATAGTTCAGTAAAACGCTATGGAAAATACGTAATTAAACGAACTACAAGTCCCACATGCTGGCGCGTACAGAACCGACCAAAACTCCCTTCGTGTAACTACAGCTCTCGACATGACCCGATTTATAATGATTTTCACCTCGTTTAATGCTTCTGCCTTCGTCCTGCATTGCTGAGCATTGCTCCGTGATTCTCCTCACTACGGTAGCCGTAATGCTGCAAGCGGTGCGGCTTTGAGCGCCGTGAGCGCCGTGTACGACACAAAATCGCTGCGAGGTCAGTAAGCACAACCAGAATGAATCCATATATAAGACGCTCCGGATTATAAGGCGCACTGTCGTTTTTTGAGAAAATTAAAGGCTTTTAAGTGCGCCTAATAGTGCGGAAAATACGGTACTTTAGTTCATCTCCTGTTGGCTTGTTGAATCTATAATAAAGACTCAGTTTGATAAACTGATCATACATGGATAGAAAATCTGAGACTTCAAGACAACAAGCAACTAAAACAGTCCAATAAATATAGTGGTGTAAAGAGAACAATGTTTAACCTCTGAAACAGACCAGAGAGGAAATAGAACTGAAAGATGAGTCCATGTGGAGAAAGTCACAATGAGGAAATATATTAGTGATGACAAAGAAATATCACAGGAATATTTAGAACAATGATGTTAGAATTATTGGAGCTTCAAATATTTACACAACTTCTTTTCAGAGCACATCTCTTCTTCTGTAGAGTTGATCATGTAAAGAACAATTCATTTACCTGAGCTGTGAGATATAAGGCAGACACTGCAGGAAACTCCTCACTTCACTCTCTTCATGTGAGCAGCCTGTCAGCTCCACTGGTTTCTTCTCTGATTGGAGTTTCAGCACTTCCAGGAGGATGGAGGTCTTTCTCTCTGAGAGGTTTATGAACCAGACTGTAGGAACTGACTGGAAAACTGACTGTAATGATGGAAGGAGACTCAGACCTGATTCAGTCTTGTAAGAGTACAGGTCCAGGAGGAAATCACCCCATTTCTCTTTTAAAGGGAATGTTTGATATGTGCACACTGATGATAACAGCTCCACTATCTTCTCTCCTGTCTGATGTTCTCTCTCTGCTGCTGCACAGAACAGATTCAAAAAGAACCTGGTTTCTTCTGAAGGTTCTGATGACTGAGGATCAAAACTGAAATCAAAGATGAAAAAGGGATTTTAAAACAGACCTAAGAATGTTTTTGGCTCATAAAATGGACACTATATGAGTCCGACTTGGTTACCAAGAAGATGGATATTCAATTTTGAAATTGGGCAGAACCAGGGCTGATAAAACTTCAGAAATTGAAAAACATCATGTTCAAGAAAAACTCAGCTAATATGAAGGTTTTCTTAAGGGGATTTAAATAAGAGTCAGGTTATACCTATATTTTAAAGTTGTATACTGAATCACAAAAGCTAATAGAGAGACGGACAGAAATATAGATAATTTATTTATCCCGTGAGAAAGTCGGTACATCTCACTTCTGTATTTTTAATGGATTACATGTTTGCAGCTATACCCTCTTTTATTATCCTCCCATTCATCACCTATAACCACTTTACTGGTGTAGCTGGATTCTATTCTAGATGGTACTGGGTAAGAGGTAGACAACACCTTGGACAGGTTGTCAGTCCATCATGGTGGTAACACAGTTACAGCTATGTTCACAGTCAGATGACCAGTGATGGGAATAACAGCATTGAAATAAACAGCTTTATTTTTTTCAGTAATCTGTTGTTCACTATAGAGCTGCTAGAGTTGTCCTCATGCTCAGTAAAGTTCACTCCAGTCACAAGTTGAAAAGGCAGCTAAATGGAACTAATTCATTTAGTTGTTGAAGTGCCGCAAAAAGCAACTAAAACAGTCCAATAAATATAGTGGTGTAAAGAGAACAATGTTTAACCTCTGAAACAGACCAGAGAGGAAATAGAACTGAAAGATGAGTCCATGTGGAGAAAGTCACAATGAGGAAATATATGAGTGATGACAAAGAAATATCACAGGAATATTTAGAACAATGATGTTAGCATTAATGGAGCTTCAAATATTTACACAACTTCTTTTCAGAGCACATCTCTTCTTCTGTAGAGTTGATCATGTAAAGAACAAATAATTTACCTGAGCTGTGAGATATAAGGCAGACACTGCAGGAAACTCCTCACTTCACTCTCTTCATGTGAGCAGCCTGTCAGCTTCACTGGTTTCTTCTCTGATTGGAGTTTCAGCACTTCCAGGAGGATGGAGGTCTTTCTCTCTGAGAGGTTTATGGACCAGACTGTAGGAGACTGGAAAACTGACTGGAATGATGGAAGGAGACTCAGACCTGATTTAGTCTCATAGTCCTTCACATGGGAGAACAGATCCAGCAGGAAGTCAAAAGGATATTTCTTATCATCATCGTCCATGTATAGTTCATTTAAAGGGAATGTTTGACATGTGCACACTGATGATAACAGCTCCACTATCTTCTCTCCTGTCTGATGTTCTCTCTCTGCTGCTGCACAGAACAGATTCAACAGGAACCTGGTTTGTTGATGACGATTTGAACTCTGAGGATCAAACCTGGAACAATAAGAAGGAAACATTTAGTGATGATTTGATGTCAGCTGCATAAATACAACCACACACTACTGATGGACTCCATCTTGTACATGTCTGTCCTGTATAGAATGAAATGACATTTTAAACACATCTTTCATCAGAGCAGCTCAACATTGTTTTTAGACTGTTACTGACTCACAACATAAACACTAATCCTGAGTCTGAAATCACTGCAAACTGATTGAATGGTCTCTGTCATTTGATTTGCTGGATGAATGTAGAGAGTAAAACACGAGATAGAAACAATATAGAAATATACAGAGTGGATCAACTAACTCTGTCACGTGTTTCCAAGCTGGATTTAAAACATCAACTAACATTCTTGTATCTGCTTCATTGCTTCAGTCACACAGTGACCTTCATTCAGTTTGAAATAGAACAATGATGTTAGAATTAATGGAGCTTCAAATATCTACACAACTTCTTTTCAGAGCACATCTCTTCTTCTGTAGAGTTGATCATGTAAAGAACAAATCATTTACCTGAGCTGTGAGATATAAGGCAGACACTGCAGGAAACTCCTCACTTCACTCTCTTCATGTGAGCAGCCTCTCAGCTTCACTGGTTTCTTCTCTGATTGGAGTTTCAGCACTTCCAGGAGGATGGAGGTCTTTCTCTCTGAGAGGTTTATGATCCAGACTGTAGGAGCTGACTGGAAAACTGACTGTAATGATGGAAGGAGACTCAGACCTGATTTAGTCTCATAGTCCTTCACATGGGAGAACAGATCCAGCAGGAAGACACTCTGATATTTCTTATTATTACCATTCATGTATCTCTCATTTAAAGGGAATGTTTTATATGTGCACACTGATGATAACAGCTCCACTATCTTCTCTCCTGTCTGATGTTCTCTCTCTGCTGCTGCACAGAACAGATTTGACCAGAACCTGGTTTGTTGATGACGATTTGAACTCTGAGGATCAAACCTGGAACAATAAGAAGGAAACATTTAGTGATGATTTGATGTCAGCTGCATAAATACAACCACACACTACTGATGGACTCCATCTTGTGCATGTCTGTCCTGTATATAATGAAATTACATTTTAAACACATCTTTCATCAGAGCAGCTCAACATTGTTTTTAGACTGTTACTGACTCACAACATAAACACTAATCCTGAGTCTGAAATCACTGCAAACTGATTGAATGGTCTCTGTCATTTGATTTGCTGGATGAATGTAGAGAGTAAAACACTAGATAGAAACAATATAGAAATATACAGAGTGGATCAACTAACTCTGTCACGTGTTTCCAAGCTGGATTTAAAACATCAACTAACATTCTTGTATCTGCTTCATTGCTTCAGTCACACAGTGACCTTCATTCAGTTTGAAATAGAACAATGATGTTAGAATTAATGGAGCTTCAAATTTCTACACAACTTCTTTTCAGAGCACATCTCTTCTTCTGTAGAGTTGATCATGTAAAGAACAAATCATTTACCTGAGCTGTGAGATATAAGGCAGACACTGCAGGAAACTCCTCACTTCACTCTCTTCATGTGAGCAGCCTGTCAGCTTCACTGGTTTCTTCTCTGATTGGAGTTTCAGCACTTCCAGGAGGATGGAGGTCTTTCTCTCTGAGAGGTTTATGATCCAGACTGTAGGAGCTGACTGGAAAACTGACTGTAATGATGGAAGGAGACTCAGACCTGATTTAGTCTCATAGTCCTTCACATGGGAGAACAGATCCAGCAGGAAGACACTCTGATATTTCTTATTATTACCATTCATGTATCTCTCATTTAAAGGGAATGTTTTATATGTGCACACTGATGATAACAGCTCCACTATCTTCTCTCCTGTCTGATGTTCTCTCTCTGCTGCTGCACAGAACAGATTTGACCAGAACCTGGTTTGTTGATGACGATTTGAACTCTGATGATCAAACCTGGAACAATAAGAAGGAAACATTTAGTGATGATTTGATGTCAGCTGCATAAATACAACCACACACTACTGATGGACTCCATCTTGTGCAAGTCTGTCCTGTATATAATGAAATGACATTTTAAACACATCTTTCATCAGAGCAGCTCAACATTGTTTTTAGACTGTTACTGACTCACAACATAAACACTAATCCTGAGTCTGAAATCACTGCAAACTGATTGAATGGTCTCTGTCATTTGATTTGCTGGATGAATGTAGAGAGTAAAACACTAGATAGAAACAATATAGAAATATACAGAGTGGATCAACTAACTCTACAGTCCATATCATGGACAGTAGTTGCTTCACCTTCATCCTCATATGACACGTGTGGAAATCTCAGTTATGATCCACTACATCTGCAGGTGGAGACACAAAGTGATGATGACTCCTTGGAGTCTGAACTCTTCATCTGTTGTTCACTATAGAGCTGCTAGAGTTGTCCTCATGCTCAGTAAAGTTCACTCCAGTCTCAAGTTTAAAAGGCAGCTAAATGGAACTAATTCATTTAGTTGTTGAAGTGCTGTTAAATTCACCTGAAAGAGCTGCTATCTGTTTTATCTGAGCACTAATATTTGATTTATAGCTGACATGTTTGATTTGAAGCTCATCACATATTCAACAGTCAACACCAGCTTTAACTGCATGTTTCTCCATTCTTGTCTCAAGTCTTGTTATGTTTCTATCAGGAGGTATTAACATGTCTGTGTTGCTGTCACTGAGCTTCAATCTTCTTCTTCTTCACATCACTTCATTATTCTCATACAGACAGAAGACTGTCACGTGTTTCCAAACTGGATTTAAAGTAAAAACATCAACTAACATTCTTGTCTCTGCTTCATTGCTTCAGTCACACAGTGACCTTCATTCAGTTCCATCAACTGCTTCATATTTCTGTTCAGTGACTAAAAACATGACTGAGTGCTTTGACACAATGTTCTGGAGGAAGAGACTGAAATACTGAACCTTTCTACTGATTGAAGACACAACTGATTTTAAATCAACAATCAACTAAGAATCATGACACCAACCATCTAAATCTAATAAGAGCATTTTAAAACTAATATCAACTACTTTAGTTCATCTCCTGTTGGCTTGTTGAATCTATAATAAAGACTCACTTTGATAAACTGATCATAGATGGATAGAAAATCTCAGACTTCAAGACAACAAGCAACTAAAACAGTCCAATAAATATAGTGGTGTAAAGAGAACAATGTTTAACCTCTGAAACAGACCAGAGAGGAAATACAACTGAAAGATGAGTCCACGTGGAGAAAGTCACAATGAGGAAATATATTAGTGATGACAAAGAAATATCACAGGAATATTTGAAATCGTACAATGATGTTAGAATTAATAGAGCTTCAAATATTTACACAACTTCATTTCAGAGCACATCTCTTCTTCTGTAGAGTTGATCATGTAAAGAACAATTAATTTACCTGAGCTGTGAGATATAAGGCAGACACTGCAGGAAACTCCTCACTTCACTCTCTTCATGTGAGCAGCCTCTCAGCTCCACTGGTTTCTTCTCTGATTGGAGTTTCAGCACTTCCAGGAGGATGGAGGTCTTTCTCTCTGAGAGGTTTATGGACCAGACTGTAGGAGCTGACTGGAAAACTGACTGTAATGATGGAAGGAGACTCAGACCTGATTTAGTCTTGTAAGAGTACAGGTCCAGGAGGAAATCACCCCATTTCTGTTTAAGAGGGAATGTTTTGTATGTGCACACTGATGATAACAGCTCCACTATCTTCTCTCCTGTCTGATGTTCTCTCTCTGCTGCTGTACAGAACAGATTCAATAAGAACCTGATTTCTTCTGAAGAGTCTGATGTCTGAGGGTCAAAACTGAAATCACAGATAAAAAAACTCATTTTAATCCAGACCTAAGAATGTCATTGGCTCATAAAATGGACACCGTACGAGTCAGAATTGGTTACCAACATGACAGATACTCAATTTAAAAAATGGGCAGAGCAAGGGCTGATAGAAACATCATGGACAAGAAAAACTCAGCTAATTTGAAGGTATTTTTTAAATAAGAGTCAGGTTTTACACATATTTTAAAGTTGTACAAAAGCTAAGAGACAGACGGACAGATAATTTATCCTGTGAGAAATTCAGTAAATCTCACTTCAGTGTTTTTAATGGATTACATGTCTGCAGCTATACTTTCTTTTATCATCCATTCATCACCGAGAGAAACTTTACTGGTGGAGCTGGACTCTGTTCTAGATGGTACTGGGTAAGAGGTGGACAACACCTTGGACAGGTTGTCAGTCCGTCATGGTATTAACACAGATACAGTCATGTTCACAGTTAACTGATGATTCCAGAGTATAATAAATGAAGGAGGGTACTTTCTTATTTTAATGTCATTACACAAAATTTCAATTTCATGATCATTTGATTGACTATATAACTTTTATTAATCAGTTCTGTTTCAAATAGGATGAAATGTTTATTTGTTTGCATGGGATGTTTTGCATGACTATTTTAAGGCTATACACTACAAGTTCAAAAGAAAGATCATAATGTTTTACCTGAGTTGTGAGATATAAGGCAGACACTGCAGGAAACTCCTCACTTCACTCTCTTCATGTGAGCAGCCTGTCAGCTTCACTGGTTTCTTCTCTGATTGGAGTTTCAGCACTTCCAGGAGGATGGAGGTCTTTCTCTCTGAGAGGTTTATGAACCAGACTGTAGGAGCTGACTGGAAAACTGACTGTAATGATGGAAGGAGACTCAGACCTGTTTTAGTCTCATAGTCCTTGACATGGGAGAACAGATCCAGCAGGAATTCACAAGGACATATCTGATCATCATAATAATAATAATAATCATCCATGTATCTCCAATTTAAAGGAAATGTTCGATATGTGCACACTGATGATAACATCTCCACTATCTTCTCTTCAGTCTGATATTCTCTCTCTGCTGCTGCACAGAACAGATTCAACAAGAACCTGGTTTGTTGATGAAGATCTGAACTCTGAGGAACAAACCTGGAACAATAAGAAGGAAACATTTAGTGATGATTTGATGTCAGCTGCATAAATACAACCACACACTACTGATGGACTCCATCTTGTACGTCTGTCCTGTATATAATGAAATGACATTTGAAACACATCTTTCATCAGAGCAGCTCAACATTGTTTTTAGACCGTTATTGACTCACAACACAAACACTAATCCTGAGTCTGAAATCACTGCAAACTGATTGAATGGTCTCTGTCATTTGATTTGCTGGATGAATGTACAGAGTAAAACACTAGATAGAAACAATATAGAAATATACAGAGTGGATCAACTAACTCTACAGTCCATATCATGGACAGTAGTTGCTTCACCTTCATCCTCATATGACACACGTGGAAATCACAGTTATGTTCCACTACATCTGTAGGTGGAGACACAAAGTGATGATGACTCCTTGGAGTCTGAACTCTTCATCTGTTGTTCACTATAGAGCTGCTAGAGTTGTCCTCATGCTCAGTAAAGTTCACTCCAGTCTCAAGTTTAAAAGGCAGCTAAATGGAACTAATTCATTTAGTTGTTGAAGTGCTGTTAAATTCACCTGAAAGAGCTGCTACCTGTTTTATCTGAGCACTAATATTTGATTTACAGCTGACATGTTTGTAGTAGTGATGACAAGGAAATATCACAGGAATATTTCAAATAGAATGATGTTAGAATAAATGGAGCTTGAAATATTAACACAACTTCTTTTCAGAGCACTCTTCTTCTGTAGAGTTGATCATGTAAAGAACAATTCATTTACCTGAGCTGTGAGATATAAGGCAGACACTGCAGGAAACTCTTTACTTCACTCTCTTCATGTGAGCAGCCTGTCAGCTCCACTGGTTTCTTCTCTGATTGGAGTTTCAGCACTTCCAGGAGGATGGAGGTCTTTCTCTCTGAGAGGTTTATGGACCAGACTGTAGGAGCTGACTGGAAAACTGACTGTAATGATGGAAGGAGACTCAGACCTGATTTAGTCCTGTAAGAGTACAGGTCCAGGAGGAAATCACACCATTTCTGTTTAAGAGGGAACGTTTTGTATGTACACACTGATGATAACAGCTCCACTATCTTCTCTCCTGTCTGATGTTCTCTCTCTGCTGCTGCACAGAACAGATTCACAAAGAACCTTGTTTCTTCTGAAGGTTCTGATGACTGGGGATGAAAGCTGAAATCAAAGATAAAAAAGTGATTTTAAACCAGTCCGAAAAATGTTGTTAGCTCAAAAAAACTAACTTAAAGAATTAAAAACACTTATTTTAAAGTTGAACAATGCATTACAAAAGCTACGGGGAGAAGACACAAATAAATGGAAGAGTGTATTTGCTTTTGTTCTGGGGAGAAAACAAGAGGAAGAATATGACAGAGTTTTTCAAAAGCTGATGTTGTATTATCTGTGAATATGTCATTTATTTTTTTAATGGATTACATTCAATTCAATTAAATTTTATTGATATTGCTTTATGTGCAATTTAAAGTACATATCCTCGTCAAATATAACACCAAGGTTTTTCACAGTAGTACTGAAGGCCATGGTAATGCCATCCAAAGAAACCACGTGATTAGATAACGAATCTCTGAGATGCTTAGGACCAAATGCAATGACTTCTGTTTTGTCTAAGTTTAAGAGTAGGAAATTACAGGTCATCCAAGCCTTTATGACTTTAAGGCATGCTTGGAGTTTAACCAGCTGATTAGTTTCATCTGGTTTCATGGATAAATATAGCTGGGTGTCGTCTGCATAGCAATGGAAGTTTATGCCATGTTTTCTAATAATCTTACCTAATGGCAACATGTATAACGTGAAGAGTATTGGTCCTAGCACAGAGCCGTGAGGAACTCCGTAACTTGCTTTTGTATAAGTAGAAGAATCATTGTTGACATGAACAAACTGGAATCTGTCAGACAGATAGGATTCAAACCAGTCTAATGCAGTTCCTTTAATTTTGATCTCACTTTCAAGTCTCTGTAGTAAAATATTATGATCAATAGTGTCAAATGCAGCACTAAGATCTAGCAAAACAAGTATAGAGACAAGTCTGAAGCCATGAGGAGATCATTGGTAACTTTAACCAGAGCCGTTTCTGTACTGTGATAAACTCTAAAACCTGATTGAAACTCTTCAAACAGACCATTCCTGTTTAAATGGTCACACAACTGATTAGCAACAACTTTTCCTAGAATTTTGGAAATAAAAGAAAGGTAGGAAATTGGTCTATAGTTGGCTAAAACATCTGGATCTAGAGTGGCTTTCTTGAGTAAGGGCTTAACCCATTCAGACCGGATCACGCATCTGTGCGTAGTTAAGACCGGCAAACGCATCTGTGTCATTTTGAGCGTTGTCGTCTTTTTCGAGGCACATGGCCAATTATATGCACTGTGATTGGCTGAAATATTCTTGGGGTGAGTGACAGAGATGCTTAGGGATTTTTTTTTAAACTCATGTGACTAATAAAACGCTTTGTGATTGGTCGAAATCCTACACGTGGAGTATGTTTTGGTCGAAAATTTTAAACACCATGCTAACGATCCGTCACGGCTGACTCAAGTGAAGGAAGTGATATTGACGAAGTAATTGGAAAAATAGATCTTTACTGATTTTCAAAATTTTAAAAATGTTTGGTGTTTATTGATTTTTAAAAAAATGCATTTGAAGATTATGCCCTAGCAAGTCAGTCAAGTTGAAAGCCAAAGAAGTAAGCTGTCAAATGCTTTTTGTCTCATGTTTTTATCTGCTACAGAGCCTGAGAAATTAAGGTTTTAAGCGTTGACATATTCTGAAAAACTTCAGGTTTTGAGAGGGGGTTTACAGAAGAGTGTTTAGGCCTGAATGGGTTAATTACAGCAATCTTAAAAGACTGAGACACATATCCTGTTAATAAAGATAAATTTATCTGGTTCAATATGGAAGTGTTAATTAATGGAAAACTTCTTTGAGCAATTCAGTTGGGATTGGATAGGAGACAAGTTGATGGTTTAGATGCTGTAATTGTTGAAGAGAGCTCAGGAAGATCTACTGGGGAGAAGGATTCCATATATTGATAAGGTCTTACAGAAATGTCTAATGTTGCTGTACTTACATCTTTGACAGCTGGAGGGAGGATGCCTTGAATGTTTTCTCTAATGCCAATTTTTTTTTTTTTTTTTTTTCATAAAGAAGCTCATGAAGTCATTACTACTGAGGGCTAAAGGAATAGATGGCTCAACAGTGCTGTGGCTCTTTGTCAGCCTGGCTACAGAGCTGAAAAGAAATTTGGGCTTATTCTTGTTTTCTTCTATTAATGATGAATAATATGCTGTTCTAATACAACTGAGAGCTAGCTTATAAGCTGTTAAACTATCTTTCCCGGCTATGCGAGCTTCTTCAGAATTAGTGGAATGTCAAATTCTTTCTAGCTTTCGGACTGCCTGTTTTGAACAGCGCAACTGTGAATTATACCAGGGAGCTAGCCTCCTCCGATTCATGACCTTTTTTATACCCTCTTTTATCATCCATTCATCAACTAGAGCCACTTTACTTGTGGAGCTGGACTCTAGATGGTACTGAGTAAGACGTAGACAACACCTTGGACAGGTTGTCAGTATTAACACAGTTACAGCTATGTTCACAGTAAGGCCTTTTTGACAAATCTGGACAAACAAACATTCATTACAGTAAACAACTCTTTACAAATAAGCCCACAGATAACAATGGTTTACTTTAATCCACCACAAGACCTAAAATGATTAATTCAATAAAAATATCAATAGCTGTAATATTCTACTGTGGAAAAAAAGTAAGTACTACCTTGGTACTAGAAGTTTATATTGAGCAAAAATATCTTCTTGTAAGTTTTTTTACAGGATGTTTCAGGGTTTTCTTGAATGGACTGTGTTTAAAAGCCAAGGATTCATTTGGATATAAATTTAGGCATTGACGAAACCATTTCATCGTCTTCCATGTTTTAATCTAACAAAAATGTTAAAAGAACCAGGGACCCCTGACATTACGTTTGAACACTCTTTGATATGATGTAGATCCAGACCCTGAAGTATTGAAGCAACCACAAACCATAATATTTCTACCAACATGCCACACAGATGGTAAGTGCCTTGGTTCTGTGTTTTCCTGTGAACCAGTATTGAGTCTCCTGTTTTATTTTGTAAAGTTCTTCCTTGGTTTCCTGTTTGGTGTTACTCCCTGTGTTTTCCCCTTTCGATTGTTTCATTGGTTTCTCCTTGTGTGCTCCGCCCTCATTAGTGTCACCTGTGTCTCATCACCCCTCTGCCCACTTGTGTGTATGTATAGCCCTACCGTTCCCTTTGTTCTCTGTCGTGTCGTCTGTTATCCTTCCCCGTATCTTTCTTCTGACCTTCTCTTGTTTTCCAGTTCTTAACCGTTTTTTTTTGTATTTGAGTTTTTGGATTACCCTGCTCCATGTGCAGCGCTTTCAGTTATCTGTTGTTTGTTAGTTTTCATTAAAGCCGTTTTGTTTCTAACTCCTGCCTCTTCTCCAGGGGCCTCATGTACGAAGACTTGTGTGGATTTCCTTCTAAAACATGACACACGCTCAAATTTAGAAGCATTTTTCCTTTGTACATTCCAATCGAGCGTACCCGACCCTTCCCTGTCCACACCTATTAATTATACTTAAATTGACCCTAGCACTGATGCCTCACAGCAAGAAGGTCAGCGGTTTGAATCCATGGGCCTGCTGGCCTTTTTGTGTGGAGTTTGCTTGTTCTCCCTGTGTCTGCGTGGGTTCTCTCCGGGGACTCCGGCTTCCTCCCATCATCCAAAGACATGCTCATTAGGTTAATTGGTTATTCTAAATTGGCCGTAGGTGTGCGTACAGTTACAGTGTGAATGGTTGTCTGTCTCTGTGTTAGCCCTGCGATGGACTGTCCAGGGTGTACCCCTGCCTCTCGCCCAATGACAGCTGGGATAGGCTCCAGCAGACCCCTGCGACCCTTAACAGGAATAACCGGGTATAGAAAATGAATGAATGAATGACCCTGCACCTGAAATTCCCCTCTCTGCACGAGTAAGACGGGAAAAAAGAAGAACTTCACAGAAAGAGAATTGGAGACGCTACTCACTGGAGTGGAGATGTGCAAAAATGTCCTCTTTGACACGCGGTCTTCCACGCGCTACAATGTTAATTGCATTTGCACATGACATATGAGCTGTACATTGATTGAATGAAAATGTTTCCTGTTGACATTTACAAATTCATCATGTGATGGCGCTTTTATATAAATGCGTGTGCAGTCGATAGCTCCGATTGCATTCAGAAAACCGGTTCTCACTGCAAATTGCGCTTTAATGTTGACCTGTTCAGATGCATTGTGGGAATTTGATATACCTGACTAACATGCGGATAACTCCGTCCCACACGGCTGGCATGGCTCTGCTCAGGGTCGACCGGAACAGTCACGATCGGTCGGACTAATAGTTCTCACATTTATGACAGTTTCCCAGCATCACCTCTAAGTGTCGCAAAAGGATCAATAGCTGTAGAAGCCAGCGTACGCCAGATATGGTGTTGGCATAGGCACGTACAAGTTCCTGGACATTTCACTCTTCATACATCTGAACATCTGGTCACCCACCTGAACTCCAACTCCCTGGACTTTATTGTCTCCTTGTTTACAGTTCGATCTGGTCTGTGTATATTCACTGGTAAACTTCAGTTTATCTGATCTGTGTATATTCACTGGTAAACTTCAGTTTATCTGGTCTGTGTATATTCACTGGTAAACTTCAGTTTATCTGATCTGTGTATATTCACTGGTAAACTTCAGTTTATCTCTAATATTATTTTCAGACAGCTAAGGTTTTTAAATCTGGGCATGACGACACACTCCAGCAGTAAAGAGAGCAGAAAGAAAAACATACCCTTGATGACCGAGGTTTAAACAAGAGAGTTTTACCTGTCACTCACTGAGAATGCTCTAATCAATGACACCTAATCTGGAAACTCTGATACGATACAATTTAAAAACAGGAAGATGATGGAAAACAGGCTGTGCTGTATAACGTACAAAAGGAAAATCATAATGATTTACCTGAGCTGTGAGATATAAGGCTCGTCAGGCTAGTTTCCAGCGAGAGCAGCGCTAGAATTTTACTGGGGCACTGGAGACTTTTACTAAGGCACGTGCCCCAGTGAATAAGGTCTAGTAACGCCCCTGGACTCCTCCCCTCAGGCCGGCGTTACAGAGCGCTGTACGCCAAAACCACCTGCCACAAGGACAGTTTCTTCCCCCGGGCTGTTGCTCTGTTGAACTCTGAGCAGTCACAGAGTGTGAGACCATCCACATGAACAATAAACAATAACTGCACTACTGTATATAGTCACTGTATAAAACCCTGGCTTGGTGTATATATCTGCTCTTATTCTATATGAGATTTAGTTTATCTTGTTTTTATTTTTTATTTTTATTCACTTATTTAAGTTTGTATGTACAAGAGAGTAAAGTTACTGGAGTCAAATTCCCTGTATGTGCACATACTTGGTCATTAAAGATGATTCTGATTCTGAACTAAGAATCATGACACCAACCATCTAAATCTAATAAGAGCATTTTAAAACTAATATCAACTACTTTAGTTCATCTCCTGTTGGCTTGTTGAATCTATAATAAAGACTCAGTTTGACAAACTGATCATAGATGGATAGAAAATCTCAGACTTCAAGACAACGAGCAACTAAAACAGTCCAATAAATATAGTGGTGTAAAGAGAACAATGTTTAACCTCTGAAACAGACCAGAGAGGAAATACAACTGAAAGATGAGTCCATGTGGAGAAAGTCACAATGAGGAATTATATAAGTGATGACAAAGAAATATCACAGGAATATTTAGAACAATGATGTTAGAATTAATGGAGCTTCAAATATTTACACAACTTCTTTTCAGAGCACATCTCTTCTTCTGTAGAGTTGATCATGTAAAGAACAATTAATTTACCTGAGCTGTGAGATATAAGGCAGACACTGCAGGAAACTCCTCACTTCACTCTCTTCATATGAGTAGCCTGTCAGCTCCACTGATTTCTTCTCTGATTGGAATTTCAACACTTCCAGGAGGATGGAGGTCTTTCTCTCTGAGAGGTTTATGGACCAGACTGTAGGAGACTGGAAAACTGACTGTAATGATGGAAGGAGACTCTGACCTGTTTCAGTCTTGTAAGAGTACAGGTCCAGGAGGAAATCACACCATTTCTGTTTAAGAGGGAATGTTTGATATGTGCACACTGATGATAACAGCTCCACTATCTTCTCTCCTGTCTGATGTTCTCTCTCTGCTGCTGCACAGAACAGATTCAATAAGAACCTGGTTTCTTCTGAAGAGTCTGATGGCTGAGGGTCAAAACTGAAATCAAAGATAAAAAAATTCATCTTAATCCAGACCTAAGAATGTCATTGGCTCATAAAATGGACACCGTACAAGTCAGAATTGGTTATCAACATGACAGATAGTCAATTTAAAAAATGGGCAGAGCAAGGGCTGATAGAAACATCTTGGACAAGAAAAACTCAGCTAATTTAAAGGATTTTTTTAAATCAGAGTCAGGTTTTACACATATTTTAAAGTTGTACAAAAGCTAAGAGACAGACGGACAGATAATTAATTTATCCCGTGAGAAATTCGGTACACCTCACTTCTGTGTTTTTAATGGATTACATGTCTATAGCTATACCTTCTTTTATCATCCATTAATCACCTAGAGCCATTTTACTGGTGGAGCCTTGACTCTATTCTAGATGGTACTGGGTAAGAGGTAGACAACACCTTGGACAGGTTGTCAGTCCATCATGGTATTAACACAGATACAGTCATGTTCACAGTTAACTGATGATTCCAGAGTATAATAAATGAAGGAGGGTACTTTCTTATTTTAATGTCATTACACAAAATTTCAATTTCATGATCATTTGTTTGACTATATAACTTTTATTAATCAGTTCTGTTTCAAACAGGATAAAAATGTTTATTTGTTTACATGGGATGTTTCACACGACTATTTTAAGACTATACACTACAAGTTCAAAAGAAAGATCATAATGTTTTACCTGAGCTGTGAGATATAAGGCAGACACTGCAGGAAACTCCTCACTTCACTCTCTTCATGTGAGCAGCCTGTCAGCTCCACTACTTTCTTCTCTGATTGGAGTTTCAGCACTTCCAGGAGGATGGAGGTCTTTCTCTCTGAGAGGTTTATGGACCAGACTGTAGGAGCTGACTGGAAAACTGACTGTAATGATGGAAGGAGACTCAGACCTGATTTAGTCTCATAGTCCTTCACATGGGAGAACAGATCCAGCAGGAAGTCACAACGATATTTCTTATCATAATCATCCATGTATCTCTTATTTAAAGGGAATGTTTGATATGTGCACACTGATGATAACAGCTCCACTATCTTCTCTCCTGTCTGATGTTCTCTCTCTGCTGCTGCACAGAACAGATTCAACAAGAACCTGGTTTGTTGATGAAGATGTGACCTCTGATGATCAAAGCTGGAACAATAAGAAGGAAACATTTAGTGATGATTTGATGTCAGCTGCATAAATACAACCACACACTACTGATGGACTCCATCTTGTACATGTCTGTCCTGTATATAATGAAATGACATTTTAAACACATCTTTCATCAGAGCAGCTCAACATTGTTTTCAGACTGTTACTGACTCACAACAACAACGAAGTTGCAAGATCCCCATTGATTTTGTTGCAGTTTTTATTCTCCTTATTATTATGATTAATCTTTTTCTGCGTAGCTAAAGTGTCTGCTCAGGACAAACTGCAAGGGCAAAAGGCATCAAACCCGGTAACTTGGTAGAAGTCCCAGCATGTCACTTTTCCAAGGTGTCATTACACATGCCCGCAGCTAGGTGGCGCTAAAATAAGCCAATTTGTGAATACTGTGTTTTCACAGATTTTGTAGGATCATTTTAAAGTATAGCCTGCTATTTATTTAAATAGTGAGATTTTCTTTTTACATAAAATATTAGACAGTCTTCATAGAGATTAGATTCTATGATTTAGTCTATTGTTCTGACAGTCCATTCCAGGCCCATTATCACCAAAACTGTAGTTTTATCTAACTTTTAGGATCAACCAATCACACCTTTCACGTAGCAACAGGGTCAACCACACCTCCTCACTAAGACCAGAGTTTCTGTCCATTTCTTGCTCAGAGTTCTCTGAGAATGTTCTGGAATCACTCCTTAGTTAAGACTCCTAGCTAGGAATGTTTAGGCTAAGATAGGAGCTCTCTGAGAGGATTCTCAGAATCTTTAGGAATACAGGCCCTGGGGTTTAATGATGACACAGAAGCAGTCTGACTGTAAGGAGGAGGGGATCAGATGGAGAACAGGAAGTCTGAGCAAACAACAGTTTATCTGAGTGACATGTTCATTTTCAACAACAGTAGAGTTCATCTGAGAGAGAGTAGAGTCTATTCTAGTGAGGACAGAGTTGATAGAGACCATTACAATATCTGAATGTGAAATCAGCCTCTCTAATTGTCCAGTAAATACAATGAGTTAAATACAACAATATTTCCATCTGAAATATTCCAACACAGAAAAGTTCAGAAAACCAAGAGAAAGTGTGGAGTGATGATGTTAGAATTAATGGAGCTTCAAATATTTACACAACTTCATTTCAGAGCACATCTCTTCTTCTGTAGAGTTGATCATGTAAAGAACAATTCATTTACCTGAGCTGTGAGATATAAGGCAGACACTGCAGGAAACTCCTCACTTCACTCTCTTCATGTGAGCAGCCTGTCAGCTTCACTGGTTTCTTCTCTGATTGGAGTTTCAGCACTTCCAGGAGGATGGAGGTCTTTCTCTCTGAGAGGTTTATGAACCAGTCTGTAGGAACTGACTGGAGAACTGGCTGTAATGATGGAAGGAGACTCAGACCTGATTTAGTCTCATAGTCCTTCACATGGGAGAACAGATCCAGCAGGAAGTTACTCTGATGTTTAGAATCCATGTAAATGTTACTCAGCAGGAATGCATTCCTGTTTAACACTGATGATAACAGCTCCACTATCTTCTCTCCTGTCTGATGTTCTCTCTCTGCTGCTGCACAGAACAGATTCAACAAGAACCTGATTTCTTCTGAAGAGTCTGATGACTGAGGATCAAAACTGAAATCAAAGATAAAAAAACTAATTTTAATCCAGACCTAAGAATGTCATTGGCTCATAAAATGGACACCGTACCAGTCAGAATTGGTTATCAACATGACAGATAGTCAATTTAAAAAATGGGCAGAGCAAGGGCTGATAGAAACATCTTGGACAAGAAAAACTCAGCTAATTTAAAGGATTTTTTTAAATCAGAGTCAGGTTTTACACATATTTTAAAGTTGTACAAAAGCTAAGAGACAGACAGACAGATAATTCATTTATCCCGTGAGAAATTCGGTACACCTCACTTCTGTGTTTTTAATGGATTACATGTCTATAGCTATACCTTCTTTTATCATCCATTAATCATCCAGAGCCATTTTACTGGTGGAGCCTTGACTCTATTCTAGATGGTACTGGGTAAGAGGTAGACAACACCTTGGACAGGTTGTCAGTCCATCATGGTATTAACACAGATACAGTCATGTTCACAGTTAACTGATGATTCCAGAGTATAATAAATGAAGGAGGGTACTTTCTTATTTTAATGTCATTACACAAAATTTCAATTTCATGATCATTTGTTTGACTATATAACTTTTATTAATCAGTTCTGTTTCAAACAGGATAAAAATGTTTATTTGTTTACATGGGATGTTTCACACGACTATTTTAAGACTATACACTACACGCTCAAAAGAAAGATCATAATGTTTTACCTGAGCTGTGAGATATAAGGCAGACACTGCAGGAAACTCCTCACTTCACTCTCTTCATGTGAGCAGCCTGTCAGCTCCACTACTTTCTTCTCTGATTGGAGTTTCAGCACTTCCAGGAGGATGGAGGTCTTTCTCTCTGAGAGGTTTATGGACCAGACTGTAGGAGCTGACTGGAAAACTGACTGTAATGATGGAAGGAGACTCAGACCTGATTTAGTCTCATAGTCCTTCACATGGGAGAACAGATCCAGCAGGAAGTCACAACGATATTTCTTATCATAATCATCCATGTATCTCTTATTTAAAGGGAATGTTTGATATGTGCACACTGATGATAACAGCTCCACTATCTTCTCTCCTGTCTGATGTTCTCTCTCTGCTGCTGCACAGAGCAGATTCAACAAGAACCTGGTTTGTTGATGAAGATGTGACCTCTGATGATCAAAGCTGGAACAATAAGAAGGAAACATTTAGTGATGATTTGATGTCAGCTGCATAAATACAACCACACACTACTGATGGACTCCATCTTGTACATGTCTGTCCTGTATATAATGAAATGACATTTTAAACACATCTTTCATCAGAGCAGCTCAACATTGTTTTCAGACTGTTACTGACTCACAACAACAACGAAGTTGCAAGATCCCCATTGATTTTGTTGCAGTTTTTATTCTCCTTATTATTATGATTAATCTTTTTCTGCGTAGCTAAAGTGTCTGCTCAGGACAAACTGCAAGGGCAAAAGGCATCAAACCCGGTAACTTGGTAGAAGTCCCAGCATGTCACTTTTCCAAGGTGTCATTACACATGCCCGCAGCTAGGTGGCGCTAAAATAAGCCAATTTGTGAATACTGTGTTTTCACAGATTTTGTAGGATAATTTTAAAGTATAGCCTGCTATTTATTTAAATAGTGAGATTTTCTTTTTACATAAAATATTAGACAGTCTTCATAGAGATTAGATTCTATGATTTAGTCTATTGTTCTGACAGTCCATTCCAGGCCCATTATCACCAAAACTGTAGTTTTATCTAACTTTTAGGATCAACCAATCACACCTTTCACGTAGCAACAGGGTCAACCACACCTCCTCACTAAGACCAGAGTTTCTGTCCATTTCTTGCTCAGAGTTCTCTGAGAATGTTCTGGAATCACTCCTTAGTTAAGACTCCTAGCTAGGAATGTTTAGGCTAAGATAGGAGCTCTCTGAGAGGATTCTCAGAATCTTTAGGAATACGGGCCCAGGGGTTTAATGATGACACAGAAGCAGTCTGACTGTAAGGAGGAGGGGATCAGATGGAGAACAGGAAGTCTGAGCAAACAACAGTTTATCTGAGTGACATGTTCATTTTCAACAACAGTAGAGTTCATCTGAGAGAGAGTAGAGTCTATTCTAGTGAGGACAGAGTTGATAGAGACCATTACAATATCTGAATGTGAAATCAGCCTCTCTAATTGTCCAGTAAATACAATGAGTTAAATACAACAATATTTCCATCTGAAATATTCCAACACAGAAAAGTTCAGAAAACCAAGAGAAAGTGTGGAGTGATGATGTTAGAATTAATGGAGCTTCAAATATTTACACAACTTCATTTCAGAGCACATCTCTTCTTCTGTAGAGTTGATCATGTAAAGAACAATTCATTTACCTGAGCTGTGAGATATAAGGCAGACACTGCAGGAAACTCCTCACTTCACTCTCTTCATGTGAGCAGCCTGTCAGCTTCACTGGTTTCTTCTCTGATTGGAGTTTCAGCACTTCCAGGAGGATGGAGGTCTTTCTCTCTGAGAGGTTTATGAACCAGTCTGTAGGAACTGACTGGAGAACTGGCTGTAATGATGGAAGGAGACTCAGACCTGATTTAGTCTCATAGTCCTTCACATGGGAGAACAGATCCAGCAGGAAGTTACTCTGATGTTTAGAATCCATGTAAATGTTACTCAGCAGGAATGCATTCCTGTTTAACACTGATGATAACAGCTCCACTATCTTCTCTCCTGTCTGATGTTCTCTCTCTGCTGCTGCACAAAACAGATTCAACAAGAACCTGATTTCTTCTGAAGAGTCTGATGACTGAGGATCAAAACTGAAATCAAAGATAAAAAAACTAATTTTAATCCAGACCTAAGAATGTCATTGGCTCATAAAATGGACTGTACGAGTCAGAATTGGTTACCAACATGACAGATACTCACTTTAAAAAATGGGCAGAGCAAGGGCTGATAGAAACATCATGGACAAGAAAAACTCAGCTAATTTGAAGGTTTTCTTTAAATAAGAGTCAGGTTTTACACATATTTTAAAATTGTACAAAAGCTAAGAGACAGACAGACAGATAATTCATTTATCCTGTGAGAAATTCGGCACATCTCACTTCTGTGTTTTTAATGGATTACATGTCTATAGCTATACCTTCTTTTATCATCCATTAATCACCTAGAGCCATTTTACTGGTGGAGCCTTGACTCTATTCTAGATGGTACTGGGTAAGAGGTAGACAACACCTTGGACAGGTTGTCAGTCCATCATGGTATTAACACAGATACAGTCATGTTCACAGTTAACTGATGATTCCAGAGTATAATAAATGAAGGAGGGTACTTTCTTATTTTAATGTCATTACACAAAATTTCAATTTCATGATCATTTGTTTGACTATATAACTTTTATTAATCAGTTCTGTTTCAAACAGGATAAAAATGTTTATTTGTTTACATGGGATGTTTCACACGACTATTTTAAGACTATACACTACACGCTCAAAAGAAAGATCATAATGTTTTACCTGAGCTGTGAGATATAAGGCAGACACTGCAGGAAACTCCTCACTTCACTCTCTTCATGTGAGCAGCCTGTCAGCTCCACTACTTTCTTCTCTGATTGGAGTTTCAGCACTTCCAGGAGGATGGAGGTCTTTCTCTCTGAGAGGTTTATGGACCAGACTGTAGGAGCTGACTGGAAAACTGACTGTAATGATGGAAGGAGACTCAGACCTGATTTAGTCTCATAGTCCTTCACATGGGAGAACAGATCCAGCAGGAAGTCACAACGATATTTCTTATCATAATCATCCATGTATCTCTTATTTAAAGGGAATGTTTGATATGTGCACACTGATGATAACAGCTCCACTATCTTCTCTCCTGTCTGATGTTCTCTCTCTGCTGCTGCACAGAGCAGATTCAACAAGAACCTGGTTTGTTGATGAAGATGTGACCTCTGATGATCAAAGCTGGAACAATAAGAAGGAAACATTTAGTGATGATTTGATGTCAGCTGCATAAATACAACCACACACTACTGATGGACTCCATCTTGTACATGTCTGTCCTGTATATAATGAAATGACATTTTAAACACATCTTTCATCAGAGCAGCTCAACATTGTTTTCAGACTGTTACTGACTCACAACAACAGCGAAGTTGCAAGATCCCCATTGATTTTGTTGCAGTTTTTATTCTCCTTATTATTATGATTAATCTTTTTCTGCGTAGCTAAAGTGTCTGCTCAGGACAAACTGCAAGGGCAAAAGGCATCAAACCCGGTAACTTGGTAGAAGTCCCAGCATGTCACTTTTCCAAGGTGTCATTACACATGCCCGCAGCTAGGTGGCGCTAAAATAAGCCAATTTGTGAATACTGTGTTTTCACAGATTTTGTAGGATAATTTTAAAGTATAGCCTGCTATTTATTTAAATAGTGAGATTTTCTTTTTACATAAAATATTAGACAGTCTTCATAGAGATTAGATTCTATGATTTAGTCTATTGTTCTGACAGTCCATTCCAGGCCCATTATCACCAAAACTGTAGTTTTATCTAACTTTTAGGATCAACCAATCACACCTTTCACGTAGCAACAGGGTCAACCACACCTCCTCACTAAGACCAGAGTTTCTGTCCATTTCTTGCTCAGAGTTCTCTGAGAATGTTCTGGAATCACTCCTTAGTTAAGACTCCTAGCTAGGAATGTTTAGGCTAAGATAGGAGCTCTCTGAGAGGATTCTCAGAATCTTTAGGAATACGGGCCCAGGGGTTTAATGATGACACAGAAGCAGTCTGACTGTAAGGAGGAGGGGATCAGATGGAGAACAGGAAGTCTGAGCAAACAACAGTTTATCTGAGTGACATGTTCATTTTCAACAACAGTAGAGTTCATCTGAGAGAGAGTAGAGTCTATTCTAGTGAGGACAGAGTTGATAGAGACCATTACAATATCTGAATGTGAAAGCAGCCTCTCTAATTGTCCAGTAAATACAATGAGTTAAATACAACAATATTTCCATCTGAAATATTCCAACACAGAAAAGTTCAGAAAAACCAAGAGAAAGTGTGGAGTGATGATGTTAGAATTAATGGAGCTTCAAATATTTACACAACTTCTTTTCAGAGCACATCTCTTCTTCTGTAGAGTTGATCTTGTAAAGAACAATTCATTTACCTGAGCTGTGAGATATAAGGCAGACACTGCAGGAAACTCCTCACTTCACTCTCTTCATGTGAGCAGCCTGTCAGCTTCACTGGTTTCTTCTCTGATTGGAGTTTCAGCACTTCCAGGAGGATGGAGGTCTTTCTCTCTGAGAGGTTTATGAACCAGTCTGTAGGAACTGACTGGAGAACTGGCTGTAATGATGGAAGGAGACTCAGACCTGTTTTAGTCTCATAGTCCTTCACATGGGAGAACAGATCCAGCAGGAAGTTACTCTGATGTTTAGAATCCATGTAAATGTTACTCAGCAGGAATGCATTCCTGTTTAACACTGATGATAACAGCTCCACTATCTTCTTTCCTGTCTGATGTTTTCTCTCTGCTGCTGCACAGAACAGATTCAACAAGAACCTGGTTTGTTGATGAAGATCTGAACTCCGACGATCAAGCCTGGAACAATAAGAAGGAAACATTTAGTGATGATTTGTTGTCAGCTGCATAAATACAACCACACACTACTGATGGACTCCATCTTGTACATGTCTGTCCTGTATATAATCAAATGACATTTTAAATAGGGATGCACCGAAATGAAAATTCTTGGCTGAAACCGAAAATTAAGAAACCGAGTCTGGAAACCGAAACACCGAAAGAAATTATTATGACAATTATTAGTACCATTGCATTCATGGCTATGACTGTGTACTAACCTCACTAAAATCAAGGTATTGCAATTTCATAAATTAATATTAATGTTTCAAAGGATAAATCTATTACAAAATTATGAAAATATTTATTTAGCACATTCCTACAATGCACAATATAAAATAAAATAAAATTCAAAATAAAATGTTTAACTTGAGCCCACTCATGTGTACATTAAATAATAATGGAGCAGAAGCTTTTGCAGCTGGAAATGAGCATCGATCCACTGTGCGGTTAGACTGAGCATATTTGTTTTTATTTTTAAAAGAAAAATTGGTGCACTGCACCTTTAGAAAAATAGCGCTGTCCCTTTAAGAAAGACAGTAGTCTTAATTGAAGTTGCACACGGCTGTGGATGTGTGCTGCTGAACGGGCATGTCGCAATAAAAACTGAAAAAACAAAACAAAAAGATCCACACAGCAGACATGTCCGTGCTGGCCAAGGTTGTCGCTTGCATCATCACGACATCCTGTTTGGGCTGTGTTGTTTCGATGATAAAAGTCTTTTGGCCGAAAAAAAAAAAAATCACTTTTGGATCATTTTCGGCCGAAAAGTTTCGGTGGCCGAATAATCGGTGTATGCCTAATTTTAAACACATCTTTTGTCAGAGCAGCTCAACATTGTTTCTAGACTATTACTGACTCACAACAATGTTTAACCTCTGAAAAAGACCAGAGACGAAATATAAGTGAAAGATGAGTCCATGTGGAGAAAGTCACAATGAGGAAATACATTACTGATGACAAAGAAATATCACAGGAATATTTGAAATAGTACAATGATGTTAGAATTAATGGAGCTTCAAATATTTACACAACTTCTTTTCAGAGCACATCTCTTCTTCTGTAGAGTTGATCATGTAAAGAACAATTCATTTACCTGAGCTGTGAGATATAAGGCAGACACTGCAGGAAACTCCTCACTTCACTCTCTTCATGTGAGCAGCCTCTCAGCTTCACTGGTTTCTTCTTTGATTGGAGTTTCAGCACTTCCAGGAGGATGGAGGTCTTTCTCTCTGAGAGGTTTATGGACCAGACTGGAGGAGACTGGAAAACTGACTGTAATGATGGAAGGAGACTCAGACCTGACTTAGTCTCATAGTCCTTCACATGGGAGAACAGATCCAGCAGGAAGTTACTCTGATATTTTTTATTGTCTTCATTCATGTATCTCTCATTTAAAGGGAATGTTTGATATCTGCACACTGATGATAACAGCTCCACTATCTTCTCTCCTGTCTGATGTTCTCTCTCTGCTGCTGCACAGAACAGATTCAACAAGAACCTGGCTTGTTGATGAAGATGTGAACTCCGAGGATCAAAGCTGGAACAATAAGAAGGAAACATTTAGTGATGATTTGATGTCAGCTGCATAAATACAACCACACACTACTGATGGACTCCATCTTGTACATGTCTGTCCTGTATATAATGAAATGACATTTTAAACACATCTTTCATCAGAGCAGCTCAACATTGTTTTTAGACTGTTACTGACTCACAACACAAACACTAATCCTGAGTCTGAAATCACTGCAAACTGATTGAATGGTCTCTGTTATTTGATTTGCTGGATGAATGTAGAGAGTAAAACACTAGATAGAAACAATATAGAAATATACAGAGTGGATCAACTAACTCTACAGTCCATATCATGGACAGTAGTTGCTTCACCTTCATCCTCATATGACACACGTGGAAATCACAGTTATGTTCCACTACATCTGCAGGTGGAGACACAAAGTGATGATGACTCCTTGGAGTCTGAACTCTTCATCTGTTGTTCACTATGGAGCTGCTAGAGTTGTCCTCATGCTCAGTAAAGTTCACTCCAGTCTCAAGTTTAAAAGGCAGCTAAATGGAACTAATTCATTTAGTTGTTGAAGTGCTGTTAAATTCACCTGAAAGAGCTGCTACCTGTTTTATCTGAGCACTAATATTTGATTTATAGCTGACATGTTTGATTTGAAGCTCATCACATATTCAACAGTCAACACCAGCTTTAACTGCATGTTTCTCCATTCTTGTCTCAAGTCTTGTTATGTTTCTATCAGGAGGTATTAACATGTCTGTGTTGTTGTCACTGAGCTTCAATCTTCTTCTTCTTCTTCACATCACTTCATTATTCTCATACAGACAGAAGACTGTCACGTGTTTCCAAACTGGATTTAAAGTAAAAACATCAACTAACATTCTTGTCTCTGCTTCATTGCTTCAGTCACACAGTGACCTTCATTCAGTTCCATCAACTGCTTCATATTTCTGTTCAGTGGACTAAAAACATGACTGAGTGCTTTGACACAATGTTCTAGAGGAAGAGACTGAAATACTGAACCTTTCTACTGATTGAAGACACAACTGATTTTAAATCAACAATCAACTAAGAATCATGACACCAACCATCTAAATCTAATAAGAGCATTTTAAAACTAATATCAACTACTTTAGTTCATCTCCTGTTGGCTTGTTGAATCTATAATAAAGACTCAGTTTGATAAACTGATCATAGATGGATAGAAAATCTGAGACTTCAAGACAACAAGCAACTAAAACAGTCCAATAAATATAGTGGTGTAAAGAGAAGAATGTTTAACCTCTGAAACAGACCAGAGAGGAAATAGAACTGAAAGACGAGTCCATGTGGAGAAAGTCACAATGAGGAAATATATTAGTGATGACAAAGAAATATCACAGGAATATTTAGAACAATGATGTTAGAATTAATGGAGCTTCAAATATTTACGCAACTTCTTTTCAGAGCACATGTCTTCTTCTGTAGAGTTGATCATGTAAAGAACAATTCATTTACCTGAGACGTGAGATATAAGGTAGACACTGCAGGAAACTCCTCACTTCACTCTCTTCATGTGAGCAGCCTGTCAGCTTCACTGGTTTCTTCTTTGATTGGAGTTTCAGCACTTCCAGGAGGATGGAGGTCTTTCTCTCTGAGAGGTTTATGGACCAGACTGTAGGAGACTGGATAACTGCCTGTAATGATGGAAGGAGACTCAGACCTGATTTAGTCTCATAGTCCTTCACATGGGAGAACAGATCCAGCAGGAATTCACTCTGATATTTCTTATCATAATCATCAATGTATCTCTTATTTAAAGGGAATGTTTGACATCTGCACACTGATGATAACAGCTCCACTATCTTCTCTCCTGTCTGATGTTCTCTCTCTGCTGCTGCACAGAACAGATTCAACAAGAACCTGGTTTGTTGATGAAGATGTGAACTCTGAGGATCAAAGCTGGAACAATAAGAAGGAAACATTTAGTGATGATTTGATGTCAGCTGCATAAATACAACCACACACTACTGATGGACTCCATCTTGTACATGTCTGTCCTGTATAGAATGAAATGACATTTTAAACACATCTTTCATCAGAGCAGCTCAACATTGTTTTTAGACTGTTACTGACTCACAACATAAACACTAATCCTGAGTCTGAAATCACTGCAAAGTGATTGAATGGTCTCTGTCATTTGATTTGCTGGATGAATGTAGAGAGTAAAACACTAGATAGAAACAATAACAATATAGAAATATACAGAGTGGATCAACTAACTCTACAGTCCATATCATGGACAGTAGTTGCTTCACCTTCATCCTCATATGACACACGTGGAAATCACAGTTATGTTCCACTACATCTGTAGGTGGAGACACAAAGTGATGATGACTCCTTGGAGTCTGAACTCTTCATCTGTTGTTCACTATAGAGCTGCTAGAGTTGTCCTCATGCTCAGTAAAGTTCACTCCAGTCTCAAGTTTAAAAGGCAGCTAAATGGAACTAATTCATTTAGTTGTTGAAGTGCTGTTAAATTCACCTGAAAGAGCTGCTACCTGTTTTATCTGAGCACTAATATTTGATTTATAGCTGACATGTTTGATTTGAAGCTCATCACATATTCAACAGTCAACACCAGCTTTAACTGCATGTTTCTCCATTCTTGTCTCAAGTCTTGTTATGTTTCTATCAGGAGGTATTAACATGTCTGTGTTGTTGTCACTGAGCTTCAATCTTCTTCTTCTTCTTCACATCACTTCATTACTCTCCTACAGACAGAAGACTGTCACGTGTTTCCGAACTGGATTTAAAGTAAAAACATCAACTAACATTCTTGTCTCTGCTTCATTGCTTCAGTCACACAGTGACCTTCATTCAGTTCCATCAACTGCTTCATATTTCTGTTCAGTGGACTAAAAACATGACTGAGTGCTTTGACACAATGTTCTGGAGGAAGAGACTGAAATACTGAACCTTTCTACTGATTGAAGACACAACTGATTTTAAATCAACAATCAACTAAGGATCATGACACCAACCATCTAAATCTAATAAGAGCATTTTAAAACTAATATCAACTACTTTAGTTCATCTCCTGTTGGCTTGTTGAATCTATAATAAAGACTCACTTTGATAAACTGATCATAGATGGATAGAAAATCTGAGACTTGAAGACAACAAGCAATTAAAACAGTCCAATAAATATAGTGGTGTAAAAAGAACAATGTTTAACCTCTGAAACAGACCAGAGAGGAAATAGAACTGAAAGATGAGTCCATGTGGAGAAAGTCACAATGAGAAAATATATTAGTGATGACAAAGAAATATCACAGGAATATTTAGAACAATGATGTTAGAATTAATGGAGCTTCAAATATTTACACAACTTCTTTTCAGAGCACATCTCTTCTTCTGTAGAGTTGATCTTGTAAAGAACAATTCATTTACCTGAGCTGTGAGATATAAGGCAGACACTGCAGGAAACTCCTCACTTCACTCTCTTCATGTGAGCAGCCTGTCAGCTCCACTGGTTTCTTCTCTGATTGGAGTTTCAGCACTTCCAGGAGGATGGAGGTCTTTCTCTCTGAGAGGTTTATGGACCAGGCTGTAGGAGCTGACTGGAAAACTGACTGTAATGATGGAAGGAGACTCAGACCTGATTTAGTCTCATAGTCCTTCACATGGGAGAACAGATCCAGCAGGAAGTTACAACGATATTTAGAATCCATGTATATGTAATTAAGCGGGAATCCATTCCTGTTTAACACTGATGATAACAGCTCCACTATCTTCTCTCCTGTCTGATGTTCTCTCTCTGCTGCTGCACAGAACAGATTCAACAAGAACCTGGTTTGTTGATGAAGATCTGAACTCTGAGGATCAAACCTGGAACAATAAAAAGGAAACATTTAGTGATGATTTGATGTCAGCTGCATAAATACAACCACACACTACTGATGGACTCCATCTTGTACATGTCTGTCCTGTATAGAATGAAATGACATTTTAAACACATCTTTCATCAGAGCAGCTCAACATTGTTTTTAGACTGTTACTGACTCACAACACAAACACTAATCCTGAGTCTGAAATCACTGCAAACTGATTGAATGGTCTCTGTCATTTGATTTGCTGGATGAATGTAGAGAGTAAAACACTAGATACAAACAATATAGAAATATACAGAGTGGATCAACTAACTCTGCAGTCCATATCATGGACAGTAGTTGCTTCACCTTCATCCTCATATGACACACGTGGAAATCACAGTTATGTTCCATACCTTGATGAAAAAAACTGCATTTGATGTTGTTTTGGACCGTAATCATACAGTAATCATTAACCTGAACCCTTAAGTAGCCTACAGTAAAATCATTCCAGTAGTATAGTGATTTTACAGCATGTACTGATTTTTATGCAAACAGGTCATTGATACAATAAAATTTGGCCGACCAATTTGCCAGGCTGTTAGAACTGAATGACACTGACTGTCTATACCATGAGTAAACCACTAGAGGGCAACATAATTACAACAATGAGCCCATTTCAATAAAAATGTTATTTAAAAATAGACAGCGCTGGCTCTCAATCCACCAAAGCTGTCTTGCACCGTTAGCACAGTGTGATTGTCAAGTGACAGCTGCAACAGCCTGAGGAAATGGGTGGGACTTACCCACATGGACGAAATGTGATTGGCTATCAGCATTGGCAGTGATACTGAAGACAGGTATAGCCTATCACAACAACAGCCGCCCGACCCAGCCCCCCAGCGGACCACAACACTGTTGGTCGATGCGATACACTTTTTTCCCCCCCATCTTTTTCTTTTTCTCATGGCCCGGCCTACCGGGGAAATGCCCGGTGTCCCCGTACGCCAGTCTGCCGTTGGCATCAACCCCTTTATGATCGCTTTGGATCATCTAGTTCAGTATTATTTTTGTGGGTGGGTATTTCAGCAGGGTTACAGAAATATTACAGGAATATTTCAAAATAGAACAATGATGTTAGAATTAATGGAGCTTCAAATATTTACACAACTTCTTTTCAGAGCACATCTCTTCTTCTGTAGAGTTGATCATGTAAAGAACAATTCATTTACCTGAGCTGTGAGATATAAGGCAGACACTGCAGGAAACTCCTCACTTCACTCTCTTCATGTGAGCAGCCTCTCAGCTTCACTGGTTTCTTCTCTGATTGGAGTTTCAGCACTTCCAGGAGGATGGAGGTCTTTCTCTTTGAGAGGTTTATGGACCAGACTGTAGGAGCTGACTGGAAAACTGACTGCAATGATGGAAGGAGACTCAGACCTGATTTAGTCTCATAGTCCTTCACATGGGAGAACAGATCCAGCAGGAAGTTACTCTGATATTCTATACCGTCATCATCATTCATGTATCTCCAGTTTAAAGGGAATGTTTGATATGTGCACACTGATGATAACAGCTCCACTATCTTCTTTCCTGTCTGATGTTCTCTCTCTGCTGCTGCACAGAACAGATTCAACAAGAACCTGGCTTGTTGATGAAGATGTGAACTCTGAGGAACAAACCTGGAACATTAAGAAGAAAACATTTAGTGATGATTTGATGTCAGCTGCATAAATACAACCACACACTACTGATGGACTCCATCTTGTACATGTCTGTCCTGTATATAATGAAATGACATTTTAAACACATCTTTCATCAGAGCAGCTCAACATTGTTTTTAGACTGTTACTGACTCACAACACAAACACTAATCCTGAGTCTGAAATCACTGCAAACTGATTGAATGGTCTCTGTCATTTGATTTGCTGGATGAATGTAGAGAGTAAAACACTAGATAGAAACAATATAGAAATATACAGAGTGGATCAACTAACTCTACAGTCCATATCATGGACAGTAGTTGCTTCACCTTCATCCTCATATGACACACGTGGAAATCACCGTTATGTTCCACTACATCTGCAGGTGGAGACACAAAGTGATGATGACTCCTTGGAGTCTGAACTCTTCATCTGTTGTTCACTATAGAGCTGCTAGAGTTGTCCTCATGCTCAGTAAAGTTCACTCCAGTCTCAAGTTTAAAAGGCAGCTAAATGGAACTAATTCATTTAGTTGTTGAAGTGCTGTTAAATTCACCTGAAAGAGCTGCTACCTGTTTTATCTGAGCACTAATATTTGATTTATAGCTGACATGTTTGATTTGAAGCTCATCACATATTCAACAGTCAACACCAGCTTTAACTGCATGTTTCTCCATTCTTGTCTCAAGTCTTGTTATGTTTCTATCAGGAGGTATTAACATGTCTGTGTTGTTGTCACTGAGCTTCAATCTTCTTCTTCTTCTTCACATCACTTCATTATTCTCCTACAGACAGAAGACTGTCACGTGTTTCCAAACTGGATTTAAAGTAAAAACATCAACTAACATTCTTGTCTCTGCTTCATTGCTTCAGTCACACAGTGACCTTCATTCAGTTCCATCAACTGGTTCATATTTCTGTTCAGTGGACTAAAAACATGACTGAGTGCTTTGACACAATGTTCTGGAGGAAGAGACTGAAATACTGAACCTTTCTACTGATTGAAGACACAACTGATTTTAAATCAACAATCAACTAAGAATCATGACACCAACCATCTAAATCTAATAAGAGCATTTTAAAACTAATATCAACTACTTTAGTTCATCTCCTGTTGGCTTGTTGAATCTATAATAAAGACTCAGTTTGATAAACTGATCATAGATGGATAGAAAATCTGAGACTTATTTATAAGAATATTTAGAAGAATGATGTTAGAATTAATGGAGCTTCAAATATTTACACAACTTCTTTTCAGAGCACATCTCTTCTTCTGTAGAGTTGATCATGTAAAGAACAATTCATTTACCTGAGCTGTGAGATATAAGGCAGACACTGCAGGAAACTCCTCACTTCACTCTCTTCATGTGAGCAGCCTCTCAGCTCCACTGGTTTCTTCTCTGATTGGAGTTTCAGCACTTCCAGGAGGATGGAGGTCTTTCTCTCTGAGAGGTTTATGAACCAGTCTGTAGGAGCTGACTGGAAAACTGACTGTAATGATGGAAGGAGACTCAGACCTGATTTAGTCTCATAGTCCTTCACATGGGAGAACAGATCCAGCAGGAAGTTATTCTGATATGTCTTATCATCATCATCATCCATATATTTCTTATTTAAAGGGAATGTTTCGTAGCTGCACACTGATGATAACAGCTCCACTATCTTCTCTCCTGTCTGATGTTCTCTCTCTGCTGCTGCACAGAACAGATGCATCAAGAACCTGGTTTCTTCTGAAGGTTCTGATGACTGAGGATGAAAGCTAAAATCACAAAGATTAAAAAAAAAAACAACAACATTTGATTTAAAACAAATCCTAAGAATATTGTCTGTTGATAAAATGGACAGTGTACAACATTTGGTATGATAAATGGGCTGATAAAGACAGTGATTTCAAAACTAAAGTAACACTAACACACTTCAAATAACTAAAAAACATCATGGACTAAATGGTAAACGGTCTCTCTACAAATTAGTATTGAAAGATCTTTAAATTCACAAACTACAAAGCCACAAACTACATCCTAAACAAAGCTCACAAAGTCCTTCTGACACTTTTTCAAGATCAACTGAACATTAGAACAGTCACAAAAGAGGATTTAGTGCAGGCCTGTTACATTAGAATGCATTCACTAGTGTACCTAATGTTTTGTCAAATGAGTGTATTTCCGTTAAATGTATTTCCACTCAGGCCTGTCTGAATGTGTGTATGCTTGTCTGAAGAAGTCTGTAATGTGACGTTGTGACTGTAAAGGGGTTTGAGCATCGATAGGTATAACTATACCCTCTGTTATCATTCATCACTTAGAGCCACTTTACTGGTGGAGCTGGACTCTATTCTAGATGGTACTGGGTAAGAGGTAGACAACACCTTGGACAGGTTGTCAGTCCATCATAGTGTTAACACACTTACAGCTACACTATATTACCAAAAGTATTCGCTCACCCATTCAAATGATCAGAATCAGGTGTTCTAATCACTTGGCCTGGCCCCAGGTGTATAAATTCAAGCACTCAGGCATGCAGACTGTGAAACAAGACATTTGTGAAAGAATGGGCCGCTCTCAGGAGCTCAGTGAATTCCAGCGTGGAACTGTCATAGGATGCCACTTGTGCAACAAATCCAGTCGTGAAATTTCCTCGCTCCTAAATATTCCACAGTCAACTGTCAGCTCTATTATAACAAAATGGAAGCGTTTGGGAAAAACAGCAACTCAGCCACGAAGTGGTAGGCCACGTAAAGTGACGGAGAGGGGTCAGCGGATGCTGAAGCGCATAGTGCAAAGAGGTCGCCGACTTTCTGCACAGTCAATTGCTACAGAGCTACAAACTTCATGTGACCTTCAGATTAGCCCAAGTACAGTACGCAGAGAGCTTCATGGAATGGGTTTCCATGGCCGAGCAGCTGCAGCCAAGCCACACATCACCAAGTGCAATGCAAGGCGTCGGATGCAATGGTGTAAAGCACGCCGCCACTGGCCTCTAGAGCAGTGGAGACGCGTTCTCTGGAGTGATGAATCACGCTTTACCATCTGGCAATCTGATGGACGAGTCTGGGTTTGGAGGTTGCCAGGAGAACGGTACATTTCAGATTGCATTGTGCCAACTGTGAAATTTGGTGGAGGAGGAATTATGGTATGGGGTTGTTTTTCAGGAGCTGGGCTTGGCCCCTTAGTTCCAGTGAAAGGAACATTGAATGCTTCAGGATACCAAAACATTTTGGACAATTCCATGCTCCCAACCTTGTGGGAACAGTTTGGAGCGGGCCCCTTCCTCTTCCAACATGACTGTGCACCAGTGCACAAAGCAAGGTCCATAAAGACGTGGATGACAGAGTCTGGTGTGGATGAACTTGACTGGCCTGCACAGAGTCCTGACCTGAACCCGATAGAACACCTTTGGGATGAATTAGAGCGGAGACTGAGAGCCAGGCCTTCTCGACCAACATCAGTGTGTGACCTCACCAATGCGCTTTTGGAAGAATGGTCAAAAATTCCTATAAACACTCTCCTCAACCTTGTGGACAGTCTTCCCAGAAGAGTTGAAGCTGTAATAGCTGCAAAAGGTGGACCGACATCATATTGAATTCTATGAGTTAGGAATGGGATGGCACTTCAGTTCATAGAATGAGTAAAGGCAGGTGAGCGAATACTTTTGGTAATATAGTGTATGTTCACAGTCAGACTTTTATTTTTTTTTTTTTTAGCAATATCTGGATAAACAGAACTCTTAAAAAATGAACACACATATTACAATGGTTTACTTTAACGAGACCTCAAGAAAAAATATTTTCTTCAATTATTTATTCAATAAAATCCTAAACAGATGTAATAATCTACTGATGAAAATAATAAGTACAACCGTGGCACTAGAAGCTGATATTGACCAATTTATCAAAAACAGTTTCTTGTAAGTTTTTTTGTGTAACTGTTCACTAATGTGACATCAACTTGCTCAAACTGTTAACAGCTCTTCCAGTAAAATTCCTTCAGCTGGAAGATGTTTGAGGGTTTTCTTGAATGGACTCCTGGTTTAAAGTGAAGAATTCATTTGGATTTAAATTTAGACTTTGTCTCGTCCATTCCATCATCTTCCATGGTTTCTTTTTGAATCATTCTTTTTGTTGCTGTCCTTTGAAACATTATCCTGTTGAAAGGTCACCTTCCAGTTCAACTTTCAGACAGAACAATGTGTCCTAACCCAGTGTTTTTCAACCTTTTTTGAGCCAAGGTACATTTTTTTTTCATTGAAGAAATCACAAGGCACACCACCAACCAAAAATGTTAAAAAAAAATAAACTCTGTAGCCTATATTAACAATATAAAGTCATTCTTGTCAAAGTGTCTTGAATAGGAATCAAATAAACACAAAGAAAAAAGTCTTATATATATATATATACACAGACACTCGACAATGGTATATTATTTGCAGATAATAATTAATTTGTTTTCAAAAAATGTTTTTTAGATCAATTAAGTGAAATTGAATAATTTCCCACGGCACACCTGACGATCTCTCACAGCACACTAGTGTGCCACGGCACAGTGGTTGAAAAACACTGTCCTCACCAAACTAAAAAGTAAACAGAACCAAAACATACCGGGACTCCTGACATTATGTATGAACACACAAACAAAATGATGCAGATTTCATAGTTTCATCAATGACTACAATGTCTATGTTACCGTGGACAAAACTCTTTGATTCATCTGTCCAGAGCTCATTCTTCCAAAATGCCTGGTCTGTGTATATTCATGGACAAACTTTAGTTTTTACCCTTCAGTAGTACAGTACAGTGGCAGGGAGGTGCAAACCAACATTACAAAATGTGAAACACTTTTACAAAGCCTGAGACAAATTTACATTTTAGAAAACAAATTAACAAGACGCAAAACATTTTTGCAATTCCCAAAACAAATTTACAAACATCAACCATCAACTGGAAAGGGAATGTACCAACTCTGGGGTTGAACAGGAAGTAATAACGGGAGCGGTCAATACGAGTTGTTGGTGTTGTTGATGGAGTTCATGGTGACTCAAGATGGACAGAGATCGAGTGATGTTTTGCACGTTTTGTGGCGTTTTGTGGCGCGCAATGTGGATTTGTTTTTCGTGATCGTTCGCTATTTTTTGTCATGTGTGCTCATTCCCATGTGACCGAGGACTGACTGCGGCACGGAGAACGGGACCATTTTTTTTTTCTTGTTCTTTGTTCTTGCTTTTAACTGTGTGTTCTAATTTGTTCTGTTTTTATGTAAAGCACATTGAGTTGCCTCTTGGTATGAAATGCGCTATATAAATAAAAATGCCTTGCCTTGCCTTGCCTTGCCATGGCCGCAATTCAGTGCACCCTAAGCTGAATTTGTCACCCACAGCTTCATTATTCAAAGTGGGAAGCATATGAATAAAAAAATAAAGCTAAGTAACGAATATTTATTACATTTTTATATTTTGTTTGTTTTTTCATTATTCATAAACAGACCACAGTTTGAGAATCGTGGATCTAAAACATGTTCTGTAACCACTTATTCCTGTTAAGGGTCGCGGGGTCTGCTGGAGCCTATCCCAGCTGTCATCGGGCGAGAGGCAGGGTACACCCTAGGCAGGTCTCCAGTCGATCACAGGGCTAACACAGAGACAGGGTTCCCACTCCTAATCTGAAATTATTTTCCAGGACTTTTCCAGGACATTTTCAGCTGCTACAGAGACAAGTTATCATGTCATACACTAATACATTCCCCTGTCCCGCTCATTCTTTGGAAATGTTCTTTTTTTTTCTACAGTTGTAACTTGCATTTACCTAGATTGTTTCTATGTTTATTAGTCAGACATTTGATGTGCAGTCTATGGCTGTAATTTATCTGTGAAAAATAATATAAGTAATATAAATAATAACATTTGAAACTGTCTATTACTGTCCATTTTTTGTTGTTTAACACACACACTGCACTTTATTTTCTCATCCCCAGCCACCCTGTATCCATACCTGTGTAAATAATGTGTGCCTTAATATGCAATACTTTTTATTTAACGTCAAATTGACTGATTGGTAGCTGTAATGCCAATTTAGCCATTTTAAATCACATTCATTTATGCTAACAGTGGAAATAAAAAATGCCAGCAGTTCAAATGAACATGTAATAGGGTAGGCTACTTTAAGTTTTCAGTGCCTACTTTTCTAAGGGTGCCCCTATTCCCTGTGGTGTCTGTGCACATCTCACACTGTTGACTTTCAACTACTTTCTTTGGAAATTAACGATCTTAAGTTTACATGATGAAAACTCGTTAATCTCTCTCATTTCTTCTCCCCATCTATCTGTGCATCGTATTTAAATACAACAGTTGTTTTCATTCACTTATTTTCTGTTTCTATTGTCAGACAATGAAACAAGGGTGAAATGCTGAGTGAAACATGCTCCATTAACCGTTAATTACCTCGAAGCTCCCGCTCTGTTGAAATCAGAAATATGTTTAATCTCACTGCGCACAGCCAGTGCCATCGAGAGAGAGAGTTGCGACACTCCCATAGACCTCCGTTGTAAAAAATGGCGGCGCTTTTAACCGCCTACTTCCGGGATTTGAAAGTCGGATTAGTTCCAAACACTGTCATTTGGGCGTTCGACCTCATTCATTTACATTGTTGCGAGTTGAGTTGTTCCAGAGCTAAGCTGCTGAAATATCGACCTCTTTTGAATTGTCAACTGTCTATATTGTGTCAGAGGCCCTTTGCGATGCTTATACTGGTCTTCATTTGTATATGCACAGCGTAATTATTTATATTTTATCTTGGTTGTTTCAACCAATTTTCTAGCATTGCCTGCTAGCCTGCTAATTAGCCAGTGCGACTTCCCCTGCTGTGAAGGTAGTTCGGTAATGAATCGCTACCACCTTTATAGCAACTTTTATTTGATTGAATTTTGGGATATACTAACTTTTCATTATGTGACGTGTTGGCTGTACTTAATTTGTTGTACTGTTCCTGTTCCATGTTCACTTGGCTAGTGTACAATTTGCCCAGCGCTACTTGCGGATGCTTGATGAGATGCTGATAGATTGCTATCCCGTATGTCAAGGCATTGTCGTGACTCGTGATTTGAGCGAGGGTTATTTAATTAGGAATGACGGGAATTTTAGGACTGGCGAGTTTGGCGTTGTGGTCCTGGGGGTGGCCACTCATCAGAAGAAGTGAGCTAGCTTCTAGGCGAATTCTGAACGGACCGCCATGGCAGACCTCTTTGCGATATCACGAAGGTAGGCTAATAGCTGAATCGGAATTTATAAGCAAAATCACGGGACTCAATAGCCTAATACAGCCCAGTTGTGCTCAAATGAATATCATGAGACATCTACCATCAGATGAATGATATGGAAAAGTTAAGTTAGAGCCTCTGAAGCCAGTGCTACTGCCCATGCGAACATGAACACTAAGCTTTTCTCTCCATGTAGCCTAAAACTTATCTAAGTAAGTTTTTCGTTGTCACCCTGCCTCTCCAAATGCAAAACTGACATTAACAAAAATGCAATAATGTAATAACAGCTGAAAAAGTACTTGGGTGTGTGTTTTATTTTATATTTACCGTTCAATAATGCAATCGCTGCTGTCTGTCCCATAGAAGAACATGACAGCCAGCGCATGTTTTGGAACTAATTGGGTTTACATGAACCACGTGACAGCCATAGCGGCGACATCAAAGAGTGTCGCAACTCTCTCTCTATGGCTCTGCGCACAGCTAAAGCATAAATTATGCTTCCGCGTTGACACAGCGCGAGGGGGCGTACGGACCTATTACGTCCTTGCGGACCCCCGTACGTCCTACGCAAGGGCCAGACGTGCACCTCCCAAAAATCCTCGACGCGCGTCGAGACGACGCAGCAGCAACGCAGCAGCAACGCAGCGGCATTGGCTGTGATTGGTCCGCTAACTACATCAGCTGGAGACCGCTTTTCCGGTTTCCACTCATAAACACCATATTCGCCGGTCCTCTGCCTGGGTACGTTCAAAGGGCGTACAGACCACCTCCGCTGTTGTCTCCTTTGTCGTGCCCTAATTTGCAATAGAAGTATTTCTTCCTCTGCTTGAATAATTTGGAGCTCCAACGCCAGTCTCTCTGTCTCTCTGCCCTCTACCGGTGTGGCATTGAATTGCATTTCGACACGTAAACCCCACGCAGAACCATCACGGTCTCACGACTGCGTCCAAGCAACTGCGTGGCCATTGCGTGACCATTGCGTGATCACTACGCGGAAGCATAATCCTCGCTTAACTCGGTGAACGACACGCCCACTAATAACTTTCCTCTGCTCCTCCGCCTGTCACTCAGTGGAGGACAGAGAGGAGCCTGTGGCCGTGGAAGAGAAAAACCTCACACTGGCGGACCAATACTAGTGACACTGGCACTTTTCAATTTACCGTAGTCCTGAGTTTTGTCTCTAGGCGCGGGGTCTGAAAAGTCGCTAAAGCCAGAAATTCTCTGCTAAAGCTAGCGACAAAATCAAATTTGATTTGCTGGTAGTGTCACGTGGGGCGCTGCGCTGGCTAGAAGCAGAGAAGCTTTGTGCCTTATGTTGGCCAGGAGACATGCATGTGCTTAACTTTTAACCCATTTGCATTCGCTCACAAGGCAGGGGGAGGATAAATAATTTTCCAGGATAACTTAATAATTTCCAGGACATTTGACCTTTTTTCTCATTTTCCATATGTTTTCCATGACTGGAAAATTGGTCAATCATTTTCCAGGTTTTCCAGGACGCGTGGGAACCCTGAGAGAGACAGACAACCATTCACACTCACATGCACACCTACGGCCAGTTCAGAATCACCACTTAACCTAATTGGTGTCTTTGTCTTTGGAAGGAGAGAACCCATGCAGACACAGAACATGCAAACTCCACACAGAAATGAACCAGTCGGTCCATGGATTCGAACCCGGGACCTTCTTGCTGTGAGACATCAGTGCTAACCACTTCGGCACTGTGCCGCCATAAACTTGTTTTGGGAATTGTAAAAGTGTTTCGCGTCTTGTTAATTTGTTTTCTAAAATGTAAATTTGTCTCAAGCTTTGTAAAAGTGTTTCACATTTTGTAATGTTGGTTTGCACCTCTCAGCCACCGTAGTAAAGAGAGCAAAAAGAAAAAGAGACCATTAATGTCAGAGGTTTAAATAATAAAGTTTCACCTGACCTGTCACTCAATGAGAATGCTTTAATCAATAACACCTAATCTGGAACATATGATTCTAATTTGATGGATTCCTAAGCATGAGCGATGTAGGAGGGTACTTTTTTTTATCTTAAAGTAATTTTCGTCCACTTAATTAAATTATGAAATGACAACAGAATTTCAGTTGTATATTCATTGGCACTGTTTCAAATAGGATACAATGTATCACATAGAATCTACATAGGGGTACAAAGAACATACTGATTGTGCTTTATGCTACTTTTCATTTACTTCATTATTAGTAATACTAATATTGCTATCATTATTATTTAAGTATTCAGCTTTTTCATCCTTGTGGCGTTTAATGTTATCAAGTACAAAATGAAAATCATAATGATTTACCTGAGCTGTGAGATATAAGGCAGACACTGCAGGAAACTCCTCACTTCACTGTCTTCATGTGAGCAGCCTCTCAGCTCCACTGGTTTCTTCTCTGATTGGAGTTTCAGCACTTCCAGGAGGATGGAGGTCTTTCTCTCTGAGAGGTTTATGGACCAGACTGTAGGAGACTGGAAAACTGACTGTAATGATGGAAGGATGCTCAGACCTGTTTCAGTCTTGTAAGAGTACAGGTCCAGGAGGAAATCACCCCATTTATCTTTAACAAGAAATGTCTTGTATGTGCATACTGATGATAACAGCTCCACCATCTTCTCTCCTGTCTGATGTTCTCTCTCTGCTGCTGCACAGAGCAGATTCACAAAGAACCTGGTTTCTTCTGTAGGTACTGATGACTGAGGATCAAAACTGAAATCAAAAGGATTAAAAACTCATGATGCATTGATTTCAGTTCAACAGACCTAACAACTCTGTCTGAAACATCGTATTATATTTGAATGGTGTAGAGCAGAGGTGGGCAAACTTTCTGGCTCAAGGGCCGCACTGGGTTATAAAATTTGACAGAAGGACTGGGCCAGTAGCATTTTATTGTATTACAGGCCTAATGGGAATTATACTGCATATATTAGAGTGAAGGGGGTTTTAGTGTCAATCTGTTATATTAGAAGGCATTAGTTTTCACTGATGAAGTGGTTTTTCATTTAGCTTAATTTTAACAAGGTCTGTGCATTCTGATAAAAGTCTGGGGACCACAAACATGGTATGCCTCCTGCCTCAACTGTCTGCCCCTCTCTAAATTATATTCCTGTGTTAGAGTCAGAGTGTGACTCTCCTGCTGCCCCTGCTGTCTCGACTAACTGGAGAAGAAGTATATACTGTATGTTTCTATGAGGGAGCACTAATATTATTGTCAAATCTACTGCCTTAACAAAAGCCCATACATATCTACTATGATGCTGATATAAAATGTTTTACCTGAGCTGTGAGATATAAGGCAGACACTGCAGGAAACTCCTCACTTCACTCTCTTCATGTGAGCAGCCTGTCAGCTTCACTGGTTTCTTCTCTGATTGGAGTTTCAGCACTTCCAGGAGGATGGAGGTCTTTATCTCTGAGAGGTTTATGGACCAGACTGTAGGAGCTGACTGGAAAACTGACTGTAATGATGGAAGGAGACTAAGACCTGATTTAGTCTCATAGTCCTTCACATGGGAGAACAGATCCAGCAGGAAGTTACTCTGATATTCTATACCGTCATCATCATTCATGTATCTCCAGTTTAAAGGGAATGTTTGATATGTGCACACTGATGATAACAGCTCCACTATGTTCTCTCCTGTCTGATGTTCTCTCTCTGCTGCTGCACAGAACAGATTCAACAAGAACCTGGTTTCTTCATGAGGATCTAAACTCCAAACATCAAAGCTGGAACAATAAGAAGGAAACATTTAGTGATGATTTGATGTCAGCTGCATAAATACAACCACACACTACTGATGGACTCCATCTTGTACATGTCTGTCCTGTATAGAATGAAATGACATTTTAAACACATCTTTCATCAGAGCAGCTCAACATTGTTTTTAGACTGTTACTGACTCACAACACAAACACTAATCCTGAGTCTGAAATCACTGCAAACTGATTGAATAGTCTCTGTCATTTGATTTGCTGGATGAATGTAGAGAGTAAAACACTAGATAGAAACAATATAGAAATATACAGAGTGGATCAACTAACTCTACAGTCAATATCATGGACAGTAGTTGCTTCACCTTCATCCTCATATGACACACGTGGAAATTACAGTTATGATCCACTACATCTGCAGGTGGAGACACAAAGTGATGATGACTCCTTGGAGTCTGAACTCTTCATCTGTTGTTCACTATAGAGCTGCTAGAGTTGTCCTCATGCTCAGTAAAGTTCACTCCAGTCTCAAGTTTAAAAGGCAGCTAAATGGAACTAATTCATTTAGTTGTTGAAGTGCTGTTAAATTCACCTGAAAGAGCTGCTACCTGTTTTATCTGAGCACTAATATTTGATTTATAGCTGACATGTTTGATTTGAAGCTCATCACATATTCAACAGTCAACACCAGCTTTAACTGCATGTTTCTCCATTCTTGTCTCATGTCTTGTTATGTTTCTATCAGGAGGTATTAACATGTCTGTGTTGTTGTCACTGAGCTTCAATCTTCTTCTTCTTCTTCTTCACATCACTTCATTATTCTCCTACAGACAGAAGACTGTCACGTGTTTCCGAACTGGATTTAAAGTAAAAACATCAACTAACATTCTTGTCTCTGCTTCATTGCTTCAGTCACACAGTGACCTTCATTCAGTTCCATCAACTGGTTCATATTTCTGTTCAGTGACTAAAAACATGACTGAGTGCTTTGACACAATGTTCTGGAGGAAGAGACTGAAATACTGAACCTTTCTACTGATTGAAGACACAACTGATTTTAAATCAACAATCAACTAAGAATCATGACACCAACCATCTAAATCTAATAAGAGCATTTTAAAACTAATATCAACTACTTCAGTTCATCTCCTGTCAGCTTGTTGAATCTATAATAAAGACTCAGTTTGATAAACTGATCATAGATGGATAGAAAATCTCAGACTTCAAGACAACAAGCAACTAAAACAGTCCAATAAATATAGTGGTGTAAAGAGAACAATGTTTAACCTCTGAAAGAGACCAGAGAGGAAATAGAACTGAAAGATGAATCCATGTGGAGAAAGTCACAATGAGGAAATATATTAGTGATGACAAAGAAATATCACAGGAATATTTAGAAGAATTATGTTAGAATTAATGGAGCTTCAAATATTTACACAACTTCTTTTCAGAGCACATCTCTTCTTCTGTAGAGTTGATCATGTAAAGAACAATTCATTTACCTGAGATGTGAGATATAAGGCAGACACTGCAGGAAACTCCTCACTTCACTCTCTTCATGTGAGCAGCCTGTCAGCTCCATTGGTTTCTTCTCTGATTGGAGTTTCAGCACTTCCAGGAGGATGGAGGTCTTTCTCTCTGAGAGGTTTATGGACCAGACTGTAGGAGACTGGAAAACTGACTGTAATGATGGAAGGAGACTCTGACCTGTTTCAGTCTTGTAAGAGTACAGGTCCAGGAGGAAATCACCCCATTTCTCTTTAACAGGGAATGTTTTGTATCTGCACACTGATGATAACAGCTCCACTATCTTCTCTCCTGTCTGATGTTCTCTCTCTGCTGCTGCACAGAGCAGATTCCAAAAGAACCTGGTTTCTTCTGAAGGTTCTAATGTCTGAGGCTCAAAACTGAAATCAAAGATAAAAAAGGCATTTTAAACCAAACCCAAGAATGTTGTTGGCTCATAAAATGGACAGCGTTCAAGTCAGACTTGGTTACCAACATGATGGATATTCAATTTAAGAAATGAACAAAGCACAGGCTGATAAAATACTGTCATTTTCTATACTGGAGCAATACTTCCAACATAAAGAATTAAAAACCTTTACAAACAAGACAAATTCAGGTAATCTAAAGTTTTTCTCAATGGAATTTAAATAAGAAGAGTATATTTGCTATTGTTCTGGGAAAAACAAGAGGTAGAATATGATAGTGTTCTTCAAAAGCTGCTCTTGTATTATCTGTATATATGTCATTTCAGTGTTTCTGAGGGATTACGTGTCTGCAGCTATACCTTCTTTTATCATCCACCCATTCATCACCTATAACCACTTTACTGGTGTAGCTGGACTCTATTGTAGATGGTACTGGGTAAGAGGTAGACAACACCTTGGACAGGTTGTCAGTCCACCATGGTGGTAACACAGATACGGTCATGTTCACAGTCAGGTCTTTTTGACATATCTGAACAAACAAACATTTCATCCTCTTTACAGATGAGCCCATAGATAATGATGGTTTACTTTAATCCACCACAATAAAAATATCAATAGATGTAATATTCTACTGTGGAAAAAATAAGTACTACCTTGGTACTAGAAGTTGAAAAATATCTTCTTGTAAGTGTTTTGTGTAACTGTCCAAATTCTCACACCTTCTTGTTCAAACCTTTGACCAGGATTCATTCAACGATTCATTTGGATATATATGTAAGCTTTGACAACTCCAACCAAAGAACCAAGAACCTAACCAAAAGATACAGGGATCCCTGACAATATGTTTGAACACTCTCAGATATGATGCAGATTTCATAGTTTTATCAGTGACTACAAGCTATCCAGAACCTGAAGTATTGAAGCAACCACAAGCCGCAATATTTCTACCAACATGCTATACAGATGTTAAGAGGTTCTTCTCCTAAAAATATTTTTTGATCTGCACCAAACACATCCACTGTTACTGTGGACAAACAACTTTGTCTTTGATTCATCAGTCCAGAGCTCATTATTCTAAAACACCTGGTCTGTGTATATTCAGTGGTAAACATTAGTTTTTTTCTCATGTTATCTTTAGACAGCTGTGGTATTTAGATCCTGACATGATGGCACCACACACTCCAGCAGCAAAGAGAAAAACAGACCACTGATGTCTGAGGTTTAAATAATAAAGTTTCACCTGTCACTCACTGAGACCTCCCTAATCAATGTCACCTAATCTGAAACCTCTGAAATCTAGTTTGATGGATTCCTAAGTATAATAAATGCAGGTGGGTACTTGCTTTACTTTAATGTCACTGACCTTACATCTTGGAGTTATTTAAATTATGAAATGTCTACAAACGTTGTCATTATGAATCATTTGTTCGACTACATAACCTTCATTAATTTGTTCTGTTTCAACCTGGAGAAAATGTTTCTTGATAGGATGTTTCACATGACTATAATCTACATACTAGTACAAAGAATACACTGATTTGGCTTAATGCTACATTTCACTTACTTTATTATTACTGATACTAATATTACTATGCTTATGATTTATGTTTTTGTTTTTTTTAATCCACATGGCCTTTTATGTTAAAAACAGGAACATGATGCAAAACAGGCTGCGCCATATAATAAGTACAAAATGAAAATCCTAATATTTTACCTGAGCTGTGAGATATAAGGCAGACTCTGCAGGAAACTCCTCACTTCACTCTCTCCATGTGAGCAGCCTCTCAGCTTCACTGGTTTCTTCTCTGATTGGAGTTTCAGCACTTCCAGGAGGATGGAGGTCTTTCTCTCTGAGAGGTTTATGGACCAGACTGTAGGAGACTGGAAAACTGACTGTAATGATGAAAGGAGACTCAGTCCTGATTTAGTCTCATAGTCCTTCACATGGGAGAACAGATCCAGGAGGAAGTTAAAAGGATATTTCTTATCAACATCATCATCATAAATGTATCGTTCATTTAAAGGGAATGTTTCATATGTGCACACTGATGATAACAGCTCCACTATCTTCTCTCCTGTCTGATGTTCTCTCTCTGCTGCTGCACAGAACAGATTCAACAAGAACCTGGTTTGTTGATGAAGATCTGAACTCTGAGGATCAAACCTGGAACAATAAGAAGGAAACATTTAGTGATGATTTGATGTCAGCTGCATAAATACAACCACACACTACTGATGGACTCCATCTTGTACATGTCTGTCCTGTATATAATGAAATGACATTTTAAACACATCTTTCATCAGAGCAGCTCAACATTGTTTTTAGACTGTTACTGACTCACAACACAAACACTAATCCTGAGTCTGAAATCACTGCAAACTGATTGAATGGTCTCTGTCATTTGATTTGCTGGATGAATGTAGAGAGTAAAACACTAGATAGAAACAATATAGAAATATACAGAGTGGATCAACTAACTCTACAGTCCATATCATGGACAGTAGTTGCTTCACCTTCATCCTCATATGACACACGTGGAAATCACAGTTATGATCCACTACATCTGCAGGTGGAGACACAAAGTGATGATGACTCCTTGGAGTCTGAACTCTTCATCTGTTGTTCACTATAGAGCTGCTAGAGTTGTCCTCATGCTCAGTAAAGTTCACTCCAGTCTCAAGTTTCAAAGGCAGCTAAATGGAACTAATTCATTTAGTTGTTGAAGTGCTGTTAAATTCACCTGAAAGAGCTGCTACCTGTTTTATCTGAGGACTAATATTTGATTTATAGCTGACATGTTTGATTTGAAGCTCATCACAACAGTCAACACCAGCTTTAACTGCATGTTTCTCCACTCTTGTCTCAAGTCTTATTATGTTTCTATCAGGAGGTATTAACATGTCTGTGTTGTTGTCACTGAGCTTCAATCTTCTTCTTCTTCTTCACATCACTTCATTATTCTCATACAGACAGAAGACTGTCACGTGTTTCCAAACTGGATTTAAAGTAAAAACATCAACTAACATTCTTGTCTCTGCTTCATTGCTTCAGTCACACAGTGACCTTCATTCAGTTCCATCAACTGCTTCATATTTCTGTTCAGTGACTAAAAACATGACTGAATGCTTTGACACAATGTTCTGGAGGAAGAGACTGAAATACTGAACCTTTCTACTGATTGAAGACACAACTGATTTTAAATCAACAATCAACTAAGAATCATGACACCAACCATCTAAATCTAATAAGAGCATTTTAAAACTAATATCAACTACTTTAGTTCATCTCCTTTTGGCTTGTCGAATCTATAATAAAGACTCAGTTTGATAAACTGATCATAGATGGATAGAAAATCTGAGACTTCAAGACAACAAGCAACTAAAGCAGTCCAATAAATATAGTGGTGTAAAGAGAACAATGTTTAACCTCTGAAACAGACCAGAGAGGAAATATAACTGAAAGATGAGTCCATGTGGAGAAAGTCACAATGAGGAAATATATTAATGATGACAAAGAAATATCACAGGAATATTTCAAATAGAACAATGATGTTAGAATTATTGGAGCTTCAAATATTTACACAACTTCTTTTCAGAGCACATCTCTTCTTCTGTAGAGTTGATCATATAAAGAACAATTCATTTACCTGAGCTGTGAGATATAAGGCAGACACTGCAGGAAACTCCTCACTTCACTCTCTTCATGTGAGCAGCCTGTCAGCTTCACTGGTTTCTTCTCTGATTGGAGTTTCAGCACTTCCAGGAGGATGGAGGTCTTTCTCTCTGAGAGGTTTATGGACCAGACTGTAGGAGACTGGAAAACTGACTGTAATGATGGAAGGAGACTCAGACCTGACTCAGTCTTGTAAGAGTACAGGTGCAGGAGGAAATCACACCATTTCTCTTTAACAGGGAATGTTTTGTATGTGCACACTGATGATAACAGCTCCACTATCTTCTCTCCTGTCTGATGTTCTCTCTCTGCTGCTGCACAGAACAGATTCCAAAAGAACCTGGTTTCCTCCGAAGGTTCTAATGTCTGAGGATCAAAACTGAAATCAAAGATAAAAAAAAGGCATTTTAAACCAAACCCAAGAATGTTGTTGGCTCATAAAATGGACAGCGTTCAAGTCAGACTTGGTTACCAACATGATGGATATTCAATTTAAGAAATGAACAAAGCACAGGCTGATAAAATACTGTCATTTTCTATACTGGAGCAATACTTCCAACATAAAGAATTAAAAACCTTTACAAACAAGACAAATTCAGGTAATTTAAAGTTTTTCTCAATGGAATTTAAATAAGAAGAGTATATTTGCTATTGTTCTGGGAAAAACAAAAGGTAGAATATGATAGAGTTCTTCAAAAGCTGCTCTTGTATTATCTGTTTATACCGTAATTTCCGGACTATAAGGGGCACCTGACTATAAGCGCACCAGCTAAATTCTTGGGAAAATACAGATTGTTCCATATAAGCCGCACCCGAAAAACCGCTGGTGTTGTTTAATTACCGTAAGGGTTTCTTCTACCACGGAGGGGATTGTCGGGACAGAAATGACTGTTTGGAAACGCAAAGCGTCCCATTTTACATTTGAGAAACACAATAAATCTTTCAATCAATCAACGATCAAACTTTCACATCTTTGACATTACAAACAGCATTCGTGCAGTGTACAAATAATACAACGGTGCGCTCCTAGCGCACTTCCTGCAGTCATAGTACCGTAGTAGTGCAGTATAACAAAAAACAAAGCTTACAACGCTTGACGAGGCAATAACGTTAAATGGCTAAATTTAATTCGTTTTTAAAAGTGCTTGCCTGTAACACGGCAGCAAAAGTGCAGTAACCCGGCTGCTCAACAAAATAACCAGCATCTTTTTCGAAAACAGCTAACACAGCAGTAAAGGCGCAGTAACACGGCCGTTTACTGTATCAAAATAACCAGCCTACTATACCAGAAAAGTCAGCCAGATCGATCGCCTTTAAGTTAAAAGCAGCTCTCGTACAGCATTTGGGCTCACTTGGTTAGTTTTGCTCTCGTTACCTGGCGCTTACTGTCTGTCTCGCTCCTGCGCTTCCATGATAGTGCGCCCCTGGTGACCGTTAGCTGTAAGAATCCATAATTCGTTGTATAAGCCGCAGATTCCAAAGCAAGTGACAAAAGTAGCGGCTTATAGTCCGGAAATTACGGTATGTCATTTCAGTGTTTCTGAGGGATTACGTGTCTGCAGCTATACCTTCTTTTATCATCCACCCATTCATCACCTATAACCACTTTACTGGTGTAGCTGGACTCTATTCTAGATGGTACTGGGTAAGAGGTAGACAACACCTTGGACAGGTTGTCAGTCCACCATGGTGGTAACACAGATACAGTCATGTTCACAGTCAGGTCTTTTTGACATATCTGAACGAACAAACAAACATTTCATCCTCTTTACAGATGAGCCCATAGATAATGATGGTTTACTTTAATCCACCACAAGACTTCAATAAAAATATCAATAGATGTAATATTCTACTGTGGAAAAAATAAGTACTACCTTGGTACTAGAAGTTGAAAAATATCTTCTTGTAAGTGTTTTGTGTAACTGTCCAAATTTACACACCTTCTTGTTCTAACTTTTGACCAGGATTCATTCAGCGATTCATTTGGATATTGTTACGTGCCAGACGGGGGCAGTGTGTTTTTCTTGGTTTTTTTCTCTCTCTCTCTCTCCCCCTCCCCTGTGTGTTCAGGTGATTACTGGTGAGGCTGCAAGTGATTCCACCTGGGATGTCTGTCAGAGCCTGCTGATTGGTTGGTTGATCCAACTGCCACCACAGGACCTCCTTCATAAGGCTCCAGCTACAGGCTCCTCGTCTCTACTTCACTTGCACCTGATTTGCTGCTGCATGCCAGTTGTGTGTACTGCTTGCAGCTTGTTTGAGAACCTCATGGTTCAAAATCTGTCCTTTGCTTGTTGCTCGGCTCGATCGGTCTTTTGTTTTCTGTCCTACCGTGGTATTGAGACGTGTGGACCCTTTCTGTTTGATTTATTTCAGTTGTGGTGGAAGGTGCGGACCAGAGGTAAGATTGGGGTACCCTTTACACTCCACCACGTAGGATTCCTTTGTTATACACACTAGGATTATTGGTTGGTGCCACCTGTGTAGTTCTGATAACGTTCTTTTACTAGAAAAGATAGTCAGGCCCTTTTTGTTTGTTCTTTTCTATATGGCAGAGTGTTAGCCAGGCCTAGTTTTGTTTTATTGCTTTCATTTATTTGGCACAACCACGTGGTCCAAATCTTCCCCACTGTTTTTGTTTTTGAGGAGATTTTTGTTTAGTCATCTTTTGTATTTCAATAAATTTTGTTACACCTGACTCCAGCATTGTTTGTATTGTGTTTGTCCCTGATTTTCCCCTGGACACACCTAGGGACGTAACAGATATATATGTAAGCTTTGACAACTCCAACCAAAGAACCAAGAACCTAACCAAAAGATACAGGGATCCCTGACAATATGTTTGAACACTCTCAGATATGATGCAGATTTCATAGTTTTATCAGTGACTACAAGCTATCCAGAACCTGAAGTATTGAAGCAACCACAAGCCGCAATATTTCTACCAACATGCTATACAGATGTTAAGAGGTTCTTCTCCTAAAAATATTTTTTGATCTGCACCAAACACATCCACTGTTACTGTGGACAAACAACTTTGTCTTTGATTCATCAGTCCAGAGCTCATTATTCTAAAACACCTGGTCTGTGTATATTCAGTGGTAAACATTAGTTTTTTTTCTCATGTTATCTTTAGACAGCTGTGGTATTTAGATCCTGACATGATGGCACCACACACTCCAGCAGCAAAGAGAAAAACAGACCACTGATGTCTGAGGTTTAAATAATAAAGTTTCACCTGTCACTCACTGAGACCTCTCTAATCAATGTCACCTAATCTGAAACCTCTGAAATCTAGTTTGATGGATTCCTAAGTATAATAAATTTAGGAGTGTACTTGCTTTACTTTAATGTCATTGACCTTATACCTTGGAGTTATTTAAATTCGGAAATGTCTACAAACGTTGTCATTATGAATCATTTGTTTGACTACATAACCTTCATTAATTTGTTCTGTTTCAACCTGAAAAAAATGTTTCACATGACTATAATCTACATACTGGTACAAAGAATACACTGATTTGGCTTAAAGTGGAAATGAAGCAATGAGAAATGTGATAATTTTTTGGTTGCTTTTTCATTTTTGGAAATACATGGATTTTCATTAAAGCTGAAATTCAAGTAGTTTCACTGGAAAATGACATGTAGATAACGACTTTCGCCACTAGGGCGCGGCCATGTTTTAAAAATTCAGGCGCTACGTCATCAGAATGGTTAGCGTTTGTTTGTGGATGTTTTAGCCATTACCTTCCTACTAGCTTTGTCGCTAACTGTCAAATAAACATGGCAGATCTTGGAAAAAGAACAGGGGGGTCATTTTGTATTGCCCCTGGCTGTTCAAACGAATTCTATCGGGTAAAAGAGAGCGGTAAATTAGTTCATTTTCACGCGCTCCAGTGTTTCGGCTCGGATGTCCCTCAGCGACAGCATTGCGACCTCCAACACCTCTCGCTCTAATGACAGCATTTGGCACGTCGGATTGGACGTGATACATCTGTTATTTTGGATGAGATGTTCCACATTCATTTCTTGGCAGCAGACACTCTCCATGTCAGTGGACATAGGGACTAGAGTGCGGATCGGGCCGCATTTTTCTGTCCGAGCCCGGCCCGTGTCAGACAGAGCAGTAACCGAACCTGACCCGAGCCCGACAGGCATTAAGATATTTATGTCCGAGCCCGACCCCAGCCCGACGAAACGAACCTTTGTATCAAGTGAAACAACTAGTGATGGCCAGTCGAGGCTTTGTTGAAGCCTCGACACGTGATTCAAAAAAAGGTTCATTACTCGAAGCTTCAGTGACACAGTGCTCTATTAGGACATCTAGTGGACAATAAAATGTAGTGCAATGGAGACGTGTCATACTGGTTCATGCTTGTATGGGACTTGATTTGCCATGCACATTCCTATTCGACTGCATTACATGGATATGTGGTTTAAAGTTTATTATAAGAAAATTATATATATATAACAATAAAATAAATAATAGAGAACAAATGGGACTCGAACCCTTGTTTTACTAACGAAAGACCGGTGCTTTCACAGTGTACCACGAACCTCATCAGTGAAGCGCTATTCTCAGTGGACCATTTTGATTACGTCACTACTACACTCTATGAACCTTCGCTAATTTGCACTAATGTTTATGTTTCAGCGCTTACATCAACTATTTTCTTTTGCTCTCTGTGTCATGGGTTTAGTAGTGTTACAAAATATTTGTACTGAATGCAACAGTGTCAAACCAAATCTCTCTTGACTCAGTCATTATTTGCTTCGAAGACTCAACTGATCTCTCCCGAAGAACCGAGACAACCAAACCAGTGACAGGGTTTCTGAATGAAGCAGTGAAATGGTTCATACGTCACAAAACACGTGATTTGTCCCAACCAAAACTATACACGCACTTCTGACTATATATCTGTATCTTATCTGTATCTCTCTCTCTCTCTGTCTTATCTATATATAACGCTATTTATGACTATCTATGTAACTATGTCTATCTATCAATCTAGTGTTATCATGTAATTCATCTATTTCTCTCGGAATCTACGATCTATCTCCACAATATACGCAACTAACTCCAACTACAGCAACGAACCAACCTACTCTGCAAAGAAACATTCAAATGAGCATCACTAAATAGGGATAGGATATCCGAGATATCCCTGAACACGCTCGATCCCACCAGGTGATTCACATGACAAACCGAAGCCCTCAGGTGATTCGTTTGCCGCTGAAGCGTTGGAAGCACTTGAACTGCTTCGAACGTCACTCAAGTGCTTCAAACGTCACTAGTGACGTGACCGAACCACGCCTCGGCACAGTGGTTCAATACAATTGCTTCATGAGCTACAGCGCATGTGTCGGAGCCTCGGGTGTCAGACGGCCATCACTAGAAACAGGCCCATTGGCTACCTACATAATAAGCAGTTTTAAAATTTAAATGGTCAATGCCTTTTCGCGCTGATGTGACCGAACCCGACCCGAACCCGAGCATCCTTTCTAAATATCTGTCCGAACCCGGCCCGGCCCGTCGGGTACCGTCGGGTACGTCGGGTACCATCGGGTACCGTCGGGCTCGGGTCGGGTATCCATCCTCTAATAGGGACACAACCCCCACATAAGCACCACCGATTGTTTCCTGTGCGCTCAGATACATCTCTCTCTCGTTCATATCCATGTCCATATCCATTTTGTTTTCCATTTGAGGCAGTAAGCTAACTGTGAGGCTATGACAGCCGCTATGTAAACAACATAGAATATTGCACCAACCATTCTCGTGATGTCATCATTTTCGGAAAACAAAGATGGCGGCGCACAGGCTGAAAACATTAGAATTAATGCAACTTGTTTGTGCTTTTTTCTGAGTAACGGGTCATATTTCCGACTTTATTTGTATTTATGGTATATTTAAATATTTAACTAGTATAGACATCTGTTTTATTTGACTGCTTCATTTCCACTTTAATGCTGCTGTCAGAGCAGAGCAGGCTCATTTTGCTCCTCCTCCCCCTCGCGTGTGCTGTCACGTGACTCCGCGGCGCCAGGTGACCGATCACCGCCCACCGCTACCAGCCACACCCGGCCAGCAGCAACGCATTACACACAACGAGAGAAAGAATAGGGCTGTTTGGTTATATTTTCGGGCCGAAAATGAATCGATAGGAAGTTGTACTATTTGTAAAAAGGCTTTAAGATATAGTGGTAACACAACAAACTTGTATAAGCAGATGGAATTTTTTAAGTGATCATTTTGTGTTGTTTCTGAACAAAAACTTATTGTGATAATAAAGTATTTTCTATTTACTTATAAACTTTGCCCAAGTTCTGTACTGGATTTTAACTGACTAATAATCCAAAAGGCAAATCACAAAAACACTTAAAATGTCATGAAAATTCATTCAGAGTTAGATTGACGGTGCATCCACCTTAATTTGTCAAAAGTATCGATATCGGTATCGGCGATACTCACCCTGTATTTACTTGGTATCGGATCGATACCAAATCTAGCGGTATCGCACACCTCTAGTGTCAGGATCTCCGTTAACATATTTTAGTATTTAGTGCTCTGAAGCGCTACCGTACCGATACGCTGAGCGGTTGCCAAGGCAACCGTGAGACTGACGAGTTTGTCAATAGGCCTATGTCACGCAACGTCTCTGAGTGGGGAGACGACACTTCCGGTTAGCTTTTTACAATGGCGGAGGCCGATAAATACCACTGGACCAAGTCTCTCCGTAACTTGCCTGAAGTCACCCACGACGACATGGTTCGGATTGTAAATGAACACTCTCAAGTAGAAACGTCCAAACTTAGGAAGGGATACAAGTTCTTCTGGGAGAAATTCATTTTCAATTACGCTGACTCATCTTCGTTAACGTTAGCTAGCTTGAATATCAAAGTCAAGTGTATTTATAGAGCAGAGATAAGTGTAATACATGTGTCAGATAAAACATCCTTTTTAATTAATCGAATTTTGTTTTATTTATCATTGGTGGGAATACATATTTAGTTTCTCAGTGGCTCCGAAACCTTGCCTGACGAGCCCCAAGATTGGTAGCGTAGTTAGCTAGCAGCTGTACATGTAAATGTCGCTAGCATGTCAGAGAAGCTCCAGGTCACTACGTGAAGTTGTTACGTTAGTTGTTAGTTGAGTTAGTTGTACGTTAGCTGAGAATTATTATTATTATTACACTACAAGAACAACTGCGGGTGGAGGCTGCCATTGTTGTTATCGTTACAGTAGCGTTACTAGCAACGACCGGAAGTTCTATTTCCCTACGCCGCGTTCCGGAAGCAGGAAGTGAGACATAAGCCTATAGAGAGCCGAAGTCCTGCCCCTCTACTTCCGGGTCATGGGACCTATCTTTCGAAAAAATATGAACGGCAGTCTATGGAGAGTTCATAATTATTTTTTGGTCCCGTTCGAATTGTGGCATGAATTTCACATATGATGTGTGTGAATTTAAAAGATAATTTTTCACGTCAAGAGATAAATTATTTGACGTAAATAAGCTGAGCAACATTAGGTTTTGTATGAGATCGCTCAGTGAACTACATCTCTCGTCTCGAACAATACGTCACTAGAGAACTATGGCTGTCTCCTTGTTGAGCTTTACCGTCTTCTTCCAGGACGAAGGCAGAAGCATCAAACGAGGTGAAAATCATTATAAATCGGGTCATGTCGAGAGCTGTAGTTACACGAAGGGAGTTTTGGTCGGTTCTGTACGCGCCAGCATGCGGGACTTGTAGTTCGTTTAATTACGTATTTTCCATAGCGTTTTACTGAACTATCTTGCAACAAACTGTGACATTCTTGACATGTAAAATCATTTTTTATTCTGAAAAACAACATATGTATAATCCAAGGCACAAGTCGATCGGGACCAGAAAATAATTTATCTTTCGCCATAGACTGCCGTTCATATTTTTTCGAAAGATAGGTCCCATGGCCCGGAAGTAGAAGGGGCGGGACTTCGGCTCTCTATAAAGTTGGGAGGAGGAGCTGAATGACGTATCCACCTGACGCACGCAAAATACCTGCGGGTCAGTTCTGATAGATAGAAAATATTATCTTGCCTGATACAGTTATGGTCCTCCTTCAGTTTGACATGTGTGGTTTATGATGTTGAGTCGAATGAATGATCATTAATTTAATATACAGTTGTATTAGCCAATATAAATATTATAGATATGGCCACTTAAAAAAACAAATACTAATAGATTAACAGTTAACAAATAAATAAATAAATAAATTTTGTTAAAAAGTTAATTGCTACACATTTCATTTAAGATTTAATTAACTGCACTTTATAAGAGAATGTGTTTATTGTTAATAAAGCATTTCAAGCTTTAAACATGATTAATTGCTTTCTTGATCACCCCTTTACTAAAAACACCAGCACAAAATATAACATACAACTCCTGCGGGCGGCCTGCCCCACAGGAGTCGGCCCGTGGTGGTCATGGCCCCGAGGAGCCGTGGTGGGCGTCCCTTATTTTCATTTCTGAAAGGTGGCAACCCGAGCTACATTTCTCTTACTTTTTATTATTGACACTAATATTACTATGCTTATGATTTATGTTGTTTTTTTAATTCACTTGGCCTTTCATGTTGTAAACAGGAACATGGTGCAAAACAGGCTGTGCCGTTTAACAAGCATAAAATGAAAATCATAATGATTTACCTGAGCTGTGAGATATAAGGCAGACACTGCAGGAAACTCCTCACTTCACTCTCTTCATGGGAGCAGCCTCTCAGCTTCACTGGTTTCTTCTCTGATTGGAGTTTCAGCACTTCCAAGAGGATGGAGGTCTTTCTCTCTGAGAGGTTTATGGACCAGACTGTAGGAGCTGACTGGAGAACTGACTGTAATGATGGAAGGAGACTCAGACCTGATTTAGTCTCATAGTCTTTCACATGGGAGCACAGATCCAGGAGGAAGTTAAAAGGATATAACTTATCATCATCATCCATGTATAGTTCATTTAAAGGGAATGTTTGATATGTGCACACTGATGATAACAGCTCCACTATCTTCTCTCCTGTCTGATGTTCTCTCTCTGCTGCTGCACAGAACAGATTCAACAAGAACCTGGTTTGTTGATGAAGATCTGAACTCTGATGATCAAACCTGGAACATTAAGAAGGAAACATTTAGTGATGATTTGATGTCAGCTGCATAAATACAGCCACACACTACTGATGGACTCCATCTTGTACATGTCTGTCCTGTATATAATGAATGTTGAATCTATAATAAGGACTCAGTTTGATAAACTGATCATAGATGGATAGAAAATCTGAGACTTCAAGACAACAAGCTACTAAAACCAAAGTCCAATAAATATAGTGGTGTAAAGAGAACAATGTTTAACCTCTGAAACAGACCAGATAAGAAATATAACTGAAAGATGAGTCCATGTGGAGAAAGTCACAATGAGGAAATATATTAGTGATGACAAAGAAATATCACAGGAATATTTAGAACAATGATGTTAGAATTAATGGAGCTTCAAATATTTACACAACTTCTTTTCAGAGCACATCTCTTCTTCTGTAGAGTTGATCTTGTAAAGAACAATTCATTTACCTGAGCTGTGAGATATAAGGCAGACACTGCAGGAAACTCCTCACTTCACTCTCTTCATGTGAGCAGCCTGTCAGCTCCACTGGTTTCTTCTCTGATTGGAGTTTCAGCACTTCCAGGAGGATGGAGGTCTTTCTCTCTGAGAGGTCTATGGACCAGACTGTAGGAGACTGGAAAACTGACTGTAATGATGGAAGGAGACTCAGACCTGATTTAGTCTCATAGTCCTTCACATGGGAGCACAAATCCAGGAGGAAGTTAAAAGGATATTTCTTATCATCATCATCCATGTATAGTTCATTTAAAGGGAATGTTTGATATGTGCACACTGATGATAACAGCTCCACTATCTTCTCTCCTGTCTGATGTTCTCTCTCTGCTGCTGCACAGAACAGATTCAACAAGAACCTGGTTTGTTGATGAAGATCTGACCTCTGAGGATCAAAGCTGGAACAATAAGAAGGAAACATTTAGTGATGATTTGATGTCAGCTGCATAAATACAACCACACACTACTGATGGACTCCATCTTGTACATGTCTGTCCTGTATATAATGAATGTTGAATCTATAATAAGGACTCAGTTTGATAAACTGATCATAGATGGATAGAAAATCTGAGACTTCAAGACAACAAGCAACTAAAACCAAAGTCCAATAAATACAGTGGTGTAAAGAGAACAATGTTTAACCTCTGAAACAGACCAGAGAAGAAATATAACTAAAAGATGAGTCCATGTGGAGAAAGTCACAATGAGGAAATATATTAGTGATGACAAAGAAATATCACAGGAATATTTAGAACAATGATGTTAGAATTAATGGAGCTTCAAATATTTACACAACTTCTTTTCAGAGCACATCTCTTCTTCTGTAGAGTTGATCATGTAAAGAACAATTCATTTACCTGAGCTGTGAGATATAAGGCAGACACTGCAGGAAACTCTTCACTTCACTCTCTTCATGTGAGCAGCCTGTCAGCTCCACTGGTTTCTTCTCTGATTGGAGTTTCAGCACTTCCAGGAGGATGGAGGTCTTTCTCTCTGAGAGGTTTATGGACCAGACTTTAGGAGACTGGAAAACTGACTGTAATGATGGAAGGACACTCAGACCTGATTTAGTCTTGTAAGAGTACATGTCCAGGAGGAAATCACACCATATCTGTTTAAGAGGGAATGTTTTATATCTGCACACTGATGATAACAGCTCCACTATCTTCTCTCCTGTCTGAGGTTCTCTCTCTGCTGCTGCACAGAACAGATTCACAAAGAACCTTGTTTCTTCTGAAGGTTCTGATGTCTGAGGATCAAAACTGAAATCAAAGATAAAAAAGGGATTATAAAACAGACCTAAGAATGTTATTCGCTCATAAAATGGACACTGTATGAGTCAGACTTGGTTACCAACATAATAGATACTCAGTCAGAAAAACAGGTCTGTTTGGAGTGCTGCAAGGTGTAAATCCTTTTTGGTGCTCTTCGGTGCAGGGATTCCAGATATAGAAAAAGAAGAGAGATCCGAGGCACTCAAAAAAGATTCATCAGAGCAGAACTGCTCTGATGAAGGCCAGCTAGGCTGAAACGCGTAAGCATGTTTAAGTAGTCTAATAAAAGTTTTTATATGCATCTTTTTTGAGTGCCTCGGATCTCTCTTCTTTTTCTATAATAGATACTCAGTTTAAAAAATGGGCAGAGCAAGTGCTTCAAGAACTAAAATATATCATGGACAAGAAAAACTAAGGTAATTTAAGGTTGTCTTAACCTCTTAATCTTTCTTAGTCAGGTTATACATGTATTTTAAAGTTGTACAGAGGATTACAAAAGCTAAGAGACTGACAGATAGATAGATCATTTATTTACCCCGGGAGAAATTTGGTACATACCACTTCTGTGTTTTTAATGGATTATATGTCTGCAGCTATACCTTCTTTTATCATCCACCCATCACCAAGAGCCACTTTACTGGTGGAGCTGGACTCTATTCTAGATGGTACTGGGTTTGAGGAAGACAAAACCTTGGACGGGTTGTCAGTACATCATGGTGTTAACATAGTTACAGCTATGTTCACAGTCAGGTGATGATTCCAAAGTATAATCAATGTAAGAGGGTACTTTCTTATTTTAATGTCATTAAACAAAATTTCAGTTTCATGATCATTTGTTTGACTATATAACATCTATTAATCAGTTCTGTTTCAAACAGGATAAAATGTTTATTTGTTTGCATGGGATGTTTCACACAACTATTTTAAGACTATACACTACTTTGGATTTGTGTCACCTATGATGATTTTGGTTCACATGATGTTTATGTCATAAACAGGATCATGATGAAAAACAGGCTGTGCTGTATAACAAGATCAAAATGAAAACTATAATGATTTACCTGAGCTGTGAGATATAAGGCAGACACTGCAGGAAACTCCTCACTTCACTCTCTTCATGTGAGCAGCCTGTCAGCTCCACTGGTTTCTTCTCTGATTGGAGTTTCAGCACTTCCAGGAGGATGGAGGTCTTTCTCTCTGAGAGGTTTATGAACCAGACTTTAGGGGCTGACTGGAAAACTGACTGTAATGATGGAAGGACACTCAGACCTGTTTTGGCCTCATAGTCCTTCACATGGGAGCACAGATCCAGCAGGAAGTTACTCTGATATTCCTTGTCATCAACACCACCAACAATGAATTTGTTTTTAAAGGAGAATGTTTGATAGCTGCACACTGATGATAACAGCTCCACTATCTTCTCTCCTGTCTGATGTTCTCTCTCTGCTGCTGCACAGAACAGATTCAACAAGAACCTGGTTTCTCCATGAGGATGGGGCCACCAGGGAGCAACACTGGAACAATAAGAAGGAAACATTTAATTTGAATACAGTTAAATAATTATAACCACATACCATAATTAAGGGCTGCATTAGTCTGTGTAATATGAAATGACATTTTAAACTCATCATCAGAGCAGCACAGAAACATGCAGATCCACAGCGTCACCTGATGAATCCGTAACTCAACTACTAACTCAATTGGCTATTTTTTTGATCGACTCTATTTTTTCATTTTTTTTTTATATTTAATTACGGTTGTAAATTGTCTGTTTACTTTTATTGGGGATTAAGTGCAATCAGCAAATCCTGGATACTCATGGTAATGATTGTTCCTACTGATCTCAGAGCTGTGATCAGTTGTTTTGTGTTGAGAGAACAAACAGTCTGAGATCAGATTTAATGGTGGAACAGTTTAGTTAATGAGGACCACTGTCTCTACACATCTTGTAAGGCTGTCAGCTGGAATTCAGGTTTATTTTCTGAAAACATTAACACAACAAGCTTCTTGTTGATTTGGCTGTCTACTATCTGACTCTCTGTATATCTGAACAATAATGAAACCTGTCATTTCCTCTCCAGAGCATGCTTGGGAAAGCAGCCATTGTGAGTTGCAGGTTTACAGAAAACACTGGATACTTGCTCTGATACAAACTACTATACTGTACTAACAATGCTGAATGTGGCATGGAATGATTATAACTCCTCTCCTGACCTCAGTTTCTCCAGTCTACAGTCAGGACTCTCCAGAAAACCACACAGCTGCTTCACTCCTGAATCCTGCAGCTTGTTGTAACTCAGATCCAGATGTTTCATATGGGAGGGGTTGGACTTCAGAGATGAAAGCAGAGATTCACTGATCTGGAACAAACTGCAGCCCCTAAATCTGAATAAAGAATAAAATATATCAGTTTTGAAGACAAGGTTGCTGCTGAATGAACACTGTTCATTCAGTTTTTTTTTTTTTTTGCTTGAAAGAGTGACAGCAGGGGAAGTCGTGGGAGGCAGTGTTGAGTTGTTTTTTTTTTTGGTTGTTTGTTTAAACATTTTGAATCCAAGCCGACCTCAGACCTGGCCAGGAGAGGGCGGACACATCTTCAGGTCAAGGGACTTTTTAAGACCAAGTAGAATAAGATTAAAAGAAATGTTAAGGGCTCCTGCTGGCAGTGCCGCTGCCTTGTAGTACTTGTCTGTAAGGCTAGACTGGAAGCAGTCTGGCTTAGATGGGAAAGACATAGTGGAAGAAGACGGAGATATCTGTAGGTGAAAGGGCAGCAGCGGCCACTGAGCGTTTGCACATATCCTGTGTGCAAATATTTAGGGAAGATGATGACCCAGGCAGGTTTTGCAGATGACTCTCTCTCTTCATCATCCCTATCTCCCTCTCACAGTGGGCAAGCCCTCGAATGGAATGTCTTGCAACAGAAAATGGGATAGAGTGGCTGGGGGTCTGCCTCTGTCCATCCTTACCCCTGGTAACCGAGCGCCAGTTGATCAACTTGTGCAATTGAGTCTGTGAACAGTTTAGATTAGCATCCAAATAGTTGTCAAAGGTCTTATGTCCTCCTGGCAAAGACACCACACCCGTCAGCCTTTGTGGCGATGTATGTTAACCTCAAAGTCCATGTAATCTAAACCTTGATGGACAAGAAGAAATTGTTTGTGTTTAACTGCCCACAATGGAAGATCCATTGGATCTCACTATTTTCCCGCAGAAGTGAAGGAGAATTGCTCTGTTTTTCTTATATTAAGCCACACTTGAAGCATAGACTTAAACACACACTGGCTTTTTTAAGGCTATGACACACCAACCAACGGCCATTTATCAGTGTCTGGCCATCAGTTAGCTTTTGTCAAATTAGTTTCTCCCAGTGTGTCCCACACTGTTGGCATTAGTCAGACCCTTGTTGTTGGTGAGAGAATCCGTGAGAGAGATCACTCTGATTGGCCAATCAGCAGAGAAAAACGAGAAGAAAACAAGAACTAATAAAACAACAAAGTTCAAAAAGCAAACAGAAAGCTGTTCTCATTTTCATCGCAGATTAACATTCAAATTAACAAATATTTCCAACAACATGATCATAATATATAATAATGACCTTGAATGTTGTTGCTGTTGCTATATCTGTCAAGAAAAACTGATTTTGTTTGTGTTACTTAACATTATGTGTGATGCCACCAAAAAGCCAGTTCAACACATAAGACTGAGTGATAAAACACATTTTCCGTGGCTCACAATTTTTGGGATTCCTGTGCTTTTGATAGTGTTGACTTTCTCTTCTTACTAACAAAGCACAACTCTATTATATGAACACATGAGGTGAAATTAAGGTGAAAATTAAATATGTCATAGCTTCAGAGTGAATGTTTTAAGTCTGGGGCTCAACATGGCTCTGCCACAGTCAATGGACTAAACCAGAATGGATCAGTAGAATATCAGTCTGGTGTCTGCAGTCAGGGGTCACCACAACTTTAACATCATATTAATCTCAGAGCACACAAATAAAATATGATGATTGACCTCAGAGTCTCCAGTCTACAGTTTGGATTCTCCAGAAAACCACACAGATGCTTCACTCCTGAATCCTGCAGCTTGTTGTCACTCAGGTCCAGATGTTTCAGATGTGAGGGGTTGGACTTCAGAGCTGAGACCAGAGAATCACAGCTGATCTCTGACAAACTGCAGCAACTCAATCTGAATAAAAAATAAAATATTTTAGTTTAAGAGACAAAGTTCCACTTTGAAAAGAATCAGTGTTTCATCATCTGTTCTGAGCTAAGGAAGTTTCTGAGATTAGAAAATGGAAACTTCAAAGGAGGGGAAAATGTTTGACATTACTTCTTGATCAATGACGTCAAAAATCAATTATCTGTCAAAGCTGTTGGAGAATGAATTGATCAGTTTCACATTTCATCAGCAGTTAAATGAAATGGTGACATCTTGGATTTGAATATTTCAGTTTCCAAAACATCACATGGTTCATCTAAGTGCTGGAATAGGCATACACTGATTTTTTTGCTGATTGTTTTATTTTAATTATTTTAATATTTGTTACTGTCTCTTATAATTAAAAACTGTTTGAATTAATGTTGAAACAATTAGTCAACTATTTAATGAATCTATGAACAAAAGATAAAAAAAACACTGTGATGATGGCTTGGTGGTTTGTTCACTGTAAAGATTAATCTGAGCACACAAATAAAACATGATGTCTGACCTTAGAGTCTCCAGTCTAGAGTCTGGACTCTCCAGAAAACCACACAGATGCTTCACTCCTGAATCCTTCAGATTTAAGTTATAACTCAGGTCTAGATGGTTCAGATATGAGGGGTTGGACTTCAGCGCTGAGCCCAGAGAATCACAGCTGATCTCTGACAACTTGCAGTTATTAAATCTGCATAAAGAACAAAGATGCAGGTTGAAAAAAATGGAAATCCAATCAGATGAGGTCAGGTCATGATCCTAACATCAACACAACTATTCATGTCAACACAGATCAACAACATGCTGCTGACCTCAGTCAAGCCTCTCATTACAGGATCAATACTATATTGAAACATCTGTGTTAAGAGGAGCTTCTGTATCCAGATGTGACTCTTAAGCACAAATTAGAATCATTCATTTACTTTAACAACTAACATGTTTATGAACAAAACAATAAGTCGGTGGTTAATGAAACATTTTAGATCTACAACACTAACAGACCTCAGAGTCTCCAGTCTACAGTTTGGACTCTCTAGAAAACCACACAGATGCTTCACTCCTGAATCCTGCAGCTTGTTGTCACTCAGGTCCAGATGTATCAGATGGGAGGGGTTCACAGCTGATCTTTGACAAACTGCAGATATTTCAATAAAGTAAGTGAGTCAAAATACTTGGGGGGGGGGCTTTAATGCGTTAATTATGACAAAAAAATGAACGTATTAAAAAAATGAAGGCATTTAATCGCAGAGCTTTTGTCAGTGCACGATTTCCTGGTAGACCGATTACACTAATGCACACATCAGAGCAAGACTAATGGCTACCAAAATGGAGTAATCGGATGACAGCACGTTGCTATGACTGATGGAAGAAAATTTTTATTTGAAAAAAACCACCTGATGGGAGCCTTGATAAAAGTGGAGTTTTGTGAAAATTGTGCAGCAAAAACAAAAACAAAAAAGTTTGCATACCACTGAAGCACTTCAACCCTATGGTGCCATCTAAATGCAAAGCATGTTGCAGTGAGCACAGAAACCGCCAGAGCTGTTAGCACTAGCAGTCCCGGTCCGAGTATTGACAAGACGTGTCGGCAGCCCAATCTTCTTTTTTTTTTTTTTTTTAATATTTAAAGTCAAAACTGTTCTGAAAAAGTACTTAAAGTACTTAAAATGTCACTTTAACTTTAGATCTGTTCAGTTTTGGCCAGGGATATTTTCTTTCTTTTTCTACTGTTTTGAATTGAAATACAAATAAATGCATTTTTCCAGACTTTAAAAAAGTTTGAGTTTACAATATTCAAGTCTGTGTTTATTATTTGATTCAGTCGCCCACTAAAACACATTTAAATTGAAAAATGTTGCTTTTTGGGGCAAATATTGTTATGTGATTAAAATGTGATTATTCGAGAATAATTAATTACAAAGCCTCTGCTTAATTAGATTAATTTTTTTAATCGAGTCCCACCCCTACTAATCAATCAGATGTGTTCAGGTTTTAATGTTCCGATACACATTACTACGTCCTATTCAATGAGCTGTTCTCTAAAATGAGTCGAGTGACTTTGTCCTTGTGTTATTGTGGATCATCATCATGTCAGCCTTCTACAGACATCAACCAAACATCAACACAACATTCAGACAACTATTCATGTCAACACAGATCAATAACATGCTGCTGACCTCAGTCAAGTCTCTCATTACAGGATCAATATCAAATCAGATATGTTGGAAAACAAACTGTTCATTAGTTCATTGATTCTTCTTCCTGTATTTGGTATCTCAGTAGGTTTGTGTCGTTAAAATGTTAAAGGAGAAGTTCATGTGATCATGACTGAAGAGACGACATGCTGATTTTAAGGAACATGATGCTCTTTCATTTAAATCACAGTTTGAACTCCCTTTTCTATCTGGCAGTTCTGACAAGTTAATTGATAAAAACTGGATATTTATTCTCCATACACCTGCTAATAAAATAATTAAATTAAAAACCCAAACCTGTTGAGTAATAACCTTATAAACCTTATAAAAGACAGCGAATGGCCGGTTTGGGGTATTCATATGGAAACACAAGAGGCATGACTCAAATTCTGAAAATTGCAGTTGCTATTAGAACAGAGTGGGATGGCAGTCTCCAACATTAATCTGTACCAAGCATCTTCTTACTTTCAACCTTTGGTAGATTCGGAACAGAATGGCCCTGATTCAGTCTGGTTAAACACTGACCAAAAAAAAAGTCGCCACCAAATATACTCTAATATTTCACCTTTAGCTTTGATTACAGCACACATTCGCTGTGACATTGTTTTGATAAGCTTCTTGAGTGTCACCAGATTTATCTCCATCCAGTGTTGCATTAATTTTTCACCAAGATCTTGTATTGATGATGGGAGAGTCTGACCACTGCACAAAACCTTCTCCACAACATCCCAAAGATTCTCAATGGGGTTAAGGTCTGGACTCTGTGGTGGCCAATCCATGTGTGAAAATGATGTCTCATGCTCCCTGAACCACTCTTTAACAATCTAAGCCCCATGAATCCTGGCATTGTCATCTTGGAATATGATCCATTGATGGAATAACCTGGCCATTCAGTATATTCAGGTAGACAGCTGACCTCATTCTTTGGACACATAATATTGGTGAACCTAGACCTGAGCAACTGCAGCAACCCCAGATCATAGCACTGCCCCCACAGGCTTGTACAGTAGACACTAGGCATGATGGGTGCATCACTTCATCTGCGTCTCTTCTTAGCCTGATGCCCCCATCACTCTGGAACAGGGTAAATCTGGACTCACCAGACCACATGACCTTCTTCCATTGCTCCAGAGTCCAATCTTCATGCTCCCTAGCAAATTGAAGCCTTTCTTTGCGGCTAGCCTCACTGATTAGTGGTTTTCTTAAGGCTACACAGCTGTTCAGTCCCAATGCCTTCACATTGTACTACTGTTGTTTTTCACCCGTCACTATCAATCAGGATTTTTTTCTGACCACGTTTCTTCCTCAAAAATTATGGTTCCCCACCATCCTTCCAGTTTTTAATAATGCGTTGGACAGTTCTTAACCCAGTTTTAGTAGTTTCTACAGTCTCCTTAGATGTTTTCTCTGCTTGATGCATGCCAATGATTTGACCCTTCTCAAACAGACGAACATCTTTTCCACGACCACAGGATGTGTCTTTAGACATGGTTGTTTAAGAAATGAGAAGCTACTCATTGCATCAGTTGAGGTTAAATAACTTGTTGCCAGCTGAATGATAATCACCCATGCAGTAATAATTCAAATAGGAGGCTCGTACCTATTTGCTGAGTTAAATCCAGGTGGGGACATTTTGTTTGGCCAGGCATTGTATATTGAATAATTTAACCTGGGTAAGCCATTGCATCTAGGTAGTTCCCCCTGTCCCTGAGAGCTTACAGATGACAATTTGATTGTATCTAAACATTTTTGATGTGAATAAGAAAGGGGGAAAAATGAACTTACTTTGAAATGAAAAAATATATATATTTGTATTTTTCTACCGGGAATGTCAGATAATGTTTTCTAAAACATACATATTACTAAAATGGATATCAAACAAGGCATGAAGTAACATTTGATAACTGATCATCAGATTGATCTATTTAGTTTGACTGAAACATGGCTACAGGATGATGAATATGTTAGTTTAAATGAGTCTACTCCACCCAGTCATAGTAATTATCATATTCCTAGAAGCACAGGTAGAGGAGGAGGAGTGGCAGCAATCTTCCACTCTGATTTATCTATTAATCCTAGACCTAAGGAGAGCTTTAATTCATTTGAAAGTCTTACTCTTAGTCTTCCCCATCCAGACCAGAAAATACAAAAACCAATTCTTTTTGTTGTGGTGTATCGCCCACCTGCTCCTTATTCTGAGTTTTTAGCTGAATTCTCTGAGTTTTCATGTGATTTAGTTCTTAGAACAGATAAAGTCATTATAGTAGGTGACTTTAACATCCATGTTGATGTTGTCAGTGACAGCCTTAGCTCCTCATTTACATCATTATTAGATTCAATTGGCTTTTCTCAGAATGTAAACGGATCAACTCACAGTTTTAATCACACCTTAGATCTTGTCCTAACATATGGCATAGAAACTGAAGGTTTAACAGTATTTACTCATAACCCTCTTTTGTCTGATCATTTCCTCATAACCTTTGAATTTGCAATAATGGATTACACAGGAACTGAAAAGACATTTCATTACAGTAGATGTCTGTCTGACAATGCTGTAACTAGATATAAAGAATTAATTCCTTCTTTATTTACCTCAGTGCCATGTACCAATGTTGTGGACGACAGCAACCACAATTTAACCCCTGCACTAATAGATTATTTTGTCGATGGCACTGCAGCATCTCTTAGTTCAACTTTAAACTTAGTTGCTCCTCTGAAAAAGAAGGTCATAAATAGGAGGAGGCTAGCTCCATGGTATAATTCACAGTTGCGCTGTTTAAAACAGGCAGTCCGAAAGCCAGAAAGAATTTGGCATTCCACTAATTCTGAAGAAGCTCGCATAGCCTGGAAAGATAGTTTAACAACTTATAAAAAAGCTCTCAGTAGTATTAGAACAGCATATTATTCATCACTAATAGAAGAAAACAAGAACAACCCCAGATTTCTTTTCAGCACTGTAGCCAGGCTGACAAAGAGCCACAGCTCTGTTGAGCCATCTATTCCTTTAGCCCTCAGTAGTAATGACTTCATGAGCTTCTTTACTAATAAAATTGTCGGCATTAGAGAAAATATTCAAGGCATCCTTCCAACAGCTGTTAAAGATGCAAGTACAGCGACATTAGAAACTTTTGTAAGACCTTATCAATATCTGGAATCCTTCTCCCCAGTAGATCTTCTTGAGCTCTCTTCAACAATTACAGCATCTAAACCATCAACCTGTCTTCTAGATCCAATCCCAACTAAATTGCTCAAAGAAGTTTTTCCATTAATTAACACCTCCATATTGAACCAGATAAATTTATCTTTATTAACAGGATATGTGCCTCAGTCTTTTAAGATTGCTGTAATTAAGCCCTTACTCAAGAAAGCCACTCTAGATCCAGATGTTTTAGCCAACTATAGACCAATCTGCAACCTTCCTTTTATTTCCAAAATTCTAGAAAAAGTTGTTGCTAATCAGTTGTGTGACCACTTAAACAAGAATCGTCTGTTTGAAGAGTTTCAGTCAGGTTTTAGAGTTCATCATAGTACAGAAACAGCTTTGGTTAAAGTTACCAATGATCTCCTCATGGCTTCAGACAGTGGACTTGTCTCTATACTTGTTCTGCTAGATCTTAGTGCTGCATTTGACACTATCGATCATAATATTTTACTACAGAGACTTGAAAGTGAGGTCAAGATTAAAGGAACTGCATTAGACTGGTTTGAATCCTATCTATCTGACAGATTCCAGTTTGTTCATGTCAATAATGATTCCTCTACTTATACAAAAGTAAGTTATGGAGTTCCTCAGGGTTCTGTGCTAGGACCAATACTCTTCACGTTATACATGTTGCCATTAGGCAAGATTATTAGAAAACATGGCATAAACTTTCATTGCTATGCAGACGACACTCAGCTATATTTATCTATGAAACCAGATGAAACTAATCAGTTGGTTAAACTCCAAGCATGCCTTAAAGACATAAAGGCTTGGATGACCTGTAATTTCCTACTCTTAAACTCAGACAAAACAGAAGTTATTGTATTCGGTCCTAAGCATCTCAGAGATTCATTATCTAATCACATGGTGTCTTTGGATGGCATTACCTTGGCCTCCAGTACTACTGTAAAAAACCTTGGTGTTATATTTGATGAGGATATGTCCTTTAAATGTCACATAAAGCAAGTGACCAGGACTGCCTTCTTTCACCTGCGTAATATCGTCAAAATTAGGAACATCCTGTCTCAGAGTGATGCTGAAAAACTAGTTCATGCATTTGTGTCGTCCAGACTGGATTATTGTAATTCATTACTGTCTGGCTGTCCAAATAGCTCTTTAAAAAGCCTCCAGTTGATTCAAAATGCTGCAGCAAGAGCATTGACAGGAATTAGCAAGAGAGATCATATTACTCCAGTTTTAGCTTCTCTTCACTGGCTCCCTTTAAAGTCTAGAATAGAATTTAAAATCCTCCTCCTTACATACAAGGCCCTTAAAGGCCTAGCTCCATCGTATCTTAAAGACCTTATTGTACCATATCATCCCAGCAGATCACTTCGGTCTGAAAGTGCAGGCCTACTTGTGGTTCCTAGAATTTCAAAAAGTAGAATGGGAGGTAGAGCTTTCAGCTATCAGGCTCCTCTCCTGTGGAACCAGCTCCCAGTTTGGGTTCGGGAGGCAGACACTCTCTCTATTTTTAAGGTCAGGCTTAAGACTTTCCTTTTTGATCAGGCTTATAGTTAGGGCTGGACTAAACCATGCCTTAGTTATGCTGCTATAGGCCTAGGCTGCTGGGGGACGATGCACCAAACACATGGTCCTCCTTCTTTCTTCTCTCTCCTCTCTCGCATCCTCCACTTTCTTTTCTCTGGCACAGAGCTCTTGCCCTCTAATTTCCTATATACTACTAGTCATACAATTCTGTGCTATTACTATGTAGAATGTTTACTGCTGTGTGTGTCCCACCCCCCTTCCCCCTCCTTCCCCCCCTCTTCCCCCCTCTTCTTGTGAGTATCTCTGGCCTGGAGTGGTGTGTTTCCTGTGGAGCTCTATACTACATCTGTTGTCATGGTCTCATCAGCCTGCCCAGTCTTCATGGAATCCTGCAGTTATCCACTCCTACCTGAATGAACAATTCTCCAACCTGCCTATGATTCCTCTTACATTTTCAAACTGTCATGTAACATCATCAGTTTGTATCATAAGATTCCACATGTACACTTTAGTCAGATATGTGTATCTATGACAGATGTATGTTTATCTTGCTGTTCTCTTCTCTTCTCTCTTTGCTGTTCTCTTCTCTCTTTCTTCTGTCTGTACCCGGCTGGCCTTAGGCAGATGGGTCCCTCCATATGAGCTGGGTTCTGCTCGAGGTTTCTTCCTGTTAAAAGGGAGTTTTTCCTTGCCATTGCTTGCCTTCAGGCTTGCTCTGGGGGTTTCAGGCCGGGTTTTTGTAAAGCGTCTTGAGACGATTTGTATTGTTATTGACGCTATATAAATAAAATTGAATTGAATTGAATTGAATTTGACCTAGAATATCTGACATACTGGCTCAGAGGTAAAATTTGGATATTTTATCAAATATGCTAAGGGGAGACCCTGTTATCTGTGTTATTAAGCTGTTTTGTCACCTTTTTGTTAATGTTTATATGAACTAAGACTGTGCTGATGGTGTTAGATCTGTGTACACGTTATAACATAAAGCATATGTAAAATGATAAGACGTTTCCAATAAATCTGTGAAAAAATAAATAAATGAAGTAGATATACAGACTACAACAGTCAGTAAACTGACCTCAGAGTCTCCAGTCTACAGTTTGGACTGTCCAGTCCAACACACAGATGCTTTATTCCTAAATCCTGCAGGTTGTTGTCACTCAGGTCCAACTCTGTTAGGTGGGAAGGGTTGGACTTCAGAGCTGAGGCCACAACTTCACAGTGACTCTCTGAGAGTCCACAGTAAGAAAGTCTGTCAAAATATAAAATATGTTATCATGAAAGAATACCCTTTATATTTACTTCATGCATTTGATGAGAAAACAGCTGAACATACACTGTTTGACATTGTGTTACCTGCAGTTTATAATCTTTTTTTGGTTTTGTTTTAATCAGCAGATGAACAGAGAGAACTCTAAGTCACACTGTTTGTCAGTGTGATCTGACTCAACATCTGACTGCATCTGGACTCACCGAGCCTTTCTGCAGTTCCTCACAGCTGGAATCAGTCTCTGTTGTCCGTCCTCTGATGTGTTGTACTTCTTTAGATCCAACTCATCCAGAACCTCCTCTGACATCTGCAGCATGTAGGCCAGAGCTGAGCAGTGGATCTCAGACAGTTTCTTCTCTGATCTGTTCTCTGACTTCAGGAACTCTTGGATCTCCTGATGAACTGAGAGGTCGTTCATCTCCATCAGACAGTGGAAGATGTTAATGCTTCTGTCAGGAGAAATGTTGGACATGTTCATCTTCTTCAGGTTGTTGATGGCTCTCTGGATGATTTCTGGACTGATCTCTGTCTGACCCAGCAGACCTCTTAACAGTCTCTGGTTGGACTGCAGACAAACGCCATGAAGGAAACGAACCATCAGGTCCAGGTGACCATTTTTACTCTGCAGGGATTTCTCCATGACTCTGTTCAGGAAGACATCCAGAGATGAGTCATTGTAGTTTCTTCCCAGGAAGTCCTCCAGCACCTCTGTCTTCCTGTTGGTGTAACAGTGGATCATGTAGACTGCAGCCAGAAACTCCTGAACACTCAGATGGATGAAGCAGAACACCTTGTCCTGGTACAGTCCTCTCTCCTCTTTAAAGATCTGTGTCAACACTCCTGAGTACACTGAGGCTGCTCTGATACTGATGCCACACTCTGTCAGGTCTGATTCATAGAAGATCAGGTTTCCTTTCAGCAGCTGATCAAAAGCCAGTTTTCCCAGAGACTCAATCATCTTCCTGGTCTCTGGACTCCAGTGTGGATCTGTCTCAGATCCTCCATCATACTTGACCTTCTTCACTTTGGTCTGAACCACCAGGAAGTGGATGTACATCTCAGTCAGGGTCTTGGGCAGCTCTCCTCTCTCGCTGGTTTTCAACACATCCTCCAGAACTGTAGCAGAGATGCAGCAGAAGACTGGGATGTGACACATGATGTGGAGGCTTCGTGATGTCTTGATGTGGGAGATGATCCTGCTGGCCTGCTCCTCATCTCTGAATCTCTTCCTGAAGTACTCCTCCTTCTGGGGGTCAGTGAACCCTCTGACCTCTGTCACCATGTCAACACACTCAGGAGGGATCTGATTGGCTGCTGCAGGTCGTGTGGTTATCCAGAGGCGAGCAGAGGGAAGCAGGTTCCCCCTGATGAGGTTTGTCAGCAGCACATCCACTGAGGTGGACTCTGTAACATCAGTCAGGATCTCATTGTTGTGGAAGTCCAGAGGAAGTCGACACTCATCCAGACCGTCAAAGATGAACACAACCTGCAACTCTTCAAACTTGCAGATTCCTGCTTCTTTGGTTTCAGTGAAGAAGTGATGAACAAGTTCCACCATGCTGAACTTTCTCTCTTTCAACACATTCAGCTCTCTGAAAGTCAATGGAAATGTGAACTGGATGTCCTGGTTGGCTTTGTCTTCAGCCCAGTCCAGAGTAAACTTCTGTGTTAAGACTGTTTTCCCAATACCAGCCACTCCCTTTGTCATCACTCTTCTGATTGGTTTATTTCTTCCAGGTGAGGCTTTAAAGATGTCTTCTGGTCTGATGGTTGTTTCTGGTCTGTCTAGTTTCCTGGATGCTGTTTCAATCTGTCTGACCTCATGTTCATCATTGACCTCTGTAGTCTCTCCCTCTGTGATGTAGAGCTCTGTGTAGATCTCATTCAGAAGGGTTGAATTTCCTGCTTTAGCAATCCCCTCAAACATACACTGGAACTTCTCCTTCAGAGTAGATTTAAGCTGACGCTGACAAACAGCAGCAACAAGTTCTGAATGAACAAAAAAATAAAAACATCAATGAATAAATTACACAGTAAATATTCCAATATTTAATTCCCCTAAAGAATGAATGTCTGACTTTATTTTGTTCCAGCTCTGGAGACGTTTAATTTATCAGCTCCAATGTTAAGAGAAAACCTCTTACTGCTCAGCTGAAAATAAGACAATTCCTCCTGCTTCATTGTCTTCAGGATGTACATTGTGATCTTTAGAAATGTTTCTCTGCTGCGCCTCCTCTGCTCTTCATCCTCATTCTCCGAAACCTCCTCATCCTCCCTCTGGCTCTCTAAGCATTCTGGGCAATCTGGATTCAGAAGCTTCTCGATGTTCTTCAGCTCATTCTTCACAAAAGTGACAATGTCGTCCTCTAGAAGCTGGAACAGAAAATTATATGAATGACAACCAGACTGAAATCATGGAGACAAACATCAGATCCATGTTGGACAGACTGTCAGTCCACTGGTCTACAAAGAGCAGCATGGAGATGACTGTGAACACAACAGATGTAACAGCAGATGTTTAACATCTACAGACCTTAAATCTGGAGTCCAGCTGAGTTTGATGTTGCTGAACAGACTGACTATTGAGAACCTTTGAGCTCTGCTGCTCCACTCTGTGGATGAAAGACAGACAAAGGTTTAATAGTCCTACTGAGACGACTGAGACACAAACATCCAGTCTGCAGCTTTATTTTCAAGTTTGGTGCACTCTGCTAGTGAGAGTGCAACTGGTGGAGAACCTCATCTGAGTGTGCAAGGTATCAAACCTGTGTCAGTTTTAGAATCTAACCTTTGATCCACAGGGAGGCACATGTTCATTGTATTATCAACATTCTTTACAGTGCAGTCGTTCTTCACAGTACTGGATCCGGGTTTATGTGAATCTTGATTTCCAAGCTTCCTCCTAAAACATACAGAATAGATTTTACACTGTACCCAGCTGACAATATCGGTCAAACAGTCAAAATGTCATGAAACATTGTAAGAACATTTTTCTGTGCATCAGTCTACATTTAGTGACTGATGCCATAGTCACAGACCATTCCTGATGATCTTATTTCACAGAGTCCAGGTTTGGCTGCCTGACTTTCTCATGAGACACAAGAAATAGAAATCTTTAACTGGTCATAGAAGCTATTTTTAAGGTTGTTTGTATTTGGGAGGCATGATACCCATAAATGAATTAGTATTGTGAGGGAAATTCTCAATTGTCCCTTATTATTTTAATATCTTATATATGAAATCTAACAATTGTGGATGCAACATTAGATTGTATGTAGGGTGGGAGCTTGTGTCTTGGACATAAACTCTGTCTTATGATAATCATGTGGTTGCAAGGTATGAATAGATATGCTGTTGTATGCTCTATTGTACAATATGTTGTGAGAACTAACATAAGGAACTCACTTTAAGGAGTACATCCTGAAGGGGGTATTTGAAGTACCTCTTCTGTGTATATGTGTTCTGTAAAAGGTCACTGTATATACATCCCGATCAGGGATCGAATATATATATATATATATTTATATTTATTCTCATTATTTTTTTTATCAGATCTATAATATTTCAAAACAAATGGGAAAAATAACAGCTTAGTATTTGCTGTTATGTGGTGGTACAGAGTCAGACCGTCTCAACTCCACACAGAAACAACGTATGCGGCATGACGTCACTTTGGATCGGATCGGGACTCGGTATCGGCAGATACTCAAAATCAAATGACTCGGACTCGGACTCGGGGGCAAAAAAACCTGATCGGGACATCCCTACTGTATACCCAATAATGGTTAAAGTGTAGGAGAAGTTTTAAATGTGTCATGAGATGTATGTTGAGATGTTAGTACAATGTGTTGTGTCAAGTCATATGCAATCTTATGATGTGACTACAGATATGAACATTGTTTAGGCTATTATAAAAGCTGAGGAGAGACTGCCTCTCTTCAGTCATCATCTATGCCTGATGAGTAGCTCTTGGTTGCAAGCAATAAAGGTTTTCTGGAAAAAAAAATATTGTGTCAAAACTTGGTATTTTGACCAATCTCATCTGCACTAGACAAGCGACTGATTTTCAGTTGCCACGACAGTATAAATAAGAGAATTTTTAGGTGAGGTACATTTAAAATTAAGTAAAAGTTTACCTCTTTACAGCAGAAGGATGTCCTCTGTTAAAATCAATAAAGCGTTCAGCTGACCAGACACTCTTGAAGGACACACAACTGGGTTCAGGTCCTGGTCTATCATAGATCCCGTTAGACAGAGAAGAATTTTTTTTTTTTTTACTTTGGCCTTTGCAACATCAATTCATTTTTCAGTTAAAAATATTTGGTCAAATTTTTACACTTCTACAGTAAATGACTGATTTTACTGAGTGAATGGACCAGACAACAAACCAGACAATAAGTAAAAGTTTACCTCTTTACAGCAGAAGGATGTTCTCTGTTAAAATCAATAAAGCGTTCAGCTGACCAGTCACTCTTGAAGGACACACAGCTGGGTTCAGGTTCAAGACAGTCTGGTCTCCTAATAGAAAAACAGTATTGATGAAATTTATTGGATACACTTGTTGAGTAAAATTTTGTCTGTGTAAAATCCTGAGAGATTCAAAGATAATTTAACATTAACATGATACTAACTAGACTCACTGCCTCATGGTTGTGTGACTCCATCAAGGAGTCACACACAGCATAGGGCCTACATCTTTGTCTGTTCTTAAAATATATGTTATGAATAGAATAGAATAGAATAGAATAGAAAAGATATATTGCCATTTGCACGGGTACAAGAAAGTAAGGTTTCCTGAGTCAGCCTTTTTTTTTTTTTAAAAAAAACAAGAAAATAACAATAACAATAATAATAAAATATTATTACTACAAAATATAAACACTTATAAACAAGTATGAAAAAAAAGAAATATAAATATAAACGTACACAGTAAGGTAATTGCACATAGAGTTATCGCACTAAAATTATTGCACTTTCGGTGAATAAAAATAATAATTCTCCGTCCAGTCTGTGAGGTGTGTGATGTGATTGTCTGTAGAGAGGTGTTAAGTGTTCATGGTGTGAATGAGGTGGTGGATGTGATAATTCCTTCCTGATAGTGTCTGGAAAGAAACTGTTATAGAAGTGTGATCAAGGAATGTTAATGCTCTCTGGTCTGTGGTGTCTCAGGCTGTATCCTGAGTCCTTCTAACTGAGCAGAGAGAGAGTTGGATGGTGTTGGTCATAGGGTCTCTAGGCCTTTCTCCTGCAGCATTGGGTGTAAAGTGTGTCCATGGAGTAGAGGTCAGAACTGATGATCCTCTCTGCAGTCTTGATGACTCACTGAAGAGCTTTTCTCTCGGCCTTGATGGTGTTTCCAAACCACACCGTGATGCCGCTAGTGAGAATGCTCTCACTGAGTCGTCTGTAGGCCTGGGTGAAACGCTGATGTCCGAGTTGAGCCTTCTTCAGCAGTCTGATGAATTCCAACAGCTGCTGTGCGTTGTTCACTGTAGCCCTGGTGTTTGTGGTCCAGCTCAGGTCTGCTGACACCTGAAGACCGAGGAACTTGTGACTGTCTGCCAGTTCCACTTCAGTCCCTTGGATGTTGAGAGGTTGCAGAGGAGGGGCTTTCCTCCTGAAGTTCAGAATGAGTTCTTTTGTTTTTCCTATGTTTAGAAAAGGGTCATTGTCCTCTCCATAGATGATGATATTGTTTATTTGTTCTCTGTCTCATCTCCATGTTTGATGAGACCCACAATCGTTGTGTCATCTGTATATTTGATGATGACATTGTTGTTGTGACTTGTCCAGAGTGTACCCCACCTCTCGCCCAGTGGCAGCTGGGATAGACTTCAGCCCCCCAGTGACCCTCCAGAGGACAAGCGGTTACAGAAACGAATGAACATTTGTTATAAATTCCCTTTGAGAGTATGCAAATGCAACATTAATGATATGTTAATTTGTTAAATATAGTTTAAGTTATGTACCTGAACATTTTAATCAGGCATCTTCAGTTAGCCCGTTCTATATTGGGTCAGGCGTTTAGGAGGGCAGCTATGTTTATGTTTGGAGGGGGTCCTTGTCGAGTCAGTATTGCTAGCATACAATGTGTGTACTTACCTGGCCGCAAAAAGTTTTATATAAAGAATTGAAACCATCATCGGTGTCCTTATTCTCTGACCGGAATCTGCTCACGGGTAAAGAGTTCCCAGCACCGTAGTGTCACACACCCTCAGAGTTATCCAATATTGGTCCTTCGAGCCGGATTTCTTCACTCGTGACGGCGAAATGGGTGCGAGACAGCGACACTCGGAGCGAGACAGCGACAGCTTCCAGGTCACCTACAAAGCTACCAGGTTAGCCTGCCACGCTCCCTCATTCCTCACGGTGCCTGCGCCAGAGACCGAAGTGAAAGCGTCGGCGCACAGCAGCTGCAGTCACTCAGCTTACAGACCGAGTCTGTTCGTATAGCGGACCAGCCGCACGGAGCGCACGCTATCGCCGATCGTCCCTCATCGCCGGGAGCGGCCGAAAAGGTGAGCGAGTGGAACATGGCGATGCACGGTAGAGACTTACCCAGACAGCTAACAGGCCATATGAGCCCACCATCAGCGGTTCCCTCAGACCACAGCTATCTAAGCAGCCAGGGTTCTCCTGTTCTACAGTCATCAGCAAACTTCAATCTGGGCACTATATCACTATATCAACCGCCCTGGTCAGGCTCTCAAGTAGTGAACAGCACTCCTCTGCTACAGCCATCCAACCTTCAGCTTGAATCAGCCAGACTGCTTCAACATGAGCCACAGCTGTCTATGCTGCCATATACCACCTCTGCAGTATTGAAACTTCAAGCAGCAAGGACTCCTACACCAGGCGGTAGACCGGAGAATTACACACTGACTCAGTCTTTGCCATCAACTGTGACATCAGCATGGGCACCGTCTTCCCCTACTACGCTGGATATGGCCATGCTGCAGCCCACTCTTCAAGCATCACAAGCAGTGAGTTATGCAGGCCCACAGATACCAGCTACATGTGGCTACCAGTCTAACCAGCCCTCTACGCTGATGGTTAACAATGTACATGGCAGAATGCCACCAGCTGCACAGCATCAATACCTGCCAATGCAGAAAACACCAGTAAATCCAGTACCAGTGCATCAACACATTCCCCTCATGTCTGCACAACCAGTATATCAACCACCCCAGATAGCAACAGCTCCATATCTTGCACCGCAGTTACCTGTTACAGCTGCCACTCAGCCAGTTATCAATCCACCACCATACAGCCCTGCTATTCCCCTGGGGACAGTCTATCAGCCTCCATCGACTATCTCTACCCAGCCAATATACCAGTCACCATCACCGCAGCCGAACCAACATCTGCAGCTGTATCAGCCTCCGTCTGCCCCCTTAACTCAGCCAACTTATCAACTGGTGCCTGCTCCACCCGGTTTCACCCTGCAACAGCCCGCACCAGCTCTACAGGTTCAGTGCAGCCCCCAGTCCCAGTGTACACCACTGCAGGTACCATACGCCGTCCAGTCCCCCAGACAGCCAGTTCCAGTACCTGAACTGCCTAAGTTGGTACATGACAGTGAGAGGGAGTTCGCTGACCTAAAAATGGCCCTGGACCATCTGCTCAATCCACACACTGAACTCTCTGAACATTACAAATACCGTGTGCTCATAGAACATTTGGTCCTGGACGAAGCCAAGCTAATAGCTCAGTCATGCAGACATTATGTACAACCCTACACCGCTGCCATGCAAGCTTTGCAGAGACAGTACGGGCAGCCGCATCAGTTGGCACAAAGTGAGATTGCAGCCATGCTGAACTCTCCTGACCTCAAACCAGGAGACCCCAAAGCCTTCCAGAGCTTTGCCCTCAACGTTGATCTGCTAGTGGGAATGCTAACTTCATTGGAAGGGCCAAATGGGATGGAAGTGATGTCTACTGGCCATGTTGATCGGCTACTTAGCAAACTCCCTAGGCACATGAGGGACAACTTTGTGGAGCGTCTGCAGGTTCAAGGGCGCCTCAACACCAGCAGCTTAAACCCATATAACCTTAAAGACTTCGCAGATTGGCTCAAGGTGAAGGCAGAGGCTCAGAGACTGTCCGCAAAAATGGCACAGCGCCATCGAGCTGAAGGAGCACAGCTTGCCAAGAGAGACAGACCCGTCCCTACTTCCCGACCTCGGACTCAACCTGTCTCTGTGTACCATGGCACTGACCAGCCCAGATCACCAGAGATTCCTCGACCAGCAGCCAAGCAGCAAAGGTTTAAAAGGATGTGTCTCTTCTGTAAGAGTACAGAGCACTATTTGTCACAGTGTCCAGACATTATTAAATGCTCAACACAGGAAATGGAGAAGTGGATAGTAGATGGCAAGCGCTGTCGCAACTGCGGACGCACTAACCACGACCAAGAGAACTGCACCTTAAAGAAACCATGCAGTGAATGTCAAGAGGTTCACCTAAGAGTTCTGCATGACGTCGCCAGACCAGGCCCTCGTGTCTACCTCATCACACCCAAAGACTGCACCTCAGCTGCTAACTCTATCCAAGGAGGGAAAGTATATCTCAAGGTGGTGCCAATCATCATCAGTCATGGGACCAAATCACTACAGACATATGCAATCTTCGATGATGGGGCTGAACGCACCATAATACTGCCAGCTGCAGCTCGAGATCTGGGGCTCAGAGGCAGAGCAGAGTCTCTCACCCTCCGGACTGTTCGTCAGGATGTTGTTCACCTCGCTGGAGCTTCAGTCAACTTTCATGTAGCCTCTCCAGCAACACCGTCAGAACGGCATTTGGTTGAGAGAGCCTACACAGCGGGTCGACTTACCCTGACAGAGCAATCCTACCCAATAGCAGCGCTCCAGAGACGATACCGCCACCTGAGAGGGTTACAACTGCAGAGCTTCAGTAAGGTGCAACCACTGCTGCTTATTGGTGCAGATTATACTCACCTGATCACTGCCACAGAACCTGTCAGGTTTGGTCCAAAGGGAGGACCAGTAGCCATCCATACAGCACTTGGCTGGACACTCCAGGGACCAGATGGTTCACAACCCCATGCTGCCTCATGCTACCACACCGCCTTCAAGCCAGCACCAGATGACATCTACCAACATGTCGAACGCCTCTGGCAGCTTGATGTGCTTCCATTCCGTAGTGAGTGGCTAGCAGTGCGGTCCCGCCTGGACCAGGAGGCGGTGGACGTCTTGGAAGCACGCACCAAGAGAGTGAAGGTCGGTGACACCCTTCGCTATGCCACACCTCTGCTCCGGGTGAAGGCTGCGCCACCGCTAAAAGCAGATGTCGAAGCAGTTATGCCAAAGCTACGCAGCACAGAGAGACGGCTACTGAAAGACCCCGTCAAAGCTAAAGTATATGAAGCAGAGATCCAGAAGCTCATTGATGGTGGGTGCGTAACCAAGCTCCAGAAGGAAGAGGTAAAGAGCTCCAGCGAGTCATGGTTCATACCTCATCACCTCGTCCATCATAATGGGAAACATCGCCTGGTTTTCGACTGCTCTTTCAATCATGGTGGTCTCTCTCTCAACGAGCAGCTGCTCCCAGGTCCAACCCTCGGACCATCTCTCATTGGGGTCCTCCTGCGGTTCCGCCAGTACGCTGTCGCCATCAGTGGAGACATCCGAGCCATGTTCCACCAGGTTCAGCTTCTACCCGAGGACCGACCGCTGCTGAGGTTTGTTTGGAGAAACCTGCAAAGAGAGAAACAGCCTGATGTCTACCAGTGGCAAGTCTTGCCATTTGGTACCACAAGCAGCCCATGTTGTGCAACATTTGCACTGCAAAAACATGTCAAAGAAAGTGTTCCAGGGAATGAAGATGTCCTGCAGTCCATCGAACAGTCTTCCTATGTGGACAATTGTCTTCAGAGCCTGTCAACGACCGAGTCGGCCAAGCTTCTCGTGAACAAGATGCGACAGTGTCTGGCCTCAGGAGGATTCGAGATTCGACAGTGGGCAAGTAACTTCTCATCTGTTGTCTCTCATCTGCCTTCCAGTGCCAGATCTGAAAGCACGGAGCTGTGGCTAGCTGAGAAGAACAACGATACCCAGGAGCCAGCTCTCGGCCTGCGATGGCATTGTCCAACTGATCAGCTCGGTTACAAGCCGAAGCCTCCAGAGACTGAGACCCCTACTATGAGATATATTTATAAGGTGCTCGCCCGCCAGTATGATCCACTTGGAATCATTATCCCGTACACCACACGGGCCAAGATCCTTGTCCAGAGACTGTGGGCAAAGAAGAGGAGCTGGGATGACTCGAACCTCCCTCCTGACATTCTCCAGGCCTGGTCCAGCTGGGAGAGAGAACTCCCCGAGCTGGCCAACATCTCCATCCCTCGAACCTATGCACCATTGGAACTCGCAACTGATACCACAGAGTACACTCTCCATGTCTTCTGTGACTCCTCTGAGCAAGCATATGGTTCAGTGGCGTACCTCACCACAACGAGTGATGACTCGGTCCATGTCTCATTCGTCATGGCTCGGTCTAGGGTGGCCCCGAAACGCCAGCAGTCAATGCCACGGTTAGAGCTCTGTGCAGCGCTGACAGGAGCCCAGTTGTCCTCCCTCATTCACAAAGAGCTCACCTTGTGTATTACCCAGACTTTCTTGTGGACTGATTCCACAACAGTTCTTACCTGGCTGACATCCCAATCGTGTAGGTTCAAGGTCTTCGTGGGAACCCGGGTTTCTGAGATCCAGGAATTGACTGCCTCACACACCTGGAGGTATGTGGATACAGCTAATAATCCAGCCGACGATCTCACACGTGGCAAGACCTTGGCTGAGTTAACTGCACCAAGTCGTTGGATCCGAGGACCAGCATTCATCCGACGTCCACCGGATGAATGGCCATCATGTCCTAGCACCACGGAGCCAGAGGACAGTCGTGAGTTAAAACAGACCGTTTTCTGTGCTTTCACACAGACAAGCTCACCACTCAAGATACCAGATATCGCCCAGTTCAGCAGCTGGAGAGAGCTGGTCAAGGCCACTCAGCAGTCTCTTCATGGGGCGGCGGCCGACCCTGCTTTGCCTCTGTGTGACCTTCGAGATGCAGAAGTCCACCTGCTGAAGACCAGCCAAGCAGACTGCTTCTCTGAGGAAATCAGATGCCTCAGAGCCGGCAAGCCGGTGCCCCCTAGCAGTAAGCTGAGTACCCTCGCTCCGGAATTAGACCCTGCAATGGGCCTAATACGGGTTGGGGGACGCCTGCGCCGCATTGACAGCTCTCGGCCCACTGACGTTCACCCAATACTGTTGGATCCACACCATGCAGTTACCAAACTCCTCATTAAAGACACAGATGCCCAACTACACCACCCTGGGCCTGACAGGGTGTTTGCGGAGATGAGGCGTCAGTACTGGGTCCTGCGGGGAAGGCAGGCTATTAAGAAGTATCAGAGAGCTTGTGCTGGTTGTATGAAGTGGAGAGGGAAGCCAGTGGTGCCAAGGATGGCAGATCTGCCCTCGGCCCGTCTGCGGTTGCTTAAGCATCCATTCTTCTCGACAGGTGTGGACTGCTTCGGGCCGTACATGGTCAAGGCTGGGAGGCGAAGTGAAAAACGCTGGGGGATTATTTTTAAATGTCTCACAACGCGGTGTATCCATCTGGATCTGCTCACCAGCCTCGACGCAGATGCTTTCCTCCTAGCATTGAGACGGTTCATCGCAAGGAGAGGCACCCCGTTTGAAGTCCTCTCTGACCAGGGGACTAACTTCAGAGGGGCGGATAAGGAGCTGAAGGAGGCCTTTGCAGCGATGGAGTCACAGCTGCAGGACAGGCTTGCAGAAAAACAGATTAAGTTCTGTTTTAACCCACCAGCATCTCCCCACTTTGGTGGCGTGTGGGAGCGTGAAATTCAATCAGTCAAGAAATCCCTGCAAGTGGTTGTAGGTGCACAAGTGCTCCAAGAAGAGGTCTTGCTCACACTCCTCATCGAAGTGGAAGGCATTCTCAATGCCAAGCCTTTGGGATATGTATCTTCTGATGTGGCCGATCCAGACCCGGTGACGCCTAGCATGTTGTTGATGGGGCGGCAGGATGCCTCTCTCCCGCAAGTCACCTATGCTCCTGACACCCTCACCAGGAAGCGGTGGCGTCATTGCCAGATGATGGCGGACCACTTCTGGAGACAATTCATCAGGAGCTACCTACCCACTCTTCAAACCCGCCAGAGGTGGCGTCAGCACACAGATCATCTCCCCCTGGACACAATCGTGATGATTGTTGATCCTCAGCTTCCACGTGCTCATTGGCCAATTGGGAAGGTGGTCAAGCTGAATGCAAGTGATGATGGATGCATCAGAACAGCTGTGGTCAGAGTTGGCACGAAGACTTACTTGAGACCGGTGGCTCGGCTGGTCCAGAAGACGATCCTAGTTAAAGGACTCTTGTTGTGGGAATTTATGTTTGTTTCGAAATAGCCATGCTATTTCGGGGGCGGCTGTTATAAATTCCCTTTGAGAGTATGCAAATGCAACATTAATGATATGTTAATTTGTTAAATATAGTTTAAGTTATGTACCTGAACATTTTAATCAGGCATCTTCAGTTAGCCCGTTCTATATTGGGTCAGGCGTTTAGGAGGGCAGCTATGTTTACGTTTGGAGGGGGTCCTTGTCGAGTCAGTATTGATAGCATACAATGTGTGTACTTACCTGGCCGCAAAAAGTTTTATATAAAGAATTGAAACCATCATCGGTGTCCTTATTCTCTGACCGGAATCTGCTCACAGGTAAAGAGTTCCCAGCACCGTAGTGTCACACACCCTCAGAGTTATCCAATAACATTGTTTTTCTTAGTGGAGAAATAGGTGTAGAAGGCACAGAGTTTGGGGCAGAGACTTTGTTTCCCACCCTCACCACCTGTAGTCTGTCTAAGAAATCCAAAATTCAGTTACATGTGGGTGTTGATACTCCCAGATCTGCCAGCTTCATTGGTCGGATAGTACTGAAGGCTGAGCTATAATCCAGGAAGAGCATGCGGACATACTTTCCGTGTCCAGATGTGCCAGTGTGGAGTGAAGCGCCAGGGCCACCGCACCATCCACTGATCTGTTAGGGGAGTAAGCAAACTGTAGAGGGTCCACTGAAGAGTCATCTTTTCATCGCGACTGATGTCAGTGCCACTGGCCTCAACTCATTCAGTGTAGATGCATTTGAATGTTTAGCGACCATCACTATAACAGAAGACTTGAAGGATAGTGGAACTGTCTCCTGTGTGAGGGAGCAGTTGAAGATGTCTGTGTGCACCCCTGTCAGCTGTTCAACACAGGCCTTCAGGACTCTAGTGACACTCCATCACACTGCAGAACATTATAATGTCACAGTGAAGTTGGGCTTTTGGTGATGAAATGTTGTTACATGATTACTTTTTCCAAACTGACATTTGTGTGAAATTTTGTCCATATTTTATCAAATATCCTCGGAGTGGGGCGGCACAGTGGCGAGGTGTGGAGTTTACATGTTCTCCCTGTGTCTGCGTGGGTTCTCTCCGGGTACTCCGGCTTCCTCCCACCGTCCAAAGACATGCTGGTTAGGTTGATTGGTGATTCTAGATTGGCCGTAGGTGTGTGTGTGAGTGTGAACGGTTGTCTGTCTCTATGTTAGCCCTGCGATGGACTGGCGACCTGTCCAGGGTGTACCCCCGCCTCTCGCCCGATGACAGCTGGGATAGGCTCCAGCAGACCCCCGTGACCCTTAACAGGACTAAACGGGTATAGAAGATGAATGAATGATGAATCCTCGGAGTGTTCCTGAGCTATGGTGTTCACAAGAATTGACCAGGAAACCCAGCATCACTAACAGCTCTCAAAAAGTTCATGTTGCTAACAGCTTACCTCTTTACAGCAGAAGGATGTTCTCTGTTAAAATCAATAAAGCGTTCGGCTGACCAGTCACTTTTGAAGGACACACAACTGGGTTCAGGTCCTGGTCTACCATAGATCCCGTTAGACAGAGAAGAAAATCCATTTTTTACTTTGGCCTTTGCAATGTCAATTCATTTTTCTGTTAAAAATATTTGGTCATCTTTTCCTTTGATACCACCAGATTCCCTTTTAGACAAAATACTTAAGATGCCCCTTTGGCTTGGGGAGGTTGTTGGTAGGTTGTACTCTATACTCAACATGGATAATTTGAAACCATTAACAACATTAAAACATCAGTGGGAGGAAGAACTGGACACAGAGATATCAGATGAGCTATGGCAGGCCGTTCTCAATAACATACATTCATCTTCTATCTGCCTACGACATACCATTATCCAGTTTAAAGTTACTCATCGTTTACATTGGTCAAAAGCAAAGTTGGCTAGAATTGCACCAGATATTGACCCAGAGTGTGATCGGTGTAATACAGAGCCAGGCACTCTGTCACATATGTTCTGGAGCTGTCCTAAACTGTCTGAGTTTTGGGAGTTGATTTTTGCTTTTCTTTCTAGAGCATTGCATACTCATATTGACCCATCACCGATCATTGCCATTTTTGGAGTAGTACCACAAGAACTTGGCATAGGCAAACGGGATAAAACAGTGATAGCATTTGTAACTCTCTTGGCCAGACGCATTATTTTATTAAAATGGAAGGATAAGTCTCCACCTGTATTTAAACACTGGATTAACGATGTTATGCACTATTTAACACTTGAGCAAATTCGTTATAATTTGCAGGGTAATAACACTAAATTCAGTAATATCTGGCAACCTGTTCTTACATTGATTGAACAAATGGACTCTAATGACATTGTATGATGTGATTGTTGTTTTCCTCCCCCCTTTTTGTTATCTACATAATATGCCAATATGTATGTTGTGACTTGATGCATCTCCTTCCGTATGCTGTGATTTTGATGCATCCCTCCCCCTTTTTTTTTTTTTTTTTTTTTTTTTTTCTTTATACTAGTGGTGCGATGTGGGTGGGTGGGTTCTGGGTTGTTATGTGTTTGTTATTTGTTGTATGTTAAAATACAATAAAAAGACTTTGATCAAAAAAAAAAAAAATATTTGGTCAAATTTTTACACTGAGCTTTACAGTAAATGACTGATTTTACTGAGTGAATGGAGCAGACAACCCAGCATCACTAACAACTCTCAAAAAGTTCATGTTGTTTACCACAGCTTACCTCTTTACAGCAGAAGGATGTTCTCTGTTAAAATCAATAAAGCGTTCGGCTGACCAGTCACTCTTGAAGGACACACAGCTGGGTTCATGTTCAATACAGTCTGCAGTCCTGATAGAAGAACAGTATTGATGAAATTTATGGAATACACAGCTCTCAAAAAGTTCATGTTGCTAACAGCTTACCTCTTTACAGTAGAAGGATGGTCTCTCTTAAAATCAATAAAGCGTTCAGCTGACCAGTCACTTTTGAAGGACACACAACTGGGTTCAGGTCCTGGTCTACCATAGATCCCGTTAGACAGAGAAGAAAATCCATTTTTTACTTTGGCCTTTGCAATGTCAATTCATTTTTCTGTTAAAAATATTTGGTCAAATTTTTACACTGAGCTTTACAGTAAATGACTGATTTTACTGAGTGAATGGAGCAGACAACCCAGCATCACTAACAACTCTCAAAAAGTTCATGTTGTTTACCACAGCTTACCTCTTTACAGCAGAAGGATGTTCTCTGTTAAAATCAATAAAGCGTTCGGCTGACCAGTCACTCTTGAAGGACACACAGCTGGGTTCATGTTCAAGACAGTCTGCAGTCCTGATAGAAGAACAGCACTGATGAAATTTATGGAATACACAGCTCTCAAAAAGTTCATGTTGCGGGGGGACTTCCGGGTCACGAATGGAGCAGACGTACTGTGCCTAAGCTCCCGCAACATTTCATTACAAACTTAATATTTAATTCAAACTTTTCACTTGCAACACGGCATTTGTCGTATCTTTCCACCTAAGTCACTTCTACCACCACCCAGAGACTAAATGGCATCGAAGTCAGCCAAGAAGCACGGAAAAAAGGACAACGAGTTACCGGCTGCTAGCATGGCTGCTCTGACCAAGCTACTAGCAGAGCACAAAACAGCCCTCTCCGCCGAGTTTAGGACGGCCTTAACATCCCTCGAGGCTAAACTAGATGGGGTCCAAACAGCCATCTCCGACCACGGACAAAGATTGACTTCCCTGGGAGACAACGCGAACCAAGTCAGCGACCGATTAGAGGACATGGAGGCTAAATACACTGCTCTGGAGGTTAGCTTCACCAAGCTAAAAGCTAAGACTATTGATCTCGAATCCCGCAGCCGACGCAACAACATACGGATAGCGGGAGTGCCTGAGTCTGCTGAAGGCACACAACCTACTACTTTCTTCTCAAATCTCCTGCTCGAAATCCTCGGGGATGAGGTTCTGAGTTCGCCCCCTGAGCTGGACCGGGCCCACAGAGCCCTGACTGCTAAGCTGCCCGGGGATAAACCAAGGCTGGTAATTGCACGGATCCACAACTACAGAGTTAAGGAAAAGATCATTCAAGAAGCTCGCAAAAGGAGGGGAAGACTGTTCTACCAGGGGAACCCAGTGGCGATCTTCGAGGACTACTGCCCTGAAATCATGGAGCAGCGAACAGCTTATCGAGAGGTGATGTCCGCACTCTACCAGCGTGGACTCAAACCATCGCTGCTGTACCCAGCGAAACTTTGAATTACAACCAAAGAAGGTGGGAGGAAACACTTCGCTTCGGTGAAGGACACTGAGGACTTTCTGGTGTCACTCCGTTTAAGTTAACGAAATGTACGGTAAACATATGATGCACATTTAAACATTCTCTGTTCAACTTCCATGCCTTAGCCACGGGCTATGGTGGCTCGCCAACTAATAGTAGCGCAGTTGCGCAACTTACTGGACATGAAGCCGGGTGCCTTCAATATTACTGTCACCATGCTAGGTTCCATGTCTTTATTTGTATTTCCTTATAGGGATGAACGTCTTTTTTGTTCTTTTGATTTTTGACACGTTGATGGGAATGCCTGTCTTGGCAGCTATGTTATTAGCCTTTCTGTATGCTACTGTGCAATAGTGTTGCGTCAGTCGCGAATGATTCGTTCGTTTGAACGAATCTTTTGAGTGAACGTACTGAATGAAATCAGTTCATGAACTGATTCGTTCCTTTCTCAGTTCAGTTGAGCTCTGCAGCGAGCGTGCTGGCCGGGAGTGGAACTGCCGGGGGGCCAGTTCCACTCTAACAATCAGACATTTGGTCACAAACACAGGCTGGAAAAATGCACGCACATAATGTTCGGTCTTCGTATGTATTATTGCACCAGACGGAGCACCATATTTGCATTAGACCTACAGGGGAATACATAATATAAAACAGTGTATATAATACCCTTACATTAATACACGTCTATAAGCTCTGACTGCCAGGCGGATTTAAATATCTGAAGTTTTTAAAAGTAACAGAATTTCTGCTGTAGCTGTAGCTGTGATGTGTTTTTTTTTTTTTGGGGGGGGGGGGGCAGTGTTCTACCTCAAGCTTTTAGGAAACTTTTTTTTTTTTCTTTTCTATGTACATTTTTGTGGGATAACAGTTTTCTGATACCATTCGAAACTGCAATAGTCCAACCTTGGAGGGCATTTCTGTTGCAGTTATGATATCTGCAATGTATCACTGTTTTGTGTGTTTCCATTGTGAAATAATAATAAATAAATAAATAAAATAAAAAAGATTTGAAACTAAAAAGTTCATGTTGCTAATAGCTTACCTCTTTACAGCAGAAGGATGTTCTCTGTTAAAATCAATAAAGCGTTCGGCTGACCAGTCACTCTTGAAGGACACACAGCTGGGTTCATGTTCAAGACAGTCTGCAGTCCTGATAGAAGAACAGCATTGATGAAATTTATGGAATACACTTTTTCATGTCTCCTGAGAGATTCAAAGATAATTTAACATTAACATGATACTAACTAGAGTCACTGCCTCATGGTTGTCTACCTCAAGGAGTCACAGTTTACACACACAGCATAGGACCTACATCTTTGTCTGTTCTTAAAATATATTTAGTGAGAACTGCAGAACATTATCATGTCACAATGAAGTTGACCTTTTGGAGAAGAAATGTTGTCACTTAATTCGTTAATTCTTAATTGACATTTGTATGAAATTTTCATCAAGTGAACATTTTATCCAAATCTCAATAAATTTTCACAAAGTGTTCCTGAGCTATGGTGTTCACATGAATGGAGCAGACAACCCAGCATCAAAACAGTCATGTTGTTTACCACAGCTTACCTCTTTACAGCAGAAGGATGGTCTCTCTTAAAATCAATAAAGCGTTCAGCTGACCAGTCACTTTTGAAGGACACACAACTGGGTTCAGGTCCTGGTCTACCATAGATCCCGTTAGACAGAGAGAAAAATCCATTTTTTACTTTGGCCTTTGCAATGTCAATTAATTTTTCTGTTAAAAATATTTGGTCAAATTTTTACACTGAGCTTTACAGTAAATTACTGATTTTTCTGAGTGCAGGATTCTTGCACCATTTTAATAGTCAAATGTAATGCTTTTTAAGACCTCAACAAATATAATTTAAGACCCAAAAATGTCATGACAATTTCTGTGGTAGAAAATACTCCATTTATTTTAATACTGCAAAAAGACTTTTTCATTAGGGACCTCTTTGTCCATATAAGGGGACAGAATAATAAGACTTCCAACTCTAAAAGCAGTCTCCATTGTAAATGAACTCAATAATTAAAGTCCTCAAAACAGCTTGTCCCGAGCCAAAAGGTTGAAAAATCATGTACTAACTAAAAACAACACTAATGTTTTCACAAGACATGTTTTGTAAGATCCCAAATTCTCCGCAAGATCAAAAACATCCATCCAAACCCCTGACAACTTAATTGTGATAATCTCAATTATTCTATTGATATTATTTGTTATTTTAATGATTTCTTGCTTGCGCACACACACACACACACACACACACTAGATACAAAATCATTCTCTCTGTGTGTGTCTGTGTCCTATACATGTAATGGTAAATTTTATTATTATTATTATTATTTTCTATAGGTTTACTAACTGATAAATTCATGCATTCTATGCTAAAATACAACATCTAATCTCTATTTATTTACAACATAGATTGATTCTGCATCTCTATTTACAGCTCATTAGTTGTTACGTGAACATTTACTGTTGCGATGGCTACAAGAGAGCCTACGCTAGATTTGGCCAACAACAAAAATATCCCATAAAATCACAAATTGGCACCCTCCACAGCCCAGACCAAATGGCACCCATAAACGACCCCCTATCCCCAACCCCCCACAACATCTCCATCAGCAACATCTCCACCCCCGAGAACATCTCTGGACTGTCACCAGCAACACACCTCCTCCCACTACACTCTGCTGGGGTGATTCATTCACCCCAACCCCCACCTAACACAGGGTCTCTTCACACCACCCCCCAAACTTCTCCATAACCACAGACCAGGTGAGGAGGGAGCTAAGGAGGATCAAACCAAGGAAGGCTACTGGCCCTGATGGCATCAGCTCCAGACTCCTCAAGGACTGTGCAGATCAACTCTGTGGGATTTTTCTGCACATCTTCAACTTGAGCATCAGTCTGGAGAGAGTTCCGCTCCTGTGGAAAACATCCTGCGTGGTTCCAGTTCCAAAGACTGCGCGTCCCAGTGGCCCAGGCCAGTAGTCTTGACTTCTCATCTGATGAAGACCATGGAGAGGATCATCCTGGGCCACCTCCGTCATCTGGTGAACGACAACATGGACCCGCTGCAGTTTGCCTATCGTCCAGGCATAGGTGTGGAAGATGCTGTCATCTACCTGCTTCACAGATGTTTTTCCCACCTAGACAACACCGGTAGCACTGTGAGAGTCATGTTCTTCGACTTCTCCAGTGCTTTCAACACCATCCAAGCATCAGTGCTCAGGGGGAAGCTGGAGGGAGCTGGAGTTAACAGTAGCCTGGCTGCATGGACCATCGACTACCTCTCCAACAGGCCGCAGTATGTGAGGCTTCGCGACTGTGTGTCTGATGTGGTAGTCTGCAGCATGGGGGCGCCGCAGGGTACTGTGCTCTCTCCCTTCCTCTTCACCCTGTAAACATCGGACTTCAGACACAACACGGACAGCTGCCACCTCCAGAAATTCTCTGATGATACAGCCATTGTCGGGCGTGTATCTCAGGGAAACGATCTGGAGTACCTGGAGGTCATCACCCACTTTGTGGACTGGTGTGCTCTGAACCATCTGCACATCAGCGCCAGCAAGACAAAGGACGTGGTGATCGACTTCAGTAGGAAACCACATCCAACTGCACCAGTGAACATTCAGGGCTTGGACATTGAGGTCGTGGAGGATTACAAGTACCTGGGTGTTCACCTTAACAATAAACTGGACTGGACACACAACACAAACGCCCTGTACAAGAAGGGCCAAAGTCGTCTCCACCTGCTTAGACGACTGAGGTCCTTTGGAGTGTGCAGGACACTGCTCAGGACTTTTTATGACTCTGTGGTGGCTTCTGCCATCTTGTATGCAGTTGTCTGCTGGAGCAGTGGGAGCTCAGAGAGGGACAGGAAGAGACTCAACAAGCTGGTCAGACGGGCCGGCTCTGTCCTGGACTGCTCTCTGGACTCCATCGTGGAGGTGGGTGAGAGGAGGATGTTAGCCAAGCTGACATCAATCATGGACAACCCCTCTCACTCACTGCATCAGACTGTTTCAGACCTAAGCAGCTCCTTCACCAGCAGGCTGCTGCATCCACGATGCAAGAAGGAACGCTACCGCAGGTGCTTCATTCCAACTGCCATCAGGCTGTACAACACCAGCCTGAGTCAACAGTAACTGTATTTTTCTTTTTGCACAAACTAAGCTTCTTTGCACTGCCTGTTTTTGCACAAACCACTACCTCACCAACTCAAAATGTCTTTCTCAAAGCACATTAAAGAAATTATTTATTTGTAAAGTTTATCCCACCATTCTCCAAACTGTACATACAGAATGTCTTATATTTTCTAGTTATTTCTCCTCCCTATATTTTCTCAGAGTATGGTCATTTTTTGTATGTTTTTTGATATATATTTTTTAAATTTTTGTATTTGTGTTTTTTGTGCTTTTTTGATAACCTTTTCCCTGTTCAAAGTCGTCACTGTCTTTCTGCATATATATTTTTTTGCCAAATTCTGTGCTACTGGAACAAGGAAATTTCCCACACGTGGGATTAAATAAAAGTCTTATGTCTTATGTCTTATTAAGACAAAATCAACTACAACTACCAACAGTTCCACTCCTTAAACTCTGAGCTAATGTGTTGTTACCTGCCAGGTTGTCATAGTGACCATAGACTGTCACCTGAATAGAACAACATGTCCTCAGCTCTGGACTGACCCATGAACTCTGACCCATAGTAACAGGAGATGACATGGTGTGTGCCCGTCTCATCATCAGTAGTCCAGAACCACAAATCAAGGTCTATTTGTTTGCTTTCGTACGGCTTCTCACTAACGCTGCCCGATAGCTCCTTCTTGATGAATGAAGCGATGCCATATTTGGCGAAAAATGCCGTGCAGGGATTAGCCTGGCCCCGCTATGGCTAGCTGCTGCTGTGTACCGCTGCTGCTTTCCTCCTTTCATATGCTACTCAATGGCTTTGGTCCCCATAGTCCCTAACGAAAAAATATTTTTGCACAATTTGCACATTTCCTCGTTCTTCTTTTCAGCAGGCGCCAACCACCTCCTAAATAAATCCATTTGTCGTTAAATTTGTACTTCCCCATTCGCCCATTTAACCGCTCACCATGACAACCGCGTAATGGTGACACGCAGCCCGGCATCAGCGTTTGTCTGACGTACGGTAAAACGGCTATTAATCGCGGAGTCTCTCATTTACTACACGGTAAGTTAGTGAAACAAATACACGCTATTAGATGTTTTACAGTGGGCCACTGTGCTTTCCCATCGCCAACAAACACTCCTTCTGGAAATTTAATACCTACAGCAAATTTACGGTAAATTTAAGACAATTTAAGACCTTAATTACCCTGATTAAGACATTTAAGACATTTTAAGACTGTTTAAGGACCCTGTGAGTGACTTTCAGATGTGACAGCATAAAATTAGATAAAAATAAACAAAAGAGTTTAATAAAAATGTCTTTGGATAAATAATAGTTTCAACAGGAATCAGTAACATACACCGATCAGCCACAACATTAAAACCACTGACAGGAGATGTAAATAACATTGACCATCTTGTGACAATTCAATGTTCTGCTGGGAAACTTTTGGACCTGACCACGTGAATGTTACTTAGACATGTAGGACCCACCTAGACAAGATCAGCTTACCTTTCTGCAGCTGGGGGTTGGTCCATTGTAGAATCAGTGAAGTGATCACCTGACCAGTTTAGGGACTCCCTCCCCTCACTCTGGTCCATGCTGATGAATTCACATCCTCACCAGCTCAAATTCACTTCCTACATTCATGTGCAGAGGAAGGACAAATCACTCATCTGCACCTGAACTGAAATCATTTCTGCTGTTAAATAATGTATCATCTGAGCCTCCAGAGTCAGTTGAAGCTGTCATCAGCTACTGTACGTCTACCATCAGTCCACTAGATGAAGTCATGGAGCTGCAGTGAAGAACAGACAGAAAACACCTGATTGATGCAAGTGGCAACCTCCTGAGTTCTTTGAGTGGCCGTTTGAGGCTGACTACTAAAGGAAGCAAATGCCCAACTTTACAGCAATATTAAACACGTTGACAGCCTGCCGTACAAAAATGGTTTTGGTCTCAACAGCTTATATCACTATTCATGACAAACTCATCTATTTATTTTTATTAAAGTTTAAAGTTCAGCATAATTAGGGGCATGGAATGTGATGGATGAATTACTTTTATTACCAATGATTCTGTTCATTAGCTTTTCGATTAATAGGTTTTTCCTATTGATAAATGTCATTTTTTTTAGCTGCTTGTTTTCCAGCAGCTAAAAGTACAAAGACGCAACAAACACTCCAACTAGACTAGAGCCAGCAAATAATAGGTATTTACTGTATGCTTAACAAAGGTGTGAAACGTCTTGGGAAAAGATGTTAAGACTATCACTGTATTAGCTGTGTAGCTGATAATAGGTGTCTCATTCCAAACAGGATTTTTCCGGTTTACAGTATAGATTCCTTTACTCCCCTGTCAGACCAAAAGTAAAATGACAGATGAACAAAAGACAGATCAGATCAGGCTGAAAGAGGAATAAATGAAGCCAGACCCGTCACGCAGGTTTTAGTTGTGCACCACTAGTATGTTCTTAAATAATAAATAAAACTCTTCACCTGTCACTTCGGACTTCAGAAGCCTTGGATGAAACGTCTTCAAGAAAAAAAAAGAAAAAACTCCAAATATCCAGTTAGTAACTGGCAGTTACATTGTTTTAGATAACTTTATCTAAAGACTGTTTCAATTTATAACCTCAAAGAAAATAGTACAAAGTTGATTAAAGACAACATCTTTCTGATCAGCTGACTCTACAGCTGCCTTTATTCACTTACACAAAATGGCGGACACGTTTAATCGTCTCCTCCACTCAAACTTTAGTGAACTATCAAGCGGCAGATTTCTGCTTTTTCTGAGCTGTTACAGCTGATGTTAACGAAGAAAGTATTAAATAAAAATAATTAAATAAACAAAACTGCTTCAATTACCTTCAGATGGAAATCACACGGAGAAAAAGATCTGCGTCAGAACATGCATAAAAACGAAAGTAAACTGAAACAAGGAAACGCAGAGAGGTGGAGTTTCTCTGCGTCTACGTCAGAAACATCGCCCTTGTTCTACACAGTCTGCCGTTTATTTTATTTTATTTTATTTTATTTTATTACTGTATCTTTAATAATTATCCTGAATACATATTTTTTTTTTAAAAATATTGTAGTCTGACCCTGAACTGAAAACCTGTTGAGCTCCATCATAGCACGTATGACGTAACTACTTTTTACTATTTGGCACTTAATGGCAGGGCCGGTTTTTGCTATGGGCAATGTGGGCGACCGCCCAGGGCGCACTCTATGTGAGGGCGCACGAGCGCCCTAAAAAAAAAAAAAAAAAAAAAAAAACACTCGTCAGTTTTCTAGACTACCGCTCATTTCCATGTCAAGTTAGTGTAGTGGGCGCTGGGGCGCCCTCATTGTCACGTCAACTTGCTCCTGAGAGTCATACAGGTGTGTGTGTCAGAAGAGGCAAAGGGGAGAGGTGCGGGGGATCAACTTGCGACAGCAGAGGTTGGCAAGGAGGAGGGGGCAGTGGCGGATCTAGAAAAATATTTATGGGGTGGCGAGAGGGGGGCAGGAATTTGACTGAATCTGATTTTAATATTTAATTGGTCGGGTTTACGTGACTCGGAACTTTTGTAATGAGCGTAAACAAACATATAACGTATAGCTTAGCCACCATGATAGCAAATAACAGCAAATTTGCACGTTTACAAGTTCATGTGACAGAAGAAGTATCCAAAAGGAGGCCAAACTCCATAACGCTAACAAACGTTACGTGACGAAAAAAATCTCCCCGCTTCGCCAGCGCTGTATGGCCGTACCGTCCCGGTGCAGCAACACATTTCAAACCGGACTTCCAGGTCTCATTTGTAGTTTAATTTCGGCGTACTGCTAGTAGTCATATTTGATTATTTAATAAAGAACTACACAGAACACACGGAACTAACTGTGAATGCCACCGACGCACTGGACGAAATGCGAAAGAAGCGGTAAACGGACGGACCAGAGAAGGTCCAGTGATATCGGGTGATACGCGACGTGAGACAAATGTTTCTCTCTTTGGGTGAAACCATTTCAAAATTCCGGAGGGGGGGCGTATTTTAAAGAGTAAATAATGATAGACAGAAGGAGATGAGGGCTGAATTTCTATGGATAGATAATTTATTAAAAAAATGTGTTTTAATAAATAAAATATATTTAAATAGGGTGGCAACTGGGGTGGCAAGATGTATTTTTACAGGGGCAGCTGCCCCTGTATGCCCCCCCGTAGAACCGCCACTGGGAGGGGGCCGAGGGATAAACTGATCCCAGGCCACACAACACAAACTGCTTCACATAAATTGTATTTCATTCCTAAAATTAACATAGACCCATGTAATTAATTGGGTTATGTGGAAAAATGACCAAAAAAAAAATAAAAAAAAATAAAAATCTGTGCAGTCATCTACGTGACTCACGTAACTCCGGTTGATTGACGGGCGAACGGACGGTGTTGGCAAAAAGTAATGCAAAAGTTAATGATGTCGAGTCTTCTTCTTCATCATGGATCAAAGTAAAAGACCAAAGAAGCATCAGGTGCCCAGTTCAGAAAAACAAGAAAAGAAGAAGAGGAGAAACGGGCAAAAGATAAAGGTATGCAGATTTCTGAGTGACGTGAGTGACAGTACTATAGCTATTTATTAGCCTCTTGCTAATATGTTGCTATTATAAGACGACTGTATTTGGTTTTCAGTTTTGCTGAACTAGCAACTATTAGAATTGAGGCAATTGCACTTCACACCAGTTGTTAATGTTAATGCCAGTTGTAAACAGGGTGAAAAACCCAGGTTGAAAAATCTGCTACAGTCTGAGCACTGAATTCAGATTATTTAGTTAATTATCTGCGGTTTCTCTATGTACAAAACTGGTGTGTTATCATAACTGGAACTATTCAGATGGTATTAGGATGATGCAAATCAAAACTTGTATGTAAAATACGAAATAGTTGTATTAGTGCAGGAACCTTTTGTACTTTCTTCAGGGATTTTTCAAGCATGGTTATTAGATCAAGGGATGGTTTGCCCAGGGCGTAAATCTAGCCAGGACCGGCTCTGCTTAATGGTCAAAAGTATGGAGAAGGACACAAGTATTGTTTTGCAGCGATGAAAATACGAGATAAACAGTAATTGTTGGATAAAAGAAACAGGTTTTTAAGCTAAGCTAACCTCCATCGGGAATAAAATCAACCTGCTGACACTGAAATCCAACAGAGTATGTCATGTGTTTAACTCGTATATCATGTATAAATATGATGAAGCGACTTTACACCGAATTAGCTTCCTTTTTTACTGGCTCTGGTTGTTGCTACATAACATTCTAGAGTACAGTACAGTATATATGTAAACTGCCATAATAAAGCAGACTTTGTGTTTGTGAAAATTAATACTTATGCCATTTTCAAAACGTTTGGCAGCAGCTGTAACATTATCTCACATATTCACATAGTTCACATATAAAGTGTCATTATCAGACTGATGAACATCAGAGCTAAAATACTGAAGTCAATGTGTCTCCATGTGAATATCAGTATTACTGGATGTGGATAGGTGTAGTTCCTAACTGTGACCACTGGAGGGCAGTGATAGTCTGACATCTAACATCAATGTTTACACTGAAGACATGACTGTACACAGTACTGCATATAAGTTACTTTATGTTGTTGCAGGTGGTGAGGACGCCATCTCTCTCTCTTCAATCTTTGCTCTGGGTGAGAAAAATCACCATCTGACCTGGAATTAAACTCACAACCCCTTAGTCCCTTAGCTCCCTTACACCTACAATGTCAACATAATGAATGACAGACACAGATAAAGATTCTTTTTAAAGATTCAGACAGATGTTTAAGTGTTTGACTGAACCAACGACCTCAAAAAGTCAGCATGATGTTTTATTAGGAACACCTGCCCAATCTGATTCAACAGGACAGAGCTGCCATCATGAAGGTCTCAGTCTCAGTTTCTGTTTACGTCAGGAGCTTTGTGTTATTAAGGTGATGGCTGCTGGTGATGTACTGGTCTGCATTAAGTATCTGCATGATAAACTGAGGAAATGTACAGTAAGAGAAGGTTGAGGAAGCTCAGAGGCATGGCTCATGCTCAGTTTTCATCTGGGAAATCTGCACTCATCTGAAAAGAAAACAAAGACAACAAGTTAGAAGTTGAAGAGGAGTGTTTCTCTTCTTGTTCCTTCACTGTAGAGTTTGTTTCACATTTACCTTCCTTAAATCTCTGAAATGTTGTCAGGTTCTGGGGGCGTCATGTTTGCTGCTGCTGGTGTTCATGGAAACATTGGGCCTCATTCACCAATATCTTCTTAAGAATCTTCTTAGATTCTCTCTTAAGCTGTTCGTAAGAAGATTCTTAAGAAAACTCTACGTCGCATTCATCAACGTGTTCTTAAGCCGCAGAATTGTTCGCAGCTGTGTTCTTAAATTGATGAATGCCATTTCCTCGTAAGTTGAGAGCGCGTGCCAGGTGAGTCTAATTAACATAGGATTAGCATATGTAACCGCCCACCAATGCCCATAAAAGGGACTGCAGGGCCGTGAGTTGACACAGATGTCGAACAGAGGAAACTACAATAAAAATGCCTAAAGTAAAACGTAAGTCAATTGGAGCGCAGCAGGCAAAGCGAAAAAAAAAACTTTAGTAATTCAGAGGTGGAGGTACTGCTGCAGGAAATAATCCGCAGGAAAAAAATTATATTCAGTAGTCTCAGTACAGGTTACACCAACACACACAAAAAGGAAGCATGGGAGGCAGTCACACACGCAGTAGAAGCGGTATCTGGAGAAGGACGGACAATAGAGGAAGTTAAAAAAAAAAAATGGTTTGACCTAAAATCCGAAACCAAGAAAAATATAGCAAAATTTCGACGGGAGATGCAGCAGACTGGAGGAGGAACATCAGAGACCCAAAACCTGTCTGAGATGGACCAGCGCATCGGGGCCATCATCGGGGAGACTGCACTCTCAGGTAGCTAGACTATATGGGAAAACTCTAAATCACTTTTCTTAAATTCATTTATTTAATTGATAGTTTAATTTCCCCCACTTACTTTTTAGGAGTACCATCGACTGAGAGTCTAGAACAGACCTTGGCCCCGAGGCAACGCTTTCATCCCCTCCCTGTGCTGCTGGTACTCCAGAGGAATCGGGAGGTAATTTATTTATTTTCTGAAAGAAAGTTATTTTAAACGTGTGTCCTAAAGGCAGGAGTTTGTCATAGTGTGTGTAAGATCAAAATACGTCTTAGTATTGGACTGAGTGTCGCTACAATGGCTTGATTTATTATTTATTTACAGATGAAGTCCCGCAGAGCCAAATAACGACAGAACTAGAACCATCCTGCAGCAGTACCTCCACCCGTACTCGGTCCCGTGCCTCTCCACGCCTGATCACAGAAGCGGTGTTGAACAATCAACAAAGGATAGCGGACACTCTAGATAAAATTGCCTCAACGCTAACAACCATATCCAACACACTAAAAGAAATTAATGAAAATTTAAAGAAATAAAGATGTGCACAGAAACTGGTCCGTCCTCATTTTTTAAGTGAATCAGACTGGTGGATTCAAGCTGTAATTAATGTGACTTTATTTACAAACGGGCAATTAATTGCTCCCGAACTTGAATAGCGCGCCTGCAGTCTGGTCCCATCAATGCGTCAGGACGCACATCTTCACGGTGTGGTGGCTCAGGGGGGAGAGGCACACCACGCTTCATGGCGATGTTGTGTGTTTTAAAATAAAAAATGCTCTGTAAATTAACCAAGAAATAGAATGAATAAATTAATAAATAAACATGACAGAAATATCACTGTAGTATCGTATTTTAATGAACTGCACAAAAGAAGACAACACAACCATGCCAACATGTCGGCACTGAAATGTGCGTAAGAGTACTCCTGAGTGTTCGTAGGATTTGTTCTTACCTAAGAACAAAGGCAAGATAAGAAAACATTCATGAATGCCACAATCTTCGTAAAAACTTCGTAAGTAGGACTTAAGAACAAATTTGTTCTTAAGAACGGTTCGTGAATGAGGCCCATTGAACCTGAAACTGAGTGTCTCCTTTCTATTAGGACCCGGGGACTCATGTACGAACGTTGCGTGCGTACAAAAACGTTACGTAAGTACTCGCTCACGTAAAAGTTCAGATGTATCAAGAGTGAAATGTCCGGGAATTTTGTACGTCCCTACGCCAACGACGTGGCTGGCGTAAGTAGGATTCCACAGATGTCGATCCTTTGGCGACACTTAGAGGTGATGCCGGGAAACTGTCATCAATGTGAAAACTATTACTCCGACCGATCGGGACTGAGCCGGTCGACCCTGAGCAGAGCCATGCCAGCCGTGTGGGACGGAATTATCCGCATGTCAGCCAGGTATATCAGATTCCCATACAATGCATCTGAACAGGTCAACATTAAAGAGCAATCTGCAGCGAGAGACGGTTTTCTGAATGTAATCGGAGTGTGCAGTGCACACACATTGCTATAAAAGCGCCATCGCATGAATTTGTAAATGTCAACAGGAAACACTTTTTTATTCGATCAATGTACAGATCATACGAGATGCACAGATGCAAGTAAACATTGTGGCAGCGTGCCAAAGAACACATTTTACGCATCCCCACTCCAGTGAGTAGCGTCTCCAATTCGCTTTCTGTGAAGTTCTTCTTTTTTCCCGTCTTACTCATTCTTATGTTTTCGTTTTCTGATCGCACAGAGAGTGGAATCTCAGGTGCAGGGTCAATTTAAATATAATTTCCTTTAACAGGAAGAAACCTTGAGCAGAACCCAGCTCATAATGAGGGACCCATCTGCCTAAGGCCAGCCAGGTACAGACAGAAGAAAGAGAGAACAGCAAGATAAACATACATCTGTCATAGATACACATATCTGACTAAAGCGTACATGTGGAATCTTATGATACAAACTGATGATGTTACATGACAGTTTGAAAATGTAAGAGGAATCATAGGCAGGTTGAAAAATTGTTCAGTCAGGTAGGAGTGGATGACTGCCTTGAAGACTGGACAGGTTGATGAGACCACGACAACAGATGTAGTATAGAACTCCACGGGAAACGCACCACTCCAGGCCAGAGATACTTACAAGAAGATGGAGGAGGAGGGGAGGGACACACAGCAGTTAACATGCTATACAGTAATAGCACAGAATTGCATGACTAGTAGTGGATAGGAAATTAGAGGGCAAGAGCTCTGTGCCAGAGAAAAGAAAGTGGAGGATGCAACAGAGGAGAACAAGGAGGACATGTGTTTGGTGCATCGTCCCCCAGCAGCCTAGGCCTATAGCAGCATAACTAAGGGATGGTTTAGTCCAGCCCTAACTATAAGCTTGATCAAAAAGGAAAGTCTTAAGCCTGACCTTAAAAATAGAGAGAGTGTCTGCCTCCCGAACCCAAACTGGGAGCTGGTTCCACACGAGAGGAGCCTGATAGCTGAAAGCTCTACCTCCCATTCTACTTCTTGAAATTCTAGGAACCACAAGTAGGCCTGCACTTTCAGACCGAAGTGATCTGCTGGGATGATATGGTACAATGAGGTCTTTAAGATATGATGGAGCTAGGCCTTTAAGGGCCTTGTATGTAAGGAGGAGGTTTTTAAATTCTATTCTAGACTTTAAAGGGAGCCAGTGAAGAGAAGCTAAAACTGGAGTAATATGATCTCTCTTGCTAATTCCTGTCAATGCTCTTGCTGTGGCATTTTGAATCAACTGGAGGCTTTTTAAAGAGCTATTTGGAGCCAGACAGTAATGAATTACAGTAATCCAGCCTGGAAAACACAAATGCATGAACTAGTTTTTCAGCATCACTCTGAGAAAGGATGTTCCTAATTTTGACAATATTACGCAGGTCAAAGAAGGCAGTTCTGATTACTTGCTTAATGTGACATTTAAAGGACATATCCTCGTCAAATATAACACCAAGGTTTTTCACAGTAGTACTGGAGGCCAAGGTAATGCCATCCAAAGAAACACGTGTTTAGATAATGAATCTCTGAGATGCTTAGGACCAAATACAATGACTTCTGTTTTGTCTGAGTTTAAGAGTAAGAAATTACAGGTCATTCAAGCCTTTATGTCTTTAAGGCATGCTTGGAGTTTAACCAGCTGATGAGTTTCATTTGGTTTCATGGATAAATATAGCTGGGTGTCGTCTGCATAGCAGTGAAAGTTTATGCCATGTTTTCTAATCCATCACCATATTCCTCCTCTTTTTAATATGGTCTCATAACGATAACGATGTCCTCTAGTGGACACAGTCAGTAACTACAACTGTCATTATTTTAAATTATTATTTTTTTTATTTTTTTTATTTATTGATCGCGTACTCCTGGTTATTAAATAGTGTGATGTTCAGAGCAGAAAGACAGAAAGTCTCCTTTAAATGCAGACGATGGCTTTTGCTTTATTAGAGAAACATGTCTGACGGTATTAAGTTTATTTCTCACCTCCAAATAAATAAAGCGACTCCAGACAATACTTCACCTTCCAGAGGGAGAGGAGGAGACATGAAGATCAAATAAATATTCTGTAAAACTTCACAAATGATGTCAGATCTGATCATAAACTCATAAATATGGTTTAAATAACTTTTACATTATTTTGATGTATTATCATATTTAGTAATGTGGTCTAAGTCTTCAGATGAAAGCAGTCACGGTTTTTTATTAATGAACAACTGACTCCCCGTGAGCAAAAACCTTCTCCCATCAAACCTCAGAAACACATTGAAAACATGAACGAGCTGTGATGGAGACTTAGCTCCCTCTGGTGGAGAAACGATGAACTGCAGGACGTCAGTTTAATAGACCACTGTCCTCTAGTGGACACAGTCAGTAACTACAACTGTCATTATTTTAAATTTATTTTTTTATTTATTGGTCGCATACTCCTGGTTATTAAATAGTTTAGGTTAATGTAGCATACTCCTGCAGGTGGTGCGCTAGCTAGTCACGACAGTGTGACGTCACAGCCGTAAAAGTGTTGGCCGTATGTTAACTTGGCATTCTGTGATTAAAAAGGATGAGCGAAACACAGTCGGTATCTGCGTTTGATTAAGACATAACATTGGCGACGAGGATGGAGCTTCCCTTCTCACCCCTGCCTGCGTTCCTCGCTCTGCCGGGTGAGCCGCCGATCCCGTGGTCCCGCTGGTATGAATCCTTCCGGACATTTATAACGGCCATCGGGGTAGCCGACGCTAACGATGCTCGGCTAAGAGCGCTGCTAATCCATAGCCTGGGCAGCGAGGGACAGCGCATCTTCTACCCCCTCGGACCCGCAGAAATGTACGCAAACTGTGTCGCCTTGTTGGTCGGACATTTCGCCGCTCCACAGAGTGTCATAATACGGCGGATCGTCTTCCGTCAGCGCCGCCAGCGGCCGGGTGAGTCCGTCCATCATTACATCACCGATCTCCGGTGCCTGGCGAGCCTCTGTAAATTCGGACGGTTAGAGGAGGAGATGATTCGGGACCAGCTAGCAGAGCACACAACGGATGTTAAGTTGAGAGAGAAATTATTCATGTCACCAGATGATCTACCGCTGTCTAAAGCCGTGGAAATGGCCTTTCAATTAGAGACCTATGGCTAAACCACGCCCCCTCCACTCACTCGGACAAACAATCAACATTCGGTGACAGGCGCTATGGTATGGAAGCCCATTTCCGCCACTTGATGAAAAAAAATTATGAGATACTAAGTCATAATTATGAGATACTAAGTCAAAATTATGAGATAGCTAAGTCAAAATTATGAGATACTAAGTCATAATTATGAGATACTAAGTCAAAATTATGAGATAGCTAAGTCATAATTATGATATACTAAGTCATAATTATGAGATACTAAGTCATAATTATGAGATAGCTAAGTCATAATTATGAGATACTAAGTCAAAATTATGAGATACTAAGTCATAATTATGAGATACTAAGTCATAATTATGAGATACTAAGTCAAAATTATGAGATAGCTAAGTCATAATTATGAGATACTAAGTCATAATTATGAGATAGCTAAGTCATAATTATGAGATAGCTAAGTCAAAATTATGAGATACACTTTTGCTGATCCAGTTTTGCTTCCAAAATACCATACAGGTACAGTATACTAGTAAAACCTATTGCTTGCCAATTTTACACTGTTGGTTGGTTTAATTAACAAGCAGCTATGAATACGAATTATTAATCCTGACCTGCAGAGCAGAAAGATTCAGGAATCCTTTATTTATATGCATATATATATATATATATATATATATATATATATATATAGTTGATTTTACATTGAAACAATGTAACTGAATCAATACCGAATCAACCATTACCTAAATGGAAGTCTACATGTAAATTGTAGGCAGATAAAAATGTTATTTTAGTCCAAAATTACTTCTGCATGCTTTAAGTAATGAAAATTTATATTAAATTAAATTAAAACGCATGACATGAACATCTTGAGTAACTTAAATAAAGTCACAGAAAACAAGCTTTTTCAGAGGCAGTTTTTGATATGGGCGATGTTGGCGAGCGCCCGGGACGCATCTGAGTAAGGGCGCGTGGGCGCAAAAACAAAAAAACAGCTGTTTCTATAATATATTATCGCTTTCATTTGCGCCAACCTACCGCTCATTTCCACGTCTTAGTGGAGTGGGTGTACCGTATTTTGTGCAAGCACGTCAGCTTGCTGCTGAGAAAGTCTGGATCCTAGGCCACTAATGCAATTAAAATCAATCGCACCACCAACCGCTTAATTGGACCGGGGGTGAGAATGGCACAGCGCTCAGGTGGGACACTCGGGCCACGGTCGGATCAAAGTCCTGGCAAGAGTGATCAGAGACGGGGTGAAGACAGTGGTGAGGTCTTACAGTTTAGGTCCGGGAGCTGAGTAGCCAGGTAAAGAGGGAGGAGAGGGGCGCACTGGAGGAAACGCACGGTGTGCATAACGGCGCTTAAAGGACTATTGCCACCTGAAAAACTGCAACAGTTCACTGGAATGACAGAGATGACAGAACTTTTGCCATGTCAGGTAGCCTACTAACTAACTGATTCATGTGAGTGGCTACAAATCAGTTTGGTTCATCCAACAGCTCCAAAATGACCTGGCTGACAGATGATATGTCTGAATGATCTGTCATTCCAACAATGTAAATTAAATGAAAAATGAGAAAAACTTATTTACATTACTCTTACATTGGGCCTACATCTCCTTCTCCTTGCACTATCAGCAGACACAGTACCACCTATTTTTCTTTTCAAGTTATTTGTATTAAATTCGACCAGGGCGCAAAACAAGCCAAGACCGTCTCTGGTTTAGGTTTATTCTTTTTAATTTCATTTCATTATGAATACAACTGTAAAAAAAGAAGATAAAAGCAAACAAAAAAGCTGCATACAAAAGCCAGTAAAATTACAGAAATCACCTGTTAATCGGCAGAATTTTAAATAAGATATTCTACTTTAATTTTAGTTAGTCTAAACCTCAATCCCACAAACCTCTGCTCAATAACTAATACAGAGAACAGTTAATATAGAAATAAACCCATATACATCCAAAGAGGATAAAGCATGACTCTATGGAAGCGAAAGACAGTATACACTCCTGACCAAAATCTTGGTCGTGGGAAAAATTACAAGTATTCGCATTTCACAGTAGTGGATCATAATAAGATTATAAGTAGAACTTCAAAATACAAAAAGAGCATACAGGAGCAAGCAACAAAAACATAAATTAGGCAGTTTATTAAACAATTGCAATTAAACTCAAACAGGCTGTTCGTCAGCTGATCAAAAGTTTAAGACCACAGCCTTAAAAAGTCAAAATTCATGCTAAGATCTGGCTTTCATGTCATTTTCTGTCAGACATTCACACTGTCATGACCTGATACCAAATGCAAAAAAACTTTCTGTCTTTGAACAAGGCAGGATTGTTCAGCTGCACAAGCAAGGTCAAAGGTCAACGTGCCATCGCTGCAGGTTGGACGCAGTAACAGGGTTCCCGCGGAGTCTTAAAAAGTCTTAAAAAGTCTTAAATTTGATAATGCCAATTTAAGACCTTAAAAAGTCTTAAATATGAGCATATTTTGCATTGTAGGTCTTAAATTACATTTCGTCAAGTCTTAAATCCTGACGTGCATTTACTGCTTCATTCACATTTCGTTCAATGCGTCGGTGGCATTCACAGTTAGTTCCGTGTGTTCTGTGTAGTTCTTTATTAAATATAACTATCAGCAGTACACCGAAATTAAACTACAAATGAGACCTGGAAGTGGAATCCAGTGTTCAGCCTGGTTTGTAATGTGTTGCTGCACTGGGTATGGTCCTGTCGTACGGTGCAGGCGAAGCGGTGAGATTTTATCGTCACGTAGCGTTTGTTAGCGATATGTATTTATGCCTCCTTTTGGATTCGAGACTTCTCCTGTCACATGAGCCTCGTTGTCAACTTGGGAAATGGGCAAAATGTAAGTTTAATGATTGCTGGCTTTGTAACATGGAGTTGGAGAGAAGCTTAGCCACGTTTGCTAGTAGTATGCTTCAACATGAAGTAGCAGGCAGGAGACGAAGTGGAGGGATTTCAGCACAATACATTTATTAAACAGAATTAACCATATAAAGCAGGTCTCACGGCTTATTACAGAACACTATAATAACAGATAATAAAACGGTTGTGGCTTGTAGCCTTCACCTGCGTCCACATAACGGAGATGGAGGAAGTAAAAAAAAAAATAAAGAGACGGATTCAAGAGTGACACCTGCTGAACTAAGCGATGAAAACAAAGGAGGCGCCGCCGTGTGGCGTAAACTGGTACTGCTCCATGTAAAACTGGCTGTTAACAGCTTGAACGAAAAAAGCACACCTGGGGCATGATAAGGGTCTGTGAGATATAATCTGTTTAAAGTGCGCAGTAAATTCTGACGGCCTGAAATCACCCCTGGCTCTATTAATTTTTCCTCAGTTTTCCTGCCAATATGGCGGTGTCAACAAAAAAAAAAAGTCACGTGATGCCCGGAGCTCTATATCCAATCCAATCCACTTTATTTATATAGCACAATTTTAACAAACACACGGTTTCCAAAGTGCTTTACAAGATAAAACACAATAAATAGATAACACGGTCTACAGCGATGTGTTTCAAAGCCGTTTAATTCTATTGAAATGCATTACAAATCTATGCATGGCACATCGGATGGAGGAAGTTGGGACATGTCTCAATGCATGTTAAATCACGTCTGGAGGATAGTTGATAGTTGAATGACAATACATTTTATTATTTTGAAAGTCTCTGATATTCCTTATTTTTTGTACTTCGAGTAGGTCTTAAATTTAACCTATAATGGTCTTAAAAAGGTCTTAAAAAGTCTTAAATTTCACTTGCTCAAACCTGCAGGAACCCTGAGTAAGACAGTCATTTTAAATTTCTTAAAAGATCCTGAGGGTTATGGGACAAAAAAGTCAAATGGTAGACCCAAAAAAAATTCACCTGCGCTGAGCTGGACGATCTGACGAAAAACCCAAACCTGCAGGTATATCTAATGTCTAGGCTCTAAGAGGAGACTGGTGTAAAATTAGTGCAGTAAAGTACACGAACACTTTAAATCCTTCCCGTAATAATTCACACCAGCAGCGGAATAGTTTGAGTTCACTGTATTATTTCTTCTGAATTAAATGAATTTCCAACCATTTTCGCAATGAATTGTAACTAAAAAAATGGTGTACAAATATAGTGTACTCAATTACACAAATGAAAAAAGTTGGGACCCAACCAAATATAAAAACAACATAAAAAATAAAAATGAGATCTCAATAAAAAAACAAAATACAGACTCTGTGCAGACTCAACAAGGTGAGTATAGATCAGTCTTTGATTTCTCAACCCAGATTTGTGAAAGTTCAGTTTGTTTGAGTGCACTCAAGTTTCCTACCACCCTTTATGAGAACGACTGTCCATCCTGGTCGACAGATGAAGAAGCAATGGTATGAGTTAGAGAAGAAGAAGAAGAAGAAGATGGCGATGATGGCGATGATGGCGATGATCCACTGGCGAATGATGAAGGAGAATGATGGGATGGAACCAGAAGGCGGCTCGTGCAACTCAATCCAGTCTGTAGATCGACTAAACAAAAAACCAGCCGGAATGTTCGACCACCACGTCGTTCGGACCGGTCGGGAACTCCGTGGCGGTCTGACGACTTATATCTTCTAAGGATAAAAAAAAAACTCTTCTAATGTAGCCGTGCTACTTTATTTAGTGACAGTGATAACTGTCTCCTTTCCAGCAACAACTTTTTGCGGACGCTGCTACGCTCCGATCTCCCTGTTCGTCTCCTTTTCGAGTGGAAAAGTCAAGTGCACTATATTGGCTATTGCTCAATTACACCACTAGGCGGCAGTGGCGGACACTGGGAACATAGATATTTCGAACATAGAGTGGCTGTTCAGACTACCAGGCTACACGATCACAATTATTTTAATCATGCTTAATCAAGAGTTTATTTTTTTAAACTTTTGGTATTCAAAGAATTTTCGCTTCTCAACCTAACATTAGCCCGGGGTAAGACCGGAGATACCGGTACTTGTCATATATCTTACGTTAGCTTGCTCTATAGAACTAAGTATACTCTACCATGACTTCTAAACCGCCTAACACACATAAGAGCAGCATCTTATTTCAGTAATGCCATTTGGCCTTAATAATGTAGGCGTCAAAGACTAATTTAACAGCCTTCGGTCGGCGCTATTTTGGACTCTTTACGTACATTACTCTCACGGTAAAGCAGACGTTTTTCCCCCAAAATGAACCGTTAACTGTATGCTCGAAAATGTGCCACTAAATTAAATAATTGAAATAAAACATTATCAAAATTGAATAAACTCTGTTAAGCACAAAACATAACAGTTATCTTTAGTATCAATAAAATTATAAAATATTTCCAACTTACTTGAGCAGGATCAGGGGAGGAGTGCGTCGTGAGTGTACTTCCTACGAGGAGGAATCATATGGAGAACCATCTCTGTCAAAATGAAATAAATAAATAAAAACGGAAATAAATAAATAAAAACTGAAATAAATAAATATACCTCTGAAATAAATAAATATACCCCTGAAATAAATAAATACAATTATTTTTTAATGACACTTTTATTTTTTTAAAGACACTTTTTTTTATTTCAGGACACTTTTATTTCCAAACGCCACATTTATTTATTTCAGGGCACTTTTATTTCCAAGCGCCACATTTATTTATTTCCAGAGACCTTTATTTTGTTAGGCCACATTTATTTATTTCCGGAGACTTTTAATTTGAAACGCCACATTTATTTCCGAAGGCCACATTTATTTCCAGGCTCTTTTTATTTCCAATCCTTGTATGTAAATGAGGAGGCGTGGCTAACCATAGAGCCAGACCGAAGCAACAGAAGCTAACCTGTCGATTACGAACGCTAGCTGCTTCTCAAGGTAAACAGCTACAGTACCAGTACTTTCCCAGACTTGTACGGGTATTTTGTCTGTGTTGTGAGTGCTTACACCGGCGAGCAGTTTCTCTCTTATAAGTTGTTGGAAGTCCACGTTCAATTTATCAATGGATGGGTTCAAGACTTGGAGATTTATAAACGGGCGAACTGCGGGAACATCGTCAGTGATGAAAGGTATGTAGCCTTAACTTATTACCTTTCCTTTAGCATGCTTAGCTAGTTAGTGTTTAATGAGAATACATCACTTGTTCATTCTGTCCTCATTCTTTTCATTTCCTGTTGTTATTTATGTACTTAGGTATTGAAGTCGCAGCGCCTCGGCGATCCGCCCTCAAAGCCACTGCACCTGTTCGGCCGGAGCTGCGGAGACCTGCTCTCATGTTAATGCTCTGTTCCAGTTCAAAATACAACTTCAGTAATCACCATGTAGTCTAATATTCTCTGCCCATGTCAATCAAAAACTGAACATTATCTTTGCAAAGGCAAAATTTATGGCACAGCTGTTGTATTGGATCACATTATATTGTACAAATGGTCACAATGTAATAGCTGATCGGTGTATTTACTTATGTCAACTTTTGCACATTTTTTTAATGCAAGTAGTAGTTTGTGAATTGTTTACCTGAAAGGGCTTCACTTTTGGTTGCATTGCATTATTCTTTAGCACAATTCTTTGCATTATTTGTTCTGTAATACTTGTTATACATGCACCCAAACAATTGCACAATTACAATGGCATTTCTAATAAAAGACAGTCAGACCATCAAAATCAGAATTACATTTATTGTCAAGGAATTACACCACTTATATACACTTATACAGCTAAGAAACATTTGTTTTGTATTGGGTGTAAATAACACAATGGTATAACAGCAACAATTACAAAAACATAAGTACACAAAGATATACAGATATATGTGTTGCATACAGGTAAGGGCCTCTGCGTTGTCTCCATCTTGCTCATTTTCTGCCATATGTGTGTTTGCCTGGTCTTTTCTTCCTTTAAGTCGCTCTTATCTGCATGAGTACCGGTCCGACTGAGTAACATCAGAGTAACCCCGGAATTCCACTGGATGCTGTGCATGGTGGAACGGCTGCGCTGCGTGTCCGCTCCGTGCACCGCCGTCCGTCAACACCCACCGGCTGCGCTTGCGGTGCGGCTCCACCGGACAGCAGGAATCATGAGGACCCACGAGATCTCGCGAAATCAGTTATATAGCAGGATATAGTTCCTATAACGAGAACCACAAAAACCTCTGACCTGTTGAATTCAGGCCTGCCTCCGCTCATTATGTTTTCAAGGTGTAGTGCAGCGAAATATGGTCCGCCGTGAACACGGCGTATTTTATTTTGAAAATTAACCGGATGTTTTATTGTTATGTTAGTTTCTGCGCACGACTCCCTTCCCGCACGATCTGCTCTGTGCTGAATTGCTGCGTTGTGGTCCGGCGTCCAGCAAAAATCCAAGTTATGCGTATCTGCTGTGGAGGCTCCGGAGCGCCTGGAAGCGCGATGGAAGCACACACATTGACTAGAATTGAAACGTATCGGCTCCGCTGCCGTTCCGGAGCGCAGACACAACGCACACACATTCTGTAGAATTCCGGGGTAACCCAGGCGCAGGGATGGAGCCCTGTCGGGGTGTGACTCATTCATTTCATATGCTGGGTTACCTGTGGTAAAACGACATATATCAAAACTCAAAATATCCGCAAATAACAGAAAAGTGAATGTCTATCGATCTACTCATCTACCAGCTGGCTAACTAGCCAACTAGAGACAGCCAGTTAGCCAGCTAGTTAGCTGGTTATCTCAGTTAGTTAGTTAGCCAGCTGGCTAACTGGCTGTCTTGGTAGCAATGATAATGAAGTAAAATCGCATTTTGCGCTAATATATGACCAATAGTAAACAATCAAAACACTCACCCAAATGAAAAGGTCTGGAACATACCTTCATATCTCTCGAACATACATATACCGCGAACGCGGTCCCTCAGTGAGCGCGATCGACAGGTTAGCTTCTGTACTTCGGTCTGGTTCTATGGTTAGCCACGCCCCCTCATTACATACAAGGATTGGAAATAAAAAGAGCCTGGAAATAAATCTCGCCTTCGGAAATAAATGTGGCGATCGGAAATAAATGTGGCGTTTCAAATTAAAAGTCTCCGGAAATAAATAAATGTGGCCTAACAAAATAAAGGTCTCTGGAAATAAATAAATGTGGCGCTTGGAAATAAAAGTGCCCTGAAATAAATAAATGTGGCGTTTGGAAATAAAAGTGTCCTGAAATAAAAAAAAGTGTCTTTAAAAAAATAAAAGTGTCATTAAAAAATAATTGTATTTATTTATTTCAGGGGTATATTTATTTATTTCAGAGGTATATTTATTTATTTCAGTTTTTATTTATTTATTTCCGTTTTTATTTATTTATTTCATTTTGACAGAGATGGTTCTCCATAGAATCACAGCGACAGTCACCCACATCAACAAGCTGCTACTGCCATCTACTGGCGGAAATTAGAACCAATTCACCAACTCGCACACAAGCGTCCCAATCTTGCAAACATGTTGTAAAGTCACTGTAATAAATAAGTGTGTGTGTGTGTGTGTTTGTGTATGTGTGTAAACAAAGGTCATTTAGCCTACATTTAAGCCTAATTAAGTGAAAAAAGTCACATGAAAAAATAACACTGTAAATAGTTAATTCACTAATGAGATAACAGCCCAAACACACTGATTACTCTCTAAGAAATATTTTTATTCTATCTCTTGCAGGAGGAGCTTGATGCAGTTGTAACTGCCTGGAATGACCATCGGATAAGAAGAGCAAACAACCCTCGGGCTCCCAATGGTCGCCCTTCCATCATGCATGTGGTCCCCAGTCTTTATGGGGCACAGGATTTCCTGCGGCCAGTTGAGCCAATGAAGGTTGAAATTTGTCGAGAGGACTGCAGATTCAAGGACTATCCTTGTGATGAGGACATGTTCCACTTATGTACGGAACTGATTGCTGAGCACAACCTGGAAATGTCTGATGATGTGTTTGCAATTACTGACCTGTATCTTAGACTTCGCCAATTGATTAATGATGGGCTGAGGGAGTAAAGTAGGCTTATGGGCCACAAACACCTTATGTGTCACTTTAATACGTAAATGCATTTGTTTATTTCTTTGGTTATGTTTAGTTTTTAAGTAGAGCATTGTCTGCATCTGATAAAAGTGTATTACATCTTTTGTACAGTATAGCATAACATTTTTCTAAATATTGTCAGTAAAATAACATCACCACACAGTGCAGGATAACAATTGTAATTGTGACAAATTCATCAACAAGAACATTTGAAGAAAGACAGTTAAACATTTTTAACCATTTGCTGCTGATGGGAAAACTTGGCCACGGCAGCCAAAAATAAGACAACAGTAGAATATGTGTTTTATATGAGCATTATCAAAGAAAAAGATGAAGAAGACCTTTCCTTGAGGCATGTATTTGCACAAAAACATGTGGTCTAGAACTTAACTGTCGTTAAAGACAGCCAAATGTTCATAAGTAACTTTACAAAAAAAAGGATTGTCAGGTGGCTCAAAAACAAAAATACAAAGAAGATAAAAAACACACTTTTGCATAGACCTTGATCAGTCTCAAAGGTGCAAAGTAACGTAAGTCAAGTTAATATGTTTACCATTGTTGATCTTCACTACTGTGATGCTATTATGTTATATGTTATTATGCTTAGCAAATGACCTGCTAACAACAAGAGACAACAGTAGAATAGCTATTTTCTAAGAGCATTATTAAAGATTTACACCAAGACCTTTTCTTGAGGCATGTGTTTGCACAAAAACATGTTTCGGCTTTGAACTTAACTGCCAATAAAGATAGCTAGATTTTACTCCAGAAGTGACTTAACAAAAAAAAGTATTGTCAGGTGGCTCCAAAAAAACCCCACAAAGACAAGATAAAAACATTTTTGCGCAGACCTTGATAGTTAAGATTCTCAAAAGTGCAAAGTAACATAAGTCAAATTAATATGTTTGCCATTGTTGATCTTCACTACTGTGATGCTATTATGTTATATGTTATTATGCTTAGCAAATGACCGGCTGAGAAGAAATATATTGTCATTTTACTGTAAAGCTACCTGTTCAACAATTTCAACACTGTAATGTTTTACAGATGGACACATGGTCACTGATAACAGGAAATAAACATTTTATGTTGTATATGGATCATATACAAATACTGTCTTGACTGAGTTAGATTATGTCCATTACCCACACATTGGAGGACAACACCTTGTTCATTTCAGAGCTGAAGTCTGGGTAGTTATCATAATGGACTGACAGCTCCAGCACACAGCCACATGTATGGGCCACGGGTCTTCTTTGGAAACCTTGAATCTGAGTGAACTCAACTATGATGTTCTTCCCTAAGAACAGATCAGAACCTGTGCAGAACCTGAGGAACAAACACAGCTGCTGCGTATCAGTGTTCTTTAAGTATGTAGTGAGGTGCTTTTGAATGTCCTTCTGGTGGACATTCATTTCCTCTGGGAAGGTGAGGGACTTCAAAACCTTTCTCACAGTTGGTTTCAGTGTTTCATATACTGTGCTGATTTCCTGAAGGCTGTGCTTAGCCATGCTGAGTACTGTTGCCCATTGCTTGATCACATACGCAGGCTCTTGGACAAGCGTTTTGTGGGCAAGTTCTTGGAGAATTTCAGTGACATTGCTGGCTGTTGGTATCCTCCTGCAGCTGTTGTTATCAAGGATCTCAATTAATTCTTCCTGATCAACAGTGTCAAAATCTGATTGGCAAGATTCAAATACTGTACGCTCAGATTCAGGCAAGTATTTAAGGAAATTGTCCACCAAATCACTCTTCACATAACCCAAAGCAGCTTGCTCTAATATGACGGGTGCAATCTTCACAGGAAGATATTTCTCTCTCTCCCATCCAAAAGCAATTATTCGACCTACACTCTCCCACTGCTGCTGTCCAAAATCATGTCTCAGGAAAGGTACTTTCAAAGCACTTCCCACTGTGCACTGCTCGTAAAATTCAGTCCAGAATTCTGAGAGACAGTCTCTCACAACTCCACCATCGTCATACGCCTTCTCAGATTTTCCATCTGGCAGTACAAGCTGGATTTTAATGTCAGCCTCTGTAAGTCCATCATCACTGAAATGAGCAATGAGCTCTCGCAATACCTGCCCCCTGTGAACAACCAATATTTTTCTTCACTCTCTCATTAGATGGCGTGGCTTGTGGCAATGTATCATCCAAATTCTGTGGTTCATTTTCATAAAAGTCTCCAACAAAAACAATGTTGCTACTCTCAAAAACATCCTCACTGTTGCCATCTGTTTCATACAGTGCAAACTGCAAACTTTCATCACTTATATTACTTCCAACAAATAGCACATCAGGGCTGACTGTTTCAAATGTATCTAATGGTTGGGATGTTGCAACATTAACGAGTGTAGTAGAGGACTCAATCTCCTGTCTTTCCACAGATGGAGCCAAATCTGGGCTGTGTGGTCTGTCATTGTGTTCTTTTGTTTGTGTGGTCAGATAAAACCGAAGAAGAGGAAGTTTTGTCTCCTGGTACAACTTCCCAACTGTGGTCACCTCATCAAGTGGGATCTCTTGATAATTTGTGAGATCTAACTCAAAATCTGTTAAGTACGGTGGCCGAGAAGGGTCACAACACATGCATATTCAACACAACACATGCATATTCAAAACCATCTGCAACGTCAAAAAAACACCAGCAAACTCACCTGGAAACGAACTGCAAACTAGATGAAAACGAACTGCAAACTAAATGAAACGAACTGCAAACTAAATGAAACGAACTGCAAACTAAATGAAACGAACTGCAAACTATGACAACGGAAATGATGTTTCCAGGGGACCATAGTCAGTGACGGACCCACATACCGTTTCCTCTGCTAGGTCCAACCTACAGTCAATGGTCCAACCATAGACACATAGACGCCTCATTGAGCGCTGTACGTACGTCAACGTCGCCGCCATATTGGAAGTGGCAAACTGGAGCTATCACCGGTCGGAAGATGCCTCATTCGTGTGCTGCTTGGAAATGTTTCAATCGATTGACAAGCGAAACCCGATTCCACTGGATTACTTTTCACAAGTAAGACAGAACAATTACTTTTGATTGTATTTGATAATTACAACATCATTTTGAGATCAGAATATGCATACTTTTGTTGATACTACAAGTCCCGCGCATAATACTTTGACGTCCGCGTTAAAACCAGCCTTCAAACAACCAAGAAGTCAATCGTATTTAACTAAATTGCCCCGAATTAACTACTCGGAGTGTTCAAAGTTGCTTAGCTAACTTTTCTCATACTATGTAGGTTTCCCAAAGATGAAGGGCTAAGAAAGGGAAGGGTTTTCTGCTAGCCCGTCATCCAGGCTCTGCAGTGAGCATTTTAGTCCGGAGGACTTTGACAGAACAGGTCAGACCATCAGGATCAGAGATGGAGCTGTTCCTTCTGTGTTCTGTTTCCCAGCTCATCTCCAAAGGGTAGGTGTATCACTAGGCTGTAAGGATTAGATAAATCAATGCCACACTGACTGAAAATGTTTTAGTCCTGTATGAATGTGAAGGAATCACTGTATCAGAATCAGAATATGCACATGCACACACACCACCCAAGGACAATGTGCAATAATTGTCCTTATACTTATATTTGCAATGTTGTCATTTTTACTCAATTTATGTTGTGTGTAATACTCGGATGCTGTGCTAGAATTGAATGGTTGTCTGTCTCCGTGTTAGCCCTGCGATGGACTGGTGACCTGTCCAGGGTGTACCCCTGCCTTTCGCCCGATGACAGCTGGGATTGGCTCCAGCAGACGCCGCGACCCTTAGCAGGAATAATCGGCAGGGGTGGAAGTAACGAATTACAAATACTCACGTTACTGTAATTAAGTAGATTTTTTGGGTACTTATACTTTTCTGAGTATTTTTTTAAAGTGTGTAATTTTACTCATACTTGAGTACAATGTGCAGCATGTAATCTACTCCGCTACTTTTAGAATTAAAAGTCGCTACCTACGCCCCCAATCCGCGACCGCGCCAATTGATTAACGTGATGACGTAAGGAAAGGACAACTCCGCAGCTGCGGCAGTACACAGCCAGAGAGCGCTTAATTGAATGAAGATTTGGAGGGAAAAAAGCCAAAATGGAGAAAAAGAGAGTTTAAACTGTTCTGTGCATTGACATCTGAGCGAAAAGGGAGAAAGTAAGAGCCAGAGTGGAGGGACAGATGCTGACTTTGTTGTGTTTACAGATGTGATTTGAGTACAAGATGCTTTTGAAGTCACTCTCTGGACTGACTTTATTTTGACTTTGATTGGTTACATGTGACCACGTGTGACATGTGTGAGGAATAACAAAAGGTTTGATTTTGTTTTATCTATCTTTTAACAAAAGAAATATTTGATTTTGTTTACAAAAAAATTTTCTGCCTGCTATCGATGTAATAAAACATCTGGTTGAAAAGTAATTAATACTCTGAGTAGTTTTTGAGAAGAGTACTTTTTACTTTTACTTAAGTATTTTTTTAAGACCAGTACTTTTACTTGGAATTGAGTATAATTTAAGCAATGTAATGGTACTTGTACTTGAGTACAAATTTTTAGTACTCTTTCCACCTCTGATAATCGGGTATAGAAGATGAACGAATGAATGAATAAAGCTGTATTGATATAAGTATGTGTTTTTTAATCTGTTTCCTTGCACATACTGCTGTATAAATATAAGTATGTATATATGTTCTTTAATCTGTTTCCTTCTAAAAAATAAATAAATAAATAAATCAAAGCGTATGGTTTAGACCAGGCAATCGCAGTATTTTATGCCATTATTATTATTTCATTTTACTTTATTATGATTTGCAGACTTTGTTAATTTTGTTAATTATAGACACAGATTCAGTATTTTGACTGCCATGTATCATCACAGTAACAGCTAAACACTCGTGAAAACATTATAAAATACATCGAGTGGTTTGATGCCGACCTGTACACTGAACATATAAAGAATAGTTCACGTTTATAATCATCAGAGACCATTACAGACGTTGTTTTAGGTTCCTAACGGTTTTCTGAATATATACGTCCATGTATGAATGTGTAAATGAGAGGAATTAACTTATAGCACGTAGTAGCAGACGCTTAATAAAGTTCACTCCATTGACTCGTATTGGTTCGCGGGGCAGAGCCGCCTCTACCAATATGGCGGCGACGTTGACGTATCGCAGCAGCGGGCCAACCCGCTCAATGAGGTGTCTATGGGTCCAACCATTGACTGTAGGTTGGACCTAGCAGAGGAAACGGTATGTGGGTCCGTCACTGACTATGGTCCCCTGGAAACATCATTTCCGTTGTCATAGTTTGCAGTTCGTTTCATTTAGTTTGCTGTTCGTTTCATTTAGTTTGCAGTTCGTTTCATTTAGTTTGCTGTTCGTTTCATTTAGTTTGCAGTTCGTTTCATTTAGTTTGCAGTTCGTTTCCAGGTGAGTTTGCAGGTGTATTTCTGAGTTTGCTGGTGTTTTTTTGACGTTGCAGATGGTTTTGAATATGCATGTGTTGTGTTGAATATGCATGTGTTGTGACCCTTCTCGGCCACCCCAGGATTATTTCTCCCATTTGGAAAGAAGAGGCCAGCTGCTTCATGTATCAAGTCCTTTTTCTGAGCATCCTTTGAAACGTCGAGTTTTCTTGTTCCCCCTCCTCGTTTGGCTCTCACTTGCTTGAAAACCTTTTTTTCATTATCATAATGCATCCATCTCATTTCAATTTTTCTTATTGTCTTCATAGCATTCCTTCTCTGACTTGGTTGGCCTTCCTGTGAGCTACTTTCTCCTTCACAAGATTTTCTTTTAGACAGTTTGTTTTTTAAGCGCTCATACAGTTTTGTTTTGCGAGTGTTGCAGGGGCTGTTATCCCTGCGCCTGCAAAATGCAAAGACTGCTAGGCGATCCCCATAGGATGGCAAATACTGCTTCAGTTCTTCATCAGTCATCAGCAGTATGGTGCTGGCATCAATCTAAATATGGAAAATGCATTTGGTTAAAAAACAGTGATCCTGATTAGATGACCTTGTCATGTGACTGTTGATAACATCTAGCCTAGTTATGTTGAGTTTCAGGAAACAACTATACTAGAAAGCTGTTAGTCAAGAAATGTCCATGAAAAGTATTAAGCTGTTTGACTGAAATCGGTGCTTTTACAGTTAAATAGCCCACCTTCTGTTTCTCCAGGGCTTCCACTGTTTCCTCAGAGACATTTCTCTCCCTCAGGAATGTACTTAGGTCATCCATCCTGTACAGTACAAGGAAGGTGACAGGAGTCATTTAACAAAACCCGCAATCTTTTGTTTATGACAGTTAACACTACACACATATACACGTCGTAACATGGTATGTGTTATATAACGTCATCCACCGCTCCATGGATGGATTTTTCGCCGGCTTCGTTGTAAACAAATGCACATGGCCAGGCGGTGGGTTAGCAAAACAGAGGAAAAGCGACCAGACTTGCATAGTTTCCCTTTAGCATGAAGCTTTATTTAGCCTAACTTGGATGTCACCTTAATGATTTGATTTAGTAACTCACACTGGTACATGTCAGCTTTTAAAAATCAAAACTAGAGGATTCACTTAAAAAAATGTTAGCAGTCACCTAAACATTAAAAGAAGGCGAGACATCTCAGAAACCAAATATTAGCATCTTAGCAGTTGACATTAAGGGACTAAATGACTGTCGATAGTACTTTCATTTGTGCATCAAAATCCGCGTCTTAAGGTCCAAGTCACAAAGATATTGCTCAGATCACAGGTAAAATGCAGTATTACAGCGCAAGCTATCAATAAAGTTATGCCTAATTAGTCTGTGATCATAATTCTGAATGGAGACATTACGAGTGGCTGCTGGGTTAGCACTTAGGCTAGCCTTTCTGTTAGCACTGCAACGGCTACCACCTATACTACTACTACCTATACTACTATACTACTGAAAAAAAAGCATCAGGACATATAATAGAAATCCCGAACAACATTGTGTGATCCACTGATTTATCACTTAGGCCACTTACTTATTATGACAGGAGCTGGAACTTAGTATCTCATAATTTTGACTTAGTATCTCATAATTATGACTTAGTATCTCATAATTATGACTTAGCTATCTCATAATTTTGACTTAGTATCTCATAATTTCGACTTAGTATCTCATAATTATGACTTAGTATCTCATAATTATGACTTAGCTATCTCATAATTTCGATTTAGCTATCTCATAATTTCGATTTAGCTATCTCATAATTATGACTTAGTATCTCATAATTTCGACTTAGCTATCTCATAATTTCGACTTAGTATCTCATAATTATGACTTAGTATCTCATAATTTTGACTTAGTATCTCATAATTATGACTTAGTATCTCATAATTATGACTTAGCTATCTCATAATTATGACTTAGTGTCTCATATTTTTTTTCATCAAGTGGCGGAAATGGGCGTCCATACTATGGCAACTTTCACAGAAAGAGACATTTGTCAGGAGGCTATCGATGATTTTTGGAGTCAGAAGGATTACATTTCATCTCGAAGTGACCAAAAGGCTCTACACTATGCGTTGGAAGGTTATATTAATGATGTTATCATTGCGAAGGTCGGTAAGAAGCTTCTACTTCAGATAGGTTAACGTAACGTAACGTTAGCTTAGTTAGTCTAACGTAACGTTAGTCTAACGTAACGTTAGCTTAGTTAGCCTAACGTTACGTTAGACTACGTTGTTAACTAATAAGTCAACAACGTATTTCAACGTTATCTTTAACATGTCTAACGTAACGTTAGCTAACGTGCTAACGTTACGTTTCTAACGTTAGCTAACGTGCTAACGTTACGTTAGACATGTTAAAGATAACATTGAAATACGTTGTTGACTTACCTTTGAACAGATGTAGACGTCTTTGTTGATTTTATTCACGTTTAGTTGGTGGTGTGGTCTTCCACATAACTAATTAATCCAGAGCAGACACTTCTCTCGGTTGAGATATGGCTTTGGAAAGGGTAAAAAATAGACACCGTCGTCACCCAGCCTCTCGGGATACCTAGTATTGGAGTTGCAGTTACCCCATGTACACCGTTTGACCATTTTAAACTTAAAATGTCACGAAAAAACATATAAAAACATTTAAAAACGAACGAAAACTGACTAACTGCAATGCATTTCAATGGATGTGGAAGCAGAGAATGTCCGAGTGTATTGGGTTAGCTATGCGCACTGTGATTGGCTCATCGCGTTTGGGGGCGTGGTTTAGCCATAGGTCAATTAGCAGCGCAGCTGCCAGCAATGGACCGTAACCCCCCACATACAACCTTGTTAGCACAGACAGTGGTTCCGGCTGCACAGCTCCCCGGCCCCATCCCCTCCCACGACGAGCTCAGGGTTAACGTGGCAGGACTACAGGACGCTACTGCACGCCGGCCATGTGGGAACTGCGGCTCTACGCGCGCACCGGTCTGTCCAGCCACGGGACAGAGATTCCAGCGCTGTGGTAAACTGAATCATTTCTCCAAGGTGTGTCGCTCAGCACCTGCCAACACGAGATCTCAGTGCCACTCACCCCGTCCATCGAGCCCGACCACCATCCACTCTGTGGGCTCAAACACCAAGCCATTCAAGTGGTGCACTGTGGAACTGGATGGAGTGTGCTTGCCGCTGCTGCTGGACACAGCTGCTTCCAGGTCCCTCCTCAATGAGTCCACAGTCCGGCGGCTGTTTCCCCGTCACACTCTCAAAGCTGACGCAGAGGAGCTGTACGGCTACGGACGCACAAAGATCGGCATGGTGGGCACCACCACCTTCTCTGTTCGCTACGGCTCCAGGGCCCTCCCAGCGTTCACCTTCCAAGTGTCCCGCCATGGTGCCAACCTCCTGGGGTTTGACCTGTTCTGCGCCTTGGGCTTCTCCATCACAGACAATACAGGTGCCACTATTCTGACTGTGTCCACGCTCTGGCAGCAGCACTGGCCATCACTTTTTGTTGGGCTGGGGTGTCTGACCGCCTTCAACCACCAGCCGCTCATTGAACCATCTGTGTCCCCGGTCATCCAACCTCTGCGCCGGCTGCCCCTCGCCCTACGTGACGATGTCACAGCAGAACTGCAGAAATTGCTGGATGCTGGAATCATCGAGCGAGTCGATGCCTCAACCTGGTGGTGACCAAGAAGAAAACAGGTGGCCTGCGTCCCTGCGTGGACCTCAGACAAGTGAATAAGGCGGTGATCCCAGATAAGTATCCGCTGCCTACGGTGGAAGAACTCTCAGCCAAGTTTCATGGATCGTCAGTTTTCACAAAGCTCGATCTACGCCAGGGCTATCTCCAGGTTCCCCTTCACCCAGCCAGCCGCAACCTCACTGCCTTTGTGACTCACATGGGAGTTTTCCGTTACACCCGCATGCCCTTCGGCCTTAGCTCCGCCCCCAGTTGCTTCCAGAAAATAATGGCTACCATCTTCGCTGGGATTCCCGGGATGGTTGTCTACCTGGACGACATCGTGGTGCACGGAGCAACATCCCCTCTGCACGACGACCGCCTTTCCAGGGTGCTGGGTGTGCTCGCCGAACATAACCTAACGCTGAACGAGGAAAAGTGCATCTTCGCAGCGCCAGTCATCGAATTTGTGGGGTTCCGCCTGACTGCTGATGGGCTGAGCCCGCTCCACTCCAATGTCGACGCTGTCCTGCAATTGCCCGAACCCTCCTGTCCTGCGCAGCTTTCGTCATTCCTGGGGATGACTGCGTACTACCTGCGTTTCCTTCCCAGGTATTCGGAAACTACCGCACCACTGCGTGCTCTCCTCAAACAGGATGCACCCTGGGTCTGGACCGCCACATGCTCCGCTGCAGTTCAACAGCTCAAGTCGCAGCTTACCTCCCCACCCGTGCTTGCCCACTTCGACCTGCTGAGCCCCACATTTGTGACCTGTGATGCTTCAAACACAGCTGTTGGCGCAGTCCTATCTCAATGCCAGCACGGGACCGAACGCCCAGTGGCGTTTGCCTCGAGGTCACTCACCCAGGCCGAGCAGAAGTATTCGGTGGGAGAGAGGGAAGCGCTGGCCTGCGTCTGGGCATGTGAACGGTGGCATATGTACCTGTACGGGCGACATTTCACACTGCGGACTGACCACCAGGCCCTCACAGCGCTGCTGGCCACAACGGGCTCGGGACACAAGCCACTGCGCCTTTATCGGTGGTCTGAGAGGTTGCAGGCATATAACTTTACCACACAGTTCACACCTGGCAGAGAAAACGTGGTAGCGGACCTGCTCTCCAGAGCCACGCCCAACCCCACGCCAGATGCCACCCAAGACCCATCGGAACCAGAACTGGTGCTCATGTTGCACACGCCTCTCCAAACAGCCATCTCCCTGTCAGAGCTTCAGACAGCATCGGCTCAGGACCCAGTGCTGACCCAGCTCCGTGCTTTCATCCAAGAGGGCTGGCCGACCAGAGTCCCGGAGGAACTAGCGCCCTTTCACAGGGTCAAGAATGACTTATCTTGCTGGAATGATGTCTGCGTGGCTAGAGGGCTGTGCACAGTGGTCCCGAGTGCCCTCAGAGAGCCGGGTCTGTCACCACCGAGGTGGTCATTGACTTCCTCTCCTCCCTGTTTGCCCGCTGGGGTGTGCCCAATACTATCACCACAGATAACGGGCCACAGTTCATCTCGGCCGACTTCGCTGCTTTCATGACGGGGAGGGGGATAAACCATATCAGGACGGCGTTGTATCATCCTCAGGCCAATGGCGTCGTGGAGAGGTTTAATCAAACCCTTAAGAACGGGCTCAGAGCCCACATGGCAGACGGCTTATCTTTTTCATCTGCATTGCAGAGCACCTTACTCCACTACAGAGCAGCACCTCACGCTACGACGGGCAGTTCTCCAGCGCTCCTGATGCTGGGACGTGAACTGCAGCTTCCCCTGGACTGTCTGCGCCCTCCAGGGAGAGAGACTCCAGGGACAACACCTTTCCCAGGCGACAGGGTACAACAGCAGCAACGCAACATGAAGCAGCGGTTTGATAATAAGCATCGGGTGAAGCGCTCAACACTCACAGTGTCGGACTGGGTCCGGATCCGTCGACCTAGTCGGTCCCACAAGCTGCTCTCGTTTTGGTCTGCACCACAACAGATAACAGCACAGCTAGGAGCAGCCACCTTTCATCTGATGGATGGTTCACGGTGGCACGCCAGTCGCCTTAGACGGGTGACGCCACCACTCACCCCAGACCAGGCAGCCATGGAGGATCTCCGCCCCACTGACGGGGGATGGGACACCACAGATGCACCTCCTGGGACCCCTACAGAGCGTCCTCCTCCTGAAACAGTTGCGCCAGCCGAGCCTCCGCTGTTCGGGCCTCGTCCTGTCCGGGCACGCCAGATGCCTCCTTATTTTAAGGACTATGTCACAGACTTATAATTTAGATCAGGGCATAGCCTGTCAGGTGGCAGAATAATCCACAAGGCTATGCAGGTAAACTGGTGGTCTACCCAGTTTATCTAGCCAGGTTGGCCTGTTTAGGCCCTGTTCAGGCCCTAATGTTGCTCTTCGCACTACACTGTTCCAAGCCTAATTGCACTTGTTCTGAAGCTTCTAAAAGGGGGGGGGGGGGGGGGGGGGCACGACAGTGTGACGTCACAGCCGTAAAAGAGTTGGCCGTATGTTAACTTGGCATTCTGTGATTAAAAAGGATGAGCGAAACACAGTCGGTATCTGCGTTTGATTAAGACATAACAGTTAAGAGCTGGGGAAAAAACCCCAGAAACTAGTTGCTGACCGTTGTAGTCAGTAACTACAACTATCATTTTTTATTTTATTATTATTATTATTATTATTTATTATTTACTGGTCGCATACTCCTGGTTATGAAATAGTTTGATGTTCAGAGTAAAGACAAAAAGACAAATATTCTCCTTTAATTGTAGTAGATGGCTTTTTGCTTTGACAGAGAAACACGTCAGTCGATATCAAGTTGTTTTAATCCAGTAAAAACGTCTCACCTCCAAAGAAATAAAGCAAAAGACGATGGTAGAGAGTAGAATACTTTACCTTCAGCCGGAGAAAAGAAGCCACAACTGTAAAACAACCACAGGGAGAGGAGGACTGATGCAGATCAAATAAATATTCTGTAAAACATCACAAACTGAGTTAGACCTGGTCATTAACTGGTAAACATGGTTTAAACCACTTCTATAATATTGTGAAGTATTATCATATTTAGTAAATATATGTGGTCTAAGTCTTCAGATGAAAACAGTCTCTGTTTTGTTGTTAATGAAATAACTCAGACTGTGTCAAAGCCTCAGAAACACATTAAAAACATGAACGAGCTGTGATGGAGACTTAGCTCCCTCTGGTGGAGAAACGATGAACTACAGGACGTCAGTTTAAGACACATAGAACTATAACGATCACTGCCCTCTAGTGGACACAGGCAGTAAATATAATTGTTATCCAATAATACTAATATTCACACTGTGACACACTGACTGCAGTATTTTAGCTCCTATGTTCATCAGTCTGATAATGACACTATATGTGAACACATATTATCTGATAGACTGAATGATTAGTGCCCTCTCGTGGCCACACAGAGGAACTACAGCTAAACAGTCCGCTGTAAAAAACAACAAGCAAATGCATTATTTAAAAAAAGACTACAAGTAGATACACTGTAAAAAAGAAAAGAAATGAATACCAAGGAGATACGCTGCAAAAAATATGATTACAATATATATACCGATTTAAGCTCCAACCAGGAAACGACCAGCAACAAATAAATCACAGTAGGACATACATCTGATATTAAACAGTTTAAGGAACGCAGTTGACAGGAAGTGATTTTAAATGCCATCAACATAGAGAAACTATGACTATCAACGTCCTCTAACAGCTGCCTTTTTTTATTCATTGGTCACACTGTCCTGTTTGCTAAAAAGTCTCATTTAATGCAGAAGATGAACAGAGAAACATATCAGCGGGTATCAAGTTTATTTATTCCAGTGAAAATGTCTCACCTCCACAGAGATAAAGTGACACCAGACAAGAGAAGAAGATGTTATAGAGAGAAATACTTTACCTTCAGCTGGATAAAAGAAGCCACGACTATGAAACATCAGAGGGAGAGGAGAAGTGATAAAAATCAAACAAACATTCTGTAAATCATCACAAATGGAGTTAGACCTGCTTCCTACTTCTACACTGATGAGCACAGCCCTCTGGTGCAGCTACACAACACACTACAAAAAATTACAAGCAAATGTGCTATTTAAAAATTAAAACCAGGAAACATGATGTAAAAATCTAGTATATAGGGGAGATACTTCATAAAAAAAAAAGGACAACAAGCAAACATGCTTCAAAAATGTCAACAAGTTACACTATAGGAAATGACAACCAAACCAAAAAAAAAGTAGACTACCAGGATATACACTATAAAAATGAACACAAACAAGATACATATAAAAAATCAGACAGAGGGATGCAGAGGATACACTGTAAAAATATTACCAGTAGACACACCTTAGGAATGTTTCTCTTATATCTATCTTGTATGTGTCCGTTTTTACAGTGCAATGAGACAGGCTGACTACCAAGCATAAGATACACTGTAAAAACAGAACAACCGGGATAGTCACTGTAAAAATGACAATTAGGAAGTGTACAGAAAACCAGATAAAATGTAGAGGTCAATGATGAACATGATGGACTGAAACAGCATCCAGGAAACTACACAACCCAGAAACAGAAGAGATGGACCAATCAGAAGAGTGATGACAAACAGAGTGGCTGGCACTGGGAAAACGTATGAACACATACATGAACAGCCATGCTAGATGCCCAGGGAGCAGGTTTAGGAGATAGGTGTCTTGCTAAGGGGTTCTTCAGGTATGAATGTAGGGGGGGATTCAAAACCTGTTCGTTCCTATTTTAACATTCATAGATGTTTTTGTCATAAATAATGTATTTAATACACTAGCCAGTAGCTTAAATCACCAGAATCTTTATTGCACAATCACTGAGTCCATTCTGTACATTGTGTTCATTCATTAATTTCTTAGAACAGTTATTATATTTGCAGATGATAAAAGTGTATTAAGTTTTATAGAAAAGGCTTTTGGCACACATTTTCTCAGTAGTGAACTGGTTTACAGTCAATGAGGTATTATAATGAAGTAATTGTAATAACATTTTCATGTGAAGAGAAGAAAGTATCAGAGAAAATGACCATTGTACCACAGAGTGACAGGTCATTCTTCTCTGCCTTGACTGAAACCAGACTAAATACTGTTAACACTAAAAAAAATACATAAATAAATAAAAATCCATTAGACCAACTCATAACACTGATGGTTAGAGCCTTTCTTTGTTTTTGGTAAAATTAAATACATCATCACATGGTGCCAGTTATAAATATGAGCTCCATAACAGAATAATCTGCAGTAGCTTTAGTATTAACAAACACTGCTGTAACTCTTTGTTGTCTTGATCATCATCTAAAAAGCATGAAGCCCTAATGGAGCAATCAGAGTTTGTCTAAATTAGTGTCACCACAACCAACCAACATTTCACCCAATGTTCAACAGATGTAAACAATGATTCCCTGACTGATGAAGATCACGTTACCACCTGACTGACGGCTGCTTCACCATATTTCAAAGTGCTTGTCTTTCTCAAAGGGGGTTCTGTTGACGATGTTGTTGTCAAAGAGTCTAGAAAAACAACAAAGCAGAGAGCAGACGTCACTCAGGACAGAACAACATGACAACTAATAATCCAGCTAATATCAGATTATTCTCTGAGAGCCTCTGAGCAGACAGTTATGAAGTGATGGTGCACTGATGGATGTCAGCTCACCTCACAGTGTTGATGGAGGGGTTGATGGAGAGCAGCTGCAGTAACAGGTCAGTTGAAGCATCAGTGATCTTGTTGTGACTCAGACTGGAACACAAACACAACAAGTGTCAAACCTCTCACTGGACATTAGATTATATTGGACTGAGAGCAGGTTTACAGCAACACAGAATATGTCACACTGCTCCATCTGAAGGACTGTATCTTAACAGGGGGGTCAGACACTCACTCCAGGACCTGGACTTTGTGCAGCTGTGAGATGAGTGTGAGCAGCAGCTGGTCAGTGAGCTGACAGTCACTGAGGTCCAGCTCTGTCAGCCCTTCAGAGAACTCCAGCATCTGGACCAAAGCCCTACAGACCCTCTGATCCAGTCTGCTGTGACTCAGATCCAGCTCTCCACCCAGGGCTCCACACAGGGACACTGCCCGTCTCACCATGTCCTTCTCACTGTGGACAGGAACCAGGGACACCAGCTGGAGGAGGACGGTTTTATTGACTCTGAACAGGAGAAACAGAGCAGACTGTTAGGATGCATCAGCATGAAGGAACAAGCTTCTCTCTGGTTCAGGTTCATGGTCTTCACCTCAGGTGGACCCTGTTGAGGACAGAAAACAGCAGCTCCAGCCCGCTGTCCTCCACCTCACAGTCTCTCAGGTCCAGCTGTGTGTCCAGGCTGCTGTGTCTCAGGATGGTGGAGACGAGCCTGCAGTCATCAGCAGACAGACTCAGAGACTCAGTCTGTCCCTCCTCTGGTGTCTCCACACAGGAGGAGCAAGACAGGTCCAACCTGTGCTGCAGAGCCCTCAGCAGATCTGATGCTGCCCCCTGTTGGTCATCTGAGGCAGCACAGCAGTGGATGAACCTCAGCAGCTGATTCCTGTCAACACTGGTAGGAGAAATAAACCAAGTTACACAATTATTACACATAATCATCAGTGCTACATATATAATGAGTGAGAGGACAGTTGACTCATGTCCAGTATGTTGGACAGTAATCTGAGGAACAGCTCTAATGTCTGACCTGAGCTGAGAAACTCTGTCCAGTGTAGAGAGGATGGACTGTACTCCCTCTGTTGGTATGGAGGTCCACAGCAGGTTCAGCTTAACTCTGTCACTGTGTTTGAGGATGAAGTTCAGAGCAGCACAGTCCACTGAGTCCAGCTCTCTGCAGCTCAGGTTGATCACATGATCCAATGACCTCAGTAAACCTGGTACACTGTGACTGGCCTGAACTCTGTAGAGTTCTCTGATGGAGGTCATCACAAAGCTGGGACTGGGCCTGGAAGCAAACAGTGTATTTATAAGATAAAGAACTGACGAACAGCTGATGAAACATAAACCTCATCATCTCATATAAAGACTACAGATGATCAAGTGTATGTGTTTCTGGTAAAATATCCAGAATCCTGAATGAACACCTTTTCAACACCATCCTGTCCAGAAAGGGAAGCAGACGTGTGGCGTTCTCCTCTAAGAACTGGTTCTTCCTCATGTTCACAGTGAAGGTCTGATCTGACGACTGCAGCAGATAGTGAAGAAGCTCCCAGTTCAGACAGCAGGAGCTCAGGTCTCCTCCAACCTTACTCAAGAAGGACAACGTCAAGTTCTTGTCCTGGTCTTCATGGACGAGGGTCAGAAGCTGCTGGAGAACCTCTTCACTCAGTCTGCAGAGTTCACAAAATAAAATCAATTCATCTGTTTTCAAAACATTATCTACATTTTGTGTTGGTCATGGGACTATGGGAAGATATTTACTTGACTGTTAGAGGACCATCATGACGCATCAGTGTGATGAGACACTGAGCAGAGATGCAGGACTCAGTCAGGTCTAAGTGTCTGACTGTCCAGTGTCTCAGCAGAGAAGACAAACTACTGACAACCTCCAACATTAATCTCTCTGGTGGCTTGACTGTCTGAGGAACAAGAGAAAGCTCTTCAACTTCTAATGGACGGACCAGTCTGTCTCTTCTTATCCACTGACACAGGAACATGGCCATGTTGTTGGAAAGCCTGGAAATTAATGAGAGGAAGAGACGATCTAAATGTTCATGAATACAACTGTAACTGAGGAATCAATCAGGACAGTAGATAAATGCTGCTATAAGAAGATGAGACAGGATCATTTAATGAGAACCTCAGGCTGTGGAGTCGTGTTGTCTGTCTAAAAAGGTTGGAGGCTTCTCTGATGGACATCTTTCTGGCTGTGAGGGTGAGATCAACTTTAGAGCCACACAGTTGGAGAACTCTCCCTACAGACGAGCAGGTTTTAATGCACAACTCTCCTGTTAAGAGCAGGTTGAAGCCAAGGAGCTGCAGCAGAGAGTACAACTGCTGGATGTCTCTGGATCTCTCAGAGATGGAAGAACACACAGACTGGAAGAACTCTGGAGGACAACTGAAACACAGAGAAGATCAACTGTAGAAAAAGACTAAACTCCTGTTTGATTTAAAATATAAAAGAGTGAACTACCATACCTGAGCCGTGAGATATAAGGCAGAAACTGCAGGAAACTCCTCACTTCACTCTCTTCATGTGAGCAGCCTGTCAGCTTCACTGGTTTCTTCTCTGATTGGAGTTTCAGCACTTCCAGGAGGATGGAGGTCTTTCTCTTTGAGAGGTTACTGATCCAGACTGTAGGAGCTGACTGGAAAACTGACTGTAATGATGGAAGGAGACTCAGACCTGTTTTAGTCTCATAGTCCTTCACATGAGAGAACAGATCCAGCAGAAATTCAAAAGGATATTTCTTATCATCATCATCATCATCATCATTCACGTATCTCCTATTTAAAGGGAATGTTTGATATGTGCACACTGATGATAACAGCTCCACTATCTTCTCTCCTGTCTGATGTTCTCTCTCTGCTGCTGCACAGAACAGATTCAACAAGAACCTGGTTTGTTGATGAAGATCTGAACTCTGAGGATCAAACCTGGAACAATAAGAAGGAAACATTTAGTGATGATTTGATGTCAGCTGCATAAATACAACCACACACTACTGATGGACTCCATCTTGTACATGTCTGTCCTGTATATAATGAAATGACATTTTAAACACATCTTTCATCAGAGCAGCTCAACATTGTTTTTAGACTGTTACTGACTCACAACACAAACACTAATCCTGAGTCTGAAATCACTGCAAACTGATTGAATGGTCTCTGTCATTTGATTTGCTGGATGAATGTAGAGAGTAAAACACTAGATAGAAACAATATAGAAATATACAGAGTAGATCAACTAACTCTACAGTCCATATCAGCAACATATTAATTTCCCCACCCATTCCAAGGGTCATATCCTTGATCTGGTGTGCTGCTCTGGTGTCACCCTTTTTAACTGTTCTTCTACTCATCTCCCCATCTCTGACCATATGTTCATATCATTCAATCTGAATTTGTCCATTTCCAAAACTAAACCATCACATATAATCTCTTTTTGTAACATCAAGGACATTAATCTGACAACACTCACCACGGCCATAGAATCACTTCCCAGCATCACCTCCCCTTCCACATCTGATGAGCTCGTTCTCCACTACAGTCTCCACTCACTGTTGACTTCACTTGCTGCCATAAAAACCCGGACTGTATAATTCCCCCGCTCTGCTCCCTGGTGGTTTACACCTCAACTCCGCCTCCACAAAACAAAAGGACGACAACTGGAACGTCTCTACAATAAAACCTGTCTCACCGTTCATAAGGAAATGTATCACCTCCACATCCTCCATTATAAGGACTCAATCAACACAGCCAAATCACAACACTATGCAGGTCTCATCAACGCTGGTGATGGGAACACTCGGACTCTGTTGTCTCTACTACAACTCCCTACACCCTCCGGACAACTTCCCCCCACACTTCTACTCTGCTAAACAAAGTAATTCACTCATGAACTTTTTCAAAGGTAAAACTGAAATTATCCATCAGCAACTGGACTCTCACATCTCTTATAATGCATTCCCTCCTGTTCCCCCACCCCCTTCCTTTCGACCATTCTCTAATTTCCACCTTCCCTCTGTTGCTGACGTATCGGAAGTTATCAGAAAATCGAAACCATCCATCTGTCAACTCGACCCCCTTCCGACATCCCTGGTCAATGCCCCCCCCCCCCCCCCCCCCATCTTCTCTGATCACCACCATCATCCACTCCTCCCTCACCTGGGGTTCAGTCACACCATCTCTCAAATGTGCTGCTGTAACTCAGATTCTCAAGAAACCTGGTTCAGACCCCAGCAATTTCAATAACCACCAGCCTGAAACAGCTCTACTCAAAATAACCAACGACATCCTCCTGGCAGCAGACTCTGGACTCCTATCTATTCTCATCCTCCTTGACCTTACCGCAGCTTTGGACACTATCTCCCACTCCATCCTTCTCATGGCATCCATTGGACTATCTGGCACACCTCTGGACTGGTTCCACTCAAAGCTCACTGGCTGAACTCAATTCATCCAATTAAAAACTTTTGCATTCGAGCCATCTCCCATTTCCTTTCCTCTGGTGTACCACAAGGTTCTGTCCTCAGTCCAGTCCTCTTCATCATTTACCTCCTCCCCCTTGGTCACATATTCCATAAATACAATATTCACTTTAACTGCTATGCGGACGACACCAGGCTCTACCTTTCCTCTAACCCCACTTCCACCCTCCCTCCCACCTCCCTCTGTGACTGCCTCCAAGAAATCAAGACTTGGATCTCCTCCAACTTTCTCAAACTCAACAGTGACAAAACTGAGGTTCTCCTCATTGGTTCTAAATCCACCCTCTCAAAAGCCAACAGTTTCACCATCACTACTGACAACTCCTCCGTCTCCCCCTCCCCTCAAGTCAAGAGTCTGGGTGTCATCCTCGGCGGCACTCTGTCTTTCCACTCTCACATTAATAACATTACCCGGTCTGCATATTTCCATCTCGGCAATAACAACCGTCTCTACCCGTCCCTCACCGCCGACAACACCACTATCCTGGTCCATTCCTTTGTCACCTCCCGCCGGGATTACTGCAACTCACTTCTCACTGGTCTCCCCCTCAAGTCCCTCCATAAATTACAGCTTGTTCAAAATGCTCCTGCCCAGATTATCACCAGGACCCCTTCTTCTCATCACATCACCTCTGTTCTCCAGCAGCTTCACTGGCTTCCTATCACACACTGCATCACCTATAAAATCCTGCTTTTAACATTCAAAGCCCTCCACAACCTGGCCCCTCCTTATCTGACTGAACTTCTCCATATCAACACACCTAGCCGGACTCTTAGATCATCATCATCCATCAGCCTCACCATCCCTCCTGCCCGCATGACCACCATGGGGTCCAGAGCCTTCAGCCGTTCCGCCCCCCACCTCTGGAATTCCCTTCCACCCAACATCCGTAACACTGATACATTGGCTATTTTCAAATCGGATCTCGAAACCCACCTTTTTCTGCAAGCCTACCCTCCCTGACTGTCATTCTCTTCAGATTTTTTATTTTTTAAACCAAATCTTTTATCTATTGATCTTATCTTTTAGTGTCTTATACTTGTAGTTTGGTGAATGCTTTTGATGTCTGTTATGCATATTAAATCCTGTTTTACTTGTACGGTGACCTTGGGTGTTTGAAAAGGCCCCTATAAATAAAATGTATTATTATTATTATTATTATTATTATTATTATTATTATTATATCATGGACAGTAGTTGCTTCACCTTCATCCTCATATGACACACGTGGAAATCACAGTTATGATCCACTACATCTGCAGGTGGAGACACAAAGTGATGATGACTCCTTGGAGTCTGAACTCTTCATCTGTTGTTCACTATAGAGCTGCTAGAGTTGTCCTCATGCTCAGTAAAGTTCACTCCAGTCTCAAGTTTAAAAGGCAGCTAAATGGAACTAATTCATTTAGTTGTTGAAGTGCTGTTAAATTCACCTGAAAGAGCTGCTACCTGTTTTATCTGAGCACTAATATTTGATTTATAGCTGACATGTTTGATTTGAAGCTCATCACATATTCAACAGTCAACACCAGCTTTAACTGCATGTTTCTCCATTCTTGTCTCAAGTCTAGTTATGTTTCTATCAGGAGGTATTAACATGTCTGTGTTGTTGTCACTGAGCTTCAATCTTCTTCTTCTTCTTCACATCACTTCATTATTCTCATACAGACAGAAGACTGTCACGTGTTTCCAAACTGGATTTAAAGTAAAAACATCAACTAACATTCTTGTTTCTGCTTCATTGCTTCAGTCACACAGTGAACTTCATTCAGTTCCATCAACTGCTTCATATTTCTGTTCAGTGGACTAAAAACATGACTGAGTGCTTTGACACAATGTTCTGGAGGAAGAGACTGAAATACTGAACCTTTCTACTGATTGAAGACACAACTGATTTTAAATCAACAATCAACTAAGAATCATGACACCAACCATCTAAATCTAATAAGAGCTTTTTAAAACTAATATCAACTACTTTAGTTGATGTCCTGTTGGCTTGTTGAATCTATAATAAAGACTCAGTTTGATAAACTGATCATAGATGGATAGAAAATTTCAGACTTCAAGACAACAAGCAACTAAAACAGTCCAATAAATATAGTGGTGTAAAGAGAACAATGTTTAACCTCTGAAACAGACCAGAGAGGAACTATAACTGAAAGATGAGTCCATGTGGAGAAAGTCACAATGAGGAAATATATTAGTGATAACAAAGAACTATCACAGGAATGTCTGAAATAGAACAATGATGTTAGAATTAATGGAGCTTCAAATATTTACACAACTACTTTTCAGAGCACATCTCTTCTTCTGTAGAGTTGATCATGTAAAGAACAATTGATTTACCTGAGCTGTGAGATATAAGGCAGACACTGCAGGAAACTCCTCACTTCACTCTCTTCATGTGAGCAGCCTGTCAGCTTCACTGGTTTCTTCTCTGATTGGAGTTTCAGCACTTCCAGGAGGATGGAGGTCTTTCTCTCTGAGAGGTTTATGGACCAGACTGTAGGAGCTGACTGGAAAACTGACTGTAATGATGGAAGGACACTCAGACCTGTTTTAGTCTCACAGTGCTTCACATGGGAGCACAGATCCAGCAGGAAGTCAAAAGGATATTTCTTATCATCATCGTCCATGTATAGTTCATTTAAAGGGAATGTTTGATATGTGCACACTGATGATAACAGCTCCACTATCTTCTCTCCTGTCTGATGTTCTCTCTCTGCTGCTGCACAGAACAGATTCAACAGGAACCTGGTTTGTTGATGAAGATCTGAACTCTGAGGATCAAAGCTGGAACAATAAGAAGGAAACATTTAGTGATGATTTGATGTCAGCTGCATAAATACAACCACACACTACTGATGGACTCCATCTTGTACATGTCTGTCCTGTATATAATGAAATGACATTTTAAACACCATCTTTCATCAGAGCAGCTCAACATTGTTTTTAGACTGTTACTGACTCACAACACAAACACTAATCCTGAGTCTGAAATCACTGCAAACTGATTGAATAGTCTCTGTCATTTGATTTGCTGGATGAATGCAGAGAGTAAAACACTAGATAGAAACAATATAGAAATATACAGAGTGGATCAACTAACTCTACAGTCCATATCATGGACAGTAGTTGCTTCACCTTCATCCTCAGTAAAGTTCACTCCAGTCTCAAGTTTAAAAGGCAGCTAAATGGAACTAATTCATTTAGTTTTTGAAGTACTGATAAATTCACCTGAAAGAGCTGCTACCTGTTTTATCTGATTTTAAATCAACAATCAACTAAGAATCATGACACCAACCATCTAAATCTAATAAGAGCTTTTTAAAACTAATATCAACTACTTTAGTTCATCTCCTGTTGGCTTGTTGAATTTATAATAAAGACTCAGTTTGATAAACTGATCATGGATGGATAGAAAATCTGAGACTTCAAGACAACAAGCAACTAAAACAGTCCAATAAATATAGTGGTGCAAAGAGAACAATGTTTAACCTCTGAAACAGACCAGAGAGGAAATATAACTGAAAGATGAGTCCATGTGGAGAAAGTCACAATGAGCAAATATATTAGTGATGACAAAGAAATATCACAGGAATATTTAGAACAATGATGTTAGAATTAATGGAGCTTCAAATATTTACACAACTTCTTTTCAGAGCACATCTCTTCTTCTGTAGAGCTGATCATGTAAAGAACAATTGATTTACCTGAGCTGTGAGATATAAGGCAGACACTGCAGGAAACTCCTCACTTCACTCTCTTCATGTGAGCAGCCTCTCAGCTCCACTGGTTTCTTCTCTGATTGGAGTTTTAGCACTTCCAGGAGGATGGAGGTCTTTCTCTCTGAGAGGTTTATGGACCAGACTGTAGGAGACTGGAAAACTGACTGGAATGATGGAAGGAGACTCAGACCTGACTCAGTCTTGTAAGAGTACAGGTCCAGGAGGAAATCACACCATTTCTGTTTAAGAGGGAATGTTTGATATGTGCACACTGATGATAACAGCTCCACTATCTTCTCTCCTGTCTGATGTTCTCTCTCTGCTGCTGCACAGAACAGATTCCCAAAGAACCTGGTTTCTTTTGTAGGTTCTGATGTCTGAGGATCAAAACTGAAATCAAAGATTTAAAAAAGGGATTTTAAACCAGACCTAAGAATGTTATTGGCTCATAAAATGGACACTGTGCTTATTTTTTATGTATCCAGCGTTTTCATTCACATGTTTATGTTATAAACAGGATCACGATGAAAAACAGGCTGTGCTGTATAACAAGTTCAAAAGGAAAATCATGATTTACCTGAGCTGTGAGATATAAGGCAGACACTGCAGGAAACTCCTCATTTCACTCTCTTCATGTGAGCAGCCTGACAGCTTCACTGGTTTCTTCTCTGATTGGAGTTTCAGCACTTCCAGGAGGATGGAGGTCTTTCTCTCTGAGAGGTTTATAGACCAGACTGTAGGACCTGACTGGAAAACTGACTGTAATGATAGAAGGACACTCAGACCTGTTTTAGTCTCATAGTCCTTCACATGAGAACACAGATCCAGCAGGAAGTCAAAAGGATATTTCGGATCATCATCATCATTCATGTATCTCCTGTTTAAAGGGAATGTTTGATAGCTGCACACTGATGATAACAGCTCCACTATCTTCTCTCCTGCTGCACAGAACAGATTCAACAAGAACCTGGTTTCTTCATGAGGACTGGGCCACCAGGGATCAACACTGGAACAATAAGGAACGTTTAATTTGAGCCACTTTGGCTATTTTTAAATTAAATGCACAATAGTAAATTAAACATTTTCAGACAATCAGTCTTAACACTACATTGCCAGACTAAAATGTATACTGTTATAACATCAGATAACTGTCCTGAGAAATTCTTAAGATTGACAGGAAACGCTGGATACTTGCTTTAATACTAACTACTATACTCTACTAACACACTGTACTAACTAATACTGCTGTTGAAAGTGGCATGGAATGAGTATAACCCTTCTACTGACCTCAGTGTATCCAGTCTACAGTCTGGACTCTCCAGAAAACCACACAGATATTTCACTCCTGAATCCTGAAGAGTGTTGTAACTCAGATCCAGATGTTTCAGATGGGAGGAGTTGGACTTCATAGATGAGACCAGAGAATCACTGATCTGGGACAAACTGCAGCCCCTCAATCTGATTAAAAAATAAAAGATAGTTTGGAGGATAAGGTTGCTGAATAAAATCATTCAGTGTTTTTTTTTTTTTTTTTTTAAAAAGCATGAAAGAGGGACAACTGAGTTCAACAGGGTTAGGTCGGAGAGGCAGTGTTGAGTTTTCTTTGTTGTTGGATCCGAGCTGCCACCAGATCTGGGGCTTCAGGTACGAAGACTTGCGTGGATTTCCTTCTAAAACGTGGCGTAAGCTCAGATTTACAAGCATTTTTCCTTTGTACATTCCAATCGAGTGTGCACGACCCCTCCCTGTCCACGCCTCTTTTAAATATGCAACTCCCTGTCCACGCTGCTTTTAAATATTCAAATTATATTTAAATTGACCCTGCACCTGAGATTCCCCCCTCTGCACTATCAGAAAATGAAAACATAAGAATGAGTAAGACGGTAAAAACTTCACAGAAAGAGAATTGGAGACGCTACGCATTGGAATGGAGGTGTGCAAAAATGTCCTCATTGGCAGCTGTCCTCCACGCGCCACAATTCTGGTTAATTGCATTTGCGCATCACATATGATCTGTATATTGATCGAATGAAAGTGTTTCCTGTTGACGATTACAAATTCATCACGTGATAGCGCTTTTAAATGTGTGTGCAGTCGATAGCTCCGCTTGCATTCAGAAAACCGTCTCTCGCTGCAAATTGCTCTTTAATGTTGACCTGTTCAGATGCATTTTATGGGAATTTGATATACCTGACTGACGTGCGGATAATTCCGTCCCACACGGCTGGCATAGCTCTGCTCAGGGTCGACCGGCACAGTCCCGGTCGGTCGGACTAATAGTTTTCACATTTGTGACAGTTTCCCGGTATCACCTCTAAGTGTCGCCAAAGGATCCAATATCTGTAGAAGCCAGCGTACGCCACCTATGGCGTTGGAGTAGGCACGTACAAGTTCCCGGACATTTCACTCTTGATACATCTGGGGCCTCATGTACGAAGGTTGCGTGGGTACAAAAACGTTACGTACGTACTCGCTCACGGAGAAGTTCAGATGTATCAAGAGTGAAATGTTCGGGAACTTTGTACGTGCGCCAACGACGTGGCTGGCGTACGTTGGATTCTACAGATGTCGATCCTTTGGCGACACTTAGAGGTGATGCCGGGAAACTGTCATCATAAAACTGTGAAAACTATTGTGATGTGCACAGAGACACAGGAAAAATTAGCACTGATTAACAATTAACACACCCAGGTGTCTGTAATTATATGAATGGATATAAAAGCATGCGCAAAGTGGTGCAGAAAAGATCGTTAACAACAATGGCATGCTTTAGCGTTATTAGAGGATATCGCAAATGGTGCAATAAGAAGAGAGCGTGTAGTCAGAGACAGAGATGATTTACTGGCAAATAATGACAACTGGCTCATCAGTCGCTTTAGGTTCCCGAGAGCGATCCTTCTGGAACTGTGCGCAGAGCTGCGGCCGGCAATGGAGCGCGACACAGCAAGGAGCAATGCGTTGCCTGTGTTCGTACAGGTACTGACCACACTGGGGTTCCTCGCAACCGAGGCATTCCAGAGGGAGCTGGCCGACCAATCGGGACTGAGCCAGTCGACCCTGAGCAGAGCCTTGCCAGCAGTGTGGGGCGGAGTAATCCGCATGTCAGCCAGGTATATCAGATTCCCATACAATGCATCTGAACAGGTCAACATTAAAGAGCAATTTGCAGCGGTTGCAGGTTTTCTGAACGTAATCAGAGCTATTGACTGCACACACATTGCTATAAAAGCGCCATCGCATGAATTTGTAAATGTCAACTGGAAACATTTTCATTCGATCAATGTAAAGATCATACGTGATGCGCAAATGCAAGTAACCAACATTGTGGCAGCATGCCAAAGAGGACATTTTTGTGCATCTCCACTCCAGTGAGTAGCGTCTCCAATTCGCTTTCTGTGAAGTTCTTCTTTTTTCCCGTCTTATTCAGAGAGGGGAATCTCAGGTGCAGGGTCAATTTAAATATAATTTGCATATTTAAAAGAGGCGTGGACAGGGAGTTGCATATTTAAAAGGGGCGTGGACAGGGAGGGGTCGGGTACGCTCGACTGGGACGTACAAAGGAAATGTGCTTCGAAATGCTTCTAAATCCGAGCGTTCGCCGCGTTTTAGAAGGAATTCAAAAACTAAGAACTCTCAGTGGTCACTCTGGTGGACATTGGAACATGATTCTCAACCCAAGGTGAGAACACAGTGTGGAACTTGTCTTTTCGAACTTGCTCTGGTACGGAGCTCAGAGGGTGTGAGCAACTCACTCTCCCCCAGAAGAGAATCTCTCAGGCTGGCCACTTCTTCTTCTTCACTTTGGCGGGGGGAGTGGGCTATTTAAGGCCTGGTCTGTGGAGATAGACAGGTTTTTCAGCGGAGTCTCCCTCCTCATCATCTCTATCTCCCTCTTGCACTGGGCAAGCCCTCACATGCCACGTCTTGCAACAGAAAATGAGATCAAGTGGCTGGGGGTCCGCATCTGCAAAGCCTTACCACTGTTAACAAAGCACCCGGTAACCAAGTTGTGCATTTGAGTCTGTAGATAGTTCAGCTTAGTCTCCAAACAGGCTTGTGTGAGAAGTGAGAAGATTGATGATTGAGGACGGGCTCTATGTCAGCTTGTTTGACAGGATAATGATCTCAGCCCTTTCTAACCACACCCGCCAGCCTATTAGGGATGGTTTAATGTCATATGAGTTTATATATGGTTGTGTTTGGAACGCTTATTAACGATGGTCTGATATGTTGTTTAGCCATGTTAAGCGTGTTAAGCCACGTTTGGTTTGTTGGGATTGCTAGGAACAGACATGTCCGTGACGGCAATATTGCTGGCATAATTTAGCTCCCTTGGTCTGGAAACAGGTATGCAGCACCTAATCCTTTGTGTCAAATGTTTAGTTGAATTTTAACAATCATCCCCCTTTAAATTTAAAGTGTATGTAAATGAATAATGTATTTATATTAATTAGTTCAAGCATGGAGATTATACAGAAAATGTTTTATTGATGTTTAATGGAAGTTTGTTTAGAGATTTTGTGTGTTTGATTGTAGTTTGGTTAACTAATTTTCTTCTTTTTGTATTAATTACTTGCAGTTTTCACGATGTACAGAAATAAAGACATTTAAGCACCAGTACGGGACTCTCCGCCTTTCAGTGATTACAAGGGACAGCTACACATACTACGTACTGTATGTCAACCTCAAAGTCCATGTAATCTAAACCAAGCAGAAACGGTTTGTTCAACTGCGCACACTGGAACTTCCGGAGGAGATTGCTGTACAACCCAGCATTCAGTGCTTTTGGTGGTGTCAATCCTTTTCTTCTTACTAACAGTGCACACAGTGCAATAAACCATCATCTCTTCTGAGCACAACTCTATGAAAACACATGAGGTGGAATTGAAGGTGACAATCAAGTGTGTCATCATTTCAGAGTCATCCAGTGGAGCATTTTTCTTCTTCTATGAAGGTTTTAAATGTGTTCTTAGACATGGTTATGCCAAAGTCAATGGACTAAACCACAGAAGAAGAAAACAGACTTCACCGTGAAGATCTTCAGTGTTGATCGGTTAAATATCAGCCTTACATCTGCAGTTTAAACACAACTTTCACATCATATTCACAAATAAATCATTGAGTCTGACCTCAGAGTCTCCAGTCTACAGTCTGGACTCTCCAGAAAACCACACAGATACTTCGCTCCTGAATCCTGCAGCTTGTTGTCACTCAGGTCCACCTCTGTCAGATGGGAGGGGTTGGACTTCACAGCTGAGACCAGATAATCACAGCTGCTCTCTGACAAACTGCAGCAACTCAGTCTGAATAAAGAATTAAATATGTTGAGTTTATAAAACAAGGTGCCAGCTTGAGTTTCACCATCTGTTCAGAGCTGAAGAAGGTTTAGTATGTTTATGAAACTCCAAAGATCTGAACCAATAGGAAGCATCTTCAATCAGTCAAATAAAAGAAGAGAAAAAGAGATCAGCTTCACATTTCATCAGTAGTAAAATTAAACTGTGACATCTTGGACTTGAATATTTCAGTGTCTAAAACATCATTTGGTTCATCCAATTGTTGGAACAAACAGATGCTGAATATCTGTTGATGTGTCATAGAGAGAAACTGGTCGAGATGAAACAATTAGTCGACTATTTAATGCGTCCATGGACAAAAAAACATAAACCATTGTGATGATGGTTTTGTGGTTTTTCCACTGTGAACATTAATCTCATATTAATCACAGCACAAAACATGATGTCTGACCTCAGAGTCTTCAGTCTACAGCCTGGACTCTTCAGAAAACCACACAGATGCCTCACTCCTGAATCCTTCAGCCGTAAATTATAACTCAGGTCCAGATGTTTCAGATGGGAGGGGTTGGACTTCAGAGCTGAGCCCAGAGAATCACAGATGACCTCGGACAACCTGCAGTTATTAAATCTGCATAAAGAACAAAGATGCAGGTTGAAAAAACATGAAAATGCAGTCAGATGAGTTCAGGTCATCATCCTAACATCAACACAATACTCGGACAACTATTTATGTAAACACCTGTTGAGAAGAGCTTCTGTATCTATGTGTGACTCTTTAGCACAAATTAGAAATATTCTGTTTATGAACATGTTTATGAACAAAAAAATAAGTACTAACAGACCTCAGATTCTCCAGTCTACAGTTTGGACTCTCCAGAAAACTACACAGTTGCTTCACTCCTGAATCATTCAGGTTGTTGTCACTCAGGTCCAGATGTTTCAGATGGGAGGGGTTGGACTTCAGAGCTGAGACCAGATGATCACAGCTGATCTCTGACAAATGGCAGCAACTCAATCTGAATAAAGAATAAAAGATGTCAGGTAAGAAGTTCCTGCTTGAGATCATTCAGTGTTTCATAGACAGTTGACCAGTTCAGAAAGTACAAGTTTAGAAAATGGAAACTCCAAACATCTGAAAAAACAGGCAGCAGCTTCAATCAAATAGAACCAGTGAAAAAGAGCTCTCATTAATATTAATATTAAGATAAGTGTTATTTTTCAGTTATACATAGTACAATGCACAGTTACATGTATTTATTAATGGCAACAAACTGTAGCCCTTCAAACTGAATAACAAATAAAATATGTTAAGTTCAGAAAACAAAATTTCTGTTTGAAATTATTCAGTGTTTCATATATGTGGTCAGAGGTGATGACGTAGAAATTTACGCTCTGACACTCTGCCTCATCCACCAGTGGCTTCATCTATACAAACTCATACAACGCGTAGAAAGTGTTTCAAGTGAAGTAACTCAGGTGAGTGAAAATACTTAGCATGTTGAATTGACCAGACACTCAATCAGGTTTGTGTTCTTATCAATGAACTGTTCTCTAAAATGAGGAGAGTGACTTTGTCCTTGTGATATTATGGATCATCATCATGTCAGCCTTCTACAGACATCATCCAAACATCAACATTCAGACAACTATTCATGTCAACACAGATCAATAACATGCTGCTGACCTCAGTCAAGTCTCTTGATATGGCAATAAATTATTGAATTGAATTGAATTGAATCATTACAGGATCAATATCAAATCACACATGTTGGAAAACAAACTGTTCATTAGTTCATTGATTCCATGACCTTCTTCTTCCTGTATTTGGTATCTCAGTAGGTTTGTGTAGTTGAAATGTTAAAGGAGAAGTTCATATTTTCAAGTCTGTCTTCAAACAACAGTCGCATGTCAGATAAACATTACAGAGTTCTTATAATTCCTGCAGTCCACACTGACTATGAAATGGTCTCTTCCTAACTGTTGAGTAATAACCTTATAAAAGACAGCGAATATTCGTCTGGAAACAAAAGAGACCATGGCTCGAATTTGGAAAGTTGCATTTGCTATTAGAACAGAGTGGGATGGCAGTAACCAGCATTAATCTGTGTGAACCATCTTCCCACTTTCAACATTTGGTAGATTCGGTACAGAATGATCCTGAATCACTCTGGTTATACATTGAAGCATTTAACCTGGGTGAGCCATTGCATCTAGCCAGTCTCACCTGTTCCTAACTGAGATGCAGATGACAATTTGACTGTAACTAAAACATCTTTGATGTGATTAAGAAATGGGAAAAATTAACTGATACTCTATCATCAATTACTTTGACATAAAAACATACAGTTTTCTTCTGGGAATGACAGATAGTGGTTTCTTTTTGTGGGAGGAGGCAGGGCCTACAGTTCTGAGGGACATGTCTATGTTATTAATAATATCAAGGTGATAAATGTGACATCTGTCTGAATATGTTAATAACATATGTAAAATGATAATAATGTTTCAAATAAAAACATAAATAAATAATGTAGACCTGACCTCAGAGTCTCCAGTCTACAGTATGGACTCTCCAGTCCAGTGGAAAGCATCTTCACTCCTGAATCCTGCAGGTTATTGTTACTCAGGTCCAACTCTGTCAGATGGGAGGGGTTGGACTTCAGAGCTGAGGCCACAACTTCACAGTAACTCCCTGAGAGTCCACAGTCAGAAAATCTGTCATGACACATATACATAAAATATGTTATCCTTTACCCTTTATATGTACTTCATGCATTTGATGACAAAAAAAGCTGGACACGTCCTGTTTGACACTGTGTTACCTGCAGTTTATAATCTTTTTGTTTTGTTTTGTTTTAATCAGCAGATGAATAGAGAGAACACTAAGTCACATTTAGGCTTCCATGCTGTCCACAGTTTGTCCCTGTGATCTGACTCCACAAATCATGATGCCATTTAGACGAGAAATTAGTTTTTTTACTCTGCGCTATTTTTAATAGGATATTCAGGAGTTCAGTTCAGTGAAAAGTTACAGTTGGATGGATGATCTCTGTTTGCTGTCTATCTGCTGCTGGCAGCTTCTGTGCAGGGAGCACTCCTGAGTAGCTTCTGTGACTGTATGGTGACATCAGAAATCTTTTACGGAATGGTCTGCTGGAACAGCAGCATATCAGCAGCAGACAAGAAGAGACTGAACAGACTGGTGAAGAAGGCCAGCTCTGTTGCCCCCTTGGAGTTGGTGAGTGATCGGATAGAAAACAAGCAGCTGGCAGTTTTACCTGCACCGTGAAGGAGCATTACCACAGCTCCTTCCTTCCTACTGCAGCAAGGCTGGATAATCAAGCCTGCTCCCAGTAGACCACACACACACTGGACTAATGCATGGAACACAGACCTCAACATCATGTCATACCCTGAAGTCTTGATCTGCAGTATGGCAAATTCATCAATTCTTCCATCATACATAAGATTTCTATGGTATTTATTTTTTCAAAATGTGTACATATTTAATGTATAATTACTTATTTTTATTTCCAGTGTACTGCTGTTTTAAACTGTCTGCTGCTGCAACACTGAACATTTCCGATCTGTGGGATAAATAAAGGATCATCTTATCTGATTTATAATGTTAATCACATCTGGACTTACAGGGCCTTTCTGCAGTTCCTCACAGCTGGAATCAGTCTCTGTCGTCCATCCTCTGATGTGTTGTACTCCTTCAGGTCCAACTCATCCAGAACCTCCTCTGACATCTGCAGCATGTAGGCCAGAGCTGAGCAGTGGATCTCAGAGAGTTTCTTCTCTGATCTGTTATCTGACTTCAGGAACTCTTGGATCTCCTGATGAACTGAGAGGTCGTTCATCTCCATCAGACAGTGGAAGATGTTGATGCTTCTGTCAGGAGAAATGTTGGACATGTTCATCTTCTTCAGGTTGTAGACGGCTCTCTGCAGGATTTCTGGACAGATCTCTGTCTGACCCAGCAGACCTCTTAACAGTCTCTGGTTGGACTGCAGACAGAGGCCATGGAGGAAGCGAACAAACAGGTCCAGGTGACCATTTATACTCTGCAGGGATTTCTCCATGACTCTCTTCAGAAAGACATCCAGAGATGAATCATTGTAGTTTTGTCCGAGGAAGTCCTCCAGCACCTCTGTCTTCCTGTTGGTGTAACAGTGGACCATGTAGACTGCAGCCAGAAACTCCTGAACACTCAGGTGGACAAAACAGAACACCTTGTCCTGGTACAGTCCTCTCTCCTCTTTAAAGATCTGTGTCAACACTCCTGAGTACACTGAGGCTGCTCTGATATCGATGCCACACTCTGTCAGGTCTGATTCATAGAAGATCAGGTTTCCTTTCAGCAGCTGATCAAAAGCCAGTTTTCCCAGACACTCAATCATCTTCCTGGTCTCTGGACTCCAGTGTGGATCTGTCTCAGATCCTCTATCATACTTGACCTTCTTCACTTTGATCTGAACCACCAGGAAGTGGATGTACATCTCAGTCAGGGTCTTGGGCAGCTCTCCTCCCTCTCTGGTTTTCAACACATCCTCCAGAACTGTAGCAGTGATCCAGCAGAAGACTGGGATGTGACACATGATGTGGAGGCTTCGTGATGTCTTGATGTGGGAGATGATCCTGCTGGCCTGCTCCTCATCTCTGAATCTCTTCCCGAAGTACTCCTCCTTCTGGGGGTCAGTGAACCCTCTGACCTCTGTCACCATGTCAACACACTCAGGAGGGATCTGACTGGCTGCTGCAGGTCGTGTGGTTATCCAGAGGTGAGCAGAGGGAAGAAGTTTCCCCCTGATGAGGTTTGTCAGCAGCACATCCACTGAAGTGGACTCTGTAACATCAGTCAGGATCTCAGTGTTGTGGAAGTCCAGAGGAAGTCGACACTCATCCAGACCGTCAAAGATGAACACAACTTGCAACTCTTCAAACCTGCAGATTCCTGCTTCTTTGGTTTCAGTGAAGAAGTGATGAACAAGTTCCACCAAGCTGAACTTTCTCTCTTTCAACACATTCAGCTCTCTGAAAGTAAATGGAAATGTGAACTGGATGTCCTGGTTGGCTTTGTCTTCAGCCCAGTCCAGAGTGAACTTCTGTGTTAAGACTGTTTTCCCAATGCCAGCCACTCCCTTGGTCATCACTCTTCTGATTGGTTTATGTTTTCCAGGTGAGGCTTTAAAGATGTCTTCTGGTCTGATGGTTGTTTCTGGTCTGTCTAGTTTCCTGGATGCTGTTTCAATCTGTCTGACCTCATGTTCATCATTGACCTCTGCAGTCCCTCCCTCTGTGATGTAGAGCTCTGTGTAGATCTCATTCAGAAGAGTTGGGTTTCCTGTTTTAGCAATCCCCTCAAACACACACTGGAACTTCTCCTTCAGAGTAGATTTAAGTTCACGCTGACAAATTGGAACGAACATTTCTGAATGAACAAACAACACAAGGGATGAATAAATAAATTATACAGTAAATATTCCAAGATGGTTTAATCTTTAGAGAAATCCTCTTACTGATCTGCAGACCACCAGCTAGCTCCTCCTGATTCCTTCTCTTCAGGAAGTGCATTGTCATCCTCAAGAATGCTTCTCTGCACCTCCTCTGCTCTTCATCCTCACCCTTCAACATCTTGTCATTCTCCCTCTGACTCTCTGGGTAATCTGGACTCAGAACCTTCTGGATATTCTTCAGCTCGTTCTTCATAAATGTGAAAATTTTGTCCTCCAGCTGGAACAGAAAACTATATGAATGACAACCAGACTGAAATCATGGAGACAAACATCAGATCCATGCTGGACAGACTGACAGTCCACCGGTCTACAAAGAGCAGCATGGAGATGATGGAAAGTAGTTGTTGTCCATGTACAGACCTTCCTACAGTCCAGGTGCATTCGTTGCTGATGAACAGACTGACCACTGAGAACCTCTGAGCTCTGCTGCTCCACTCTGTGAATGAACAATAAACAATTAACTCTCATCATGTCTGTGCACAGAGAAGTCCATGAAGTGATATCTGCATGTGAACAGTGAACCAGATGACTTCTGTAGTGGTCAAGGTTTACTAGTTCAACTGATCCCGCTGAAAATCGACAGCTCAGTCTACAGCTGAAATGCCCTTGAGAAGGCACTCAGAACTAGTTACAAGAATCAAACACTGTAACAATATGTGGAATACAGAATAATTAATTTTTTCTTTACCTTGGGTCAACAGGGAGGCGCTTATTCTGTGAATTGTCAACACTCTTTACAGTCCGGCCAGTATTCATCCAGCTGGATTTAGGTTTAAATGAGTCCTGATTTTCCATCTTTCTCCTAAAAAGCACAGGATAGATTTTACATTGTACCCAGAAGAATGTGAGATATATACTGACAATAACTTTCAAACATTAAAATATCATTAATCACTCTAAACAAAACCATCAGCCTACATTGAGTGACTGATGGGGCATCTTCAGTGGGTTTGAACTCCCAGACAAAAAAGGTTCACTGTGAACTTCCAGAAATACTAAATTCATGTTTTCTTTATTATTAGGGGTCCATGTAAACGAAGTTGCAGGATCCCTATTGATTTTGTTGAGATTTTCATTCTTCTTCTTATAATGATTTATCTTATTCTGCGTAGCTAAAGTGTCTGCCCAGGACAAAATGCAAGGGCACAAGGCATCAAACCTAGGAACTTGGTAGAAGTCCTAGCATGGCACCGTGTGCCCCAGAAACGAAATTCTTTCTCCCTCTGATTCCTTACATAGCCCTGGTTCTAATAGACTGCCTGCCATTTTGAAAAAATTGCACCTCAAATCTCCTCCTAGTCCGTTCATCCAATTCTCACCAAACTTGGCATGTATCATTTATGGACAAAGATAATGAAAAGTTCTCAAAAGAACTTTAGCAGGGTTACCAATTACAAAGTTAATGGCTAGTTAATTTTTATGGCGTGGCGCAGTATAACAAAGCTAATATTTTGTGAAGTATATACCCAAACTTAATCAAACTTCATATCATTGATAATAACATGATTCTGTACAAACAGTGTTTGTACAAACAGTGTTTGTACAGAATCATGTTGTTTGTCAAACACCCCAAATTTTGTGACCCTTGGTCTCTAGGGGTTCTACAAAAGCAACATTTCAATATCTCCAAAACTGCAATAGCTAACTTCGTGAAATCTGGCATACACAATCTGTAACACACTGTGTAGACGCCCATCAAGTTGCGTGACATTACGTCTACAGGGGGCGCTACAGGTGACACGGAAACATTTCATATGACTTTAAGGCCTATAATTTTGGAAGTATTCACCCAATCCTTAGAAACTTAGCAGCCGTCATTATAATATGCTTGCGTACAATCATGCCAAGTTTCATGAAATTCGGGCTGTAGGAGGCGCTACAATGACTACATGTTTATATCTCACAAAACACCACAGTAAACTGCTTGAAATTTGACAACAATAATCTGTGGATGACTCCTTACAAGCCCACCAAGTTTTGTGTAATACGCTTCTGGTGACTTATGCCTCTGCGTCCCGCTTGGGGACGACTTTGCCACAGCATGGACCCTGTTATAATCGTTTGCGATCATTTAGTTATCATTATTATTATAGATTATTCATCTAAGAGATGATGGTGATAATGAGGTACATGCTCTATACCACAGTTTCAGACTTGGAGCTGATAACTCTCTTTCTAAACATGTCATGCCAAGGTGCGTTTAAGGACACAGGTGAAAGAATGCAGCAGAACCATATCATACCCAAAGAGCTGAAATGAAATCTTTGTGTCCTATCAAATAGCCTACTGTATACAGTATAGTTTTACATAACCACGGAAAAATACAACATTATATAATTTTCGATGAGGACAAAAAAGTCATGTTAAAAAATACTGGGCCCTGGACCCTGATGATTGAGATATTATTGACCACACGTTTGAGTCAACCAATGCATTCCAGTACTTTTTGAGACTTCTGAGTAGGAAGCTTATTCATGAACAGAATCATAGCAGTCAGTTCAGAATGGTGCAGTGTGGTATAGTATTTTCATTCATTCTTGGTGCTGTTAGATTATGTTTTAGGTCATTACTCTGTTGGAGCAGTCATGATTCTCTGAGACTGGGAAAGAGGTTGTGCTTCAGAGCACCTTGATGGTCTGCACAGCTTCAAGCAATCAAAACATACCTAGAACACTCACGCACCCTCTCTGTGTTTCACAATGGGGGTGATGTTTGTTGAGAATGCTTCAGTAGAAACAGTTAAATTTGAGTAAGCTACTTTTTACATATTTATAACATTTAGACAACAATTTACCTCTTTGCAACAGGCTGTAAATTAGGATATTTTGACTGGTCATTCTTGAAGGGTTCACAATTGGGTTCAGGTTCTGGTCCAGCAGAGTCCTGTCTATGCTGCTGCTTTGTTCTTTAAAAGAGAGAGAGGTTTCAGTGCAAATAATGAAGGTGCAGAATCATGGACAGTTAGAGATGTTCATCTCACCTCTGATCTTTGGTCTGGTTCTCATGTTCCCCACTCAGAGTGGTTTTAGAGGGAGGGACTCCCTCCTCTCTGTCCTCACCCTGATCCATGCTGCTGGATTCACATCAGCTCACACACACTTTCTACCTTCATCTGCAGAGGAAACACAAATCATTCACCTGAACATCAAATTAAATCCTCATTTACATTATTTCTCAAACATGATATGTTGATGACAACTGACTTTTATTGATAAATAAAAACACAAGTCAATATTTTACATTTTCTGTTAAGGGATAAAAGCTATCTCGCCCTATGACAGCTGGTATAGGCTCCAGCAGACCCTGCAACCCTTAACAGGAATAAGTGGTTACAGAAGATGAATGAATGAATGAATGAATGGATAAAAGCTAAGCCATGTTAACAAAGTACCAGATTAATGTTTTAATGTCAAGTCAAACTATTCAGAAGCTCGGAGGTACTGCAGGGGGGCCGCAAATTTTTTTTTTCCTTAAATTTAAATGTCTTTAAATACACATATACACAAGTAGGGGGTCCCCGCTCCATCTCTCCATCAGTTTAGGGGTCCTTGGCCTGAAAAATGTTGAAGACCCTTGGTGTAGGACATGATCAATGCATTAAATAGGAGGCATCTTCCATCCACTAAAGTTTTGTCTCTGTCATTTCAACAAGACTGCAACTAACCATCACTTTAATTCTCAAATAATCTTCCTTTTCTCTTAATCTGTCACACCAATTATTCATATTCTGTTTACATATAAAGTTGACGAGCTCCCCTGGTGGCTGACAGCGGAGTAGGGTCATAAGGACTGCCCCCTCGGTGTCAGTGGAGAGGACAATTATCACTAGTATCTAAGTTAGTGGATGCTAATTCAGCTATTGGACTACTCTGTCAACACAACTACTGTAAGTTTTGTCAAACTTAGCTACAGTCTGAGAAAAAACTGCCTTTCCTCCCAGCTGGTACCTGCAGGAATTAAAACTTTGACGTCAAGGTTATTAGTTACTGTATGTTTAGATCCTCTTTTAATTTATATCGTAAGGCGTTCTGTCGTAAGCATTACTACTGTTGCTCTTCGGTATGTCCTGATATTAGTAAAACTAAATTAACACTTCACATTTTACTAAAAAGGCCTGGTGTTTCGTCGACTGTAACATATTTAAAATTTCAGTTTAATTTTTCCATATTTAACACTAGTGTGCACTATGAGTGTATAATGGGTTTAACTAAAAACGTCAGTTTGTTTATAACAGAATCAGAATCAGAATCAGCTTTAATCGCCAAGTATGTACACATACAAGGAATTTGACTCCGGTAACTTTTCTCTCTAGTAAAGTACAGCTTAAATAGGTGAAATAAGAATAGAATAAAATAAAATAAAACATTCTCAAATGAAAAATTTAAAGGTGAAATCACTATAGCCACTACTCGATTTCCAGATACTCAAACTAACTTTACTGTGACACACAAACAGTGAAGTGTAACTCCACTTATTATACAGTCTGACTGCAATGGGTGCAACATGCTATTTCAGCAACAGTAATAAACAGTTATGACTCAAATGTAGAAAAAGTAAAAGCATTCTTCATGAAGAACGGCTCCTGACTGCCTTTTAATAGGAATTCAGTAAAACCTTTATCTTGTAATCAGCCTGGAAGGAGCTGGTTTTAACTTCTGTTATTTCTGTCGTTTTAGGACAGTTAATCACTGATTATATAAACGAATTATTAGAATTGTTACTAATTTTCTAGTTTTGATTTTGTTTAAAACCCCAATGTTTTAAAGTCTAAAAGAACAACTCAACAAAGTTCAGTTGTTTCTAAACGTTTGTTTAGGCCCATATCAGACTGAGAGCTGCCATCTCTGGACTATTGTGAACAAACTGTACTGTGATACAAGAGCAATAGGTAATCATTATGATGGCATGGACAGCTGCAATAATTATTGATGAAAAATAATCACCTCCTGGCCATCAACTGACTGTACTTCTGCTCTTGCTCACGGTCTCTATTCACACGACGACACAAAATGGCAGACGTAGTCTCCTTTATTCCGACTCTAAACTTTGACCTAAACGTGGACTAAGCTACAGATTTCTGGTGTTTCTGTTGTCTCTGAGCTCCCCACAACTAATATCAACAAAGAAAACGTTTAAAAAATACTTCCATTACCTTCAGATGGACGATCACACGGAGAAAAAGATCTGCGGCGCAGTCTGCTTGAAAATGAAACTAGCCTAAACTGAAACATGGAAACACCCAGTGGGGCGGCGTTTACTACTCTGTAGTGTTCAGCTGGAGTTTCATTGTTTCTAAACGTGTGAATAGGCTCACTATTAATCCTGAAGTATAATTAATATCAGTGTGAGAGCTGCAGTCTCTAAACTGTTCTGACAAAGTGACTCAAGAGCAACGAACACACCCTGACGATGGTAATCTATATCTTAAACATTTGAAACATTACAGAAAAGCTTGGAAGTAAAAGTTGACATAAAAATTAACATTAAAATAGGCATACCGCTCACATGTTAATGGGTCTCTAATGTTAACAGTATGAGCATAAGCATACTTTAAATTGCAGTATTGTATTTCAATGATCTGAATAGAGAAGGATTTATAGGCTGCTGTGGAAGTTACTGCCGAACATTTTTGACTTCTAAAAGCAACATAATGTTATAATCAAACATCATAAATCTGTAGCTGTGGAAACTCCTCTGTTAAATAATAAAGAAAAAGAAAAAGAACTACTTGCAACCTACAAACTGCTGCATTCATTCAAGGTCGCTGATCACACAAGGACACAAGATGGCGTAGTATACGTTTAATAGTTGCTTCTATTTAAACTTTAATGAACTATCGAGCTACAGATTTCTGCTGTTTCTGTTGTCTCTGAGCTGTCCACTGAGCTGACTACTAATATTTGAAAGAAAACATTAACTTCTATTACCTTCGGATGGAGGATCACACGGAGAAAAAAATCTGCCACACAATCTGCATGAAAATGAAAGTAAACCGAAACAATGGAAACATCCAGAGAGGCGTCTCTACATCAGACATCGCACATTTCCACTGAGTCCGATGATTCATTAGTCTCTGCTTGTTTTTAAAAAAAAAAAAAAAAAAGAAGAAGTCTACCCTATTATCCAACACTTATTTTGCAGGTTTGAGTGACTTAACGTTTATCGTAAAACTTCCTGCCACGCAAAAAGTAATAACAATGTTTTATTTTTTGCCACAATTATTTATTTTTTTTGGTTTAGCTCCAGTTCCTTTGTGTGAACACTCACCAGTGTTTCTATTAATATAATAATATTATCCGTGTTCACATGTATACCATCATTATCAGACTGACTAAAATACTGCAGTTAATTGTCTCCATGTGGATAGTTGTAGTTACTAACTGTGACCACTGGAGGGCAGTGATAGTCTGACATCCAACATGAATGTTTACACTGAAGACATGACTGTACACAGTACTGGATATTAGTAAGTTACTTTATGTTGTTGCAGGTGGTGAGGACGCCATCTCTCTCTTCAGTCTTTGCTCTGGGTGAGGAAAATCACCATCTGACCTGGAATTAAACTCACAACCCCACAATCTTAACATGGTGTGACACAGTGAATGACAGACACAGATACATTCCTTTTTAAAAGATTCAGACAGATGTTCTGTCCAATCTGATTCAACAGGACAGAGCTGCCATCATGAAGCTCTCAGTCTCAGTTTCTATTGACGTCAGCAGCTTTGTGTTATTAAGGTGATGGCTGCTGCTGCTGCTGCTGATGCTGCTGCTGATGATGATCAATCGTTCAAACGTTCTTTAATTTAAACAGTCATGAACCAATGTCTTCAATAAAAAGCTTTTATTTTTCCCACAAACATGAGATCACATTTTAATACATGTTTACTGTTAATCAGTGTATTTGGGTATTTTGAGTATTTTAGAGGCACTCGTCTGATCACATTCTTAAATGGTTAAAGCGTAGGCTCCATTTCACGTGTAATAAAAAGAAATATGTACAAATAAAGTGAGTCTAGTTAGTTTCTCCATGGTTTCTGCGTGGGGCGGCTCAGCTGACCTGAAGTCTGAAAGTTCTCCAAGCTCATAATGTAAGAGTGAAGCTCATGATAAAATGAGGAAATGTACAGTACAGTATGAGAAGGTTGAGGACGTTCAGAAGACCACGGTTCATGCTCAGTTTTCATCTGGGAAATCTGCACTCATCTGAAAAGAAAACAAGGACAACAAGTTAGAAGTTGAAGAGGAACTAGTGTTTCTCTTCTTGTTCCTTCACTGTAGAGTTTGTTTCACATTTACCTACCTTAAATCTCAGTTTAACACAATGCTTTTGTAGAATCACAGCTAGTTTGATCAAAAATGCAACTTGCACAATTATCTCTCTGTTTTCATTTTACTGCGGCCAAAAGTGCATTAGTGTGAGATTTGTGAGATTTAATCAAAAGCAGCCCAACTAGCAAGCAGGTTAAGATGACACAGTCCAATTGTTACGATGAATGCGGAGTAAACACATGCAGGGTGGGGCGTTTTATAGGAAAGTGTCGCCACACAACATGTTTATTAGAGCAACAGGTTAAAGTTGCATCTACCTGAGCATCAAACTCTCCAAACTCCATCAGGTTGGAGGCCTGAATGCAGAGCAGGAAGAAAGAAACAGAGACAGACGGAAAGATTTGTAGCTGGACAGACATCAGACGCTGGACAGGACCTCATTTGTGACTATAGTTATTAAATACTTATTGTTAAGCTGCAGGAGAACAAATAGATGTATTTCTATATTTAACATTTAAATAACATGATCAACACTGAATCTGTCTCTCTTGCTTCAAAGCACATCTAGTGGATTATTATATTTTAATAAATCTAAAAATAAAGTCATGTAGCTGTTTACTGCAGGTCCAACCATGCACACTTACAATTTAACCACCAGGTGGCACTAGAGCATCCACATCAAAACAAAAAGTACAATTTATCACTTCCTATTCTAAATATTTTATCCAATTTTGTCTAAATTTAACAATATTCTATTGGACGGTGTAAAGAGCCTCTGAACCATAGTTTGACATGTGATTTTAGAGGCTGAAGATTAGTTTAACTTAGTTTCTGAGGCATGAAGGTGGAGGGGAAAGCAGGAGTTTTAGGAAGTGAACGGGACACTCACCACAGCATCGATGTCTCCGGGTCCGACATACCTTTCCAGAACCTTATAGTCGTCAGGAGACATCGGCATCATGTTGTCCTGCAGTCTGGACGGATGTCTGAACCAAACATATATCAACTCTGGTTAATAAACGACTTTATTCACAGTAAATATGTTTTAGCGGTCGATGCTTTCTCTGCTTACACTTCAGAAACAGAAATGAGCTCAGTCTTCATGTAGCCCGACTTCTCCGTGTTCTCCACGTCCATCGGCTCTGGAGCTGCAAGTCAATTGAAGGTTTGATGAAGTTCGGTGCAGAAGAGTTTAAATTTTTACCGTGTGAATGGAGCACATCATGAGCGTCTTACTCTCTGAGGGTTTGGGGTAGTACTTCCCGAAGGCCTTGTCTTTGGGGATGTTGGGGTAGAGGAAGCGGAGTGGGTTCTCTGGAATGTTTTCAGCCGCCATCACCTTGTAGGTGCGGATGATGTCGGGCAGAGAAACGGCAGAAAGCTCCTTCTTCGTGTACGGCTCCACAGAATGAAAGACCGGCTTGTCTGGGTGAAAGAGAACACAAATGTTTAATCGAGAAGATGCAGCGGAAGCAGGTACTTGGTCCTGACCGCTGTACTTTACCGTGGACGTCGTGTTCGATCCAGGTGAAGGTGATCGCTCCCTCTCTGCTGCTCTCACTGAACCGGAGCAGGAAGGTACCCGGACACTTATCACTCAGCAGAGCTTTCTCCCTCTCTTTGCTGATGAAGCCCATGATGGAGCTGCACACAGACACACACACACAAACAAAACAGCCTCACATTCAGCTTATATCCTCCTCTGGAAACATTCACAATAAAATCCAAAGAGCACTCACCCGTCATTCCAGAGAGAAAGCAGATGTCTTTTAATCAGATCCAGGATTCCTTCGATCCACAGCCAGAAAGGAAACGCTTTCTCGTTGGCACTCTGCTGCTGGACAGATGAGGAGGTTCTTATTGCAGCAGGAATAAACTCAAGACAACTTTAACTTGGTAAAAAGAGTCAGGGGCTGTGGCTCACCTTGCAGAACTTGGTCCAGGGGATTTGTCCCTCTGGGTTCCTCTGTGCTTTGGCTCCTAAACAGAAAAACAGATTGCACATTTTCATTTGTGCAATGCATTGACAAATAAGAACAGTCTGCATGGCTGATTTTGGTAGCTGATAAAGGTAAATGCTGCATATCTGACCGAGCAGTTTGTCGGCGAGCATGTTGAGCTGCTCCTGGTTCAGGCCTCGCTTGGTGACGGAGGAGAACTGCCAGCTGAGAACCTCTGACAGCTGAGACCACTTAGCTTGAGGAGGGGAGAGGAAGAACTTCAGGTTCTGGAAAACAGAAAAGTCGGGGTAACTACAGAGCAGCAAGACGTGAAGATGAAGGTGATGGTGGAATTTAATCAAACTGTGCTCACCTTGGGCTCTGTGGTGAGCATGTTGTACCAGAGGATGGAGGCCCAGCCGCTGGGCAGCTGACAGACGTTAGAGATGACAACAACAGGCAGAGACATGGCCTACGACAACAGACAGTCATTAATAAACTATCCCTAGACATCAGACTGTGATAGTCAGTGACATGTGAATGCAGGAGTTTTGTTTGTGTCTCGTCTCACCTCCAGTTTGATGTCGAGTCCGGACTGGTTGAGCTGCAGCTCCGACTCAAAGCTGAGCGAGTGAAGCTCCTCGGTGACGATCAGAGGACCCTGAACGAAAAAACACAGTCAGCTTACACAAAAATACAACACAGACGGGGAAACCGAACTACAGAATTAACGGCAATTAAATTAGACAATTAAGCTGCAATTGACAGAAAATTAATCAGCGGCAACAAGTTCAGTTATTATTCAAGCAAACACAGCTACAAAGTATGAGAGTAAATTACAAGTATTTTAGTTCTGGGATGACGCCAGGTGAGAGACAATATTTAAGACTTTTAGAGATTAAAATCTTTCAAGGACTTTCTGAGAAATTCAGGGATTGTATTAGGTAACTTCTTTTAGGTATATAATTAATCAGAAATGATTAATAAAAATAAAGTCATCCCTTTTGAACCCTTTTAAAATATTTTCCCCAGTATTCAGGATTAGATGTGATTCTTAATTTCGCCACCAGATGGCGACGTGTCCCAACTAGTGATTTTTTAAATTACATTTTCTCTAATTAAATTCTCAACTATCTAAATGAGTAGGTTGACAGTGACTTCCTGAAACATGGTGGAGTTATAGAGCTTCTTACCTCATTTGTTCTGTTGCCAGCAACTTTCTGTTCTTTCAGTTGCTACACGGAGAAAAACATACAGTTAGAGAAATACATCTATTTTTATTTTTACAGACGCAAAATAATCTGTGTGTCTGATTAAAGCAGACAGGATTCTGTTTTTTTATACACCTTTTCTTGTCAAGTAACTTTATTGAAATACACAGTTATAAACGAATGTTAAAAATCATGCATGTATGTCAAATACTTAATGCCAACTCATACCAAATGTCTGAACTCTGCTGCCAAGCTGCCATTCGACTCCTCCATGTTCATGACTTTAGTGTTTGTTCCCAAAATGTTGAACTTTCGAAAGCTGTTTTTTTTAGAGGCAGCAACAATGAGTTAATAAATAAGATGTTAAAATGATTTATGCATCATTTATTTATATTTACGCATCATTGGAAGTGTTAGAAGATGTTGTTGCAGCGGTAATTTTGTAAGATATGTTCAAATATGAGTAAGTGGTTCAGACGTACCCTTTCTTCTCTGTGACATCCCTGAGGAAAAGATGAAGGTTCAGTATGTTTAGTGTTTAAAAACATGCAGCTACTGAGGTTTAAAGCACAAAAACTGACGTCAGAGAACATTAGATGAGCTTACTTATCAAACACAGCTTTCACTTTGAGTTGGTAGTTAAACTCCTGCAGCTTCACCAGAAACCTGGAAAAAAATAAATAAATAAATAAATAACACTTAGTGGACTGAAACAGGAAACTGACACATATGCAGAAAAATGACGTCTGATTTAGTCTTTGAACTTTCTTTCCTTTCATTTATTTTTGTGAAGTGTCTTTTTCTTTGTAAAACAGGTAAACCGCAGGTGTAATTAATGACATCAGCTACTGTTGGGCCTTGACAGGAGCCAGTAAGTAAGAACATCCTGTTAAATCTTTGCTTGTTTCTTACCGGAGTTTCACAGTAAACTGGACGCCTGTCTTCAGTACCAGGGGTCTCTGTGGGTGGGTGGGCATGCAGGGCTGCCTCTCTACGACCAGAGAGCTACACACACACACACAGATAGTAATAATGACTGACAGTCAATGATAAGATGATAAATAACTTGCATGTCAGCGGTTCCTTACCTGGAGAGGAGGTTCTTGAGGAGCTCCAGAGCTCGGGCCTCCAGGAAAGCTTTCTTCTGTGTGATGGGGTCGTTGTCGTACGTGAACTTCTGCTCCAACTCCTGCAGCTTCTTGAGGTGCTGACGAACCTGCTGGAGACTTTCTGCTACTGCTGTGAACCTGGTGGAGGTGGAGGAGGAAGAATAAGACAAAAGGCAGAGAGAGAAGGGAGAGTTAGAGGACAGAAAGGAGGAGGAGGAGGAGAGAACGGCAATAAAGAAAGTTGTGTTTAAAGTGGATGGATGACAGTAGGAGAGTAAGAGAATAGAAGAGATAGAGAGAATCAAGAGTACAGGGAGGTTGAAGAAGAGTAGAGGAGAGAGGAAGACACAGATGTCTTTGTAATCCCACAGAGGAAAACAGAGATTTATCTGTCATGTCTGGGTGACGGGTGTCTCACCAGTTCTGCAGCTGATCCACGCAGGCGTTGGGCGGGCCGCCGATACAGGCGATCTGCTGCCGCTGCTTCCACTCCGGCAGCTCCTCAGAGATCAGGTCTGTCAGCAACGCCTGAGTGACGTTCAGGAGATCACTCAGCTGGATCACCACGTCCTGACAAACGGCAGAGGGGACTTCATGTGCATGTGTACGACTGAACACATCATTATCAATGTCATCCTGGAGACACTGTGCGAAGAATAGCACCCCTCCTTCCTCCTCTCTCTGCTCACCTGACGTTTGGCTTTTAGATCAAGGCACATCCTCACAACCGTCATCTTCTCTTTCTCCAGCTCCTTTGCGGTCATGCCGTTCATTTCATTCTCTGCAGATTTTCCAAAAGAATGCGATATTAAATGTGACTGAAGTTTACTTTAATGTGTTTCCATCTCAAGAGCAAGTTCTCACCTATTTTGGACACAAATTTCCACCAGTTCTCTTATAAAAATATCTGATTTTCTCACCTCTGTTCTTCAGTGTGTTGACTTTGAAGTCGTACTCGTCCTGCAGGTCTTCCAGGTTCTTGATGTTCTGATCGACCACCTGAAAAGAAGAATTACCTGCGTATTAATGACAATTTAAAGCCAAGCTGCTGTAGGAGAAACTGATAGTATCTCAGCAGTATTTTGTTTCACCTGGACTCTGTCTTTCATCTCCTTCACTTTGTTGTCCAGCTTCTGTTTCTCCACCACCATGGCCGACACAATCCCCTCACCCTCCTGCTGCAGGTCACACAGTATTTTACTCCTCTTTCAACGTATAATAATGTTTTAATGCTCTTTCTTTAGGAAACTTTTCTTTGATAATTCTCTAAAAAATGATCAATTTAAGTAGTTTAATTTGCAATAAAAACATTAATTAGAACTTTTTATTTTTCTTACCGAGTCCTGTTAAAAAAAAGCAAAAAAAAAAAGCCATTTTGAAAGTTTCTTGAAAAAAAGAAGTTCAGTCCTGCTCTGAGCAGCAGGTTTTACCTCGGCGCTCTTTGCACTGTCTAAGATCTTCTGCTCCTCCTTCAGGTTTCTGGAGATGATCATGGCCATGTGGACGGGATCCTCCTGGAACCGATCCTGGAGAGACAATCGCTCTGCACTTAGAATCCGACAGACTGCACGAAGAATGTTTTTAGACAGTTTAATGCGACCTGGCTCGGATCGGAGTATCGGCTCCAGGGTCTGACCTGCAGGTTCCTCTTGATCTTGCGGATGTTGTGCTGCAGCAGGAAGTTGTTCTCCAGAGCGAAGCGGCTGTGCTGGTCGTCCAGCTGAGCGAGGAGATCGTGGAACCGAACGGTGGCCAACGAGTCCTGAAACGCCACCGTGTCCCTGAGGAGGCCGAGGCACAGAGCAGAGCACAACTCCACTACAGGCATTCAACGAACTTAATTAGTTTAGTCTCATAACTATTGACTAATATTCAACCTGCTGAATTTCATGGACTACTTTAAAAGAAGAGTCTATATAGTGATGGTCTTTCCTTTGAGTCTTTCTATAACCGTTTGAAGGCAGCTGCTATTTGTTTTAACTCTGACAGGACTGATGTTTCACACCATCAAGCCACAACCACCACCTACACACTGCAGATCCGTGGGTTCACTTCTGTGCATTAAGCACCAGACTAGTTAATAATAATCACATGCTGCAATCACATCTACATGATAAATTATTTATGGGTCATTACCTTGACCACATTAAGGGGTCACCTATTATTCTCATGCAGCGTTTGACTGCTTACCAGTCGATGCTTTCAATCCACTTGCTCAGGTACTGTCGGATGTCCATGGGGAAGGAGTCGTCATACAGCTGGTCCACCTGCTCCAGGTATTTGCAGTCCAGCATCTGAAGCTGGCACCACTGCGCCATCTTGTAAAAACAAATCTTGTGTTAATAAAAAAAGACAAATTTTTGGAAACACCACAAAGAGATCACTTGCGCCTCTGTGCGTCTCAGCGTATATGAGATTAACTGTCAGAGATACGTTTCCTTTTCACTGATAGATGAAACAGAAAATATCCGCAGTCTTTTGTTGCAGTCACCAAACCAGCAGGTTGTTGACAACACTTGAAATTAGGTAATTCAAAGGGCTGATGTGATAATTACGCTGGGCAGAACTGTGTCTGCCTCGTCCCCGACTCAGTTGTACTCTGAGAGAAAGATCTGCATTAGAAATTAAAACTATCACCGAGACGGTTTTAATTTGTGGAGATGACCCTTAATTCAGGTTTAATGGGAAGTTTTAAACTGTATTCACTGCCAACAGGAACACCTGTACCCATGTTTTAAACTCTCCGACTCTTCAGATGTTTGCAGCGTGAAGATAAATAAGTTATCCTTATATTTTTAAATACAACTGGTCAGAACATCGAAGGATACTGTTGCATCAAATATTACTGTTACAATTTAAGCTCAGTTTTATTTATTATAAGCTGTCGAGGGCGGATGTAGGAAGGTGAATAATGTCATCCCAGGTTTCGTTTTCCTCACCGGTAAACTCAAGCATCACTCTTGAACTTCTTATTATATTACAACAGAGACACTTCCTGGACAAAATCAAAACAGGACTGTGTATGGAGTTACTGTCCTGGATAAAACACAATATTTTGTATTGTTTCATGTTAAACTCGTGATGGTATTTAACGGCACAGCTTTTATTTTTAGAGAATCATAAGCCTCTGTGGCTGTTCAGGTCACCTGTGCAACTAACCGACCTGCAGGCTCTCCACAACCAGACCCCATTCAGAAAAGTGTCTTTTTAAAGATTTCTACTAAAGCGTCATGCAATCATACACGTTAGAGCTAGAATCAACGCCTAATCTCATAGTCGGTGCTTCACTAGAGAGTTCGGCCTATATGTGGTTCACTTAGGAAATAATATTACCACATTTAGCACAGTCACACATTTATGTTGCAGACTTCAGGTGGTGGTGGACGGGGACAGACGACACAAAGCTGTAAATTATTGAATTTTAACTGAACTGACAGCCCATTAGGCAGCTACACGCATAGGCAACATGGCGTAAACGACATTTGGCTGTTATCTACTCGAGTTATCTTACATTTTAATCCACTTGCAACGGTCGAGTTCAACTGCTCTGTTTTGTTGACTCGATACGACAACAGACACCTAAATAAAAGCAATAAGCGAGGAAGTCAGTCACTAAACTTACCTTTGAGGTTTGAAGAAACGTGTAAAGTCACAAAGAGGAGTGTAAGTGTTAATCCGAAAAGGTTTGCTCTTCCCAAAATTGAGCAACCGACGTACCAAAGCAGCAACTATGATGTGGTGTCGCTGAACTGTACGGAAATACCATGAGCCAATCAGCGCTTAGAATTCACGACAGGTCCCCGCCCCTGTCCTGCTCATAGCCAATCAGAACGACGAGAAGGAGGCTGTTCCGACAGTCAGCAGACAGAGGCAAATAATAAATATAACACACACAGTGTTTTTCATGTAAATGTGTTCCTATGAGCGCAAGATCTAGCGTGAACACGTGTTTTGTGTTTTTATAGACTTTTTATATGACACACTGTGTGTAAAATGCATTTTTAAAAAATTAAAAGTAAAATACTGGTCCGTTTTTGAGGGAGTGAAGCCAATACGCGGAACAGCTTCGGGAGACCACGTGTTTTCAGAGAAAGAGAAAGTATACCTGTTAATACGAAACTGAATCTTAACCATCTCAGGCTCAGTTTCATATTATAACGTTAAATTTGTCCAAAATAAGAATAATTGTCCACAACTATCAATTGTGACTCTTTAATGAAGTCTTTATCGTTTTGGTTGTATGATCAACACTGTGTTTTATTTCAAAAACAATTAGCAGAAATAGTAATCCTATATTCATTAGAATAAGATAAAACAAAAACGTACTAATCAGATGTTTTATAAGCATGTGGTGCGCTTCATAGATTCTTTTCTTTGTCATGTTTATTCTAATAATGGTTGTAATTGTTAAAGACTGAGTAAAGATAAAGTTTGATGTTAAAACGACTTCAGATTGTTCTGATGAGGAAGAGGAACTGAAACTGGACTGTGCTTTATTATGAAAGGTTATGAAAACAAAACAAAACAAAAAAAACTTTTTCATAAACTGTATGAAAAATTATGTAGTTAGGAAAATATGAACACTTTGTTAAGTAACCGAAATCTAAATAATGAAACTGTTTGACCATGAAATAAAGAATTAAAATGACCCACAGTTATGAGCAAACTCTCCTCACTTATTTCAACACTTTGAGATTGAAATGTGGACATTTACTGAAGCATTTATCATTGTTTCTATTTATGTACAGAGAGAACAAAACTCCAGGGTCCACATATCTTTTGAGACACGCAAATATCCAAAGCACACAGTCAGCGTTTAAGTATAGGAGCATAAACTATCTGAAAAGAACTACATTTTACCAGTATGGTGTACTTTGGCGCCCTCGTGTGCTCAAAATATGTGCTTTCACCTAAATAACAACAAAAACATTAATGCAACACAAAATTATATTTATTGAAAACTAAAATAATATATATTTTGCAGTTTTGTGGTTTAGGGACTCTTCACACAAGTAAAAGTACCAAAACTGCAAGATAAAAATATTCAATTAGCAAGTTAAAATCCCACAAAGTAAAAGTACTGAAGTAAATCATTTTGCAGAATGTCAGAAAGACTACATTATAAATACTGATGCACCAGTTTTTAATTTCTACCCATTTTAATAATAATATAATATTAACAGAAGAGTTTTGTGTCTCTAATGGGTTTTTCAAATAACAATAATGTTGTGCTGGAATAATTAATGATAGAAAAGTGACAATACTTGCAGGAATAAACATAACGCAATGACAGAAAAATCCAAATATGCACCAATTAAGATTTTGCAGAAAAGCTGCAACAAAAAAAAAATGAAAAAGTTAACTCAAGTTCACAACAGAACCACCAGCATGAATCGTCACTCGTGGACATTCTGTTCCAACGGCAGGACAAGGACGTTTGGGTCAGAAACCCCTGTGAAGCGCAACAACAACCAGGACATCTGCACTTGGCTGCAAATTGAGCTGAAGCCTCCCTCTGAGATCACAGTTTCAACTCTTACACTTAAATATTAGATGCTGGAGACCAAACGTCCGAGGCCATTTATGATTTCTAGATGTGACCCAGCCTCTGGAAAATAATCGGTTCTCATTTTCTTGAGATCTTGAGAAGAAGGTTAGGATTGAAGTTTCTCCACTGGCCCGACTAACAACTGCCACATAGCACAGCTGAATGCTGACAGTCATAAACTGCAGGAAAACCTGTCTATAAAACATACCAAATATTTAATATTTACCAAAAACAAAAGAATTCAGTTTAAATGTAATCAGTTCCTTTGCCCTATATTATATTTATACTTGTAGATGTTCATCAGATTTCTGTTAGAATAATGAAAAACAAAACCTCAATAGGTCTCCTTAGTGCATAAAGGTTTCCTGTGACTGTAGAAGCTTTATATTTGACAACTGGTTGTGCATCATGGTGTTGGTTTCATGACCCAATCATGTTTGAAGGCGAATGTGATGAATCATCATTCAGCGTCCTATGAATGATGAAATGCTGCTGATCCGTCCGGAGTCAAGTTAGTCCTTAACGCAAAAATTTTCAGGTTAAAAAAGAATCCTGCAAAAAAAGCATTAAAATACAAAGAAGACAAATTGCAACAAGATTTGTTGGATTTTGCAATGCACCACCAATATAAGAATAAAGACACAATAAGAAGAATATTATTCAAAAATGTGAAAATGTTTACATGAAGGCATTCAACTTCTAACTGTCTTGGCGTACATGAAAGCTTCACACAACTTCACCAAAATTATAATTTCCTGGCCTCAACACTTTAATATATGATGTCATGACGCCATGACAGAAGACAGGGTCATTCCAGTTGTCTTACAACATACCACACGAGCCAACACAACAAAAACACACTGACAGAATAAAAGCTCAACACTGAACAACACACACCTGCAACAACGTCCATAAAATAATCCATCCCTTTCTCTCTCTGTTGCTGTGACGCTCTTGGGAAGTGATCACAGCGAGATGTTTGCAAAGAAGCGCTGGGACAGAGAGGGTCGACGTATTGGCTCAGAGTCATTCAGTTCATGTTTTTTAAAATAAAGGCGCACGTGGAAGACGCCCTGCAGGGTTTGCCCTGGTCAAAGCTCAAATCAGGGCAGGTTTACATATAAAAGGAGGACAGTAAGCAGCAGGAGTCTGGCTTTCTTTCATCATCTATCTATACCATTTGCTGAGTCTGAAAGTCTTGTTTCATGTGAACACATCTGTGTTAGGGTGCTCGAAAAAGTTCCTGACATTTGTGCATCCAACTGGCTGTTACTGGTTAATTTATCATCCTTCAACAAACATTTAACTGAAAATGTTATTTTAGCATCTTTGTTGTAGCTGTTTTCAAAGACAAAGCCCTAAAAAGCTTCAGCAGCAAACAGCACATATACACAGTAAGAAATAACTAATGGACATAATGGAGAATTTAGCTTCTTGAGAGGTAAATATGTCTCTCAAGAGCTGATGGAAACCAAAAACCTAAAAAGGAAAAGCAAGACTGATCTTACATTCATCAAGGGGATGCAACCCCAACAACTTTATAAGGAGATAACATATCACTGTTGAGTGGCCCAGGTATTCACGACCAGTTTAAAAATGGATGACAAAGACTGGTGCATTCACAAAATGTAAACCACAGTCAAGGATGCTTTGTCCATCATGCTGGTGTCATACTTTAATTTTTTTGGTTTTGTGTGTATTTGGCTAAAAATGCAAAGTACAAAACTAAAGAATAACTTTAAAGAGCCCACTTCCTTGGAAAAAACTCATGCCATTTCTCTCGTGGAAAATCTTCAACATCCTTAAAACCTGCTCATTTGCTCGTGTTCTGAAACTACTGCATCAAATTAAGATTTCACACTTTTGCTGAGAACTGAGCTTCTGTTATCGGCCTTAGGTCCTGCAGGAGGCCTCGTAGTCTTCAGGAGCAGCCACAGTGGTCGACCACCATGGACGGGATCTTTCCGTAAATTATCTGCTCCTTGCGGTTGAAGTACAGCATGTTGATGGGCGACATCTTGGTGGGCGTGCAGCAGGGCCCTGCGGTGCCCCGTGGGTTGGCCTTGTTCACCAGGTGTGCATGTGGATACTGCTGCAAGTGCATGAACTCACACTCCCCTGAGCAGTAGTTGGCCCGGTAGCGCTTGGGCGCGATGATCCAGTCCCAGCCGAACTCCTCGAAGTCCACAGTGAGTGGGTAGCGACAGCAGCGTGTCTCCGCAGATTCCTCATCACAGTTGAGGCCCGAGTCTCGTCGAGACCTCTTGGGTTTGTCCAGTATCTTCACCTCAATGAATGGTTGCTGGAAATTAATAAAGCAACAAGACTTTAAGACTGTCTTTCTGTGCAGCTTTGGAGCTCAACAGATACTATAATTATGCTACATACTAGAAATGCAGTGAATCTGCCAAATTGTTTTGGAAGTAAACCATGTATTACTTTTTATTTATGACAAATAAACCTGAATCTAAACCATGTATTGCTTTTCTCATTCATTCATTCCCACTTGATCAGAGTAACAAAGTTTCCAGAACAAATTTTGAGCATATGAGTTTAAGGTTTATGTTAATATTTTGATTTGTGTTGCACTCACCAGCCCTTCCTCTCCAGGTTCGGCTGAGGTGACAGCGAGGTCTTCTCCTTTGGAGTCATAAGCATTGATCTCTATACCATAGTTGGTTTCTGGTTGACGCAGCCAAGCCTGAAGCAGAGACTTGATGTCAATGCTCTGCCAGGAACCAGCGCCGGCGTCAGTGTCAATCTTCAGGGAGCGCACCCGGACACGGGTGTTGTTTCCCTCCTTCCCGGGTTTGAGGCGAGAAATCTGCAGGAAGACAGTGGTGACCATGTCGGCAGGCCGCAGGTGAACCCACAGCTGAGCGCTCAGGATGTTTTTGGGCTGGATCTTTGGACTGAGGCTGAACAGACAACAAGAGGACAACTCGTCCTGGGCGATCAGATTGGCTGGAAGAAATAATTCATATGAAATGTTAAAGTATCTTGTCATATGCAAATAATTTAACTGGAGTTTGGGGTGGCTATCCAACAGTTTTTATAGAACTACATGTAAGAATGGTTTAAGAACTTAATTTGGGTAGATATGTATGAGCCCCTGACTTTAAAATATATTACATAATATATGGAGGTATATTTTTACAGCAGTGATTGTCTACATCACAGAAAAGAAGGTAAAAGGTGTCCAGATGGTGGCACAGAGGAAAGATCAGAGGGTCACTGTGGTAATAAGGTGTAATGTTTGTATTTTTCTCACCTATATAAACACTATACATGAAAAGCAAAAATAATGAGAAGAAACCGTCTCCACTTTACTGTGTTGCTGCTTCGAGGTAAGTTTTACGCACACGATTTACGCATGTACTTCGCATTTTACGCACAACAATCAAAGCAAAGCAAAATAAGACAAAACACAATGAAACTTTCTTTGGTCGGGTTTAGTTACTCTTGGTGGCCATGGTGATGATAGTCTCCGTCGTTGCGTGGTCCTCGTCTTCCACCCGCGGGTCGTACTGGTCAAGTAGCTGGGTCAAAGGAGGTGCTTTTGGGAGCAGCTGGCGGATCATGTCCCGGCTTATGTTGGGCGCCTGTTCGAGGCGCAGGATGCTGAGGATCTGCGACTTGATGCTGTGGAGCCTCATTTGCTTGCTGTGCTCCCGGAAGTCACAGGCTGAGCACTGCTCTCCGCTCTCCACCAGCAGCTTCGAGGTCTGGTTCATCTCCATGGTAAAACCCGCAGAGAATAACGAGGCGGTCAGGCAGAGAAAGAGGAGCATCCTGAAGAGAAGAAGAAGTCAGTGGAATGACGCTGTCTGATATGCGTCTGTCCCTGAGCCTCAGGACTTTATGATTGGCTGCAAAAGGGGTCTTTTTTCTATGAGTGAAATTTTAAAGAGGTAGCAGTACGTTCAGTGAAATTTTATTTAATGCAATAAAGGTATTGCAAATGATATGTCAAAGGTTTGAATTACAAAAACAAATTAGCTGTCCACACGAATGTCACCTGTCGCAACTGATGGGCCTCTAAAATCTGAGTGGAAGATGATAATAAATCTGACTTTTTAACATGTATTCCTCAGTTTGTCAAATCAACATCAGAGTAGAATAAATGAAAAGAAAAATCTAAAAGAAAGACAAGCACAGATTGCGTGGCTGTTGCTGCACTTTGAGAGGTTCGTTTTATTAAAATACAAAATGCATTTTCCAGTCTCGTGAACTGACTTTGTTGCCACCAGATGGCACCACTTCATCTGTGTCCACATGCAGAGCTGGACTGACTCCCACCCTGTGTAAAGACTCTGAAGGCACAGTCACCTGCTGACCTGCTCAAGCAGATATCAGCAGCATGATTTGAAGCTGCTGTCATAAACTAAAAGGCTTTGTGGTGTTTTCTGAATCAGCTACACTTGATCTGCAGCAGCAATGTGAGTAAAAATGGTTTTACTGTGAACTGAGCAGTTATCTATAGATAACACATGAACGCACCAGAAATGTTTACCAAATAGTTATGTTATCATAGATTTACTACTAATTACTTAAGAAATTACATAAATCCCCCAAACTGCAAATATACCATTAATAGAAGACACATGGGCGCCACATTATAAACCAATATCTAGTTGAATAAATATTTATTTTTTCCATTTTATGATGAGTTTTGGGTGGTCTGGTGTTATCTGCTCCTCCCACCAAACTAGTACAGCTGCCTGTTTATCAGCTGCTCTAGAGGTCACAGACCTTAAATTAGCCCGAGAGTAGCTGCAGCACAGCGCAGCACGTGAAGGATTAAAATGCTATGATATTTCATTTTTTCAGCTTTGTGAAGCATTTCTTGGATGTTTGGTTTTCAGTGAAGACTGCTGTCATTCAGATTACCTTGGTTTTATTGTTTCTGGATCAACAAAAGGCTACAGGTAATGATATGTTTCTTTAAAGTCGACAAGAAGTCTCTGTTTGGGTGAAAACACCTCGTGGAAGAGTTCAAAATTAATATTAAATAAATGGTTCTTTTCAGCAGACATGGAAATCAACATCAATTGGTTCTGAAAAGTGGACAGCTCCTGCAGTCTCTTGGTGAAAATGGGATGTAATAAATCCAGATGCAGGTCTTCAGCCGGTTCAGAAAAAGTGAAGGAGACTGTTATCTATACACATGAAACAGAGGAGTTTCTGAAGGACGTACACGAGGCTAAATGTTTTATAAGTTCAGCTGACTGTTGTTCATCAGTCCCTCCTCCAGTCAGCAGAGCAGTGCTGGACTTTGCTCAGAGGATGTCAGAGGATATTGTTGCTCAGGCTCTGCAGCTCTGCTGGGAGGTGGAGATTCGATACAAGGAGCTGCCTTTCATCGACGCTGAATGCGATTATATTATATGAACTGACAGAAACTTTCTACGTCAAGTCCGACTGCACCTGTACACAAAATGTGTTGGCGATGAAGCTGGTGAAAATGCCAGGTTGTCATCTGAACCTCTAATTTTAGAGAAATGTAGCTGCTCATCACAGACCTTCTGTCCACAACTGAAGAATGTTTTTGTCATTTCTTCACATTGCAAAACATGAGTTTCAGTCAGGAATACGGTGACATTTTGCATAAAACTGTGATTAGTGAGGAAGAAATCTTATTTTTGAAATCTCAAAAAATGTTGTTATGTAATCATCAGATGAATCAAAGCCCTGAGCTCTAAACTTTCCTTTAAATTCACAAATATTTCTTACAAGTAACAGAATAAGACAGGACTGCATCTTCATCTGAAACAATCATTTTACTTTCAGTGGCAGATTAATCAACATTTTAAGCTCTAGTGAGTTTTTGTGACAGCAGGAGGACGTGAGCTTTAGCTTCCTGCTTGCTACCACTTGATGTCACTAGTGACTATATTCCTTCCAACTCATGCACTCAAACACATGGAAATGTTGAAAGCCACTAATTTGTTGTTTTTTGTCCATGAACTATTTGGGATTTACATAAGAAAAAAAAAATAATTTTACACTAAATAATACATGAACATTATGTAAAAATGGAGCCTACTGTGTGTCAGAAAGTGACATGGGAAAATGACATATAGAGACACTTGCTCAACAGGACGACCTTGTCCTTCAGCTTGTTTACAGGTGGAAGAGTTTCAGTGGAAATGAAACCATAATCAGAGTTGAGTCGGGGTTAAGTCAATGAAAGGATTTCATGTCAGCAACTTTACTTTGATCACAGAAAGAAACTCTCTCTGGTTGGAAGAGAATACTTTCAAATAAAGGCAATTTACTTTTTATACAGGTTTTAAAATCTATATTTTTAGACTGACTATTCATGTGATTTAATGTAGACTGAGAGACCAAAGGTAAATGTTTCGTTCATGAAGAAAAATAATCATTGCATACCTTTTATATTGAGTTAATACACTTATTATCTGAATATAAACATTTGAATAATCAGCAGGGGAGGATATCAGTCTACAAACAATAGTTCTGGAAAAATGAAATGCAATATTAATCAGGGTGCAAGACTAAAGATAGGTTAAACGTGTGTCAATGCATGATGTTGTTTTATAATTTTAATGCTCACTTTGAGTATGTTAGCTTTATTTTCTATTCAGATATTCCTGTTGTTTAACAATGTGGTTTCTACAGCCTTTAACTTTTTATGCCCACGTACAAAACTATTTGAAACCACGCAGGCAGGTAGACCGCCTCTTCATCTGCAAATTGTTGTGTGTGGTGGAAACATGTCACCTCAACTGACTCAGCAACTCCACCCAAAGGTGTGACCTGCAGCTCCAGGCTGCATGGGTGGATCGGAAATTATGATGTTTTGTGCGATGCGTTTACAACAAAGAAGCTTAACTGGTAGAGGGCATAAAGGACTTTTATTCAGAATATAAAACACTATTCATGTCTTGTTTCTACAAGCAAACTCTTTGACTAAGGAGATGCTTTCATCCAATTTGTATATTCAAATTCAGCTTGCAAAGAACTCATCATACACTAGGAGCTATTTCAGATTTTTATTTCATTTAAGAGCAGAAATACAACTTAAACCATTTTCTTTGTACACATGCTGATACAGTAGAGAATGTTCACTATTCTATTTCATGCAGTTAATTCTTTGCAGCCATCTTCTCAGCTTGTTCGGCTGAGTTTCAAAGGTTGCAGGAATCTGTAGCAAAGTGTAAAACAGCTGTTCAATATCAGTACAGTGTAGAATGCCTTCACATCATCTATCTATTAAAAAATGCTTCAGAGGAAGAGTACTCTTCAGGTGATCGGCGTGTCTGCTGCCTAACAGAACAAAATAAGACAAGAGGAAATTAGGTTTTCTCCAAATAATATATGCAATCCAGTGAGCTGAGCAAGAAAACACACTTCAACAAGACAAACTGAGGTATAGTTGAAAGCCATGTAGTTCTCAAATGTCAGCTAAGGAGCTTCTCAAGTTGTCTCTCTTTTCTTGATTGAGACTAGTTCAGTTCTTCTTCATATTGGACATATTTTCTTTTGTAGTCTCCTAACTTGGTTCGTGCTACAATGCAAACAAATTGACTTTGAGGTACTGACTGTTAAAGGATGAATGCTAAATAATGTCCTCGGTCCTCATATACAGTTCATGAGTAAATCTGTGACACTGCATTTGCTCTAACTGAGCTCTGCCCTCTTAAAACTAGTGAGAGTTTAGAAGTAGACACACAAAAAAAAGAAATCTCTGATGTGAAATAACCAAAGACACTTCCTACTTTGGCAGAATACAACCTTCTGTCTTCATGTAGCTTCAGTTTAGCAAAGTAACGAGTGAAAAAAAGGTGTTTCAGGGTCTTTAATGAATTTTGTATCTCACCCGTATTCACCTCTCTACCAGTGTCCACCTCCTCTTCCATGCCCACGGCCACGCCCATGACCATGACCACGGCCATGCTTGTGCTTGTGTTTGTGGCCATGTTTTTTATGGTGGCCGTCGCCATCACTTTCACTGCCACTTCCACTACTTCCTCCACTCCCTCCACTCCCTCGACTGGGGCTTCCACCACCGCTCCCACGGCGTTGACGACGAGGACTGTGTTCGCGCTCATGATCACGGTCTCCATGGCGATCAGGGCTGTGTCTGTCCCTGTTGCGATCCTGGTCACGGTCAGGGCTGCATTTCCTGTAGTCGCCATGGCGGTCATCTCCATGATCATCTCTACGATGGTCATCTCCATGGCGGTCATCTCTACGATGGTCATCTCCATGGCGATCATCTCTACGATGGTCATCTCCATGGCGATCATCTCTACGATGATCATCTCCATGCTGACCATCTCTATGATGATCATCTCCATGGCGACCATCTCTTCCATGGTCCCCTTCAGGCCCATGGCCCCCATGGGACCCCTGGTCCCCGGGCTGGGGGCCCAGGTTGTAGCCTGATGGGTGGGTGTCTGTGGGAGCACCAATAAAAAGACAGAGTCACTCAAAGTTATATATTTTATGGAAGTTGAATTTCATGCTCATATCATTTCTCCACGGTCAATAAAAGAAGAGATGAACCGTGCATCTTACCTGAGCTGGTGCTGAACATTTCTGCCACTGTCGACAGAGGATCACTTTGATACTAAATAAAAGAAAACAGGGAGGTGCCCATTTACATTTCAATTAAACCAGTTTGACTAGATGGCATGAAAATTATAGGCTTGGCAGTTTATTATGTGGAGCTTTGTCAGCCTATTATAAACCAATACACCTGCCTGTTTTAGCATTTCTGAGTTCATTGCTTTAAGTTTAAAGTGTTTTAGTGTAAATCCTGACATAATATGACAAAAATATGCATTTGTTCACTGTTGTGTTGATCTGATTGCTTTCAGGCAGTGAAGTCAAGATTAATTCCAGGTTCCACATTATCATCAGGGCAAATATGTCACTGCCACTACAAAAATTTATTACAAATGTATGTTTGAAACCTCTGATCCCAGAAACTATAATCATGTACTCACTTGATCTGAAGTGCAGTCAACAACTGTATTTTCTATCAGCACCATCTCACTCAGTTGCATTCCTCTCCCTTGTTGCGTCAGTGTGCAGCGTAGGTGAATAAAGACTTTTAGAAATGTAATTCATGTTGAAAATCTGCCGTGAACATTGTTTCTGTTCGGCTCCATTTTGGTAGAAAGGCTCTGAGGTGAGATGAAAGTGCACAAGTGTGCCAAATGATTTTAGTAAAGATTTAGCACAGGGTCTGGGTCTAAGAGTGTTAAAGCGCTGAAGAGCAAAGAACAAATATCACATTGGCACATCAAGTTTTCAATTATAAGAAATTAAACACTACTCTGGTCGCTACGATACTCTCAGGGGCTTCTCACACAGATGTTTGGCACAATAACCTTCTCAACTTTATGACTTTACTGTCTTTGTGCTGCTGCTGTTGCAGCAAATGACAGCAAATGATTCTCTCTACGACCCAAAGCTCGAGGCCTGAGAACTAACTAGGGTTTTCTTCCCTTACAGCTGTTCTGAATGTATGTCCAACCCTGCATGAATAATATATTCAAATATTCATTATAAAAAAGAAAAATAACAAAAACAAGATAATGATCTGCTGGGAAATTTTAGTTTTAGTGTTATACGTGTTTTTATAGGCTCACATGTTTAAACTGACAGTCATGCTGCATTCAGAACAAAGTTGATGCATCAAGTGATCGAGTGATTCTGATGTAATTGGTAAAATGTGTTCAGTGCCTTGTTTTATTTCAGAAAGGAAGTGGAATTGAACTTTAATACAACAACTCCAGCAGCAATGTGATCTATCTCTGCTTCGATCAGGATCAGTGGTAGGGTAACAGACAATTAAATGTAAAATAACTGAAGATCAGACGGACACACACATAAAAAGACTGGACAGACAAGTTAGTAGAGTACGCTCTAGAGCTGAAAGAGGCGCTGAAAGAAGAGCAGGAATCTCTGGAACGCCACCTAGTGAACAGATGAGGTAAAGGGCCTAGTTACATATCTGAGTTTCAAGATGAAAAAAAACAATCGGCCCAGTCTGTATTTTAGAAGAATATTATCACTGACAACCACACTATGGCTGTAGGTTGATTTCTTTTGTGTTAAAATTCTCCACAATACAGTTTAATAAGTAAATCTCACTCTATTATATTTATAATTAAAATGTTTTGTTATTCTATTTTTGCAGCCAACAATTTTCTGCAAGAGTCTGAAAACTGCTCGTCAACTCTTTGTTGCAGATCTTTCAGTTGGCCCTTACATAGAAATAACAAACACCGGAGACAAAATCATATATTTTCTTAGGACGTCATAGTTGAAATGTGCATTCATTTATTATTTTATAATTAGCAGATTACATTTGGTGATGTGTACTCTTACTTCGATAGTTAAAGTATATCTTTTTTATAGCTTACAGTTAATACTAACAAAATAGAAGTTGTCCAATATCAAAGAAGACTCCTGCTTTTCTTATAGGCTTTCTGGGTGATCTCTTTGGAGTGACATATCACTAAAAGATGTAAAGCACTAGAAAGCCCTCAGGATAAAAGTCATTTAAACATATTAAGATACCTCCTTTGACAGTTCGTGAGTTGGAGGAATGAATTAAGAGTGCAGGACGGTTTTATTGCTTCTTACAGATAAAAGGCTCTAAACTGTATTATAGCATGCATGATGCAGTTTGCAGACAAAGCAATGTGAAAATGCTGAAATATTGCCCTCCAGCTCGACACCAGGTGTGTGATTACAGAACTGAAGTTTGGGACGTTATCTCAGAGCAGCGACAAAAATATGTGGGATTCAGTTGTTTGACTCTGTCTTGTTCTCCATTCAGTGAAGCTGCACTCTACCTGAACCAAAAGAATGATACTAAATTAGTTTTCAAATGATTTATGTAGGGTTAAGGGAGCAGAAACCTGTTTGTCTCCCACTACCACTTTTAAAACCCTCCAGCTAGAGGTTTCTCAGTGAAGTCGTCTTGACTGAAATAAATGAGACGACGTAGATGATTTTTCCGTGTATAATGTTTAGAAGAATTGCGTATTAATGTCTGAAACCTGACACCCAAGATTCAAAGTCACGATGCATTTTGAAAAAACTGAAAACCCAAAAAGGCATTTGTGTTTTTTGCATATTAGCTTTCTGGAAAATATCTCTGGCATTTGTCACAAAGTGAAAGCCCTCAGGATAAAAAGGCCAACTCAGTACAACAGAATGTTCAAAGACAGTTGTATAAGAATATCCTGAGGCTATAGAGTAGAATAGAATAGAATGTCTTTATTTGTCATTGTGGTACAACGAAATTAAGTTGGAGTTAACTTGACGTATATTACTTAAATAAAATTAAATAAAAACTTTGTAGGCTACGTGCAGTAAAATAGTTGTGTTTATCAGTGCATTGAATGTTTTTAATGCATTAATTTATGTTTTATTAAAGAACAAGTGTGAGTGACAAAAACACTGTGTTCCCTCCCTCTGCTCTCATGTTCTCCCCTTCTTCTTCTCCATGCTCTCCTTTGTCCTGACTCCTGGACTTCCCTTCCTCATCCTACATAAAGAACTCAATGTTAATATTCCTGAACATGGAAGTGTTGAAATATTTTGTGTAAACTTAGAACAAACCTCTAGGAAACATTCCTTTCTTTTGTTGTTCTTTTATCTGCTTCTTTTAAATTTCCACAGCCAAATTGAAGAAGTGGCTGATATTGAGAAGACCTACCAATGGCTGGAAAAGGCTGGACTCAGAGACAGCACAGAGGCACTGATCATGGCAGCACAAGTACAGGCCCTAGGTACAAGAGCCATAGAGGCCAAGATCTACAAGAGTAGATCAGACCCAAGGTGCAGACTATGCAAAGATGCCCCTGAGACAGTCCAGCACATAAGATTAAGATTAAGATTTTTTTTTAAGATTAAGGTCTGTGGGCCAAGTATACTTGTGTATACAAGGAATTTGGTCTCTGCATTTATCCCATCCGTGAATTAGTAAACACACAAAGCACACAGTGAGGTGAAGCACACACTAACCTAATAGCAGGGTGTAAGATGCTAGCCGGGTCAGCGTACATGGAGAGACACAACCAAGTGGCTGGAATAGTGTACAGGAACATCTGTACCCAGTATGGAATAGAAGTACCTAAAAACCCAAAGGGCCAAGGTGCTGTGGGACTTCAGCTTCCAGACTGACAAACAGGTCCTGGCTAACCAACCGGACATTGTGGTGGTAGACACAGAGCAGAAGAAGGCGGTGGTGATAGATGTGGCGATACCAGCAGATCCCAACATCAGAAAGAAGGAACACGAAAAGGTTGAAAAGTACCAAGCGTTGAAAGAACAGCTGGAGCAGATGTGGAAGGTCAAGGTGAGCGTGGTCCCCGTGGTAGTAGGAGCACTCGGGGCAGTGACAACCAAACTGGGGGAGTGGCTCCAACAGATCCCAGGAACAACATCAGAAGCCTCAGTCCAGAAGAGAGCAGTCCTATAAGCTAAGATACTGTGCAGAACCCTCAAACTCCCAGGCCTCTGGTAGAGGACCCGAGCTTGAGGATGACACAAAAAATACCACCCCAAGAGGGTGAGAGGGACGTTTTTTTGTTTTTGTTTTTATATATACATACATATATATATATATATATATATATATATATATATATATATATATATATATATATATATATATATATACATAATCTCATATAATCTAAAGAGGAAATCAAGTAGTAAATTAAAAGTTAAAATCACATTTTAATCTGTACTTTACCCTCAGTTATAACCGTGTGCTTAAATAAAAGTAAATTTAAAAAACAACTTCTCTCATTTGCATTTAAGCTTTTTGGAGGAGCAAAGCAGTCCGTTCACATCTGTCACAAACTCATCAAAGACACCTGAAATTCTCAGGTTAAAGACATCCTTAGGTGAGAATGCTGATGTTTCTGCAATTATCCAGTGCTTGGAGGAGTTATTAAGCCAGTGTGATGGGCGTGTGATTATAGAAGAACACTAAAAATAGGGGAGGCTAAAAGAGAAAAGAGGTCAGCCTGTCATCACAAGGAAAGGTGCTCTGTTGAAACTGTTAAAATTCCATTTCAATTTTATCACCAGTGATAAATGACAAATAAAAAAATGTAAAATTAAGGACAGCATTGTTTGCTATAGATTTTCTTTTTCTTCTGCACCTCCAGCTTTCATGGAAGAAAACTGCATGCGTTTGTTCTGAATCAGTTGGACACTCCTTCCTTTACATTAAGTAATTCATTGAAGCTCATTTAAGCAGGAGTGGAGCACTGTGCAATGTGGCAACAACCATCTGAGTGTTATCAACATTTACTTTCAGTAAAAGTAAGGCAAGCTGCAAAATAAAAAATAAAAAATAAATCTTGTGTAACTTCACAACTAGAACATTTAAATGAGTCTGTTGAAATACATCACATGCTAAACATATTTTGTGAGGCACTTAAAGGTTGTTAATTACTCACGCTCAGTGAATTCTCCTCCAAGTCATTTCTTTGAAAAATTCCTTATTTGACATCAACAGGACGAGCCAGTTTAGGGGGTTCAACAATTCGAGAGTGCACGACAGTTCTCAGGGGCGCAAGCAACTCGGATCTGTATAAATAGACGCAGACGGAGACAGGTGACAAGCACATCTATCTGAGAGCTGAAACATCAGGCTTCCTTCTGCTGAGATTCTCCTCCAACCTCCAACTTCCCAACGGTAAGACAAGCTGCACATTTTCCCTCCGTCTACCGGACTTAATGAGGATGATGCTTATGGAATCACTGCAGATCCTTAAAATGGATCAAAATGCATCAATGTTTATAGATAAGTTTTACAATCCAAGCTGTGAACAATGTTCACACTGATCCTGTTTATTCCGCTCTGCTTAACTCTGGGTTTGTTTTCTTTTTCTTATCAATCACTGGAATATAATAGTGTGATGCAAGCGTGATTCCCAGATGGATCAAATTTCATACTAGCAAATGTAATACCTTACATTATCATTATAATACTACTGATAATGACACTAAAAACAAGACTAAAATACAGAGAGCAGAAAAATATTTTTTTTAAAGAAAGGTTTCAAAGGGATAAATACAAATTTGATGAGGTGAGCACGTTCTACTTTGCAAACAAGCTTTTTAGGAGATATTTTTTGACATGCACAAACTAATAAAAATAAACTAAAAGTGGACAGTGATGCATTCAGAATGTATCTTGAGTAAAAGTGCATGTAATTATTTGCATGGTGCTGCAGCTGTACATAAGTTCAGTATTTACTGTCACTTTTGAGTAATTACTTTCCAACACTGGAGCAACAAAATGTAAGGATACTGAAGGCTAACGTGTGTTGCCCCTTACTTTGTTCCTCCCATAGCTTCTACTGCTGGGCTCCAGGATGTCAAAGCCAGGCGTACTACTCCTGCTTCTGGCAGGTAAACATCGGCTTCAAGTCATTTTCAAGCCAAGTTGGCCTCTGTTTCCGCAATCACAATCCACAATGGCTACTGTGCGAAGGCTCACGTTTGTTCTTTCCTTCATCTTCTCGCTGTAGTTGCTGCCAGTCAGCTTGACCTTTCTGTATCCATGGCTGGTGCTGGAGAGACGGACATCAGCGCATGTCCCATCACCTTTTATGGCCGTGAATTCACAAAGATACATGTGAGTAAGATTAAGCCATGTGTCTGACATCCTCTGACATCAGACTGCTTGGCCTTTCAAAGACCTGTAATCTAATATAATCTGCTGTCCGTGTAGAGAGTTTAAAAATGTATATAGGATGTTTAAGTCCAAAAAATAATTCTTTAAAATAGCCTAGTGAAATTACACAACATGCATATTTTATCATATGTCTTGATTCATATCTGAAGCTTGAGTCAAAGCTGTTGCCACTTCATATATGTGTATATATATCTCTCTGTTTCTGCAGGTGTCCCACAACAATTCAGTAATCGCGATTTGCTTCAAGAACAGCTCAGCTGATGCTGAAAACGAGTGCCTTCTGTTTGAGAATCATGAAGTTGACAGCATGACAGTGGAGATAAAGTCTAACACAACAGCTGCTAACTCCTCAATCCATCAGGCTCTGCCAGCCATCACTTCTGCCTCCAGATGCTGGGTTGAGGTTGCATTGCGTCATGCAACAAACGACACTAATTTAAACGTGAGTACCTTGTTTTCAAGTTGAACAACTTCACATCAAAATGCCTTTAAAGCGGTTCCTAATATTATCTGTCCGGGTTTCTATTCACAGATGATGGTTTCAATCTACAACTTTGGAGCACAAACAGCTGTACAACTCGCTGCGTCAAGCCACTCCAACGAGACACACGTTGTAAGTGTTCAGAGACGAGTCTGTTACTATGGCAACACACATACAATAATCAGCTTGAAACTTTAGGTAACCTCAATTTCTGTCTGATCTCTTATGCAGCATGTGAAAGCAGTGATCGATGAAACCCTTATGAGTTCATGGTCCTTTGTAATGACTGAAGCGCAGAGCAAAGCTTTCTTTGACGTGAGTGGATGCAGACACTCAGGTAGGTGAAGAAACAAAAACTGTGCGTTAACATTACTGCTCTCATTGGTGATGGATAATTTTATAAACTTCCTGTCACCTCTCAGATGGCCCCCTAGCTGCCAATACAATGATATTCACGCCAGAAACCTGCTCCACGATAAGCTGCGATGCATCTGCAGTCCTCAGTACTGTCAGCACTGGGTAAATATGTTTGCTGTATATTTACCTGTGAATGTGACAAAAATCAATTGTGTCCTTATGGGATAGCAGATCAGGTTGGATTTTTCTTGCAGAAATGAAAAAGTCCCTTTCCTTCTCCTTCAGGTGCCCTCAAGAAACCGTTGTGTGCGCCGTCACCGGCTCCACTGTCATCGATTTCTTCAGCCGAGTCCACTCAGTCACAAACAGGTGTGTATATACTCTGATGGATCTTCCAGGAGGAGACGGTTTCAGCCTACTGGCGGGTTTCCTGGAGCGTCGCCGTCGAGATGTGATGTTTTTGGACCACCTGATTCTGTGGCTGAGAGGGCCAGGGGTCAAAATAAGTCTGGAACAAGGAGGGAGAGTTCTGGTAAGTAACACTGTATTAGTGGAACAGATCCACTCCAGTTACTTAATTAGAATTGGTTTTTATAACTTAAGTCTGTCTACGTAAGAATAAATTAGCACGCAAATAACACAGATGTTTTTGTGCTGTATGTTTCGTGATGCAGGTTGACGACCAAATGCTAACGCTCAACAGCACAGTTCAGCTGGTTCATGGCTTGGAGCTCTCAAAGGACAGGACTGGAGTCACTGTCCACATACCTTACATGAACATGAGGATCATTTTTGATGGCAACACTGCACATGTGGCAGGTACAGAGAACAAAGAAAAGAAGGATGAAATACTTGTGCCTTTAATTTTTCCTTTTCAATGTTGATTTTAAGAATGACAGCTTTGCTTATTAAGCACTGGCTCACAAGTTATTGATTTATCTGTGATTCTGTCTTTGACATCAACCAGGACATGCTTCACCGGTTGGGGGTTTGTGTGGCAACCCCAGCAACTATAGTGAGACTACCACCCTGAGTGCAGCCAAGTCCTCTTCTTACAGTACCCCTGGGTAAAACTCAGCAACACATCCATTTGATATTACTTGTTGATGTTACATGGGTTTTAATTATTGTGCTGTGTCCTTGGTCTTCCTCTTAGATGTGAGACTGAGTACAATGACATCGTCGACCCCACGATCAATTGCAACGAAACAACTAAACGGTAAGGGCTGACACATCAACAATCACGACTCATGCTTCATAAATTTTCAGAGATGAATGAATTTAAACATCTTGTCCATCGATCTCATTCCTCCTGGAACAGCTGCAGTCTCATGAGGCAGAAACCATTCAGTGCTTGCCACAACCACACTGACCCAGAGCCCTACATAACCGCCTGCACAGACACCTTGTGCACGTACCCAGATGTGGACGGTCTTAGCTGCCAGTTCATGGAGGCATACGCCAAGTCCTGCAAACTGCAAAGCAACGTGGAACTGAAGGACTGGAAGTACACAGCTGACTGTCGTAAGATTATTGATCGCTTCAAGTTTCTAAATTTGAGATGGGACAGGAAAGTTGAGACAAAGTCAGGTTTCCTTGCTCTGAGTAGTAGAATAGCAGCAGAAGGAGAATCTAACAAGAAAAATGAATTACTGACAGAATAAGGTCAACATGTATTACAGGATAGTAAAAAGTTTTAATTTGATTGTTGACCTTGTTGGTGTCTCTGTCCACAGCTGCTGTCCCCGAGGCCTCCTGTCAGGACCAGTACTGCAGCCGTCATGAGTTCTGTGGTGAGAAGATGTACGGTGACACCCGGTGCTTCTGCCGGGCCATTTTTGCCTCCAAGTACCAATCAACAGGCGCTTTAGGTACCGTGACAACTTTGACATTAAAAAACAAACTACAAAGACATTCTTAAGAGTTGTGATGTCTCTTTAGGTGGAGGTTAACACAACCTCTTCAGTGTGACCACAGTCTGCTGTAAACTTTGCAATGGAAAACAGAAGGTGGATTTTGATTTATTTTTCTTGTTGGTTGTTCAGGTGAGCCAACAGTCTGCTCGCAGAACTCTGCTACTCTTACTCTGGCCGGCTGTCTGCTGGAAGACAAAGGCATCGACTACAAGGTCTTACACCTCAATGATGAAAGCTGCCAGGGACACATGGACGACCAGACCCACATGGTGACCTTCGGCTTCGACTCCAGCGACACCTGCGGGATGGAAGTGATGGTGAGCAGCTCAAAACATTGATTGATGATCTGTAGAGTTATTTAATGAGGGAATTACACAGCAGAATCAATAAAAACAAAACTCTAAATACTTCAAAATGTGATTAAAGCAAGATTTCTTATCTCATCTCTATCATTGTCACAATCTAGATGAACGACAGTCAGCTCATCTACAAGAACACCGTCACGACGAGGAACAGCTCCTTGTACAGTGTCATCACCCGCTATGATCAAGTAGAGATCGACTTCTCCTGCTTCTACAGAAAGCCAGAGGTCAAGACTGTGGCCTTCAGGATCAAAGACAGGTGCGTAGAGGCCGGCACATATTCACCTGCGTGTTAATGTGTAGTGGAAGTATAAGACAGCTGAGGTGTGTGTTTGTGTTCTGCAGCTCTGTGATCCAACAGATTGTTTCTGGAGCTTGGAATTACACACTGATTATGAACGCCTACACTGACCCCGGCCTCACACAGCTTGTTAGCTCAGGCACTGAGGTCGTACTGAACCAGAAGATCTGGATGGAGCTGAAGACAGAGGGGCTTGACGATAAAACTGTCTCCATGGTGATCGACTCCTGCTGGGCCACCAACCAACCATCACCTAATGGAAACGTGAGATACGACCTCATCAGGAGGGGGTGAGAAAAGCTCAAAAACTGTGACTTTACTAAACGTTTTCAGATGTTGGTACTGATGTCATCATGTCATGTTCAGATGCCCTAACCCCGCGGACCAGACAGTGAAGATGGAGAACAACGGAATGGGAACATCCAACTACTTCTCTTTCAACATGTTTGAGTTCTCTGGGAAAAGTACTGATATCTACATGCACTGTAAACTGGAACTGTGTCTGAAACAAGGTCCAGCGTCCTGCGCACCGGTAAGCATGGAGGAAGCATTATCTGGTGTACTATCAGCAAATTTGTTACAGGACGTTCAAGATACTTAAAGCTTATACTGACTCAAGCCTAAACCTTTTAACTTTTTACAGGCGTGTGGTGGGGCCAGGAGACGCAGATCTGCCAAGCCTGTGTACACAGATACAACCCCAGCCCTCATCTCCATGGCCTGGACCAATTAGGTATGACAGGACTGGTGCATTTTTCTCGTGTCTCAGAATTAAGTATTTCACATAAATGTTAATAAAAGCAATAAACTGATTTTGTTTGGTTGTGTTCACAGATAATGAGGAGCCTGAAATCATCGCTGCCTTGTCTTTAATCAAGTGTTTCACATTAATTATTAAGTAGACACTGAAATAGGTGATAATCTTTGATGATTTTGTAGACGTAGATGAAGATGAAGGACGAAATGTTGAACAAAACTAATTAAAAAGGGTATTAGGGTGTTTTTTTGTTTTATTCTCTATGCAGAAATTGGTTATAAACTGCTGAGTTGATGCATAAATTAGATTTAAAAGCACAATGTGAGGGTCAAACAAGTCTTTTGATGCTCACCTTGAAGGTTTAGGTGAAGGTAAATGCCACAGCTGAGTGGAAACTATAAGAGTCTTGAAGTTATTATAAATGAAGATTTTGATAATGCTGAGACAAGCTGATGGACCATTACGCTGTCATTATAGATGTCAATCAAAATAAATAAATAAAGATGATTTTGAGCAATTTATCCTTTCATTTGTCTTTATTTCTTCAATTAAACCACTGATCATGGCATGGATTTGTTTCACCAGTTCAACACATAAATGCTGCTGCTTAAACTTTTTACAGTTTCTGTAACTGTGAAATGTTAATGCATCTTGAAAACACAGCCTTGCAATAAAAATGGATGAGGAAAAACAAGAATGACATGAAGAAAACCAGATAAAAGACAGGAAGGAAGGAAGGAAGGAAACTTCACACAAGGTCAGGAGGTCACTGAAATATACGGGAGCAACTGAAGGCAACAAACTGTGTGATGACGCAGCACGTCGTCGCTAGGGGGCGCGCTGACATCATTGATCACAGAGGTATAAAAGAAACTGGTCGGCGTAACTGGAGGTAGAGAGACACAAGATATCAGTGACCTGTTGTGGCACGGAAGTAGCTGCTCCGAGAGAAGAGCCAGCGTGGTGTTGACGTTCCTCTAAAAGTAAATTAAAATTTAATTTAAAGTCAGTGGAATCAGAACTGCGCCACCACCTGTTGGAGCTTCAGCTGGGCAGAGGAAGACCTCGTTTGCTTTGCATGTTTTGGAGATTTTAGGAGACAGTTTGCACAGAGAACAGCTCTTTAAAGTAAGTAAAGGTTTTGTATTTTCCCCCCAGATTAATGACTTTAGCCATGAAAATGCTAAAGTCTTTTAGATTTATTTGTTTTATTCAAACAGTCAGCTGGTCAAAACCCAGATGTAGTCAGTTGAATGTCTAGTTAGACATAGACAACAAGCAAATCATCACATTCAGAAGCTGTGGAAAGGATATGTGGCATTATCAATAATTAATCATCTTAAAGGACCATTTTCATGGCGCTCCGACCTCCTCCTGTATCACTGACGCCTCTGTGCAGACTCTTCTCTGAGGAATGTGGCCTTCTATCATAAATTAAATGGTCAGTCTTTCTAAGGGGAGACGATTTTGATGGAGCCCACTGACCTGGAGGCATCATGGATGCCGGGGACTACAGAGACAACCTCCGAGTTTCAGCTGGAAGGATGAAGTGGTGGCGGGAGGTGGACAAATGGAAAGGGACGGAGGAAGAGCTGGTGGAGGTGAAGCTGCGAGGCAAAGCGCCCTGGGGCTTTACCCTGAGGGGAGGCAGTGAGCACAGAGAGCCCCTGGTCATCACAAAGGTGATGTTTGGATCAAGCCTGTGTTTCTGAATCATGTATCGTTGATTAATCAATAACCGATTATTTTCTGGATATACAAACAAGTGGCGTTTGAGATTCCTATGCGTGCAATTTGTTTTTTCATTCTTTTATATTTTTTATTAGACTCTTGACCCAGAATTTAAGGCTTTTCTGTGTCTGAAATATTGACCCTTAATTAGAGCAGTGAACACCGCAGCAGTGTAGTGTGATATATTACACTTGAGGTTAAAATTCTCCACTCTAATTATAGCACTAAAGTCAGATTAATCAGTCGTAGCTGTAGAAGTTCAAAGACTCAGACTTTGCATGAATTTATGGAGCTTGTGTAGACATTTAATCCCTTCAGCGTCGATGCTTTTCTCTACCTGCTTATCTCCCAAAGCCTGTAAATTCAGGAGGTGAATAAGCAACACACAGCATACACAATGGGCCTCCTTCATATTCTGTTAGATGGAGCAGTGCACATCCAGCTGCCTCAGATTACAGGCGGTGAAGGGTTAAAATATTAATCAGAGCATCAGGTTGCGGCCAACGCAGGTCATTCTGGATGATGAGATTAAAATAATTTCCTCAGTGAAACATGCACCTTAAAAAGGAGCATTAGGGTCTTTCTATGATAAATGCTAATGCGAGTGTGCTAGTAAATATGTTGCCATGATCATTTTGTCCAGGTGGAGGAGGGCAGCGCTGCAGCAGCAGTCCGTCTTCAGGTTGGAGATGAGATGGTGAGCGTGAACACAGTTCCCCTCGGTGGCTCTCGGCAGGAGGCCATCTGCCTGGTGAAGAGCTCCCACAGGACCCTGACCCTGGTTGTCCGAAGGTACCACACAACAGTGCACACCTCAGTTTGTTGTTAACTTTTTCTTCTTTTTTTTAGCATAATAGTCCTGAGATGATAAATGTTGTCAGCAAGTCAAAAATCTGAGCAGATACTTGCCAACATTTAGCACTTAAGAAGTTTTTGTTAGACAGATGTCAGAAAAAATAGCGGTTTCAGATTAATAAGCACACCATCATCAGGAAGTCAAAGGTCAAAGCCACAGCACCATGATAACAGAAGAACCTTGTATTTACTTGACCTGACTCTAATGACATATAAAGTGTAGGAACATGTTGCTCACAAGAACGTCGTGTCCTAAAAATAATCATATCCCACCACACTCTTTTGCAAACATTTCTTTTATCAAGAGGGGGTTGGCTGAAGCAGACCCAGCCTGACAGCCTTACACATGGGCCTCTTGCTGCCTGTTTGCCCCCCGATGGTAAAACAAAAGCCAGTATTGTGGAGGCAGTTGAGCTCTAGCCAGCACAGTTATTTCAGAGTGCAGATAATGACTCGTAAATTACGCCAAGAGCAGCCCCCTCCCTCAAACCACCACCAGTGATCCTCAGAGACAGGAAGCCAAGTGCAAACTCGATATTTATTGTTTTAATTATTGTCTGATATTTCATGTACTGATGCTTTGTCATCAGAAATGTAATCTATATTAGACTTTACTACTTTACTTTGGGCATGTTCAGCAGCATCAGGCACAAAATAAGTTGCTCCACCTGCTGCTGCTATGTTCATTCAAACCAGGTGTTTTCAATCACTGTGTCTGGCTCTAATCACTGTCTGTTTGAGTAGTTTTGCAGCCATCTGTGTAACAAAAAATTATGCAGTTGCTTCTTAAAACCTCTCTCTTACTACATGTGTCCCTGATGTCCTGTCAGAATAATATACTTACTGGCAAATGGCAACAGAGTCTTAAAGCTTGAATCCAATTACTAGCTGCAAAGCCACAGGCGTGGGCTAAGCTTGGCAGAGCAGGTTGAGTCAACAGGAGGTTAAGGTGGACTGATGCTGTTTCAACAACCTGCTGAAGTGGAAACACTTGATCTGAGCAGGTTTAGAGAAAAAACACCAGGCTCGAGTGAAGAAGGGAAATTTTAAAACGTATCCCAGGAGATCGTTGAGTCGCCATCAGAGCTGCTTCAGTCCAGGCGTCCTCCCCTGTTTTCAGGAGGAGTGGTATAGTCCATGTTGCCTAGGTGAGTTGACACTGCTTAGTGGGATAGGCCATATCAGCAGAGCCCATTGTTTTCAGGGGCTTTGGCTGCTCCAACAAGCGCACAGAGTACGTGCTCCTGTCTGATTTTCTTTCCTCTCTATGGAAATGTTTGGCTTTTAGAAGATAAAGAGAAGATTTTCACTCCCAGGTACTTCTTCTTTTCCTCTACTCTTGTCTCCTTTTCCTGCTGTTTCATCTCCTCTGATTGAATCATTTGGTTTCCTCGCTAGGTGGATTACATCAGGAAGCAGTGAATAGGTTTGAGATAATAGCAGTTTTTCATCTAGATGACACATAAAGGTTGAGAGGCAGTGACACATTTCCCTAAAGGATCAGTTTTAAATTTAGAAAACAACAACTGGCAAGGCATTTTTTCCTTAACTTCCCATGGATTTATTGGTGGACAAAAAAGATGGATGACATTAGTACAGGTAAACCGATGCTGTTAGTTAATCTAAATCTGAGTGTAACAGGAAAATATGAGTGTTTTATGTCAGTACCGTTACAGCTTACTGTTACCACAGAGTTTAGGTTAATGAGACATGGTGTTTTGTGCCCATGCTTACAATGACAGACAATTTTTCACTTAAAATAAAGAGGGGGGGGGGGGGGGGGGGGATGGCTGGACAATCCTCTAAATGTGTTGTTTAGATGATGGAAATGTTTCATATTGAGTCAAAATAGGCATGTTTTCTCAATCAACAAATCTGCCAAACACATCACTTTTTAGATGTATGCAAATCAATCACACATAAGTGTTGATGGAGGGACTTTTAAAGGCTGATATTTAGGGTATGCGCAAATGTTTTTAACATTTTGGACATAATACAAGTTACTAAGTTGGAGAAATCTGCTGTGTTACCTTGATGACTAGCAATCCTGTGCGGTTTCAAATTGCCTGTATATAAATTAAACAGTTTGGGGAATATGTTGTCTGTCGATCAGAGTATTAGCAGACAATAAATAAATGACAAAATGGCACAAGAAACAAAAATGCACCGTTTTCATTCCGTTCAGCTGTTGTTCCAGATGTTGCTCATCTTCATGTTTGCAGCCAGTCAACGTTAGTATTTTTCTCTACACATTACATTACTCTCCTCTCTTTATTTTATTTTTTTTTTGTTGCCGGTGCAGGCAGTGACACACCGCTAAGCCCAGCTGTGATGACGCTGGCACTTTCTATTGTGCCATTCTGTTTAGAGCTCAGCGGGGCCAGATCGGCCCCACAGGCCGCTGCTCCTGTCTGTTTGCGTTGCAATGCCGGCAAGCTGGTGAATCAGCAAGATGTGTCACCGCTGAGCTGTCTGATGGGAGCTGGAAATGAAAAGCAGGGAGTGATGGGAGTGATAGGTGAACTGGTCAGAGAAGGAAAGAGTGATAATGTCATTAGGGACGATGCTCTGTCCAATTTCATCCCTTAATATTTTGCTGCATCAATTATTTGCAGAGTGTGCACAAAAGAAAAAAGTTAGACAAAATCTTCTGAAGACTTACGTTTTGCTGCTCAAATATGTAAAATAGTTAAAACACAAACAAGTGTGAGGTTTAAATCCTTAAAATCGTTTAAGTAGCAGAACCATATTTCAAATTTCAAGTTTACGGACTGAGGCTTTAAAATAACAACTTGGCAAACAGGCCATCATCCTAGTCCTGTAATAAATAACAGAGAGGGTCATATGAACGGTAACCTCCCTTCAAACACATGATTTGTATATCAAACTCTCGGAGACAGCCGCCGTTCCCCTCCTCGCTGGAGGAGTTATTTCATGGCAAAGGAGTCACTCGGTGTCTGCCTCCTCCCCCACTCTGCCTGACATTGGCTGGTATCTCTCAAAACAGACATGAGTCCGGGCCAAACATTCCTGTCTGTGATGTGTTCCCTGACAAGGTCACTGAAGTAGATCTTCAGTAGGAGGAAAAAGAAACGATGGAATATGATGCAGAGGTGTCAGATGATGGGGCAACATGGAGTACTGGCATGAGTGTTCATGTGGTGGTTCAGAGGTCAGGTGTTCCTAAAGTCACGTTATCTGGATTTTGACCACAAACTAATTACTAGAAGTCCAACAAACGGTCTTAACTCATGAGCATCTACTATAACTTCAATCTTTTAACTCACTCACTGGTTAATTTTTCCCAGCAGCCTCAGCAAAACTCTGCAGAGCCATCCACTTACAGCCCAAACACTAGATTACAGCAAGGACGCCGGACAGGACAATAACTCCTCCCCCTTGTCTCAAATCCCCCTTTATAATCCCCAAGGAAATCTCTTCTGCAGCGCAAGGAGTGTGTTTGTGTGTTCATACAGAGAGGAGGAGGAGGAGGAGGAATGCAAAGGCTCCTCAGTCATGGAACTGCCAGATTCCTCTGAGCGCTTGCTGTTACGGCTTCTCTTTAGAACTCGCAAAAGCCGCTACTGAGCGGGTCACGCAGTCAAGAACAAAAGACAGTCGCAGATTCAGCGTCACTTCAGCTTGGATGCCATTTATTAATAACAAAAAAAAGGGGATACTTCAGCTGATTATATTCCTTGTGTTACAAAAAAGGAAAAGAAAAACATTTCTGCAATCTGCCTTTTGCAGTCAAAAAACTGTCCCGCTTCCCACTTTCACCAGTGTTTGCATTACTTTCCCCGGGTGTCCTAAATCACTTCTCAATCACTGCAGGCGGCAGCTCTGACCCAAAAAAGGAGGGGCAAACAACAATAAACAAAATTTGCAGTCCATAATACATATGCTACAATACCAAAAAAATATTATGTTCTAATAAACCAAGTAATTTAAACGTCTGTTTTCAAATAAAGTTATAAATAAATGTATAGATTAACCAAGATTCATTTTGGCCTCAACATACCGGCCCCTAATTGTAGATGCTAAGGCAGCACAATTACTGATACACATTCAAAACAGGTCAAAATGAAACAGCAGGGTCTTCATACATTGTCAATATATAAACATACAAATATTTGCATCTCACAAATTCATAAACCTTTCATAGTCCATAGTTCATGACAGCTCATGTGATTCCTGGTCCGTAGGATCGTATGTTTAGAGTCCCAATATCTTTGTGGGATGTATGAGTTCATCGGAGTGTGTGCATAGTCCAGTGGTGTGTATGTATGGTGTTGTGACCCCAGCCCATAGTCCTTAGAAATTAATCTGCTGCCTCCAAGAGTAGGCAGAGTTTGTCGATGGGTCTCTGTAAAACATTGTTCTTGGTTTTTACCAAGACACTCCTTACAAGTCCCTTGGATCCTGGGAGTGTTTTTACAACCCGGCCCAGGAGCCAGGAGTTCCTTGGAGCTGTATCATCCACTATGATGACGAGGTCGTTTTGGTGGAGGCTCCGTTTAGGGTGATACCACTTGCTTCTCTGCTGAAGAATTGGAAGATATTCTCTGATCCATCTGCGCCAGAAAAGATCTGCCAGGTACTGTACCTGTCTCCATCTCCTTCTAGAGTACAGGTCAGTCTTGTGAAAGAGTCCTGGTGGCATAATTGGTTTTGTTTTAAGTTGAAGGAGGTGGTTTGGGGTAAGGGGTTCAAGGTCATTAGGATCACATGACACTGTCGTTAGTGGTCTGTCGTTCATTATGGCCTCCACTTCACATAGTGCCGTTTGTAGGTTTTCATCATCCAATGTTTGTTCTTTTAGGATAGAATATAGAATCTTTTTTACAGGTCTGATAAGCCTTTCCCACACGCCACCGTAGTGAGCTCCTGATGGTGGGTTGAACAGCCATTTTACTCCATCCTTTAATAATGCGCTTTGTACTTTGTGATTATCCAACCTTTTAAGAGTGTCCTTTAGTTCTTTCTGTGCCCCTACAAAATTTGTTCCATTGTCCGTGCGAATGGTGGTTACTGTTCCTCTGCGACAGATGAATCGACGTAGAGCATTAATGCAGGAGTCAGTGTCCAATGAACTTGCCATTTCTAAATGTATAGCTCGACTCACCAAGCAAGTAAAGATCACACCCCAACGTTTAACATGTGCCCGGCCCCGCTTCACCTCTATGGGCCCAAAATAATCAATACCCACATGTGTGAAGGGTGGAAGATCTGGGGCCACTCTGTCTTCTGGAAGGTCAGCCATTTTCTGCCCAACAACCTTAGATTGCATACGTTGACAGAGTACACAACTCTTGATGATACGCCTACAAGATGAATTGGCATGAGGCAACCAGAATCTTTGCTGAAGTTGAGAGAGCATGTGACTTCTCCCTGAATGCCCAGTCTGCTGATGAATATGGTGTAGAATCAGCTTGGATATGTGAGAATTTTTTGGCAGTATGATTGGATTCTTTAGGTCAAGAGGCATTGCTGATTTGCTTATGCGTCCTCCTACTCTTAGTAGGCCATTTTCCACCATGGGATCCAGTTTACAGATTGAGCTGTTTGTTTTCACATGCTTCCCATTTTCCAGCAGTGCAAGTTCCTGTGAGAAGAAACGTCTTTGCTCAAAGAGAATTACTGACCTTTCTGCCTGTTTTATATCTTCCACCGATAGATGCCCTTTCACAGTGATCTGGAGAAGGTTAATTTTGGTTTTCAGGCCTTTTACAAATGTCCAAGTGTTTAGGTAAATTTTTGCAGATTTCTTTCTTTGACCTAACAGATGAAGAAGCTCTTTGAACTTTAACATCCAAGCAATCCCTTTCTGTAGTCTACTCCATGAGGAATAATACTCAATGAATTTGCTGGTTGGATTTTTCTCCCCGATGCTCACACTGTTAACAGATGCTTCGTTTTTTACCTCTAAATCGTCTGAAGGAATTTGTCCTAATGTTTTAGGGATTTCAGGCCAATCTGTTGCCGGTCTCTCCAGATACGTGGGACCCTTTAACCATCTTGATTCCAGAAAGGGTTTAATATGCAGGCCACGTGATGCAGCATCAGCTGTATTGTCCTTAGAGCCAACATGTCTCCACTGTCCCTCTTGAGATAGATCGTGGATCACTGAGAGTCTGTTGGCCACGAAAGTATGGAATCTCTTGGTTCGGTTGTGGATATATCCCAGCACTGAGGTGCTATCTGTCCAGAAGGTAGAGTCTGAGATTTCTATTTGGAGTTCCCTTTTTAACATCCTGTCCACCTTTACTGCAAGAGTCGCTGCAGCCAGCTCCAACCTAGGGATTGTAATTTGTTTGAGGGGGGTGACCCTGGCTTTCCCCAAAATGAATGTGACATGGATCTTTCCTGCACTATTTGTGAACCTGAGATAACTGACTGTGCCGTAACCCACCTCACTGGCATCGCAGAAGTGATGAAGCTCTGCTGATTTGACAAGGCCAAAGTTCTTAGGTTTTGTACATCTGTCCACTTGAAATCTCTTGAGTTGTTCCAACTCTGTGATCCATATCTGCCATCTCTTAGCAAGTTTTTCTGGGATAATTTCATCCCATCCACATTTTGATTTGCAAAGCTCTTGGAGTATTTGCTTGGCTATGAGTACAAATGGAGCAATGAATCCCAAAGGATCGTAAATAGAGCTAACCATGGAGAGAATACCTCTTCTGGTTAGGGATTTTGTCTTGATGGCCACTTTAAAGGTAAAAGTGTCACTTTCTGTGTTCCACTGGATCCCAAGTGCTCTTTCAATGGGCAGTTTCTCTCTATCCAAATCCATTTCCTTGAGATTGCTGGCTCTCCGACACTCAGGAATACTCAGCAAAACCTCCCGGCTATTACTGACCCATTTAGCCAATGAGAAGCCTCCTTGATAGCAGACATCTTCAAGGTCTCTGATAAGTTTAACAGCTTGATTCACTGTAGCCACTGATTTAAGACAATCGTCAACATAGAAGTTGTGTTGGACTGTTTCAGTTACTTCCTCGTTATATTTGCAGATATTGTCTTTTGCTGTCTGTTTCAGAGCAAAATTAGCAATGCTAGGTGAAGAAACAGCTCCAAAGATATGGACCTTCATTCTGTAGGCTTCCAAAGGTCTGGAAATATCTCCATCAGGCCACCACAGAAATCTGAGGAAGTCCCTGTGTTTATCGGGAACATACACCTGATAAAACATCGCCTCAATATCTGCCATAAAAGCAACTTGCTCCTGGCGAAACCTGAGCAAAACTCCAATTAGAGAATTCGCCAGGTCGGGACCTTGGAGGAGTTCCTTATTCAGAGAAGTGCCTTTGTATGACGCAGCACAATCGAACACCACTCTAAGTTTACCCTTTCGGCGATGGTAAACAGCATGATGAGGTATATACCATACCTGTCCATCTTTGCGGTCTAGCTGCTTAGGTGGCACCTTCTCGGCGTAACCTTTGTTGAACACCTCATCCACGAATTTCTTGTATTCCATAGCATAATCTTCATCTCTCCTAAACCGTTTAAGAAGATTTAAAGTGCGCTCTTTTACCATTTCATAGTTGTCAGGCATGATTGTTTCCTTGTGGCGAAATGGTAAGGGTAGATAATAGTGTCCATCTAGATGCTCAACTGAAGTTGTGACTATCTCCATGAATCTTCTGTCCTCAGCTGACATCTCATTCTTCTCTTCACTTTCCTTTTCAGAGAAGTCCTGGTTATATTGTCTTATGAGAAGATCTTTTAGTTGATCAACTGCGATTCGATTGACAGTTGCTGCTACAGGTCCAGATTCCATAGCACCACAAGAACTGAGTGGACCATTTACCACCCATCCAAACACTGTCTTGACTGCATATGGTCCATTTCCTTGACTGTTAATTATGTCCCATGGCTCCATTGCCTTAGGAACGTCGACCCCAATAAGAAGCTCAATATCGGCATCAATTTCATTCAATTGTATGCTGCTCAGATACGGCCATTTTTCCAGGTCCTTTGAGGTGGGTATATTATCTTTTGAGACGGGTATTTTACTCTGTGTGTACACTTTTGACAAGTTGAGGTAAGTACTGCCATCCAAGTTGCCAACTTCCAATCCAATGAGTTCATAACTGTTTACTGGTTTCTTCTGACCCATTGTTTTTAAGACAACTGTTGTTCTCCGTGATTTGGGGTTCAGCTGTCTCATCAAATTTTCTGTGCAGAATGTGGCAGAGCTGCCAGGGTCAAGGAATGCATAGGTCAATATGAATTTATTTCCTTTATCAACCTTCACTCGAACTGGCACAATGGCTAATGCACAGTCTTTACCATTCCCGGTTACATCTCCAGCTGAAACCAGTGCGCTGCTGATAGATGTATCTTTTATACCAGAAGACTTTGGCTGAGGATTATATGTGGTATATTGTGTTGTCGCTTCCGGGCTGTCTATATGCAATATTGTTGGATGACTCCTGTTACATCTTTGACATATCAGCCGTCTTTTGCAATTTTTACTTAAATGTCCCTTTATCAAACATCCAAAACAGTAACCATTGGTTTTTAGAAAGTCAACTTTCTTCTTATGTGGATGATCTTTAAATTGTGAGCAATCTGTTAACACATGCTTTCCTTTACAGAAAATGCACGATGAAGACAAAGGATTGCCCCCTGGTGGCTGTTGTTTGGACGTGCAGTGTTGTATCATATCTGAGAGTGGTGGGGCACTGCTGTCAACATCAGTTGCTACAATAGTAGCAAAGCTGCTTCCCTTACTCTTAGGTGTTCTCATAAGCGCTGGTTGGTTTCTGGGGACCATTCTTTTATTGAGAAGTTGGTGGTCTTGGATGTTTCCAAACAATGGGTCCAAAAGCATTCTTGCATGTTTTTCCATGAATTCCACAAGGTGCTGTAATCTGGCTCTCCTGTTTGTTCTTTGTAGAACATCATAGGCTGCAACTCGCCATCTTTCACGTAGTTTATAGGGAAGCTTGAATACAATTGACCTCATATTGGAGGGAATATCAAGTTCATCCATATGATGTAAATCCTGCATAGCATTAAGGCATCCCCTTAAATACAATGCATAGGCATGAAGTGCTTTTCCATCGTCAGGTTTTAAGGCTGTCCAGTTCAATGCCTTCTCTAAATAAGCATTTGATATCTTGATTTCATCCCCATAATGCTCCTTTAATAATTGTTTGGCTTCCTTATATCCTCTGTGTGAATCCATATGCAGACAACTTTGGACAAGACTTTTGGGCTGGCCTGAGGTGTATTGTTCAAGAAAGTAGAGCCTATCCTGGCTGCTACTAGTTTTGTCCTCAATCAGGTGCTTAAATGCTTGAATAAATGACTTATATGCCAGTGGATCTCCATCAAATACTGGCACCTCCATGGTCGGCAACATGGCTAATTTCTGTTGCATAATTATGAGTTCCGCCATTTCAGACTGTTGTCTTTGCTTTGAAGTGACATGATGGCTGGGACTTTGTACTGAATCCTCAATACTGTGCAGTCTAGGTGGTAAATAATATTTCTTTGGTAGTTGTGTGTCTCGCTGCTGAAAGCCGTTTCTGTCCAAAGATGTTTGAAATTGCAGGTTTCCCACAGTTGTCTGAAGAGGTGTTTTAGGTACTGCACCCATATTCAGAAACTCAACAGGTGATACATCTGGATCCATAAAGTCTATATTCTTTTGTTTGCTTGCTTCAAGATATGCATTCATTCCATCCTCTTGAGTTTCACTGTCCATGTCAAGATTTTGCAGAGCCTTAACTTTGGCAGCCGATGCTGCAATTTCCGTATTGAGTTCCAAAGTCTCCATTGCTGTCTTTAATTTTGCTTCTTGCAGCCGCAGTGCATGTTTGTCCTTTAATGCAGCAGCTTTGGCCTGCAGGGCAGCATTTTCAGCAGCTGCTTTTCTGGCTGCTGAGGAGGCTGATGAGGAAGCTGTAGATCCTTTTGTCCTTTTGGACACATTAGAAACACTGTCATGAGGGTCAACTTTTGATTGTGCAATTTGTTCTTTCTTCCACATTTCCACATCTTTGAGCCAATAATCAAAGTTAGTCATCCTAGGCTCATACCAGTCCACATTATCCTCCTCTTTCTCCTCCTCTGATAAGAGCGTTTGCACAGAACTATGAACAGCACAAAATTCCCCCACAGCTTCATGAAATGACTTCAAGCACTCATCAACATGATCAACACTTCCACCATCTTTCATCAAAGTTTTGATCTCATTCATTTTTCTCGTGCAGGCGCCCAGTCTTCCCTTACGGGACGCTTTACGAGTTTTTAATTTTATTTCTGCCTCCTGTGTGCTTGTTGGGACGTCCATTTTATTTAATTACTTTATTTTTATTTTTATTTTGTGTCCTTTTATTTCATTTATGTTTAATTGTGTTGTATTTTATCCGTTTGTTTGCGGAATAGCACCGTCCTCGCGGGACGCTCCTTTAATTATCATTCATCACACAGTGCGCCTTCAAACACATCCAACAACATACAGTGTTTATTTCACTTTATTTGCGCTCTTCCGTTTAGCTCCTCCGTTCATCTCACATCACCACTTCCATTTCATACTCGTAATATTTCCAGCAATCCATAAACATCGATGTATTTATTCATTTTGTTTTCTTGTTTACTCACGACCGGTCCAGAATCTGCACTCCGGCGTGTCAGTGCGGCGATGTGTCCGTTCCTTCTTGATCGTAGCGGAGTTTTTTGACTTATTGTTACGGCTTCTCTTTAGAACTCGCAAAAGCCGCTACTGAGCGGGTCACGCAGTCAAGAACAAAAGACAGTCGCAGATTCAGCGTCACTTCAGCTTGGATGCCATTTATTAATAACAAAAAAAAGGGGATACTTCAGCTGATTATATTCCTTGTGTTACAAAAAAGGAAAAGAAAAACATTTCTGCAATCTGCCTTTTGCAGTCAAAAAACTGTCCCGCTTCCCACTTTCACCAGTGTTTGCATTACTTTCCCCGGGTGTCCTAAATCACTTCTCAATCACTGCAGGCGGCAGCTCTGACCCAAAAAAGGAGGGGCAAACAACAATAAACAAAATTTGCAGTCCATAATACATATGCTACAATACCAAAAAAATATTATGTTCTAATAAACCAAGTAATTTAAACGTCTGTTTTCAAATAAAGTTATAAATAAATGTATAGATTAACCAAGATTCATTTTGGCCTCAACACTTGCGTTCGTCAGACTGGGAGTAGTCAGAGTGTGACTTTTTTTTTTTTTTTTTTTTTTTATCCTGAAGTGTTTTTGAAAGAGTTTGTGGAGTGGAAGTGTCCTTATTGAACCAGAACAGTCATGCAGAGCAGAGACAGCTAACATACACAAACAGAAAACTGTCTCAGGTCTTTGGTAAGTTTTGCTTGTTGCATTAATGCATACCAAAGCAAGTCAGTCATCATTACACCACATCATCTTTTATTCTTCTTTCTTCAAAATGAGTAAATCTGTCAGTTATATTATGTCAGCCTGTATGCAAATAGATCGAATAGTAAACAAGTTTATATTGTCCTTTCTTAAAAGAGGGAATCCATCATGTTATTACTGTACTATGATATTTTTTCATCTCTTGTGATCTCCCAGTAGAGTTTAGATTTCCCTGCAGAGGTTGTTCAGAATGCTAGATCTTATTCTTTGAGGATGCGTAGGAAAAGACGAGATGAGCTTCTTAACGTGTCGTCTTTTTGTTTCCCTCTCCTAATGTCTGTTTCTCTTTTTACCAAATTACACACTCAATGACGGCTGTACGAGTGCTGAACTGGGTCAGCTGTGTTTCAGTTTCATGTTTAGTGTTTTTGTTTTTTTCTTCAAAGAACAGAGTCTGGCTCATATTTCCTAGGAGGCAAACGGTGGCGTCTCCTCCCCTGTAGAATATCTGTGACAGAGCAGCTGTATCCCCTGACAATAGACCCTCAGCGCTTTAGAAAAAGGGACATTTGCATTTTCATTGTGCAGGAGCTTGTTTGGAGGCAATGGAACTCTCACTTTGTGTGTCACATCGGGCAGAGGGAAGCAAGGTTTTTATATTGAAGTGCATCCATGAAAGAAAAATAATTGTTTATCAGCTTTAAAGCATTTTATTAGGAAATCTTCAGTTTCCACCTTAAACTGTATTTAGAATTGGTTAAAATCACTTATAGTTTAGCTATAGTTTGACGCCCAAGATGGAACTGTAAATAAATGAGAGGGTTTTTTGTGTGTGCCCAACCTTTTGACTCGTACTTTGTGCAGTATCTGTTTACTCTTACTCAATGATAGCTTAGGTCTGTGCTGTGAGATTTGCTTTTCTTTTCTCCTGGGTAACTTAAAAACAGTACAACAGCAAAATAATAGTAACAAGTAGCTGCTGGTTGTACTAAAATACTTTTGCTTACCTTTTTTCTCTATTATTTCTTAATTGAATGTGTTCTTTTTCTTATTTGACTTTTGGGGGAGTTGGAAGTAATGCAGTTGAAATGCCTTGACAAGATTAGTGCCACATATTTCTACAGTCACTGGAGAGATTATGTGCAACAAACCAGAGCCAGGTGAAATATTGAAAGTAGATAGAGGGTGTCACTCTTTCTTTATTCCACCACAGCAACTGGGAGACTCTCAGACTTCTGGGTGATGGCCAATATAGATGTCCCAGATGAAGTGAGGGTATGGCGGGGAGGGAAAAATACCTTTCTGCATTCCTTTGTTGAAAGAATGTAGCATCTCCATCGTGGCCTGGTGGGGTTAAAGTTTCGGTCAGGGCAGGTAAACGCTCCTCTGGTTGAGATATTTCACCTCTGCCCGACATCTGAACTTGGACAATTTGGATAACAGCTACTCCAAATGAACAGCATTTTATTGAAGGACTCATAATTATCAGTCTCAGAATAGTTTGAGATTCTTGTAGTACATTAAAGGTTCTGTCTCTTTTATTTCTTTCACTATACATGTATTTTTCTAAGAAGGGTCTGCTGGTTGGAGGGCTGATTTGTGTAATTTCTCTAAGAGCTATAAGCGACTAAGCTCTGTCGTGATCATATGGCGGTGACACATCTATGGTCATTGAAAGCTCTTCAACATAAGACAGGCATCTCATCTCGCTGACAATGAAGTGTGTTCTTTTGCAAGGCGTATGGATTTGTTCAGGCTTTCTGTTTTCCTCTTCCAGATTTCCAGAAGTCAGAAAACTAAAATTTCATCTTGTTGTCTGTTTTGTTATCATTTACATGTCCTCCTCCTTTTCCTCTTTCCCCCGTTCTTGACTCGCTGCCCCTCAGGGCTAAAATGGTTGATGTTGTATCGCCACGTACAATGCCATCTGAAAATGAAGTTCATGTGGCAAGGAGCTTTCTCACCAAGATTTTGCGAAGCTCCATGAGGTACCATCACGTAGTTTGCTACGTCTTGTTGTGTTTACTGGTAGTTTTTGGTGAATCTAAGTGATTTTTGGTCATTGAGTTTGTACATTGTTCTATATGTTGCTGGTAGTATTTCAGTGTGTGGTGCTAGTTGTCCAAATATCCTTTAGTTTTATTGTCTGTCCTGTGATGTTCAGCCTCCTCCTTGTTTTTAGTTTTTAGTATTTTTAAATTAATGTGTATTATCTATTGAAAATCTGTATTTCTTTTCCTTTGCATCATGCCCTCCAGGAAGAACCGCTTTAAGGGGTATGTGCAAGTCTAATTTGAGCAAAATTATACGCTAGTTATTAGTTTACATTCAACTACGGACAATAAATTAATTTTCAGGCCAGGAGACCTGAAACACGTGGTGGTGCCCTGCTTTGTTACATGAAGAAACTGAACTGCAAAAGTTCTGCCATTTGTCTTCTTAGAGAATTTGTAAAATGCTAAAGAAGCTGAACTGTCACATACTCCCCGTTTGTGTCAAGCGTTCTGTTGCCTCTCTGCTTTGCAGGAAAAATGATCCAGGCTCTCGGCCCCATTCCTGGCACTCGTCCAAGCTGACAGAAGAGGAGTCTGAGGCTACCCCAGCACCAGTTTGGCAGACAAAACATGAAACAAGGTGAGCTTTTTAGGTTTTGTTTCTCTCTGCGTTGAACTAAGCAGATAATATTGTCATCAAATTCAAGAAATATTTATTTATTAACATTCCAGGCCCAAGGAGTCATCCACTAAAGGGAATCAGCACCAGCTAACGTGTCAGATCAACTCAGTCAACAACATGGAGAGACTAGAGCATCCCTCCCATCCCTACCCACCTGCTCGCCTTTCCCCAACTAAATACATCAGCAGTGCTGAGCCGCTCTGTGGACCAGGAGGCAAAAGAGACTCTGGGTTCAGTTGTTTCTCTAGTGGCTCCAGCCCTCCTGTTCAAGACCCTTCCACATCTAGTAGGAAGAGTACCAACACTGAAAATATTTTCTTCAAGGGACTTCAGAGTGAAGGAACTCAGCAAACTGAGCGACCCAAGTACCTGCAGCCAACGCTGGGGAGCGGAGGCTGGGAAGGGTCAAGGGCAGAGGACCAGCCTTCAACTCGGGTCACTGTGGCAGGAAAACCCAACACAGGCCCAGTGTGGCAGGTGCCAGAGAAGAAAAAGTCCCAGTCTCCTCCTCCCCCTCCTCCTCCTCTGCGAAGTGACAGCTTTGCAGTCACAAAGGTGTTTCCTTATTCTGAAGGACCCAGTGGTTCAGTAAAGAGCCATGGAAGATCTGTTGAAAAACTGTCAGATAACAGCAACCAGAATGGCCTCAGATCTCTCCAAGAGAAACCCTCGGAGGCCAGACATGGCTTGAACCACTTGCCCACCAAAGAGCTCCTCCATCCTAATACAGCTGCAGATTACAACCACAACCAGCTGCACCCCAGCAAACTCTTCTCCTTATCCAGCAATGACATCAGGCAGTCTCATTACACCCAACCACCTGCACACCAGAGGCAATACAGTGACGAAAGCCCCTTTTACCTTCAGACCAAAACAGCTCCTCCAACCAAGACTCAAAGCGTAGGAAGCTACTATCGCAGCCTACAGGAGCTGCCCACAAATGCATTAAGCCGCAAACAAATGAGGCACTCCACAGCATCTATGACAAGTTCTGCTGTAAACCCAAACCTCGAAAGCAGCGTGTACAACAGGTACTGGCAAGGCCTGGCAAGTAAACATTCGGTCCAAGCCGTTGAGCACAAGGCCAGGCTGGGAAAAGCAGAGGGCTGGAGGGGGGAAACAGAGAAACACCAATGGTTAAATAGCAATGAAACAAGCTTCCCAAGTTCCTGCAAGACGAGTGTGAAGGCAAAGTATTCTCTACCTCAGTCTCAGATACCTTACAGTGCAAATAAGGAGCGCAATGGCTATACCCATTTGGGGAATGGTCTACAGTACAACCACCAGAACTCCGAATTTTCTGTTCAAAGCCGTAGCCCAGAGGATGCGGCAAAGAGAGGAGAAGGACACGCTAGTGATGTGAAAAGACACTTTCCAACGCATCAAAATAATGATCATAAAGTCAGTCTTTTAAAGCATCAAGACCCCTGGGTACCTCAAGAAGATCATCGAATATCACCTCTGAAAACCCCACTTCTCCATTCCCTGACACAGGAGAGTAGGAGTCTAGTTGAGAAACAGCCAGCAGCTATCAATAGTGTCATGTCTTCCCAAGATACCGATGACACCACACCTACCAGCAGTGGAAAAGCAAATCGACGCAGCGATCGATACGCCACAACCCTCCGCAAAGAGATCCAACAGAAGCGAGCCCAGCTGCAAAAGAGCCGCAGTGCTGCAACCCTGACTTGTGAAGCAGAGGATGAAGAAGCAGAAGAGTGGAGATCCATGGAGACTTCTACGTCCTCTGGTGTCTCCTTCACAAACACCTACAAGGACCACTTAAAAGAGGCACAGGCCCGGGTCCTCCAGGCCACCTCCTTCCAGAGGCGAGACTTGGGACCTGAGGGTCCCATACCTAAAACCTCCAATGGACGCATTAGAGGACGTAAGCGGCTCCACCTAGCAAAAAGGACGCACTCCTTTTCAGAGCCTGACAAGATAGACAAAGTGGGAGTTGAGGGAGAGTCTCAAACAGGCTCATTTGGGGAGCGGAGGAAGTTTTTCGAGGCAAAACCAACCTTTTCCAGGCCTGTGCTCATTTTAGGTCAGAGTACAAACTCGAACACAGACCTTGAAGATGCGGACAAAACCAAAGAGAAAACTCCCTCTGGTGATTCTGAGAAGGCTCATTCAATCATAGACCCCCACCACCTCAGTCCTGGGAATAAGCAGGAATTGTTGGAGCAGCAGAGGCTTGGGACGTTTGCAGAGTACCAGGCCACATGGGACAAGCAGAAGAAGTCATCAGAAGCCAAGACACAAGGGAGATACCACTCAGCAGAGAACATCTTAGATGCAGGTGCTGAGAAGGCCGTCTGCATCCATGAAAGATCCAGATCTTCTCCTTCTGCTGACTTCTACACACAGGTGACCAAGATTATGTGAATTTCTATACTTCAGAATGACTAGAAAAGTCACTTAAATGTTTTGTGATTTGCTGACATTAGTTGAAAAGGGTTTGAGTTATTTTAAGTAAGTTAAAAGAACCCAATATTACACTCTCTTTCTGTCTTTGCTAAAATAATCCCTAAACTTAACTTTTCTTTTGCAGAATATCCCCTCTCCATGGAGAGACCCTCAAGCACATGAGAGCAGTTTAACCACGAGGTGAGCTTAATATTTAGTTTTGTTTGTACTCTGCATTATAAAAACTGCATAAATGATCAAATGTAGAGCAGAATTTTTTTTTATTTTATTTAGTTTTATGTGGGATGTGCTTGATCTGTGGCATTTCAATACAAAAGGAGAATAGGTCTCGGTTTCTCTCCTTTATAAAGGAGATGGCATTCATGGGTGTAGTTTATGACTCCTTCAGTCATAAACTACACCCAGATTTACAAAAGTATCTGCAGGGGAAGAGTGTATCAGTTTATGCCTAAACTGCAGCTGACAAAGGACACTTCTCTTGCCTACGTGATCAGTGTCTTTGCTAAATGTTGAAATGAATGCACAGCATTTGCTCCTTTGTTGATGTGCTGTCGTTTGCACAAGCTGGGACATCAATACCATTCGAGAAAAGTTGATCCTCATCTTTCAGCAGGCTTTAGAGTAAGAGTAGCTTAAGTGTTGCTGAAATTCTTTCATTCTAGTGTTACTGTACACTTATGTGGTTATGTTTCCAGGCTTTTTAACCACTACAATCTGAGGGCAGGTGTTCTGACAGGTTTACTGTACATTTACTGCAGCTGATTTCATATATGAATAGATGTTATGGTGTAATACTGCTGTATTATATGTAATTGAAAAAAGAAATACTCAAATACTGTTATTACTTTAAGTCGCACATTGCTTTATCTCCGACTTGACTCACATGTAATGCAACCTGTGTTTGGTTTTCACACACGTCTTGAGTTTCCTGAAATGTAACACGCTCTCTCTGACCAGGCGACAACACCTCTAAAGCTTCTAAATCTCCAAGTTACCAGACAGAGTATCTATTAGTGTCATTCAAGTACAACAATCAGACATGTTGAACATCATCTGCCAGATTTGATTAAACCACATCTTAAGAAAAATCACTGATGACACATGTTGATGTCCAGTTTTTATCCAGTGCCAGCACAAAAACAGATGGCACCCTGAACATATAAAAAAAAACACACACAATCTGTTCATTACTGTCAGCGTGTTGGTGAACCTGTAATAAATGTCAATTTATTCTGTCAAAGTCGGTACAGTTAAATATCAGTGACAACAAACAAGTACAGACATCTCGTACTTTAAACAGAGCTGCACAAAAGGAACACTTCAAACGGTTGATAACCTCGTATCTAAGAATAATAAAAACCAGGTCCTGATGACATTTGTCTTTTATTTTGACCTCCAGAGTGAAGACGGAGAGCAGGCTGCGACACGAGCCTGACCCCATCCCACAGCTGGTCTCGTCAGTACCCAGAAACGAGGGCCTTGTCCCAGGCCTTCCTGACCACAGGACCAAATTAGACACTGCAAATCCCTCGCTCACTACACTCTCCTCTGGCCCTTGCAGCCTCAGCCCGAGCATTGGGTCTGAGGAACCAGCCGAGCCTCCACAAACCAAGAGCCTCCTGCCACCACCCAGGTCCCATTTAGGCCTAGAAACCACATCCTCCTCCCAGGAATTCCTCACTGGCGCCCAGACAGAGCCGGCGGCACTCCAGCCTCTGTCCAGCTCTAGTTCTGACACCCAGCGCCATGCTGCTGCCCAGGTCTCGTCCACTGGCTCCACCCCAGCTAGCTCCCCTCGCTTCAGCAGGATGCCTGGACCAGACGTGAGTGAAGGGGGTGTAGAAAAAGAGAAGGAGCCACTGCCACCACCACCTTCTTCTTCTTCCCCTTCGTTCTCCTCCTGGACAGCTGCTCTATCTCTTCCCACGACGGATCGAGTGCGGTCTCCTTCACCCCAGTTTGCGCCGTTAAGGCTGACCGACAAACCGCCAACCGTGTCCATGCAAGATGACTCACTGTTCAGGTAAGAGGCTTAGCCGGAGTTTCAGGTCTCTTCACTGCCCCTTGTTATGTGAAGCTTCTGTTCCTGTAGTAGCAGCAGCTTCGGGTAAATGCTCAGGAGAAAAGTTAAGGAAGCAGTGCAGAAAGAAAAAGCTAAATAATAGAAGACTTATACAGAAGACTTCAAATAACAACAGGTTGGATTGACCTGTAAAAATAAACATGTGTAACGGAAATAAGTCATTCTTTCTTGCTTATAAAACTCATCCAGCAGCTAAAAGTATTAAAAATGTAAAATGTGCCCACACAACAGAAAAGAAGATCAGAGTTTAATCATGCTTGTAGTTAATTTCCTATGCGGTCTGAGACGAATCGAACTGAAGGCTGTAATTTTGTTGAAGCCACATGGCTGCTGTGACCTTTTGAGTTTTGTTGCAGTTCAACTGTATTATCCATCCTTTAATTAGAAACTCTGTCTACTACTGTATGTAGCTTGGATGTTTACTAAAAAACATCCTTGTTCCATTTTTTATTTATAATGTACAATTAGAAAGTTTTGAAACTTCTACTTTTGATTCTGAGATTTGTTTCTTATCCAGGTCAGAAACTGAATCCACTCCCCCAGCAGTGATGGATGTGAGCAGTCCAGTGAGGAAAGTCCCTGTGAGGATCATCCATGCTGAGAGCAGCTTTGAGCGGCAAGGGCGAGCCTATCTCCCTCAGAACGAGACCTGCAATGTCTTCGAGCCTCCCCCTCACATCCCCTCCCTGGGCACTGCAGAGTTCCCAGCCTCATCCCTGTTCAGTGCTTACACCCGCCAGGAAACACAGGACCTGGGACAGGCGTCAACGTCAGCCCAAGAGACGGTCCCTGAGTCCAGCTCAGGAGCTGCCCAACGCTCAGAAGAGGATGCTAAGAGAGAGGAGCTAGCAAGGGACATCATGGGTAAAGATAAGTCTCTGGTGGATATACTTGACCAGAGTGGGAGGAGGACCACCATGGACCTGATGGAGGGACTCTTCCCCTCAGAGGAGCAGATCCTGGAGGGAGCCCAGCAAAGGAGGAGGGCCTCTGCTGGCTCCCGGCTGCCCACCTCATCTCCTAGGAGCGCAGAAAGGTGGGAAATTTAAACATTACAACTGTTGTGAAATAAACTTTTTATTAAACCAGGAGTGCAAGAACAAAGGGTTCAGATTTGGTTACCGTTCAGTCCAGCTTCAGGATCCATCTCTCAGCCTGCCCTCTTGTGGAATTGTCAAATGTTGCAGTTATGTTTTTATTTGCTGGTTGGAAATTTTAAAATACTTTGACCCCTTTCCAGGATTTAAGAAGATTTGTAAGACTAAAATGCACCTTTTTAGTAATACTTGTTTTAAATATTTATGATTTAGCATATTGAATATTTGGGGAATCGGGTTACATAAATTTACTATCCGTGCTGTGTTTTCAAGGATTCAAGGAGTTCAAGGAAGTAAGACTGTGATGAGAGTAGGATTTTGACCAGTATTTTCACCAGTATCCGTTTCCTACCTTTGTGTTTACCTGGGTTTGTTTGTGTGTCAGGAGGGAGGAGGAGGAGGTGTCTGTATCAGCAGCAGCATCCCTGGTCCCCAGTTCCTCCTACTACAACACATCAGCTCCCAAAGCCGAGCTCCTTATAAAGATGAAGGACATGCAGCAGCTGCTGGAGGAGCAAGACTCTGAAGATGAGCTGGACGTTGACCTTGCCAGTAAAAAGGTGTTACATATATGCAATGTGTTATTGTCATATTTTACTGCATGTAGGCTTCTTACTAATCTCAATTTTAAATGCCTTCCTCTTCTGCAGCAAGAGCTGATCTCCAGCCTGGCGAGGAAGCTGGAGGTACTACGGGAGGCACGGCAGAGCCTGCAGGAGGACGTGGAGGACAATGAGGCCCTGGGTCGCGAGGTGGAGGCCACTGTGCAGCGCCTCTGTCAGCCCAATCAGCTCGACAAGTTCCGCATGTTTGTGGGCGACCTGGACAAGGTGGTGAGCCTGCTGCTGTCGCTGTCGGGACGGCTCGCCCGGGTGGAGAACGCTCTCAACAGCCTGGAGGATGATGCGCCCCCAGAGGAGAAGGTAACAGCCCTGGCCACGTGAACTTAATTCAGCCATAACAGTTGTTGCAGTAAAACTTAATTAAATTACTACGTTTATCTAGATAAATGATGTTTATGCTGTCCTCCTCATATACTTAATAATAAATTATATTTGTCCTGTGTCAGCGCACTTTGACGGAGAAACGCAAGCTTCTTATGCGGCAGCATGAAGATGCCAAGGAGCTGAAGGAGAATCTGGACCGTCGGGAGCGGCTGGTGTCCAGCATTATGGAGGCCCACCTGGACACAGAGAGCCTGGACGACTACAGACATTTTGTTAAAATGAAGTCTGCCCTCATCATTGAGCAGCGCAAGTTGGAAGACAAGGTCAAGCTGGGTGAGGAGCAGCTGAAGTGCCTGGTGGACAGTCTGCCGCTGGAGCAGAGGCCACTGCTCTGATACCTAAAAAAGATCTGGGTCTGGATAAAGATTGAAGCACCAGTAAGTTTGTGGATAATTTGAAGTTAAGACATGTAGCATTTTTAATGGTTTTTAATGTTTATGTGCTTAGACAATGTCAGACGTCTATCTAACGCCAGTGGTATTGCTGTTGTCCATCAAAATTAATGCAGTGAATGCATTTGTCATGTAGCTTTACAACCAAACACTTCTTGGAACGGAGCATCCTCGAGAACTCGGTTACACTAACATGATGTTTTTATTTGTAATTAAGGATGAATTATTATGCCACAGTTTAAAGTATTTTTCCCAGAACATAAAAGACTGAAAGGGAGACAAAAAGGCTGAAAGACGAGGTACTTAAAACATGACAGGTACATGACACCCATCTTTTTAGGTAAAGTTCCTGAGTACAGTGTAAATAGGCTGTTAGATGCTAGCAGCCGCCTCTCTCTCAAGTATCTATTAGTATCCCAAAGACAAGGTATTATAGTGTACTGATATTCAGACACATGGACGTTGTAATACATAAAGATTTATGTATTGAGTATTAAATGCTAATAGTGCTTATAGTGACCAGCATTTTATTTGTGTTGGAACAGGTCACGGTTGGAAGCCTTTCTAACTTTGTATAGATGTCTGAGAGTTGTATGATGAGTTTTCTCTCCTGCTGAATGTGACTGAGTTTGTATTTAATTATCAGTGTGTGTGTGTGTTTTTAGTAATTTATTGTAGCCTCTTTGAAAACATATATGGAGAAAGGTGAAGTGTTAATTTAATTTCACTCATGATACTTTGTTTTCTAATAAAATTAAATGAAGAATTTAAATCCAAAATGACAAAAACAACAGATCATCTAATTTTAAATGTTATCACCTTGTCAAACAAGATATGAAGTAATTGTTTTTGCTTTTACTACAAACCATTCTTCCTTTCCTGTAGGGTGTTATTCTAAAAGAGCAGATGTCTCATTTTAGAGTGTAACTCTTTAATTTATGCTAGAATAAGAGGTGGACTTGATAATGACTGGACTTTTTTTCTCATAAAGACAATGCTGACTTCTTCCAGCAGTAAAGATGTTGAGCCTGCTTGTTTTCTACACAATAATATACTGCTAAAATATGCTGGATGATTTGTTTTTAATCTCAGAGGTTTTCATTCACACGTGGTGCTTTTAGCTGAGATTTCAATTCAGAAATGCAGATGGTATTTTCTGCTATCACAGTTGGTACTCTCTGCTTTGGTCCTTCAGGAGACTCTTTCACATAATATGTATCTGAAGATGTGCCTATTGTAGCCTCCCACATTTATGGATGTGGGTGCAGCCCACACTTCATAAATGCGGTGAGTTCTTTTCATCAACTTAAAGGCAATAAAAAAAAAAAAAAATCATTAACCTGAGAAATTTGTTTTTGTGTTTTATTTCTGACAGGGGTACCTGCAACTCTAAAAGCAATACATTATGATTCGTTAAAAATAAATGTAAGCCTTAGATTGCATTTAACTTGCTATCAGAAGAAGAATGCTCTTATTTTTGTGTTGATTACTAGAAATTTTTATACAGGTGAGAAGTGCTGACAAACGTGATTCCACTTCATATCTGGATATATTCATGTAGACTCCTTTTATACTCATAATAATGCAATAAAAAGAAGTATGAAGGACAATTAAAGTGTGCATTTGCATTGTTTGTTTCCCTAAATTGAGAAATCCTGCCTTACTTGGATTTATTATTGGATTTATTTATTTATATCACCACGTTGTTTTTTTGTGTGTGTCTCAGACCAATGTTGGGAAGAAAAACATGATCTCATTTTTGACCTTTGAACCAACCAAGTACTACAGCAGTTACTGTTTGTTTTGGTTGGGCAGAGCTGGATCAGAAAGAGTCACCCTGGGGGAGATTGTATTTCCGGGAACACATTTGCTCTAATTTACATCTTGGTAATGGTGTCAGGATTTCTTAACCTCTGAGATTGTACGTGTACGGCATCTTTTCCCCAGATCTTTCACAATCCTGAAACCTTCGCTTTCTGGTTCTTTACAATGTGTGGTGACGTATTTTCTTCCAAAGCTCAGTTCACTGATAAAAATGCGGTCTCTCTTTTATGCCTCTGTACTAGGACATTTTACAGCCCAGATTTTTATTGCTCTGTTGTCTAAGTATCCTTCTTTTCTTTCCTTCAGACTGCACCTTTACTACACAGAATGCTTCCACAGAGTGTTAGCTTTACTCAAGTTCCTGGATAGATGGAGAAATAAACCAGAAGCAAAGTCATATTTCTTTAAACAGTATACATACATTTTTCTTTTCAGTTCACAAGAGGATGTCCTCATTATTCACTCTTATGATGTACAGTAGTCGAATGAAACTGCAAATGAGTAGATCTGTAGTGTAACACTTTTACAAATTTATAAGTTTTTTTATAACCAAAATCTATCCACAGTCATTCGTTTAATTATCAGCCAACTCATTTTTTCCTGGTTACTTATCATTAGCCGAAATGAAAACAGATATAGTATATCACCGTCTCCATCAGAGCCTACTGTATTTCCTGACAATCATTTACAGCTTCACAGATATGACGGGAAACCGTGTCCCAGCTATTGGGAGCGTGAGGAGGAAGTGTTGCGCTGTGGCAGTGGATAAAAATCCTTCCTCTTCAGTGTTGTCACTCGTTTTCTCGGCTTCAAGACAAATCACAAGGCGCTCCTCGGAAACTGCTTCTCAAGAACTGCTCAGGTACGTGACACGATGAAGAGTGTGACTTTTACGTTTAGAATCAGAATCAGAATCGGCTTTAATGACCAAGTATGTGCACATACAGGGAATTCAACTCCAGTAGCTTTATTCTCTTGTACATAAACATACGAACTTAAATAAGTGAAGAAAATTAAAAAGATGAAATAAACTGAATCTCAATCTATACACATAAAATATAGAATAAGACCAAATATATATACACCAAACCATTTGTACAGTGACTATATACAATAGTGCAGAGTTTAGCACTCTGTCATTGATTTAAATTAATTGATAAAACATGCTTACTGACATCTTATGCCAGTATTGATGAACACAACGTAGTTGTCAGTTTCATCATTTCATTTTTGTTTCTTATTTCTATCAATTCTGTATTTGGTATTTCTAGATAGGTGTGTCTGTTGAAAATAGTAAATGTAAAAGGCTTAAATTATTTTAATTGTTGGTAATATAATATATAAAAGTAGAAAGCATCTTATGGCACTATTAACATGGGAATACAATCTGCTTAAAACAGTTTGCATATTGTGGACAGGCTAAAAAGTATACAACTATTTTCTACTCCTAAACAAAAGAAAAACTAAACATTTAAACTGTTTTTTTAAAAAACAGGAGCATATTGAAAGCTCTTGTACATTTATGAAAATTAAACAGGACAATATGACAACAAATACTGACTTCCTGTAAATGTATTTGATTGAATATGTAATAAGACAGAGCCATTTATGGTCGTAGCGTTTGATTGGTGATTGGTTGTGACTTTAATGAGTCTATTGCCAGTCGTATGTCCAGGTGATGAGAACAGTAATGTTTTAATGTTTTAATTATAGTCATATGTCAGCACGTGATGCCAGCACGTGATGTTTTTGTGTCCTTCTCATTCAAGTTGACCAATTGCCCCCTGGGCCTGTATCAATGCAGTAATCAATCCATGATGATAATTTTCTGGTGACGTTCCAAGAGAAGTTTTTTTTCCAGCTAATCTGTATCGTGAGGTTAACTGTGTGGTCGAATATGGAACTATTTTCTCCCACACGTATAATAACAGAGTTAAAGTCAACATGTTTGAATTCAGTAATTAGCATTGTAGCGCGTCAGCAGGTAATGCCAACATGTGAGCACATGCCCAGCAGATTTATAATCAGGGTGTAAGTGAAACCTTAACCCATTGTTTTTCTGTGTCTTAGAAGGAAACTCTGATCTTATGAAGACTTTAACAACAGAAGAAGAATCCAAATCTTTTGTCTTTGATGAGATGTGAGGTGTTTTGTTGCAGCTCATTAACAGCTGTGTTTCTGTCTTCTCAGAGGGAGCTGCAGGTGTTGGTTGCCAGGTAACCCAAGTTACATAACAGCGTCGGGGAAAAAGGAAGAACGACCTGCAAACCAGACAGAAAGTAAACGAGAGCGGGAGGCTGGATGAGCTGCAGGAGCCAGAGATATTACAGCTGAATATTACGTCAACATGACACGCATCTTCAGAGGGATCAGGACTTTCATGGTGGCTTGAAGCTTTATTGTGGTGTCACTGCTATGACGTACCTGGCCCACACCGCTCACGCCCAGCTTGGCGCTCTCTGGCTGGCCTGCGTGGGCTGGACACTCAACGCCGTGGCCCTTGGACTCATCCAGTGGAGGGTGTGGCAGGTGTCTGACACCGAGGTCATCACCTCTGGCATAGCTTGGGTGGGAATCTGGAGGGCCTGCTTCAACAGCCACACAGTGGTCAGTAATGGCTACAGGGTCATGCACTGCAAGTTCATCAGCCTGACAGAGGCCTTTACGCCGCCAGAGATCGCAGCCGCTCAAGTTCTCATGCTCATGTCTCTGGTGGTGGGGCTTTGTGGGAACGTTGGGAGTCTTTACACCTTAAGGAACATCTACTTTGGTATAACGAATAATTTTAACATCCGGCAGACTTTCATCATCTCTGGAGGACTGTGCTTGTTGGCTGCCATGATGTCGCTTGTGCCTCTCCTATGGAACCTGAGCTCCGTGGTGACCAATCAGACGATCAATTTCCCCCCTGAGTTTCAAATGCCCCAAGCACCGATTTCACAGTATGTGGGGTGCGGCATCGGGGTCGGGATGGTGGGCACAGTCTTGATGATTGTGTCTGGGATCATTTTCTGTACATATAGGCCGCTAGTGAGCTCTCAGATTTCCGGCCGTCTATCTCTGAAAGAACATGTGTTCCAGCAAAAGTCTCTGCCGTCGCTGATGACCAGCTCCGCTGCGAAAGATAACCTAGCGTTTGAGTTTCATGAACACTTGTGATCTGTCGGTTTCTGATGGTTACTCACAGCGACTTGAATGTGGACGAGAGAAGTCAGACATCTGAATGACAATTTTAAGAAAATGAAGAGCAGCAAAGTGGGAAATTCACAACTAAAGACACTCACATTGATTTGTTTCCTTAGCTCCTTCATTCCTCACGGTGACTCATCTAATTTTATACTCTGGGCAGGATGAATGGAATGACTCATCTCCTGACGGCAATCAAACTTAATGCCATGTTCCTCATTCCTAAGACAAGTGACAAGAAGAAGTGAGAAAAGGGAGTTTGATTTTGTTTTATATGATGTGGAAAACAGCTCCGATAACGATACAGACTCAAATCTGTAATTAGAAGAAGCAGCCACAGCTTTTAAATTATTGGAAAATGATCATACTGCTGTGTTTCGTTTGTACGAGGCACGTCTCATCGTCTGTTGTATAACTTTTTACATATTTAAAATCCACTTGTTTGCATTTTTAATATATTGTTCGCATATAATAGTGTAAATAAAAGCAATGTAAATAATGTCAGATTTGTAAAAATAAATAACTGTTGTAACTTAAAATGAAATATGCATAATGTAATAAATCACATTGTGATAAACAGCTACAAAAATGTCTCCTGTTGTGTTTCTAACATTAAAACAGATATACTAACATTAAATGAAGCAAAGGTACACAATAAAACACACACCACACTGAAGTTATTTTTTTTCTTAAATATTTTATTCAAAAAAAGCAAAAAGCTCATCTCCAAAATTTCAAACCATCTGCATCAATGTTCCTCCGGTGATGAACAGTCCCTTCACCTCACTGAGATCACTGTTATGGCTCAAATCACAGCCCTTGCTGCCTGTTGAGTTTGGGTGGAGCACAGTTCACCTGAGCTGCTCACTCATGCACAAAGGAAAGATCATAGCAGTTGGTCAAGTCGGTTGAGGAAATCCAATTGAGGCAATATCTATGGGACAGTCACTACATTTTATAATGACACACCTCTGGGAAGTGACAACCACTGGTTCATTTCACTTAAAAACATATTTAATATGAATGGCAGTAGAGACAGCTGATCCCAGGACAGTTAGTACATGTCTGGATACATATTGTGTGCACTCAGAGGTTATACAAATATCTTTGTCTTTCATTCACCTGTTCAGACTAATTTCCAAAATGAATCAGTTACAGGGCTGCTATTAATCTTCTCGAGGAACTTCATACAGTACACAGATTAAGCATTTCATTCCAAAACCAAAAAGAAAAAGCTTTAAAAACCAACGCTGACACCACAGTACATGTTTGTAGCTGACTTTTCTTTTGCACAAACAGCTGGAGGACAACATGATCCCAGTTTAAAACACTGCGAGACTGTCGGCAAGCAAAAATATTTGTATAAAGGGGATATACTTTGATTTATCATTACAGAATGAAACCCTTAAATATAAATAAAAGACGACACCGGAGATACACATGGCATATCATTCAAACACACTCTAATACTGAATACAACATATACAATTAAAGCACATTTATCATTTTAAAATATGTTTCAGATCTCAGATAGTACGGTATCAGGTCAATTATTACCATGACTTCACAATTTAATTATGGTGCAGTTTTTAAAACATGGCGCACACACAGGCTGCAAATGTAAATTATTCAAATACAAATATTGACACTCCTTTTTCCTCACATGTTTTAAGTTTTGAGGACAGTGTCCAGTAAGCCAGTTGCTCATGAGCACGTACTGTGTTGGAAGTGAACCTCGTCTGCTAAACGCCTCAACTATAGTACAAAATGCATGTGGAATGAACTGTCCTGTGGAGAAATAATGGTAGCTTTGACAACCGACTCTTCGGTCAGATTAACAAGAGTGCAGGCAAACCTGTTTGTCCTATAAAAGGATAATAGGGAAATGACGCCAGCTTGTGAAAAGCAGCTTTAAAGGAACAGTGCATCAAGAAATCTATGTCTGACAGTAAATCCCAACCAGACTTGGAATCAAATTCATCACTTAAGTGTTTCTATGTGTCATCTGTCAATACTGGATGGGCTATTCCTTTCATGCAATTTATCACCAGATGGCATTATCTGATTACGATGACAGTAAACAGGTGGGTTAAAAAAGAAAATATGCAAATTTAGATGAAACACTCACACTGAATGCTATTGCTCAGGTCGACAACATGAGCCTCCCTGCACCTCAGAGAACCAGAGAGCCGCTGTCCGTGTCTTCCCCCTTATCTCAGTCTGTTATCCTCCCTGCCCTCACACATGGAAGCCCTAATTGAGTCCATTTTGATCCAGATGGTTTGAAACTGAACAAAAATACGCACGTACATACAAAATAAAATACAAAATAGGAAAAAGATTTTTTTTTTTTTTTTTTAAGAAACGCAGGATGCTTAATCATTCCAAAGTCCACCAGTCTGTTCTTGATACACCTCGATGACGTCCTCATCCTCCATCCCCAGCTGACATGAACACACAGCAGAGGGATGTAAATTAGTAAGTGATTAGCGCAACTAAATCACCTCCACAAGATTTTGGCTCCCTTTACTGAAATTGTACTCCTTACTTTTGTTACATTGCACCAACTCCCATCTGCAGCATGAATTTTTGATTTCACATTGAGAAAATGACAAAATACTGTTCTCGTGTGTTTAGATGTACTTTTTTCCTAAATAAGCCACATAATCGTGTAATCAGACTTCATGATGTGCTCATTTAAGATGCCAAAAATGTAGTGTTTTCCCTCAAATTCTCAGAACTTATAATATATATAGTCCTAAACTAGGATAGGATAGTCCTAAACTGTGGACTTTTACTAAAAGGGAAATATGAATGGAAGGAGATGTGTTTTTATAGATTCACAACACTCTTTGGATCGATATATGAATGCAAAAGGAAACAAGTTTACCTCTTTCGGAGTTTGGTTGTCTGCGATTCTTTGCCCTTCAAACAGAAACCTTAGTGTGCTCGCTGGGACACCCTGGAAGGAACACACAATAAGACACATGAAAACCCATCTTTGGTTGTGCCACGGCTCAATGGTTAAACAAATTCCATCCTGCAAGCCCTCGCGCACACAGCTTTTCAAATTAGAGAGAAAAGTCTCATGCTCTGTTCTGTATATGGGAAACAATCAGAATTTTCTTATTCGGTGACTGGCAGTGGAAGTTATTCTTTCCCTGTACCTGTCTCTGGCTGTATGACTCTTTCAGCTTCTTTAGATGTGTTGTCATTTTCACCTTGAAGTGGATTTCACTGCTATCCTGTAGGCAGAAAAACAAAATGATAAGACATAGCAGAAATATGGACGTGGTTCGACGAGCAAAGGGTATTTCAGCTCTATTCACTGGATCATTCAACTAAAAATACTGATCACGTAATAAGAGAAACTAAGCTGCCAGTCATGTTTGTGAATGACTGACAATAAATACATCCAGAATCAAATTAAAATGACACTTATTTCTATGTTAAGACACATCCACCTTCTCTTAGCCTTCATACACACCTGACCAATCACTTTTAATTTGATGTATTCTCCGTCTTTCTTGTCTCCCGCGTCTTGGCTGGATGGTTTTGTCTCCTGAAACAGCACAACAAATATAAACAAGCTCAGCAGAGGAAAACATTTAACCGACACACACATATTACAAATGGGCCTGGAAGCTTGATTTCACTGGTCGTATCTACACTGACACCCTCGTGTCCTAATGTTTTGGTTTCATAAGGCTGGTAACGATTGCTGTTTCACGCCAGAACTTTGAAAATGAAGTGAAACCAAAGCTAACTGCTAGCAGCAAAATGAGCTGAGGCCTGAAGCTACACGAGCTAACAGTTAGCATATTAGATAACCCCATACGAGGTAGCGACCACAAAAACACCAATTAGTCTTTTCACATGTGGTGCTGATGATAAGCAACTAAGATTCGTCGAAGCTCACAACTTACCGTATCTGACATGGTTCCCTTTGTGAGTGTTGGGTAATGTATTGACAATAGATGTAGCGTTAGCTTTTAGTCGCACCTCTTGCTTGATGTTGTGAGAAGTCGACATCAACCGGAAGTGATGCCATGAGTCGGTTCTTTCCAAGTAAGAGTTTATCTGTCTCTGTCTAAGTTATAAGTATAAATAAAATTAACTTCACAAACGAAGTAAGACAAAGCTAAAATTATTCTGTAATTTATTAACTGAACATACTACTGAAAAAAAATAACAGAATCACCGATTTGCGTTTTTTGCAATTATGTTTTACGCCAAAATTAAATATGTTAAAGACAATGTCCTGTCAAAATTATTGGTTTATTTACAAATTACTTACTACTTGCAATTAAAAATTTATTGAGTTATTTCCATTCGAAGAAGACCTAAATTGTCAAATAAAACTGTTAATTCAAATGCCGCAATATCTATTAACAACTCAACCAGGTTCAGGTGAGAGTAAATGTTCAGTTGTCACTGTGCTATGTGATATTAAAGTATATAAAAAACGCTTAATGTATTTATTTGACAGGTTTCAGTCGTGATCCAGGAAACTAATGCATTTCTCTGACATCACAGATTGTGTTTTTGTTGGACACATCCAACCTTACACCTGTCAAGCACAACAAAATAAAAAAACGCTGTTTCCGGTAAATGATTTTCAAGTTAAAATACCGACTATGTTTTTCTTCTCATCGGAGGCCATTTTGTGTTTTTATTTTGTCAACCAAATCTCATCACTTCCGGTAACAATTTGTCCATTACCCGCTAGCTTGGCGCGACTGTGGGGTCAACAGCGAGCGAAGCAACCGTTAAGCAGGCTGTAAAGTACTACAAAATGAAAGCTTTCGATTAAATTTACTTTTTTGCTACTCCACAAACGCGGCGGTACTTTGTTGGACGAATCGTTATCTTGCCATTTTTCTCACTGGAAATATCCATCGGGCTAAACTGACAGGCATCGGGCCTCTTCGTCGTGGCCCAGCAGGACTCGAGTGAAGTTGGGGACGGACTGCCAAACTTCTGCTTCCTCTAGCGGCTGTCCGCAGGGCCCGGGGCTCCTGTCACCGGCCCTGTGGATGAGGAAGTGAATACTAATATAATCAGCGCCCAGGTAAAATATCTAAGATGAAACGGTATCGTTCAAACATTTAATTTGTTCGTTTAATTGCTGCTTTTACGGCCGTGCAGATCGGACGAGCGTTGAAAAGCTATGCGGCTAGCAGTTAACTTTAGCATTAGCCTAGCTTGACAACTTCCCTGGCCTGACAGCTAGCTGTACACGCAACTCTCGGTTAGCGCTAACCACTTAGCTTCATAAATAAGCTATTTATTTTCGGATACTCGTGTTTTGGGGACGCTTTTCAAATTGCAGTATCCGTCATTATGAACAATTTGGCATATATCGTAATGTCAAATCGGCTAGCAAGAGTTGTTAGCATGCGGGGGCTTCTCACCTGATGCTAGCAAGTTAATTTTAAGCTCGCTAATTATCTACCAGTGGAGGCCATAACAGTGTCAGTGTTGTTGGTTTTAAACTTCGCTGTGACCAGGGGTATTTGATTCCTAGCTGGTCAGCACAGGAAAGGGACGTTGTCTGGTTGAAATAATGGGAAGTGCTAAGCTAATGTTAAAATTGCAGGTTTCTCTCCAACGTGATTTACTTGTCAGGTTTCACGTCAGTCACAGACTCTGATCAATCTGTGGTGATCAGAGATGTCCCATCATCTCTATCCATTTAATTCTCAGCAGAGGCCATCTTGACTTAAACTGCCTGTTTTGTTCATACTGATGGTGTCACATCACGACTTCACACAAACAGCTAACACACTTAAACCATAATATCATGGCAGCATGTGATGATTGCTTTAAAGAAATGCTGGGGAAACATTAATGTATTGATAAGTGGCTCATAAACCTCTTTTATTATATATCCAAGTTCTTGTTGCTCTGCTGTTGTGCCTTAATGTCCCTTGTATCTGACAGCTCTAGCTGCAAATTAAGATTTTACGTAGGTTTATAGTCTGACTTTTGTTTTGCAAAGTAGTTTGAATTTGCTTCTGCTCGACAAATATATGACTGTAATAAATATTGCAATGCGAAGGAACTGCTAATGTAAAAAATGGCTAGGAGAAAGAAAGTCTGTTTCTGGTTCACTTTAAATACCTGATAAATCTTCATGTTGACGCAGAAACCGGAAGATCTTCAGTTATTGTGATTAAAATGTTAATACCCTACATCTTACCTCGTGCATCTGACTCTGAGTCATCGTTAACAGATGTGCTGATCAATCAGCAGCTTGGGGCTTTTTTTTAAACACGCGTGTGATCAACTGCATGTCAGGATTTATGTTTTCCTTTTGCTTTTGCAGGAGAAAGGAATCTCTTTGATGGGAGAATCCTCTTTCCTGGCCTCCTGGGTCAATCGGCGTGCCACGATGATGGGTATGTATGTGCACCGTGAGGTAGTGTTACTTTCGGGCAGTCAGCCAAAGTTGTCTTTTTGACAAACCTACAACTCAAGGAACGTGTTTTTACTAACCAGAACAATGGTTCTTTGTCATCTTTGCTTTACAATAATCCCCTGTGTTGTGTGTTTAAGCGAAAATGCATGCAGCGTGTTGCTTCTGCAGAGCTGGAATGATCACAACAGTGTATTTTTAAGTATTTGTAACCCTGAGAAGTGTTCTAAATATGATTTGTTGTGAAAAATGGATTTCGCAGTTTTCACATTGTCAGTGTATAGGTATGTGTTTTGAAATCAGAGACTTTTGTAGATTTTTCTGTCTCAGTTTTTTTGAAGTGTTTCTTTTCCTCCGTTTTCATCGACACTGACGCGTTACAGAAACTAAAACTATGTTATCTCACAGATGAGCAGGAGGCGCTGAACTCGATCATGCAGGACTTGGCCGAACTGCACCGCTCCAGCCGTCCTGCCGTGTTCCCGTCAGACCTGGGCAAACCCAAAGCCTCATCGCCCAAGAACCAGGTAACCAGTGTGATATTATGAAGGATGGAGGTGAACACGGTGTCAGTGGAAGTACGAGAAATGCTAGTGACCAAAACCTTTGCACAAATCATCTTGACCATACTCCTTGAGAAAAAACTACTTGTAGAAACATTTTTTGTGTTATAAAGCCACTGTTTGTTGCTCTGTATTTATTGTGTTTATTGCTGACTTTGACAGAACGATGTGAGAGTGAAGTTCGAGTTCAAAGGGGAGAAGAGGTAAGGCCTTGACCTGCTGCAGCAGTTTAAAGCTGTGAGTGCAGACCAGCAGCAGCGCCCTCTTGACCTCTGACTTTTCGTCTTCTCTGTAGGATCTTGCAGTTCCCTCGTCCTGTCAAGCTGGAAGACCTGAGGGCGAAAGCTAAAGTGGCTTTCGGTCAGACGATGGACCTTCACTACACTAACAATGAGGTACAAAGCGAAAAGGGACCGTTTTTCATTCTGACGCTGAATTGAAATGGTTGACGTCTTCACCATCGTTGGTTTTCCTCTTCCAGTTGGTGATTCCGTTGAAGACTCAGGACGACCTGGACAAGGCCATAGAGCTGCTGGATCGCAGTGTTCACATGAAGAGCCTGAAAATCCTCCTGGTGCTCCAGATGTCCTCTCAGGTCAGTCAGACACAAACATCACAGTAGCTTTGTTTTAAATGGTACAAAGATTAAAATACGACAAGTAATCTTTATTAAGACATAGTTTTTTAAATGTTCTCCCTAAACTTTAAACTTATTCTTTACATGTTTCGATTAAGTGAAAACCAGTCGCAAAACAAGAAGTTGCATTGTCTTCTGACTCTCTTTGCTCTCTTTGTTTTAATGATTTGCCAAACACATGAGGTCAAATTGGGTTTCTTTGTTTCTCCAGACCTCTTCTTCCAACATGGACCTCTTGCCGTCTCACGAGGATCTGGACAACACGGGATTCAGGGTTGCAGACAAGAAGAGCATGCTGGCTTTGATAGGTGAATACTGTCTGATATTCAGCCTGCACAGAAACGAAGCAAACTCAAAGTTTACGTTATCATTTTACCCCAAATTAAATGCCAGACATTAAGCTGCTGATGCACACAAGTTCAACCTTTAGACATTAACCATAATATCATCATTGATGTTGTTCCCGATCCAACCTCAGGTTCCCATTCAACAGACCGCAGCTCTCCTCCTCCAGGATACATTCCCGACGCTCTCCAGCAGGTGGCGAGGAACGGCTCCTTCACCAGCATCAACAGCGAGGGGGAGTTCATTCCTGAGAGCATGGACCAGGTACCAACACTCAGGAGTGTCGCTTTTAGCTTTTATTGCAGCGAGGAAGAGTTTTGTTAACTTTAATAAAAGCCGTTGCACATTTTGGATCCAGAACATATTCAGTTATACACCATTAATAATATTCATCTTAATGTGGCTTGCTTGTGAGTTTGTTTTTCTGAATTCCTTCCTTTTCTTCAGATGTTGGACCCGTTGTCCATGAGCAGTCCAGAAAACTCTGCATCTGGAAGTTGTCCGTCTCTAGACAGTCCACTGGACAGGTCAGGAAATTTAAATCAAAAACATACAACAAATAGAACCAGATCTAACGTGACACACATATATAAAACCAGAAAGTTTATTTGTTGACTTTGTTGTGCAGTGACTACCCCAAGTCCAGAATGCCCCGAGCGCAGAGCTACCCAGACAACCATCAGGACTTTCCAGGTACATGGTACATCTTTCATGCAGAGTAAAGCTGATCTAATACAAATACAACACTGTATAAATAATATGTAATCATCCCTCGTTTCTTCTGCAGAGTATGACATCCCAGTGTTTGAGAAGTCAGGGAAAGGGGGGACATATCCACGGCGATACGGCATTCCCTTTGGCCTTCAGGATTATAGTGATGGTGGGTAGTTTTCCTGCTAAACAAACAGTGTAACTTTATAAATAAACTAAAAACATCATTGTTGCTGATCGTCCACGCAGGGAGGAAAACCTTCCCTCGAGCTCGGCGAACGCAGGTTCACGGCTTCCGCTCGCCGGTCAACTTCAGCCCAACTGAGCAGTCGCCCAGCACCAGCAGCGGCAGCAGCGTCTTCACTCCCGACCTGGAAGAGGCCCCTGGGCCGGCCAGGAGGCCACGGAGGGGCAGCGACATCGAGCCAAACCCTAACCCAACGACTGTGCCAACCCTTTCCGTCATGGACATTAGTCCACCCAGCCGCTGTAAGTCCTCGTTTTGAGTTTATCAGCTGATACAACAGGTGCATCCCAGTATGTTCAGTACCTCTGATCTCTTTGTGTCCAGCTCCACGTGCTCCAACCAACTGGCGGCTGGGGAAGCTCTTGGGTCAAGGGGCATTCGGACGTGTTTTCCTGTGCTACGACGCCGACACTGGACGGGAACTGGCAGTAAAACAGGTCCAGTTTGACCCAGAGAGTCCAGAGACCAGCAAGGTATGTGTCGGCTTTTAAAGAGGTTCTGATATTCAAAGCGTTGTGATGTATTATAGTTCGTATCTTGACAGGAAAAGTGTTTGTTACTCTTTAATTTTTAGGAGGTGAGCGCACTGGAGTGTGAAATTCAGCTCTTGAAGAACTTGTGCCATGAGCGGATCGTCCAGTACTACGGCTGTCTGCGAGACACGATGGAGCGAACGCTCTCCATCTTCATGGAGTACATGCCCGGAGTGAGAGCTCAGTTATATTAATATGAGTGTATCATATATGAAGGAATCCACTGGAGTCAAGTAATGAGATGTCCTGATCATTGTTTCCTCTTCCGTGACGCCCAGGGCTCCATTAAGGATCAGCTGAAGTCGTATGGAGCACTGACGGAAAACGTGACGCGCCGCTACACCCGGCAGATCCTGGAGGGAGTCTCCTACCTGCACAGCAACATGATCGTCCACAGGGACATCAAAGGTGAAATGATTTTACTTAAAAGGTTTCAGGAACTCTGAAAGAGTATTTTTAGATAACAAATGTAGAAATCAGAAATGTACATAATCTAAATGTGGAAAACGACGTAGAAGAGTTCAAAGAAGGTTGATGGAGGAGGAAGAAGTAGCTGAAGTACTCGGTCTTCTTCCTTCAGGGGCCAACATCCTCCGGGACTCTGTGGGTAACGTGAAGCTGGGAGACTTCGGCGCCAGCAGGCGGCTGCAGACCATCTGTCTGTCAGGAACAGGCATCAAGTCAGTGACCGGGACCCCCTACTGGATGAGCCCTGAGGTGATCAGCGGAGAGGGCTATGGCAGGAAAGCTGATATCTGGTGAGACCACCTGTTTATTGCTCTTACTCTGCTGTGTACGGCTTCTGTATCCCAACATTTCCTACAGAATGAAGCTCAGCTACTTCAGCTGATAATGACTCTTTAAACCATCCCATCAGCTGACAGCTCAGGTCATCTTTGACTAAAGTGGTCCTGAACAAATTAGACCTCAAACCTCTTACTAAAGGGAATTTTCTTCCCGTCGTTTCAGGAGCGTTGGTTGTACCGTGGTGGAAATGTTGACGCAGCGACCTCCGTGGGCCGAGTTTGAGGCCATGGCCGCCATCTTTAAGATCGCCACCCAGCCCACTAACCCGGTTCTCCCCGCCCACGTGTCGGACCACTGCAGAGAGTTTCTCAAGCGGATCTTCGTGGAGACCAAGCAGCGTCCGTCTGCAGATGAACTACTGAGGCACATCTTTGTACATTAGCCCCTGAAAGTTGAACCCCCGCCCGCCTGTCGAACTGCCACACACGGCCTTACCTGGTGGGATGCTCCTGCCTCCCTCCTTCTTCACTCTGAGACCACATTGGACCAGGAAGTAAAGGCTGGAAGAAGGTGGGGTGTCCGGGCGGGGGGGCGTGTACCTGCTCCTCCCGTCTCAGTTTTTATGAGACTGCCATAGAATTTTTATTTTATTTTTCTCCGCAAGTTGCACCTTAATTTCTCAGACACGGAGGAATCGAGCACTTCTTCCCGAAGCGATGAAAAATGACTCCTTTTTTATGTTTGTACGGTTTCTGTCTTCAAACGCGTTGGAGTGGGATAGTGTCGGTGTTGTGGACCTGACTCTGGAGTGGCCCGACCCCAGAATGTAGTCTCCTGCCAAAACCCAGAGCGACGGTGATGACCTGGGCCCGCTGCTAAAGACGAAACTAAATCCCAGATGCAGAGAACACTCCCTGAAAAGTTTCCACTCACCCGCCCTCGTCCCTCGTCTTTGTCCACTCCGTCTTTCCAGTCGAGTTCGCTTCAGTGTCCACCTCCCCTCCTCTTCGGTCCTCATCTTCGTTCTTTGCCGCGTGCCTTTTCTGTTTTTAAGCGCAGTGTAAGAATGAGTCTTGTCTTGTGTTGATTTGCCTCCTCGATAAACTGCCTTCGCACCGTTCGCCCCGAAAACCAGCTGATCTCAGTTCAGCCGTAACGTCGTTTCTGCCTTTTCTGTAACAGACTTGTGGTACGGAGCAGTGATCAAACTGATCTCAGCTCGGCTCATTTGGTTCGTTCGCCTCAGACTCTCCATCTGTAGAAGCTGTCGTGTTAAAGTGAAGCGTGGCCGGTGATGTTTGGGATGGATCTGTACGTCTGCTGCAGCTTTTCAGCGCTAAGTTAAGACTCCTGTCGTGGCAGATGATCATACGTTCACATTCAGTCCTGAGACGAGAGAGAGAACAAGGAGTAAAGCAGATCATTGATTAATAAGTCAATTAAGATAAAGTTGCAGCTGCTCAGATGTAAATATTTAATTATTTTGAAAGTAAATTCATGAAATATATCAAAGTTTAATGGACTGAACAATCTGTGAATTAAGAAAAATTGAAATCAGGAAATTCAGAAGGTACTTTAAAGAAAGGAGTCTGTTGTTTGGTACGAGAGCGTTTCAGTCTCTACACTGAACAGAATCCAGTCTGGTCGAGTTTGTTCTGCCATGACAGACGAGGTGAAGCAGGAGAGGAGCTTTTAGGAGTGTCGACACTGTGCTGCAGTGAGAAAACTCAACTGTTGTCCGTTTAATTTCAAACTAAACACGTGGTGAACATGAAGAGGTAGGAGCCGGTGTTTGCAGCTGCTCATCATTTAACCCACAGGTACTCAGAGCTCTCTCTCTCTCTCTCTCTCTCTCTCTGGCAGACATCTTGTTTTAGTTTTGTGCGCTCACACAGGTTCGACTCTCACTTGAAGACGTTTACAGTATCTCAGAGCTTCGTTCTCATGTCGGTCAGCGCTGCAGCCTCCGTTCTTGCCAAATCAAATGCATCGAAGTCAACTCGTCACTTTAGACAGCCCACAAACGTTTCCTGCAAGCCCAGACGGTTCAGCATCGACTCCACAGCTATGCACACACACACACCCAACGGCAGGATTCGCTCCATTTCCTACAACCTGTCACACCTCGGCTCACGTTGGTTTGTAGTTGTGACGGAGCTGCAGCTGCTCAGATAAAAAAAATAATAATCTGGCTTCAACCGATGGTATGGAATTCATTCATTGCAGAGCTGTTAGCTGGAGTGTTGATTCTGCTTATTAAAGGTGCAATCAGCTTTGTTTCTCTGGCTCTCTGCAGCAGAGAGAGTCGGTTTGATCTGTTGTAACTTTAACGTCCCGTCGGTCAGAATAATAGAAACTAAAAACCCTTCAATCTGTTCCATGTTTGGTAGAAACATAGGTTCTTCTAGATATTGGGTTTGTGATGGTACGTGAAATTAGCAGCTCGGTTTGTGTTTGTGTTTCTGTCTTTCGCTGCACAGATTCATGTGCATAAATTAGTCAAAGAGAGATTTTGGTTCTTGCATTTGCTGTTGATGTTGTTGTAGTTCCCCCCTGTGGCCACTAGGTGGCACTGAGCAGCTGTGTCTTACTGATTGCACCATTTAAAGGCAGGAGACGCTCCTCTCTTCACCATCCTCATCATGATTTTTCCCTGAAGGCACTTAATCTGAAAGGTTCCCGCCTCTGTTGCTCTGTGGTAAATGTGTCTGTACGTCCACACGGGTTGTGGAAACCTGGAAATTATGCATTTTCACAACGGTACGCGTCCAAAACGAAAGCTACGGAGAAGAAAGTCATGAAAGCATTCATGGTTGTATTGAGTTTGAGGCGGCTGACGGTCAACTGTCGGGTACAGATGGACGTTGAGCTGTAAACGCCGCCAGCACTGGTAAACCTTAATACGCACTACCATTATGCACTATCGATTATTCACTGATGCTTTTCCACGGTTCCTCGTCGGCTGTCGCTTGTCCAGCTCGGTTCAGCGACCTTTTCTTTGCACATTTTAAAGACTGTTTGTTTTATTTTTACAGTGAGAGAGAGTGTGTGTGTGTGTGAAGAGGTGTGTGTGAGTTGCTGATGGTTCAGTTAACCTTCACATGAATGTAATGTCTCATTTTTACCGTCAGGTGGCCTCGTTCACCACAGTGGATTAACTCTTCGATACCAGTATTTAACACCTTCAAACGCCAAGATACACCTGTAGTTCTCTCCTTAGTGTCTAAAGCCACTGCTGCCACTCCTGAATGTGTGTGTGTGTGTGCGAGTGTGTGTGTGTAATTTGTACGTTTGTGTGAGTTTATAAATGTGCATTTACTGCAGATTGTGCTCGTTGGACACTGCGCCCAAAATGCCTTGAGCATTCTGACTGTAGGGGTTGAGAGCGTTAAAATAATAAAAGTAAAAATTTAAAAAATAAAAGAAAATGTACAAATGTATAAAATTAAATTGTACCCTTTTTTCTTTATTTTTTTTTTTATTTTTAGAAAAACAAAAATACACTTATATCTCACATGTTTGGTCTCTGTGTATTGTAAAAGAAGCCATGTTTATAATTCTGATTGGTTTGTGACCAATGCGCCTGTTTATATCAGATCTGTATATCAGTGGTACGCATAATTTTTTAATATATATTTTTTATTTTACTTTTTTTTTAAATGGGAGATTTTATGCATGGTTGGGTCTTGAGAGACGCAGCGGTGCCGTCGAATGGTTGCTGTTTTTTGGCAAAATTCTGGAGTATTGCAACAGCTCTGTGTTCATAATTATAGCAATTATGACTATGACAATGAAAACAATAAAAGATATTTATTTCATGTTGTTGGCATTTTTAATGAGCATATATTTTTATGCAAAGGTTTCTCTTAGCTGCAGCCTACAATTAGGATTAAATAAACATCTGAAATATTTTTTATAACCTACAGATGTCCCTGAAGATAATTTTGGATCCGAAGATGAGGAAGCTTAATGATAATAAATTGAGAAAGATAAATAAAATTACATATAATTATAAGGCTGTTTGTACACTGCCCTCCGGTGGCCACAGTTTGTAACTACACCTGCGCCTTCTGTAATCGTTACCACCGAAGAACTGGGGTCAATAACTGTCTAGAAATAAAAGGAATATTTAAAAAAAAAATATATATATATATATATACAGAAACATTAAGGGATTTATCATCAGACCACAGCTCTAATTAATAATTCTTTACAGTTGTATAGTCAACGAAAACCAATCAACAACCAGTTACTTACCAAATGTGTTTTTTTTATGCCCTCTTGTGGCCACAGATGGTAACTACAATGTAAATCACGTGAAGTTAGACAAATTGCATATAGCTTACACTTCCGGTCAAAATATATTTAAAAAATAAAACATTATTTTTTTATTATTTATTATTACAGAATATTATACAGTGTCCAAAGCGAAGAAAGGCAGAAGTTGCGGATATATACAACACCATTATTATTTTATTATATTACAAATAATTATACTCCAAAACGGAGAAAGGGTTAGTCGAGCTAGCAGTTATGCTAACCCCCATTGGCACTGCCAGTATTGTTTTTATTTCTTTAAAATAAGCGGCCTAGGTTTTCAAACGCACTTCGAAATAATTCGCGTACATCAACAAATGTTTCTTTAATTTTATTGATTATTTTAGTCGTGCATTGCTGTCGATTGTGTTTAGCTTGACGTTTAGCGGATTCACTTTGCCAATCGGGAACACGTAGCTAGCGGAAGTGCGACAGCTTTATGTTATTGTACGGCTTGATTGATAAGGCTGTACACTGCCACCCGGTGGCCACAGTTTGTAACTACATCTACGCCTTCCTTAAATGTTACACCCGAAGAACTGGGGCAAATAAATGTAAGGAAATAAAAGGAATATTTAAAAATATATATATACCGAAACAATTAGGGATTTGCCTCAGACCACAGCTCTAATAAATTATTCTTTATTCTTTTAGTCAACAAAAATCAGTCTATTACCAGTTAATTACCAAATGTGTCTTTTATGCCCTCTTGTGGCCACGGAGAGTAACTACAATGTAAATAGTGTAAAGTTAGACATTTTACATATAGCTTACACTTCCGGTCAAAATATATCTAAAAAATAAAACATATATTTTTATTATTATTATTTTACAGATTATAATGTGTCCAAAACGAAAAAAGGAAAACGTTATGGATACATATATTTATATTTATATGTATAATACACCATTATGATTTTATTATATTACAGAAATTGATACTCTTTCCAAAACGGAGAAAGGGTTAGTCGAGCTAGCAGTTGTGCTAACCCCCAGTGGCACTGCCAGTATATTTTTATTTATTTCAAATAAGCGGCCTAGCTTGTCAACGCACTTTGAAATAGTTCACGTACATCAACAATTATCTCTTTAATTTTATTGATTATTTTACTCGCTCTAGTTATTTTTGTGGACTTACATACAGACCACTAGTGTTGCTGCCCTCTGGTGGCCACACAGTTGTCATTACAACAAAGTGTCATCAAGCTAAATTAGATAAAAGAATTACAACGGGCAGAACTTTTTATTGTAGAAGAAGCTGTGTTTATAATTCTGATTGGTTTGTAAAAAGTGAGTCTGTTTATATCACGCATAATTTTTAATATATATATTTTTATTTCACTTATTTTTTTAAATGGGAGATTTTATGCTTGGTTGAGTCTTGAGTGATGCAGCGGAGCCGTCAAATGGATGCTGTGTTTTGGCAAAACAGGTCTGTGTTCATAATTATGCCATTATTTTTAGCTGGAATATTATAATAACTTACAGATGTCCCTGAAGATAAAATTTGATCTGAAGATGAGGAAGCTCAATGATATTAAATTGTGAAAGATAAATAAATAAAATTATAGATGATAATTATGGTTGGTTGATAAGGCTGTACACTGCCCTCAGGTGGCCACAGTTTGTAACTACATCTACGCCTTCTGTAATCGTTACACGCGAAGAACTGGGGAGTCAATAACTGTCTGGAAATAAAAGGAATATTTAAAAGATATATAAAGCGAAGGGGTTTACCTCAGACCACAGCTCTAATTAATTATTCTTTACAGTTGTATATTCACCGAACACCATCAATAACTGTTAATTACCAAATGTGTCTTTTATGCCCTCTTGTGGCCACGAAGAGTAACTACAATGTAATTAGTGTAAAGTTAGACAAGTTAGTTGCTTATAGTTTACACTTCCGGTCAAAATATATCTAAAAAATAAAACAACACATATATTTTTGTATTATTTTATTATCTTACAGAATATTATACTGTGTATACAAAACGGAGAAAGGTAAACGTTGAGGATATATATAACAACATTTATGCGAGAGGCCATTTATGTGAAATAAAGTAGCCAAACAGTGCAGACACCGAAAATCCGCTGTTACTAGGCTGTAATTATCACGAGCTAGCTTATCTAGCCTAGGTTGCGTCACTCACTCGCTCTGATTATTTTTGTGGATTTACACACGGACCACGAGTGTTGCTGCCCTCTTGTGGCCAGAAACGGTCACTACAACTGGAGTGTTGTCAAGTTAAATAAATTACATACGTGCAGTACTTCCGGTCAAACAATTCCGAAGTAAAAGGCGAAATAGCTTTGCACCGTGATGAGGGCAATAAATACGCCAGATGAAAATAAATTGACCCTTGTAAATTACACTCTCAGAAGAATTATTTTATATATATTTTACAATTACGTTTAATATTTAAAATTACGGAAGCGTATTGCTGCCACACTGTAGAAAAAAAAAGGCTCAATATTATGTAATTACATGAAAGTTTCTTGTTATAACATGATATTTTTCACGTTTTAACAAGATAAGTATCACGTTATTTCATGAAATTATCACGTTATTACATGAAATTATCACGTTATTTCATGATAATGATATTTTCATGTTATAACGTGAAAATATCATGTTATTTCAAGATAAAATATTATCACGTTATTACATGAAATTATCACGTTATTTCATGATAATGATATTTTCATGTTATAACGTGAAAATATCATGTTATTTCAAGATATATTTTCACGTTATAACGTGAAAATATCATTATCATGAAATAACGTGATAATTTCATGTAATAACGTGATACTTATCATGTTAAAACGTGAAAAAATATCATGTTATAACAAGAAACTTTCATGTAATTACATAATATTGAGCCTTTTTTTTTCTACAGTGTGGCAGCAATACTCTTCCGTATAAAATAAATTAAATTAGAAAAGTTTTACACATTTTTATTATTATTAACTCCAGTGTAGACTGTTCAACTGAATGATTTAATTATTTAATTTCCTTAACGTTATAGTATATATTAATATGCCATAAAGTGTGTGTTTACTTGATGTACACCATGAATGTAGTTATAACAGTTTGAGTGAAATCAATAAACATTTTAGTCAGCTGTGTTTAATCGCTAATTAGGCTTTTAATATTAAAATATAACATATTTACGCGTGTTTCTATTTGAAGAAACATCCAAACATCTACTAAAATTATATAAATTGTATTTCGGGTTGACGGTAAAATAGTTGACACATATAAAGCTAGATTTAATAGCATAACGAACACTTCCGCTACAGACTGTCAAAATAAAACTCAACATTGAAAGAGAAGGTTGCGGAAATCGATGCACTGCAGCGACTTTTCACTGTTTTTACTGTGCAGAAAACACCATGGAGCGCCGACGGAAGCTGCTACGCCTCGTTGCCTGTGCGGCAGTACTTCTATTAGAAAATACACCAGGAAAAAGAAAACCAAAACGTCGCATTTGGAAGAGAAACTGGCCGGATACGTGCAGTCTGCCGACAGAGCTAACGGTGAGCTAACGGGCTGTTTGTACACTAAGGATGCTACGTGTTAGCATGAGGGCCCTTATTTGCTTTAACGGTCACACAGACGAGCGACAGCTATTATAGTAGCTAAATTAATAATAACTGTTAATATTATTAATCTCCAGCTTCCAATGGATGAGTTATACCAACATGGCGGACCACCGTTCCAATCAGAGACGTTAACAACAGAAAGTCTCTTTGGAACGCATGCGCATTGTCGCTATCCTCAATACGCCTCAAAATAAAATATTTTTCAAAGCGTTTTTTTTTTTTTTTTTTTTTTTAATATAAGACATATTTGTACGGTGGCCCTGAAGTGCAAATCACAACGGCAAAAGCGAAAACACAACGGCAAATCAGAAAACACAACGGCAAATCAGAAAACACAACGGCAAATCAGAAAACACAACGGCAAAAGCGAAAACACAACGGCAAATCAGAAAACACAACGGCAAATCAGAAAACACAACGGCAAATCAGAAAACACAACGGCAAAAGCGAAAACACAACGGCAAAAGCGAAAACACAACGGCAAATCAGAAAACACAACGGCAAATCAGAAAACACAACGGCAAAAGCGAAAACACAACGGCAAATCAGAAAACACAACGGCAAATCAGAAAACACAACGGCAAAAGCGAAAACACAACGGCAAAAGCGAAAACACAACGGCAAAAGCGAAAACACAACGGCAAATCAGAAAACACAACGGCAAAAGAGAAAACACAACGACATTAACCAAAACGGAAAGGGTAGTGAGGTATATTGACTTCTAAAAGAAAAACATTCTTGTAGGATTCTGGCGGATGGCCAGATGGTTAAGTGTTTATATTAGTGTCAGGACCAGCAGACTTGAAGTTGGGAGTGATAGTTTGGGAGGCCTAAGAAAATATGCTATGTAGGAGAAGATGGTATGGTGTATAGTATGTGTGATATGAGCTCATGTTCAGCTGGTATGCATTAAGTTGTAGACGAAATGCATGTTGTGTTTTCTGATTTGCCGTTGTGTTTTCTGATTTGCCGTTGTGTTTTCTGATTTGCCGTTGTGTTTTCGCTTTTGCCGTTGTGTTTTCGCTTTTGCCGTTGTGTTTTCTGATTTGCCGTTGTGTTTTCTCTTTTGCCGTTGTGTTTTCGCTTTTGCCGTTGTGTTTTCGCTTTTGCCGTTGTGTTTTCGCTTTTGCCGTTGTGTTTTCTGATTTGCCGTTGTGTTTTCGCTTTTGCCGTTGTGTTTTCGCTTTTGCCGTTGTGTTTTCGCTTTTGCCGTTGTGTTTTCTGATTTGCCGTTGTGTTTTCCCTTTTGCCGTTGTGTTTTCGCTTTTGCCGTTGTGTTTTCGCTTTTGCCGTTGTGTTTTCGCTTTTGCCGTTGTGATTTGCACTTCAGGGCCACCGTATATTTGATATATTTTCTAATCTTCCATCTCAGTTTACGTTGTAACTAAAAGGTTAGAAAAATAAGTAATCTCTCCATCATCCGGAAGTAAACGTTTCTCTTTCAAATTAAGACGCAATGCTTTGATTACATAGTAACAGAACAAATAATTGTTTCTTAAATATTTTGGTGAAATAAGTTATTCTGTTTTATGTATTACTTTATTTTTGGTGTTATCATTTATTTTCAATGCGTCCGATTATATCAGATGTTGTAAATGTGTCATTATTAATAAAGTGAAACAGGACATTCATGCGCCTCTGCTCTGTTCTCTTCATTCTCACAAATTCAAGCCGATGAAAGCTGATTACTCATTACAGTTTGTTCATGTTCAGTATGTATATAATGATCCAGACTCACATTTCTTCAAACAGCAGTTTACCATGTGAATTATTATTTTATTTTATTTTATATTGACAGTCCAGTGACAGCCGAAACGACTTCTTAAAGTTTGTGAAGATGACCTCAGAAGAGTTTGACATTTTGCTGAGGAGAGCTGGTCCTCGACTCACCAGACAAGACACCAAATTACGAAAAGCCATTCCAGCAAGAGACCGGCTGTCTTTGACTCTGAGGTTTCTGGCAACAGGTTGGTAACGGTGGCATTTGTGTTTGTCGGGGGCCTTCGGTTGTTTTCAGTTGTGTTTGTGTTTTTCTTCTAGGAGAATCCTTTAATTCTCTCAGCTGTAAGTACAGGATGGGAGGCAGCACCGTGTCAAAGATCATTTTAGAGACGTGTACTGTTTTACACCAGCTGCTTAAAGAGGAGTTTCTTCAGGTAACCTTTGAAAATGACAGTATTTGACAGTCTTTGTTCTCTCTCGATCTTTAGCTTCATGTTTACTCACCATGTTTCATATCCAGATGCCAAACTCGGAGGCAGCATGGCGGACTGTAGCTGAAGGTTTCCTGCTGAAGTGTCAGTTCCCTCACTGTGTCGGAGCTCTGGATGCCAAACACATCGTGCTCCAAGCCTCAGGCCACAGCAGCAGCTTCCACAACAAAGAGTGCTCTGTGCTGCTGACAGCAGCTGTCGATGCAGATTATAAGTTCCTGTACGTCAGCGTCGGAGCTCAGGCTGAAAACACAGATGCTTTTGTCTTTGAAGAATGTGACTTTGGAAGACTTCTGGATCAGGGTTTGTTCAGCCGTCCTCCTGCAGATCCTCTGCACAACTCAAACACACTGTGTCCGTATGTCTTTGTCGGGAGTGATGTGTATCCTCTGCGCTCTGACCTCATCACTCCTTTCTCATGTGAGGACTTGGACGCCGGTCAGAGGCTCTTCAACCAACACCTGTCCAGAGTGCACAGCGTTGCTGAAAACGCTTTCGGGATCCTCACCAGTCGGTGGAGGATTTTCCACACCAGCATCTATCTGCACCCTGAGAAGGTGGCCACGATCACGCTGGCCACCGTGTGTCTCCACAACTTCCTTTGTGGGCGGCGCTCGGAGGCTTACCTGCCAGCTGGCCTGGTGGACAGCCAGGACGGCACACTCAGTCTGGTGGAGGGCTCCTGGAGGAGTCAAGGACTGGGTGTGATGAGAGCAGTCCAGAGAAAGCAGGCAGGAAGCTGCAGCCGTCCGGGAGAGGAGGTACGAAACGGCATGAGGGACTACTTCCAGCCTCCGACAGGCAGCGTGACATGAGTCCAACGTCACCAGCCTAGAGCTTCATTCAGGATCAGAGAAATCCAGTCTGCTGAAAAGACCTTCAGTCCTCTGTGTTGTCGTCATAATTCAAATGAAGATGAACAGATGAAGGGCAGAGAATGAAGGAAGAGGGCTCAAGTCCTGCATTCAGTCAGGTGTGATCACAGGAAAGATGGGACAAGACAACGCAAACAAAAAGCACATCAGACCTCTCCTTATTTTGCTGAAAACACCACAGACTGTAAAACAAAACATTCAGCTTCATGTTCATACAAATACCATAAGAGCTGTCATTTTAACCCAAAACAAACACTCCTCATATTTCAGTTTTTCTTTTAAAAAGGGGATGTTGCAAAAACAAAACTTGTTGAAAATGTGTTGAAAGTCCTGTTGCAAGGTTTTCTGTGTGGGATGTTTTTCTTCTCTTCAGCTTCTCTACGGTACAGATTTCTTCTTTGGTTCTCAGCTATTGATTAACTCACTGGTGAATGAATCAGCTGACTATGAGAGGAGAGCACAGTATGTCAGCGTTGAACTTTTATTTTTTTATATATGCAATGAATTTTGATCGTTTTATCCGTGTGTAATTCAGGATCAATGCAGGGGCCTAAAACCACACCCTGTAATCAAAAGTCTTTGTGTTAAAATAAATCAAATACAAACTTCCCTTTCTGTTTGGTTTTTAGTGCAGTTCTTATATCTGACACAAGGGGGCCCTACACCAAGAAGAAAAGGAGAAAAAAAAGTCAAACAAACAGTCCTTTCTTTCAGACACTTCTACTATGGGTCTCCCGGCGGCGGCAGCCTGGCAACTGCGGCTCCGTGCGCTCTGCTCCCGGACACCGAGAACTCCTCGGCTCGGTCCTCTGCTCCGACACGGAGCTTCCCCCACCGCCTCGGCCAGAAGAAACTCGAGCGTCCAGGCGACGAGCGAGGCGGTGAAACTGAAGAGCATCGATGATCTGCCGGGGCCTCGTCTATCCACAACTCTGTACTGGCTGTTCGTTAAAGGATACGCGGACAAGAGTCACTTACTGCAGGTATTGCTGCAAGGTGTCAGCACAAGGCATCTTTCATCAACTCATTTTACTGTGATTTAGTGTCTGTTACTGAGAGCAGATGGAAAACTAACTACAAGTTTAAGTGTGAAACATATACATGTGTTTAAATATAGTTCTAGTTCTGTGCTGTATAAGTATATTTGCATCTTTTTTCTTTCGGTAAAAGTTTGTATTATTAAGGGTACTGTAGTATATTCCTTCATTTTAGTGTTTAAATGAAGCTGGTTCAGTTGAAACTAACGTGACTATTTTTTAATTCTGAGTTGATTATATGTTACAGTTTATAAAATATAGATTGAAAGCAGCAGTGATGGGAATAATAATGATAAGATTCAACTTTAATGTCACACATGTTCAAATACAAGGCAACAAAATGCAGTTAGCATCCAACCAGAAGTGCAAAAGCAGTAAGCGGAAATTATGTACATATGGAAATTTTTAATTAAGCACACTGTGTTCCAGCGTACACAATGACTACAGTCATCTGTATTTGCCTTATACATCTTTGGTTAACAGAAACTGTGGCACGTACAGGAGGGTATATATAAACTATGACTAAGAAGAACAACTTTGTTAAGGCAACACCTCTAAATGTCACTTTAAACTCCATTTTTTATTTATGTTTTTAATTAAACTCACTGACATGAAATTCTAGGGCATACAGAAGAGTCTGTATGGACCCATCTGGCGCTCCAGGTTCGGGCCGTTCGACATAGTCAATGTGGCGACTCCAGACCTCATCGCTCAGGTGATCCAGCAGGAAGGCCGCTACCCAGTCCGAGCTGAGCTGCCTCACTGGCAGGAGTACAGAGACCTGAGAGGACAAGCGTACGGGCTGCATGTAGAGTCAGTACAAACCACATTACTTTATTAAACAAGTTCATCAAGGCTCCTTTATGGGTCCCCTTAAGTGTTATTGATGAAGAATTGTTTTTTAATTAATAGCACAGGACCACAGTGGCACCGGATGCGCACAGTCCTGAACCCCAAGATGCTGAAGCTGCGGGAGGTGGCAGCCTACGCTCCTGTCATCCACCAGGTGGTTTCTGACCTGTTGCAACGCATCGAGCTCCTCCGAAGTCGCAGTCAGGACCGGGCCACAGTTTCAGATCTGCCAGCTGAGCTCTACAAGTTCGGCTTTGAAGGTGGGAGTTACTGTGGCAGTACCTGAGGTGTAGGTTGGTGGGCACCGTTTGAATCTTTAGAGCCTTTTCCTGACTTTTACTCTGCAGGTATCTCCTCTATCTTGTTTGAGACCAGACTGGGCTGCCTGCAGGAGGAGATTCCCCACAGCACCTTGCGCTTCATTGACGCTGTCAGTGACATGCTGACTATGTCTGAGACTGTGGTCCTCTTCCCACGCTGGAGCCGCAGCATCCTCCCCTTCTGGAAGCGCTTCGTTCAGGCCTGGGATGACCTCTCTGATGTAGGTATGTAGCTACAACCACGGAGAAAAGTCGTGCAGAATTCCAGGTTTGAGTTTACTTACAAGTTAATTATGTGGCTTCTGTGCTTTTGCATGGCAGCCCAGACACTCATCAACAGAAGAGTTGCTGAAATTGAAGCTCAGGTGCGCAGCGGGGACCCTGTGGAAGGCATGTACCTGACTTACCTGCTGGCATCTGACAAGCTGACCAGAGCCGAAGTCTACATAACTGTTACAGAGCTGTTGCTGGGAGGAGTGGACACAGTGAGTCAGGGGGGTGATGGTCCCATTACTTTAATACTGGTGAAAAACATTCATAAAAATTTCCGTCACAATTTCCCATAAAGTAAACTTGTGCAGACATTACTCATCCATCTTGTGATGATACTTAGAAGGAGAGCAAACAGAGGCCTGAGACGAATGTCTTGCTTAGAGTTCTGCTGTAGGTTTGATAATTGTTTTAACGCCTTCTTTAACTGTGAAAACAGGTCTGGGTAGTTCAGCTGATCGAACCTGCCTTAATCCAACCGTCAAGCACAAATGAGAGACGTGTCCCGATACCTAACACCGTACTTCGCTTGTCAGCTCAGTTCACCATTAGCTTGCTACGCCTGCATCTGCCCCCTTCCCACAGGGGATTGTATATCAGATTACAATAAGACACGCATGGATGCAGACAATTACCACTAGACAGAACCATTTTCAGACATCAAGCCTGATATGTTTGCGCAGGCAGAATCACAGCTTTATAGGGAATTAACTTGGTGTATTAACTGGAAAGAAAGCACAGGAACTGGCCCCTCCATGTAAACAGGAATCAAAATATAGGTTTCTATCTCCTCAGGTTGTTCTTAGTGTTAATTGTTCTGATACTTAGTTAATTAAAGCTAAATAAAAAGAGGGATGTTACGTCACGTTTGAACCATTAATATTATATTATTAATTATGAATATTGTCCAGCGTTAAGGCAGCTGATAAAAGCTCCCTCCATAATAACTATATACCGTGCACAGTTTATCTGCATGTCGTTATCAAGCTGAAATCTAAAAAGATGAACCCGTGAAGAAGAACTAGCAGCCTGCACCGTCATCTGATGTTTGCAGCGCTCGTGTCAGACAGGATGCCTTCGACACTGTGGTTTTTCATCATCTCTGCTGTCAACACCGCGAGAGGAGACATATTAGAGCAGATTATCTGTTAAAGCAGATTAGTTACAATCCAAGTTTCTGCACAGTCACAGAAGAATGAGAACATGTTTTTAACTGTATCAGAAGTAGGATGCTGCAACAAACAATGACATTTATTCTTTTGTTTATATTTGATATCTGTTAAAGTGTTAAAGCTAGGTAACAGGAAATTAAATATGTTGTGGAAAACTCTTCTGTACAACAGTGTGCAGAACTGGCTCTCACTTTATACCTTTTTTTTCTTTTACAAATGCCATTAAATCTACTATAATACAAAAATAAGCAGTAGTGTAAGCCTCCCAGTTAACTGGATTTTTATACGCCCCTGATTCAGACCTCAGTCGCCCAGTCATCGAGGCATACGTGCTCCTGCAGCTTTCTGAGTCTGCTAGCACACACAAGCTCAGGAATGATCGCATCACGTCCAACACAAGCGGAGCTGGCTGCATGCCCAGACCGGCCTGACGCTCAGAGATGTGGGTTTAGCCTCAAGCTACATGTTTGTCTAATCTAAAAATCTCAGGTTTTCACAACTGTTACGAGAGCAGCGATAATGCCGTCACACTTTGATCAGGAATATCATACTGTGCAGAGAAAATGGGAAAACACAAACGTTTGACCTTGTACCGTGAAAAAGATTCCTGAATAAGAAAAATAAAACTCGTCAAAAGGAGATAAAGCAAGACTTTAAAAAAGGAGTTCGCTTTCCAAGAACAGATGTAGATGAAATGGTTCAGGTTGTGTTCTGACTAATATATGGTGGGGGACATAGACTCCTAGGTTTGTTAAAGACATTTGAGTTCAGAAAGAAAATTGAAGAGGCCTGTTTTTCCCGTCTCCATGTTGAACGCCGCATACCACAGCCAGTATTTACTCAACCTTTTCTGTTCTTCCCCTCTCCTTATCTCAGACGTCCAATACCTTGTCCTGGGCGTTGTACCGTTTAGCGAGAGACAGCAGGGCCCAGGACCGACTGTACAGCGAAGTGAACTCAGTGTGTCCCGACAGACGGGAGCCAACCACGGACGACCTGAGCAGGATGCCCTACCTGAAGGCTGTCATAAAGGAGACGTTACGGTGAGCTGAGCACTGTTAATGCACTTTGTCTGACCTTTCACATTTACTCACAGCAACAGGAACAAACGCTCTGTGTCTCTGTTGGTGACACATCTGGGTATGTTCCAATTCTCACAGTCGCTGTATTTGCCAATATTCAAGTATCAACTAAAATAAAGTTCCCTCTCAGTATGTGTAAGCTTCATTTTGCATTATTTTGCAATCTTATATCTAGCTGATAAGACAGCAGACTCAAATCAGTCAGTGCAGTCGTCACAGTGTTGGAGAGTGGAGACTTGGCATCTCCAGCTTTTCTGTGGGAGGGTTCAGCTGAAGCCCTTGAGATTTCAGACAAACAATCTTAACAGCCTTGTATTCTGTGGTCCAGTGTTTTCCAAGAGAGTGTACGAGGTTATCTGGGTTCACAAGTGGAAAATATGTTCTGGGAAAGTACTTTTGGGGGTAGTTGAAGGAAGTAAATGAGTCATCAATGAGAGCTGGATTTAATTCGAGAAGAACAAGTTCTGTTTTAAACAATACTAAAGGGACACTTTTTGTTTCGCAACATCTACCCTGATAGTGTTGTAATCCAAAATTTGAGTGTTGATTCATCTTGGCTAAGTTTGAACATGTATTGTTACATTCCAAGTTTGTTCTAATGTGATGAAAATAATACAGTTCGAAAGGTTAACACATACAAAGGAGCCATTAACTATGTCAAATTACACAATTAAAATTAAGCTAAACAGACACGTCAGCTATGAACACACTCTCTATGTCTGCCTCCACCAGCCTGTATCCCGTGGTACCCGGAAACGGACGCTTTGTTTCAGAGAACGAAGTGATCGTGGACAACTACAGGTTCCCAAAGAAGGTAGGAGAGTAGAGGATGTAGTGCCCTGATGCCTTGTAGTGCTCCTTTGTAAAGTGACTCATATTCTTTGTTTTCAGACTCAGTTCCATCTGTGTCATTACGCCACCTGTCACGATGAGGCAGAGTTTGTGGATGCGGAGAAGTTCATCCCAGAGCGATGGCTTCGTGAGGTCCCGGGCAGCGGCTGTGGCAGGCCGTCAGCTGGCTTCTACCAACACCACCCGTACAGCTTCATCCCGTTTGGTGTCGGGGTACGAGCCTGCGTCGGGAAGAGGGTGGCAGAGATGGAGATGTATTTTGCTCTGTCCAGGGTGAGTGAAAGAGGCAGAGAATTACCCTCTTTGAACAAGCAGTTAAAAGTTGGTTTTGGAACAAAGAGAGTCTTGTGTGCCTTTGTGATAAAACAAAGCGTTTCTAATTCAAACCAGATGTCTTTCAGTTTAACTCTCTGAACAAATAAACACAGGTTTCACACAGGGAATGAATCTCATTTCTGAAATCAAGGTCTTAAATGTCTTACTATTGATGAAATGTGTCACATTTTGATCAAATCAAACTGAACATAATATATTTACTTATAAAATCTGTCATTTCCTAAAAACTTGCAACTTTGGCGCCTGCCTCGAACAGTTTATCAAAGTTTTTAGACTACGCTCAAATAAACCTTAAAATGCTAATTTGAACGGCTGCGTTTTAAGGTGAATACATTTAAACAAAATGAAGGTCCAGTTCTTGATCCTGCGATATTATGATTGTGACTGTGTGTTGTCCTGCAGCTGATGCAGCACTACAAGGTTCAGCCCGAAGACGGCGCACCGATCGTGGAGCCTAAAACTCGAACGCTGCTCATCCCTGCAGAGCCCATCAACATCCGCTTTGTGCCCAGAGTCTGAAGGTGGCACCACTGATAGTCAGCAGCACCTGTGTTTACAGCGAAACATTTCCCAGAGGTTATGGTCTTATATCATAGTTCAATTAAAGGGCTAAAAGGATCTTTGTATTGATTAGTGTTATTTAAAGATTTAACAGAGATTTAGTTTTGTATGCATCTCTGTGTGGTAGGTTTATACTGGTATGCTTAGTCAACATTAGTTACAGCCATAGACTTCATATATATAAATATATGTATGTATACAGAATACAGTCTATTCTTGCAGCACTATCATTCCTCAGAGGTAACGTTGGTCAAATCCAAAGATGGACAAAGGTCTTCCCCCTTCAAAGCACATTTTTCTTTCTTTCTTTTCAATTAATCTAACTGAATGTTTTTCGTCTTGTCTCTGTCGTTCTGCCATTTGACGAAACCTGCTTGGTTGAATGAATGTTAATTTTACAGCTTAGACGTTGTCATATGCACGTTCAAGTATGCAAATAACTCAACGCACTTTTCACAGTGTTTACTCACCAGCACATTTTTGAATGAATCATTTTGAGTTGGATTCAACCCAAACAAGTTGAGTAATCTGGTTTGGAATTTAAATAAATAGTTGTGCACATCAGACTTGTCGTTGACAGACTGCCCCCTCCTGACAATGAGGTCGAAATACAGTCTCTTTTTGACACTCCAGTTAAAAAAAGAGGGATGAAAAGGAGAGATAGGAGAGGAAACTAGAAGGAAAGAAGGATCTTCATCATTTATTTTTATTTTTTTTCATTATTTAGTTTGAAAGAAAATGCTTCTGCAGGAATATAAATGTATTGTAATCCTTTCAGGGCACATGTGGTTGCATGTTCATTTAGCATTGAGACCAAACAGATATGAAAATAGACATTCCTAATAAATCATTGTGGTGCTCAGGAGACATTTCAATCAGTTGTTTAAGCACAAACCTATTTACTGTGGAAAACGTTTCATTCTGTTACTTCCTGTAAATTTAATGTTCATATATGTGAATTATGCCTTCTGTTGCACCACACTCATAAGTTTGTACTGATTCATGTTAGCATCTAAAAGTCAATTAAAGTTTGAATCGCAATGTTTCACATTCTCTGGAAAACGTTTGTTGAATTTGTTTGACAGAAACAGATCCCTGAGAAACGGGAGTTCCTCTGGGATCAAATATCACTGAGCTCATAGAGTAGCTGGGCACAATTATTGATTCTAACTTGCAGAATAAAACAATATATTCTACTTGTATGTTGCACATTTCCAACAAATCTTCAATTAATCAAATTATGCAAGCTTCCTGCAGTAGAACATATGTGTGAGTCACTTTTGGCTGCAGTGAACCTTGAAATAAAAGGTATGATGGAAGGAAATGATTTTTATTTGTGCCCTTGGTAAAGCACAGGGAAATAAATAAGCCACAAAAAAAGTCACAGACAGATATTTGCCTCAACAATGCCATTTTTTTTTATTTTGAATGTGATATCATCTTCCTTCCTGTGATTCTAGATGAAATCTCTCAAAAAAACACTGCACTGCTACAGAGCAAAAACACACCGGAAGTGCTGCTGCTCGTCCCTATATTTGATCACACATGAAGTGAGATCCATTAATCTGTTGTTAATCCCCTAAAAATAAAAATAAAAAGTAATCTGTAAATTAGCTACCGTTGGTGAATGTAGTGCTGTTAAATAATCACACATAGACTAAAGACAGAACAGACAATTCCTTGAAAGTAATAAATAACGAGCATTTCTGAACGGAAATTCTTCCATGACACCTCTGGATGCATTTGAAGTCTCTTCCTCTAGGAGGCGCTGCGGAATGTCCTACCTTTTAATTCTAATCAGTATAACCATGCAGGCTTTGACAGGTCCGGACTCGTCATTTTTTGCAGCGGAGGCCAGGACGCACCGCGCTAATGTGAGAGGCTCCATCCATCCAGACTACAGGCAGGATGATTAAACAGCTTATTTTAATTTGACCCGCACAGCTCTCCTTTACAGCCGGGATGTAACTCGGGTTATTCTTTTATTGTCAGCCTGCTTTCTGTGTCATATTTCATCATGGATGACTAGTCAGGGCGCGGATCCACCGCCTTGCAGGCTGCCGGAGGGAGAGGGAGCTCCACGCCGACAGGAATACACAGAGATCGGGGATGAAAGCTTTGGAAATAGTCGGTGTTTTGGGCTCAGGAGGCTCCTTTTGCCGTCGTGTGAACGCAGGCGACGCGCGTCAACCTGTCGGGGATGATGGTGAGTGACCGATTAGCGCGCACGGTGCGCCTCATGTGTCTCAAACACCTGCTGTCAAACATCAGGAAAGGGGTGATTTCAGAGGAATTTGACGGAACTAGAGGCCAGGCGTCTTTAACGCAACATCATCGAGTAAAAATGCGGTTTGGTTGGGTTTTATTTGAGGTCGTCGTGCTTTGTGTGATGGATGCTGAGGTTTGGTCACGTCTGACCCGGATGGCCGCATCAGGGTCGATGATTCGGTCACAGCCAATTGTTTCTCATTACAGCAGCTGGATGGATGGTGTGTTGGTCTGTTACATGTAGACTAGTGGTGGAGTTTGTGCTTTCCCAGGGCTCCCTGAAGGGGTCTGAAACAAATCCAGGGCCAGTTTTAACCTCACAGTGTCCATTCAAGATGAAATCTGTTAAAATCTTGGATTAAAATGCAAATAATTGGCAGCTACTCAACATTATTCCAGTTCCCTCATGTGATCTGTGAGGATCCTTTGTCTTTTCAGCCTTATGTAAAAGTATTTTGTATTGGAGATCCTCTATCAATATATTGGTGTTGACTTCTTTCGAAGCATTACATGTGAGCTGAAAAGTGAGTGGATCCCCTTCCCTTCATCATTGGTACTTGTAAACTTCCAGGTTTCCTCAGAAGATCTGGATATTAGACATAGCTAAAACCCTCAGTAGGTTTTGGTGTTGTGGTGCAGTCTGTAGAGGTCCCTTTGTTTTTTCCTTGCAAATATAAAATGCAGAAACCACAAAATAATTCGTACTGGAAAACTGAACCTGTGAGTGTGATTGAAAGGCAGCATTTGGTCGTCAGACAGGACTTGTTTCTTTCTTGAGTTGCCATTTTGAAATGTACACTCAGCAGTTGTTCAGAGAGAGATCCGTCTGCACCCTGAGGAGGAACGAATAACCCAGAATGCATTGCAGCCACAAGTCAAGTTGAATTCTGATTACAGCAGCTTGTTTTTTGTTTTTTTTTAACCTGCCTGAAAAACTCTCATACTGACTTTGTGCTCCCTGGAGGTCACTGAAAAGCATTCTGGGAAATGTAGGTCATTGCTAACTGAAGCAGTGTAGGTCATTGCGAAAGGAAAGTGTAACAAAAAAAAATATCCTCTGATGTGTTTTGAGTTTTGCAGACTGAACTTATGAAGCGGTGAGAGGATGTGAGACACTCAGAGCTTCTGTCTGATAAAAACCCTGCAGACCCTGAGTCGGTTCTTTGTGTATTCACCGTGTGTCAGGCTGCCGTCTTATCGGTGCAGTCAGGCGGCACGGCTCGGGCTCTGCAGCCCGCTGGGGGAATAAAAATGCCACAACACGTCACTTCAGATCCACTAGTGGGTCAACATCTCTGGCGTGGTGCTGCTCACATCCTTCCTCTGTTCCCCCCCTCCTCCTCCTCACCCCCTCTTTTCGGTGTGATGTGAAAAAGACTGAGTTTGTTCTGTGTGTAGTGTTCGGTCACAAGCTGCTCTGCAGGTCCAGCTCCAGATAGATGCTGCCTCCTACTGAATCATTGTTTTTACAGTTGGCCAAAGAACGTAAGATAGCTAAAACCAAAAACATCAGCCCTCAAGAAAACATTAAAGTCAGTATTTTCTTATTCTGTTTAATGTCTAAAGAGGTTCAACTGGTTGTTCTCTTGTGTTGCATTCGTTGTATTTCCTGCCGGCTTCAGCTGCAACACAAGTCTGAGAAGCTGCAGGAAAAGCATTGTGTTCATGTCAGAGTTTCCCTTAGGGTCCAGCAGAGATGATAGGTGAACCAGCTCCAGCTAATTAGTGTACGGTGTCAGTGAGTGGAGACCTGCAGGCTGCTGAGCACCAGATGTTTGTTTGGAGAGTCGGAGCTTGTTGTTGGAGCTGACAGGTGACGAGAGGCCGACTGGGCAGTCCAAGAAATCTGTGGAAGGCTGCAGCTCGCTCCTGCTTCTGGTTTTACTGGAAACAAATCACCTTACATCACTGAAATGCTGCTTTTACCCTTTTTAGTTGCTTTATTGATCGTCATTTCACAAAAAATTCAAGAGTCGTTCAATTCATTTAGGTTATTCAGCACACAAAACTATCATTGTGCACTTTTTATCCCTTCAACAAGACATCTGACACCCTCACATATTAATCTCTCAAGTCTTTTATACTCAGCATATATCCTAAAATTGCAAAATCTGATTTCATTCTGGGGCGAAAGGCTGCCAGCGATCATTATCTTCATTACAGACTGGTCTATTGATTATTTCTTTTGACATCAGTTCCCAAAGAGACGTCTAATTTTGTTCAACCATGAGTTTCTAATCCAAAGATATTTAATTTTCAATAATATGTAACAGAAAAATGAAGAAATGATCCCGTTAGAGAAGCAGGAGGCACATCTTCGAGATAAGGTGTGATCTCCTCAGGCTCTTCTCATCTTGTCACTGCAGCTTCAGGTGGAAATAAAAGCTTTTTAAAATGTATATCAGCAGACTGAGATTCAAGAGAAAAATTAAAAACACAGTTCACAAACGCGTTCTGCTTCCCCGTGCTTCATTAATCTGTGTATGTGAAGTGGTGAAGCAGGAAATAATTGGGTTGGTGTCAGCTGATGGCTGCTGCTCCTCTGGTTTGAAACCCTGCGAGCGTTATCGACTGCTCCATCGACGTGCCGCGATCACACTGTTATTAGAGCTGGCGTGCAAGGGTGAGCAGAGAGGATCATGGGTTATTTCTGCACGTGTGTGTAATTAAGGTTGTTGCAGACACTGATCACCGTCATGTGGAAGATCAGAATAAGAATAATTCATGCACATTTAAACAGCGGCACTTTAAAGATGGAGCTGATTTGTTTTGAGGTTTTGCTGCAATAATGATGATGGATTGGTTGGTGTTTGCAGCCAGAGTCTTATTCATTATCAAAAAGCTTTATCTCATTCATGAACAGCACAAATTTCTCGTTCACAAGCATCATATGCCTTCCTGTAAAACTTCACAGATTTCCCGACATCACACCTCAAAGCAGACATATTGAGGTGTTTTTCTCCAGCTACTGTGTTGATGCGCCAACACTCAAGGTCCTAAGTGCCGCTGTACATCTGTGTTTAGTTCCTTCTCCATGGGAACAACAGCAGGTCGAAGCAGCTACTTCGGGGCTCCGGTGGACAAGAAACGAGGAGATGGATGTGACAGTTTAGCTCAAATGAAGCTGTTCTGTTCTTGGAAGTGCACAAACATTCTGCTGCAGGTTGGATGTCGACCAAACAGCTACAGATGGGAACGACTCAGGTTTAAAAGAAAAACCCTCAAATTCTCTCTTGTGCATTTCCTGCCTCTCATTAGAGCTGCCACAGTTAATGAATTAGTTGGGCAACAGAAGAATGGTGTCATTTATTTTAATCATTTAAGTCTTTCTCTTTCTTTTCTATCATTGTTAGGATTACCTTGATGTAGCCTGATCTGTGTTCTTGGAGCTTTTTCTTCAGTTTTTAACCTTTGAATAATTCGTCAAGCTGTGTGTCATGGCCTCCCACAAACAGTCAAATGTGGACAAAGACCTAAGTGTCATCCTCCACCTCCTCCTCCTCCTCCTCCTCCTCCTCCTCTTCCTCCTCCTTCCTCACTGAGTCCCCATCAGCAAATTCTCCACAATTTGCCCAATCAGAAGAAATAACAGCATCCACACGTGGCTTTACAAGTGGAGCAGCTCATTCACTCCCCGCCTTATGTAACCTGCTCAGTGAGTGTCTGAGGAGGTGTGAGAACGCCTCGGCCTCTTGGCGCTGGTTGCGTCTAATCCTTACAGAGTCGTGCCGGTGTGTGCTGCAAATAATATTCATCCGAACGAGTCACGTAATGTTGTTCTTGTGAGATGTGAGTCACCTTCTTCCTGCTGAGATCTTAACGTCTTGGTGAAGTTTTATGTTCGGTATTGACCGTCATTCAGATCAGAACACAAAATCTGGTTATGTTTTTGTTTTGTTTTTTTTGTCCGTCCAGAGTTTCAGAAGTTTATCCAACCCTCTTTGTCCTCGTGTCAGTGTTTCTGACTCAGACATGTGATGCCATGATGATGATGATGCCACGTCCTCCCCTGCACACGGTCACGTTTCCACAGCAACGCCAGCCAGTATTGATTAACATGTGCAGAGGCACAGTGGTTGGCGTGCCAGGTTATCGGCAGGACAATTGACGACAACAGCCTCTCTCTCTCTCCGTCTCTCTTTGTGTCTCTCTCCCGGAAGCTGACATGTATAGTGGTGACACACTTGGTCCTCCGCTGCGAGCGGTGGGACGCTGGCAGCTGAGCTCATCATGAACAGGCCGATTTTTGGCAGCTCACTCACCATCCTGTTACCTTGGACAGCTCATGAGTAACACTGTGAGACAGAGAGGAGTCTGTCCGCATCATGTGTTCGTTTCTCATTAAACTGCCGGCATTCAGACGCGATGGAGAGGGAAGTTTTGGATGAGGACTTGTTGCTGCCTCGGTCAGACTGTCAGATATCTCAGGTCAGTGATGGAGAGATGTTTAACCTTATCGGTCAAACTGCGCTGCTCTGGATGTAGGGTCAGTCGGTTTCAGCTTTTAGTGACACTGTGCTGAGATTATTTGACCTCATTTACATTATTTTATGGGCTACATTTGTTTTAAACTACTTTACTTGTTGATATCACAAAATCAATGAAGACTAAACAACTTATTGTGGATAAAATCAAATATTTCTCAAACAGATAAATGGAACTGATGCTTTCTTTTTGTGCATTTGACTCATTTGCAATTTGCTCTCGGTTAACTGTCAGCATTTAATGAGCTAAAGGATTCAATTTTTGTGAATGTGAGCCGTTTTTGCTTCATGCTGCACCTGGTCAGAGGCTCTTCTGAACACACTTGCGTGTCTGTTTTTCTTGTTTTGAATCATGGGAGTCGTTGCCAATGCAAAGTGATTTGGAAAGGAGCTGAAGTGCAGTGAGTAATGCATTATGAGGCTGTTACGTAACACAACATGGTGGGAAGGCCACTGGTGTTTTTTGTCCTTCTTTTTTTTTTTACCCTCATCCCTTCATTCCTTTCATTCATTCCATCACTTGCTCTTTGTTGGAAATTCCAGTTTTCTCCCGGGGTTTGATAGCACGTTTTTTCCTTCAAATATCCCACGTCGCACTTGTTTCATTGACTCCAGTCCACTGTTTGTTTACAGACATTCACACATTTGCCCTCAGTGTTTGTTTGTAGCGTAACAGTTTTGAGAAATAACTTTTTTGGCCGTGCAGCTGATGAATTATGGCTCTGAGAGGACCTCATCTTTTCATCACTACATCTCTGTCTCAGCACATACACCTTATCTGGAAACAGTATCTGTTATTGTTGGCGTAGGGTAGGAATAAAATATGATGTAAACTTGATAAAAGTTTTTTAGTTTTGGGGTGGAATGCTGCACATGATTTGGATTTCTGTTTGGAAATAAGCCTTAAACACAGATTCGGGTGTATTGAAGTAAACTAAGGGCTGCTTATGTCCATCCATCTTGCACCTCTCAGAGCTTTGTTCAGTTTTTATCATGCCTTGCTGTCCAGGTTTGTAACTTTTGGCATTAGCGTATCTGTTTAATACATTATCAGTGTCTAATGGCAGGAATTTGGAGCAACATATTTTTGGCACAGCTGGACCTTCACGCAGCAGCCGGTCTACAAACACTTGTTCATACTTGTTCTGCTGTTCCTCGCCGTCATCAGGGTTTTGGCGTCAGTCACGACCGTGACACACTCGGCCACGTTGCTTCTTGTCATTTTTGTGTTGGTGGAATCTGTTGCGTGACACATCGGCAGCTGGGACAGTTTGTCTTTTGCCGTTGGTCTTTTTTTGAAGTTTTTGAACTCTGCAGAATTGTTGTTTTCAGTTTCAGCACTAAGTGATAATATGTCTTTCAATGAGGAACTAACTTTGCTGCTATGGTTTTAACAGCCAATACCATTTCCTTTTCGTATCGTTGGCTAATCTCATTTATTGGTGAGCTGTAAAAAAAAAAGTGTGATTGCTTGAAAAATGCCTGAAACTTGGCTAAATTCAATGCAAACGTGTTTTTCTGTCACCATCCCCAAGAGTCTAGTGTTTGAAGATACAGTCGATATTAATACCATAGGGCAACTACGGCTAAACATAGTAAAGAGACATTGGCTCATGAGGTCACTGAGGCTGAAGCATGTTCAGTTCAGTAGAAGAGCATCATCCTGCGTCGAGCTGTCTGACTCTCCGACTGGGAACAGGAGGCCTCCCCTGGGGCGGATTAACAAAGCTGTGTGGTTCAGTCAATGCACACAAACACACACACTGTTGACGTGTGTGTGTGTGTGTTTTCCGCTGTCTTAAAATCTCACAAGAAACAATTTGGAAGCATAAAAAAAGAAAGCTTCTTTCATCACTCTTTACCTCTGCAGACGTTTATCTCTCTGGCTCATTAAGATGCATGCATGCGTGCATAGTGAATCACGTCTCCTGCGTACTTAACGCAGTGAAGACAAAAATCTGTTTACAGAAGCAGAAAGCACTTTTATTGAAGTGCAGGTAAGATGCATTTTACGGTGCTGTGTTCCCCATTCCAAAAGCGGCGGCTTCCTTGATCGCGATTTTTGAAAATGAGTTGCTGGCCCCTTCACCTTCTGCCACGTAGCCAAGATGGCGACCACTGTGGTTGAGCAGACTTAACTATAAAATGATTCTTAACTGTTATCCTTTGATAGACTCATCTGAGTAATATTCTCAGTAAAATAATCTAAAATATTATATTTATCCTCCTTCGTTTGGTTGGTGTAGTTTATATTTGTTGCCTACCATGAGAAGTATCTCCACCTCCCAATGTGATAAAGTCTGCAGTCTCACATATATTGATTTATAACTGACACTGTGGTCTGTGTACTGAAAACAAAAGGACAAGTCTGACATGAACTGACATTATATTCTATAAAATATTCAGACAGGGACAAGACCCCCTATGCAAAAGCAACAAGCGATGACCCAGAAGCATAATTCTCCATAAGGAGCTGAGCTGAAGCATAAATGCAGTGGCATGCAGATCTCAGGAAGTATAAATAGACCCCGTTTTCTTTATTCATGAAGAGGCTTCGTCTTTAGCCGCCGTCATCGAGTTCAGACGGATGATGTCAGTGTGTCTGGATCTTACTGACAGATCCAGAGACACTTTTCTTTGTTGTTTGGCACTTCATTTCATTTCATTCCATGCGTGCTATGCCTTTTATGGATGAAGTTATTGTCAGAGAGGTGACAGGAGGGGAAAGATAGATATAGGAACAGCTTGAAAAGACAATTGAAAACGCTGCTCAGAAATCATAACACACCACACGTTTAATTTTCCACAACGTAAACGGGTTAAATTAACTTCCTGTGCCTTGTACAAGTTTACACCAACTGTCTCAGTGGAGGAAATAAAGTGCACTACCTCAGGTAGCACCTGAATGTCCGTCTTAATAATGATTATTGATAACTACCCTCTCGTAGTTATGACATATAGTTTCCTCTTTTTTTTCCTTTGGTGAAAGCAATGTGCTTCTGTGTTTCCATGCGTTTATCTGTCAGTTAAACCTTTGTTGTCCTTTCCACCGAAAACTGAATCATTTAGAAATGATTGCAAAAACTTACTTTTTATTCCCCAGATTGAAGTCGAACCCCCAGAATGTGACTGTAAATAAATAGATGTCAACACAGCATGAGTAATACAAGGACACAGCCTCTGACTTACATTCATAGATAGAGAACAGACGTGGCCACTGATTGGCTCTCACACTGTTGCTATGGGAGTTTAAGCTACTCTGCCATTGGTCAGTCTTCAGATCAGGATCTACCGCCGGCTGTCTGTCAGCATCCCACCGTCGTCAAGGCAACAGACAGGAAGCAGGGCGGGAGGAAGAGGGCCTGTGTTTTTGCACATCGTCATTTAATTTCCCCCCGTGTTTTTATTTTTATTTTTATTTTTTCCAGAGGATAATCCGTCAGCGAACATAAAAACTGCACGTTTTTATCTGCAGCACAAAATGGCTTAATGCTCACACACACACTCACACACACACACAGGGTCACTGGGTAGCAACCTGCTAATCCTCCATCAAAAGATGATTATTAATATTCCATGTCTGGACGCAAACGGGGGATAAAAGCCTGTGTATGTGAGTTTACTGAGGATGTGTAGCTATGTGCGTTTGAGTATTGATAATAGTGAGAGTTTATATGTGTGTAAAGTAATTTTTGCGGATTTATTGCATATTTATTCAGTAGCAGGTATTTATTCAGATACCTGCATTGCTGTAGCGGACGTTGTCTGAGCTTGTCCGGCAGGCTCAGGGTATATGTCGGCTTGACGCTGGCTTGCAGCTGCATCAGTCCAGCCCCTTTTTTTTTAAACCTCCTTCCCTGCAGAAAAATTAGATGGATGACATGTTCATGTTCACCTGCTCTGCTCCCTGTCTCACAGCATTAAGTAGAAAACCACCAATTTAATGCAACATAAAGAACCTACTGGGATCAATTCAAAAAAATGAAACTGCAATTAGCTTTTGGCATTGTTGCTTTGATATTTAATGAGCAAGTTAATTAGCCATGCAACTACAAATCTGAAATAGTGGTTTAATACACACCAGGTGTGGTCCATATATTTGAGAGAGATACGCTAATTTTCATTGTCATGCAGAAAAGTTTACTCTGCCCTTTGAGAAGCTAAACCCCAGAGAGGTATGAGGTCAAACGCGGAGCAGCTACAAGACATATTAAGGTTTAATACCAAGCTTAACTCTTGAGCACTTTGGCAGCAGTTTTTATGTGCCCATTCATGACCCTCGGGGAGGTAATTAAGTATGAGTGATAAATGGGTAGAAAAGAAGGAGTGGCATCCAAGTCAGGGGAACAACAACAAAGAGATGAAGGGAGAAAAAAAAGATGAGGAGATGACGTAAGACATTAAATGAGGTGAGAGGAGTCAGGGATGGCAAGGGGAGCTCATGAATATCCCAGAGAAGATCCCCAGACATGAGTTGCATAAGCACCTCTGACCCAGAAACCTTCTGCAGTTGGACTGAAGTCACCCCGAGATGGAGAGAACAAAAGGAGAGGAGGAGAGAGGAGGAGGTGTGGGAAGAATGCTACCTCTTTCTGTCCTTAGTTTTAAATTCCAATGCAAGTGTTAATGGAGAATAAAAGTTCTCATCCAGGAGCATGTTTGTCTATTAGACTGCACAGCATATTAGTTTGGAGGGTGTACTGAGTAAAACAGACTAATGAAAGGTCAAACAGGATGTGGAGGAAGACAGCGAGGACGGGGAGAAATTTGAATAATGAATGCAGCAGGAAACGGGGTGAAAGACGAGTTGTAGCAAGAAGTCTGGAACGGCTGCAGGTTGCTGTCAGGTGTATGCAGACAGGTACTAAGGAACACAGAAAAAAATAAATAAATAAGGGCAAGCACAAAGAGGGAGAAGGTCGAGGCAAGTTCATCAAGTCCTTTAAACTAAGACTGGAGTATGGATAAGGCTGCCGAAAAGAAAAGGAAGAGAAGGCTGGGTGCAGTGAAAGCTGATTCAGTTAAGGGACGAGAGACACGGTTTATAATTCCTATCAAACATCTACAGTCATAAAAACATGGTACGGTGTTAGTCGCTTGTGAGAGATCTTTGAAAATGTGACATTTGCCAAGTTTTAGTTAGAATTATTTTCATCCTCCATGTTTCTACTGTACTCCAACTTGCGTGCCAAACTGTCTGGGAAATGATTTTTCCGATTGTTCCAACGTCACATGAAGGCACAATAAGAAAAGAGCTCTGCTAATACATCACTCTGAACAATGAAACACCACAAAGACTTTACGTGGGGAGTGAAGTCGTAATGACAAGGTGACTGATGGGAGATTTATTTCTGTATTGAATTGGCTTGGAGGACACCGGATCTCGTTGGATTCGGTGTCTCATGATCAAACACGAGGAGAGCGGGAGGCTTTAATTGCCCTTGTTCAGCCAGTTCCATCGCCCACTGTTATTTGAGCTATTATTATCCTCTGTTTCCGCCATCGGGAAAGCCAAACAGTGTGTGGTTTTGTGTAAGAGTGCGCACAAAAACAAAATCTGTTTTGTCACTGCTGCAGGTTTGAAAGCCACTTTATTAACAGGCTAACAGGGATGCTTTAGCTGCAGCTGTGACATCAAATCCTTTGGAGCATTCAAATGGTTTTTTATGTCATGTTCTCATCTTCACTTGTTGTTATTTTGTCTTTTCTCTGTGCACAGGTAAAGCCATGCACCTGGGCAGCGCTCCATAACCTCCCTTGTCCCTCGTCTCCCACCTGATCACCTCTCCTCCTCCATCTTTCCTCTCCATCTCCTCTTCCTGTTTCAACATGACGACCACCCTCGAGACCATGCTGGCTCAGCCCGACCAGGAGCTGAGCCCCGAGTGGCTGGACGGCTGCGTGGACTCTCGCGGCAGTTACAAGGTGGTTCCCTCTGTCGTCTGCTCAATGTGCTGTCTCTTCGGCATCATTTACTGCTTCTTTGGTGAGTTGGAAGTGAAATATGTGAGATCCTGTCCTTTCAGAGAGATATTTTCTTTTCTATATGAGTCACAGACTCATTGATATGTTGTTCTTTCAGGCTATCGCTGCTTCAAAGCGGTGATGTTCCTGACGGGCCTGATGTTTGGCTCCGTCGTTATCTTTATGCTCTGCTACAAGGAGCGCGTGCTGGACACCCAGCTGAGCGTGGAGGCCTCGGTGGGCATCGGTCTGGGCATCGGGACGCTCTGCGGCCTGGTCACCATGCTGGTTCGCAGTGTTGGCCTCTTCATGGTGGGCCTGCTGCTGGGCCTGCTGGTTGCCGTGGCCACACTGGTGGGCATGGAGGAGCTGTCCGACAGCCCGCCGCGCTCCGTCTGGGTGCCCCTGGGCGTGCTGCTTGGCCTGGGCATGCTGTTTGCCGTGCTCACCCTGCAGTGGCAGCGTCTCTTTACCACGCTGTCCACAGCAGTGTTCGGCGCAGCAGTCATCACGGTGGCGTTGGACTACTTCGTTGAGCTCTTTGCCCTCGTGTTGTACATGTACGAGCGGATTAAAGCGGAATCTGCAAAGCCTGTGTGCTGGCTGACATGGGTGGTGCTTGGAGTGTGGCCTGCCCTCACCCTGCTGGGTGTAGTAGTCCAGTGGAAGGTGACTGCTGAGGGATACTCCCACACCAAGGGTAAGGAAAGCTTGTTGTGATGTTTTTGTTTTTTTTGTGGTACGCGTCTCTGATTTACCCTCCTCCTCAACGACCCGCTGTCATCCACAGTAATCATCAGCCGGCAGCAGAGGAGGATGCAAGTGATGCGGATTCGTCAGCGGGATGACCGCTACCGCAACAAGAAGAAGAAGAAGCAGCACGGGTCTTCCTCCCACCATCACCAGGCCAAGCAACTCCACACAGAGCCCGCCTACCGCCGCAAGCCTAACCCCATCCGTCGCTACGACACAGACGTCCTCTCACCGGTGAGGAGCCTCAGTGACTCTGTCTGTTTGCTACCACGGAGTAAACAATCATAAACCACAACTTTTGGATGGTTTTGGTTTTAGCCTTAAAGTCTGACCTTCAATTTTAAATAAAAAAAAAATATTGATGTCCTCAAGAGGAAAGAAACTCTGTATAGTTATTTTTAACTTTACTGCTGAAGATGTCTGGATTTTTAAACCAGTCTCTCTTTTTTTTTTCAGAGCTACATCCAGAGTTTCCGAGACCGGCAGGTGCAGGGGCAGCCCTTCCCGGGACGACTGGTTGGAGGCCCCCATGCTGTTGTGGACATGGGCTACGACTGTGGCTCCACGGCGCCCCTCACTGGAGCAGCAGGGCCTTCGCTACGGGTCTGACCGCCCTCCCACCTCCCAGAGGTCTAAACACACCACTTCACCATGGAGACACATGACTCTGCAATCACTACTGCTGGGTTTAAATGCAAAGATTCTGGGTTTAAACACAACCTGGGTTTAGCCAGACACTAAAAAGATATTTAGGGCTGGTTTTACCCAAAATGCAAACACGTTTAACCCTTTAATAGTGAAACTTTGGATTATAAACCTCAGCTGTCCTCGTGACTGCCTACTGAAGCCAGTCAGTGTGGTGCAGAGGTTTGGCTGACCTCTTTTCACTGTCTTTCAAATGCACAAATACATGCATGCACTTAACACAAACACAAACCACAGCTACAACCTTAAAGGTCGACGTGGAAACCCAACGCAGCCCGCCGGAGCCAACCCCAACCCGGACGTCACCATCTCAAGACCAGCCAGATCAGGGATCACTGCAAACCTGCCTCAGGTTCTAACGCAGACACCATATGAAAAATCAAGATACAACTTTGCCCTTGTTCAGCGTGCTGTTTCTACGACTGTCCTCATTTTTCAACGAATGCTGCAGAAGCAACTAGTTCCTCAGCCTGTAGGTTCCTTAAAAGTCCAATAATGATCATCTACAAAGGGAGGTAAGGGCCCTTAAATACAAAGCGGGAATCTTTATTTAGTTTATGTGCCATCTGGACTACAAATGTCCCATTTGAAATGGGGAGAGACTTCAATAATGTTGTTTTTAAAGAGGGGAAACCCTTTGTCACCCTTGGTGCTGTACGATACACTACTTCAAGCGTCAAACTGCTCTCTGAAGGCCAGGGAATCTGTTTCAACGGGTGCCTTTCCCCTCCTCGGACTGTACGATCCAGCAACAGGAGGGGGGTTACTGGCAGATTTTCCATCAGTGGCTTGTTTTTGCATTAAATGTGAGGATTTTTCAGGGGCAGCGGATAGAGCTACAACAAGCAGGGTTTAGAGTTTTTGGAGATGAGTTGGCTGGTTGTCTTCACAGATGCCTGGATGTAAGAGGAGGATTTGCTCTTATGTAACGGCAACAAACTTATTTACACTGGCACCTCACGTGAGAGCCCACACAGCGCATATGGAAAACACAGTCCAGTGATTTAACACCATGAATTTCATCACTGCATCACATCTGTTTGCTCTCCATGAGATATTGCTTTATGTGCCATAAAGCAATGTTGTTTTATTTCATATTTCAAGACAGTGTAGAGACCCAAACTTAATTTTCGGCTTTTGTTCAGTGTCTGCATCATTTTCCATTGGGAGAAACCTTCAGGCTTTAACTCTATTCACACTGACAGACCATCGTCCTGTGTTTTCCTGACATCATCGTCCCATAATCTGACCGGTTTTAAAAGAAATCGTCTGTGCCTCCTTGAAAGCACCTTTAATGAATGGAGCCACTCTGAGGTGCCAGTGTAAATAAGGCTCACGAGTTTGAATGAACAAAGTGGACTAGTGGCCATAGCAACTTGTACTTAGACCAACTCCTTCCATGATGTGCATTGATTTTCTTTATTCGGGACAACAGTGAAAATGTGAATACTTTATTGTCTTTACCTTTTTAAAAGGAAAAGCAAACAAATGCTCGGGGAGCGGGAGGGGGGGCGTTGGGGGGTTTACGGTATGATTTTATTTGTCCGTGAGGATACAAAATGCATGATCTCCGTGTCGTCCCGAGCTCCCTCCACCCCTTCATGTGCATCAATGTGAAATTTGTACATAAGACACAGCACTTACTAACGTTTTTGATTATTTTTTTTTCCATCATTTAATTTAAACTGTTTTCTTTTATTAGGAATCTAATTTAATAGTTTGTTTTCCAGTATTTTATTGCTGATTTATTTATTTTACTTGAGCTGTTCTTTAAAGGAGAGTGCATCGTCATCACTGTAGGCCAGTAACTCCATGCTTTTTTTGAAACTGAATTATGACTGTAATTATTAAAGCATGTGTTCCTTTGGGCCTGTACACTATCGGTGTGTGTGTGTGTGTGTGTGTGAGTCGTCTTTTGAAGCAAGGACACGCAGACAACCATCAGGTGAAATGTATGAAACATAAAATCCACTTTAGTTTTATTAGCCAATAATATTAACACTGGATATTATCTCTCCTGCCACCTGGTCCCCTCTCTTCTCTATTTCTGCCTCTTTTCTACTATTTTCCTCTTCCGACCTTTCGCTTCATCTCCAGACACCTCTTAATCTCCTCCATCGTCTTTTTATCTGTCCTTTCGGTGTGCCTTAGTGGATGGGCACAAACACATACGGTGACTCTGACCTTGAGAAACTCTACAAAAGCAGCTGTGTACGTTTATAAAAAATAGAAATAAAAATGAAGAAGAAGCTGCATTTTAATGTAAATCTATCTACACACTACCTGTGGTGAAATCAGACCAGAAACCCTCAGAAATGCTTGGCTGCGGAGAAACGAGAAATTGTCTTTGACGTTTATCTTAAATCTTGGAGCAGGAACTTTATGCAGCATGGAAATATCTTATTTAGGACGCCGCCTGAAATTCTTTTTTTTTTAACCTTTTTAAATGCTAAATATTCTGCCGTCAGCATCGACACAACATTTTTGCCTGAAGAAGTTAAAGGCACTTCCACACCCTTCTTTAAACTCACATGCTGCAGTAACCTTCAAACAAAAATAGTACAGGCCAAAATGTTTGGAAAGTCTTTTTGCTGTGTTTTATTTGCCCATTGTTTTAGTTTCTAATTTTTCTTCATCCATCCAACTCAGGGAAGAACAGATGTGGGTTTCTCTTTTTTTTCAGTTTCTTCTCGTCTCCTTATCTTCTGTAGATTGTTACATGATGTCTTTCTGGTGCTGCGTCGACTCGCTGACGACCTGCGGGGCAGAAACATAATGTTCAGGACGAATCCAAAAATGCACGCAGAGAGAAATAAAGATGCTTGATTCAGATACTTTCTACAGACACAACAATCCATTGGTTCGTGAGAGATAACTGGCATATTAATCTGTAAGAACAATAACCATTGCTATTGGTCAGTTTGTGAAGTTGCAGGTGAAGTGTCGTATCTCCCAGTCCATTAAGAATATTCTTGTACCGGCTAATCTTAGTCTTTTAAAATGATTTTCTTCTTTCTTCTAATTTCGCAAACCTGACTTCCTATCGTCTGTCTCGATGAAATGATCTAGAACGTCCTTGAAACTCGTCTTGTCACGGCACGCCTGGGATGTTTGTTTTCCAGGGAGCTGCGTGTTTCCACTCGGGTGGGACAGGATATTTGGGTGGCACTCTTTGTCTGGACTAGTCACTGCATGTGTTGGTGTGTTTGCTTGAAAGAAAACGCCTTTGGATTAAAGGCATGTGACTATGTCACACGAGGACATAACTTTCCACTGCGGTTACTAATGCCAGAGTCCAAAATGAGCCATAAAATAACCTGAAATGAAAACTAGTATGTAAATCCTAGAGGAGGCCGGATGCCGACTCTGGCTTTTTAGGGCAGAACACTAAGCACTGTCCCGGTCTGAACACTGGTCAATAGAGACCATCAGGGTCACAAATGAGGGACATTAAACAAATCTATATGTGGAAAATAAAGTGGTTAAAATGCTACCTAAATGTTACCTAAGGTCATTCTGGATAAGCTAAGCCCTCTACTAGAATATTTGACTTTTAGTTTGGCTCAGTTTAGGAACTGACATCTCTAAATCTAATTTCATCACCCTGAAATAAAAACTCCACCTGTTTTCAGTCCAACATAGCTAATTTAGCTATAGAAAATGTTTCACCTCTCCGTCGCGGGTCTCAATGGTCTTGATGAGGACCGTTTTCTTTGAATGCATCTCAGAGGAGCGCTGCTGGTGTTCAGGGCTGGTCTCTGATTCAACACAGTCGGAAAATGTCAGGATTATTATCATAAGCATCATCAGTCAACGTGTGTCCCTGTAACGTTCCAGGTAAAACCAGTTCTATTATGTTTGTATTCCTTAGATTTGCACAGAATCAGGCCTTTGTGCCGGTTAAAGAACGTGCATCCTCTTGTGGTGTGTTCAGGAAACAGCAAATGTGTCCGTACCTCGGAAACTCAGGGTGGTGTAGCTTTGCACAGGCAAGGCAATCCTGCAAAGACAGAAAGGAAGAGTGGTAAGTAAAACATAAACACTGTATGAATGAACAACGTTATAATTAAAACAAGATCAGGAGCCCGTTTCAAACGTCACCTGCTCTCCTCCCCTTCCAACAGTTTCCTGTAGGTGGCGATCTCCACGTCCAGCGCCATCTTGATGTTGAGCAGGTCCTGGTACTCACGCAGGTGGCGCGCCATTTCGTCCTTCATGTTGGAGATCTCCGCCTCAAGCCGGGCGATGTTGTCCTGGAAGCCACCGGCCTCACGTCCGTGACGGTCCTCCATGTCCCTCATCTGCCTCATCAGGGACTCATTCTGGATTTGTCAGTGGGGCAAATGAAACTGAGCTCAGAGTGGACAGAGTGGACTTTGAAAATCAATACTGATGAGCATGTGTGTGACGTACAGTGCCTTTGAGTGAGTCGATCTCACAGGTGTAGGCCTGGATCTGGTGTCTGAACTCCATCGTCTCCTGTCGCGCCTGCTTCAAGGCCTCGTTGTTCTTACTCACTGCCTGGTTCAGGTCGGACACCTAGTCAAAGGTGGACAACTTTAGTTAATTTGAAGCAACATAAAAAAGGAAAAAGATCAATAAAAGACAGCCGTTGTCAGATTTTATCACTAGTAAAAGACTTCTCTCTCCCCCACCTTGGACTTGTACCAGTCCTCAGCCTCAGCGATGTTCTTGGCGGCGATGCCTTCGTACTGGGCTCTGATGTCTCGCAGTGCTGCTGTCAGGTCCGGCTTGGACATGTCCATCTGGATCTGGACCTGAGTCTCCTGCATCTGGGTCTGCAGCTCACGGATCTCCTGCAGGGAGGAAAAAGGGAGGTGAGGTCAGATGTAGCACAGGGACAGGTTTATATCATCTTATACGACTTATTATTGAAGAATGACTGAACAGGGATTTGTGCAAACCTTACACGAGGGGGAATTTAGCTTCACATGCTCTGGATTTAAGTATTAAGTATTCTTGGAGCCAGCATCTACTTTTTATTAGGCACTTTAACATCAGCTTCACTCCTCTCTGACCACCTGATATCAATACTAAGGTTGTAACCAACTCCTGTGTTATGGCATTATGTAGGAATCACCTCAGTCTCCAGGCTGGAACCACACACACACACACACACACACACACACACAAACACACACTGCTGCTGGTTCAAAGAGTAATTTTAGCCGTACATCTGCTGTGGGCCTGCTGCCAGCAGAGAAGCTTTGTGTGTTTGTGAGTGAAACTGTACACTTCCCCAATCCTCTCTTTTGTCCCCTCATACAAACACAGAGACAGATGTAACAACAGATGCTAAGAGAGAGACAGGCCAACTGCAGCGCAATGATCAAAACGTGGTGTGGATTTATCCCACATCCCGAGATTCTCTCAGATGCTCTGTGATGTATTTGAAGCATTTCCGTACTTTCAAGTAACTTCCGCTGAGCTAAGTTTTCTAGTATTTTTTAATCCTGACAACAGAGGAGAGAGCAGTAAGGAAGTGAAAACCTCTTCGTGGATCTTCTTCAGGAAGGCGATCTCCTCCTGCAGCGTCTCGATGCGTCTCTCCAGGTCCAGACGGGCCAGAGTGGCAGCGTCCACGTCCTGCAACAGTTTGGGATGTTAAGTATTCTGGTACAGTTTCTTTCTGTCATGGTTGACAGAATACTGTGCGAATCCTGCACATCTCAACTATTTCAAACATGTTTAATGTTTTATTGGCGTGCCGTGCAGGACCTACCGCTCTGAAAGCAGCCAAGTTGTTCTCTGCGTCTTCTCTCTGAAGAATCTCCTCTTGGAGTCTGAGAAAAACAAGTTGAGATGATTAATATGATGAATATTATCACTAATCCTTTCTTCCACCAGCTAAAACCTACATTTTTTTACAAATCTACCAGTTTTTTAAGGAAATTGTACAAGAAATCAGAAAATACGAGCTTGTTGTTCTCTGGTAGCTGTGGCTCTAAAGTTATCCCTGATGCTCTTGTAAACCTCCCAGCAAGCACATGCTCTTTGTAATCCTACAAAACATCTTGAAATCAAAATGCACAGAGCTTAAGGGAAGAGATAGCGGAAAAAGCCTGTCCACGGCACAGTTGATTTTATTGTACCGGCCAGAAAATATCCTCTGGACCAAATCCCTACAGCAATAATAAAAAAAAAGGACATAAATCCCAGATAAAAGCTTCATTTCTATTTAAATGAAAGCGCTTCAATTTGAGGTAAACTCACTATTTTATGTTTAAATTGAATTGCGCTGCCTGCTCTCTGAATCTTTACGAAACTGGAGCTTACACTGTAAACCAAGACTGAGAAAGAGAAAGGACAGATCACTGGAGATCCTTCAGATATGTGTGAGCTCTTTCCTCTCCTTTTATAGAAGAGGGCAGTGTAAACACGTGTGATGAGCACTAACTTTGGTCAGACTCAGGCAGTAACACACAGACACATTAGTCATCCATCACTTTTATGGTCTCAGAGAATATTTCTGATCAGAAAACCGACGCTCAGACGTAAATGTAATTATATATATATACAATAATTGTGTCATGGTGGAGAAAAAGTTGTCATGAGATTTAATTATAACCTCTGACTCTTAAAGAAAATGAAATTGTGATTGCGTAACTAAAAAAAATAAATAAATCTGCTCGGCTTAGAGCAAACTTAAATCTTGCCTTTGGTGTCGTCATAACCTTTATATTATAGTACCATCTGTAGGCTATAGTACACGGGATATACAGTTGACCTTAAAGCTGTAACAAACAGCCGTCATGTACATTCATTTTTACGTAATGCAGCTTTAGTTCTGCTGTAATGGACAAAAATGTGCCACAGAAACTTCTGGTTTGCTTTAATCTATTGCTTCGGTTTATATTTAAAGTTTGATCCTCAGCATCTCTGTAAGCATCCTTCACCCACCAGCAGTCAGAGTAAGTAGGCGAGATAGAGCTCAGCTTGGTGAAGTAAAATTCTCCTCCACGCTGCAGTGACGGTGAGTCATCTGCAATCTTCTGCCTATGAAAATATCTGTTTTCTTTTTAATCATATGATCAAAAGTTCATCAAAAAGGGGCATGCGACTCAAAACGAGATGGGTAAAACACTAAAATACTTGTATGGTCCTTTAAAAACACGACTATCTGAAGTCAGGAATTAAAAATATGTCCTGTAACTTCAACAAACAGCTGATAACGTGTCCCTCATGTCCCACACGGCCAGTTAAATCCAGCACACATGAGCCCGTGCATCATCTCACCCCTCCATTCATCCACCTCTCCGGGCACACGGTCCTTCCTCTTCATGCAGTCGGTGTGAATCAGCATCGAGTTAGTTCTCATCATGCTTGACTTATTCATGCTTCGTCAGCATTGTTTCTCATCCTCTTTACTTTCAATGTCAAACCTGTTAAAGTCAGCATTTTTTAATCTGCATTTTAATCTACAGGCACATACCTTTATTTTTGTCTTTATTTTATTTTTTATTGTTATTCGTTTCAAATTTGTCCGTAACCCAGACTCACCTTTCTGTACACGCTCACCTACACACAGCTCTTCTTAAAGAAACACACACACACACACCTTCTCGCCCCTCCCACCTGATTTTGAGTTTGTCCAGGTCTTCAGCCAGGTTGTCCCGCTCCACCTCAACGCGAGACCTCTGATTGGTCAGGATCTCTATCTGCCTCCTGAGTTCACTCATCTCCTCCTCGTAGAGGTCAGCGATGCGCGTTGGCTCACGCCCTCGCAGCCGCTCCACCTCCACCGTCAGTGCCTGATTCTGCTGCTCCAGGAAGCGGACCTTCTCGATGTAGCTGGCGAAGCGGTCGTTCAGGTGCTGCAGCTCGGCCTTCTCATTGGTCCGTGTGGTCAGGAACTCCTGGTTGAGGGCGTCCGCCAGGCTGAAGTCCAGCGTCTCGCCCATGCCGGCGTAGGAGCGCCCGACGGAGGCCCGGGAAGACGACAGGGGCTTGCCATAGTAACTGGAGGAGACGCGGTAAACCGGTGTGGAGCTGGTCCGGCTCACCTCGTAGACCCTGGAGCTGGTGTGGCCCACCCCACTGCCACCGTGGCCCAGCAGGGAGCGGTTGAGGGAGGGCGAGGCGTAGGCGCCATGACCGAAGGCGCGGCGATAGGAGGAGGCGGATTGGGCCGAGGAGCTGTAGGAGGTCATGTTGGAGGACACAGGGAGCCTGAAGAGCGCTGCAGCAGAGAGGAGCACTGAAAATGAACCTACTACCCCCAGCTATTTGTAGTTACCCCCTCCCTCACCCTTTACCCCCTCCTCCCTGTGAACTACTCTCCCTCTCTCTTTCTCCATGTTTGTCTCTCTCCGGTCTCTGTTTTATATTTTGTCTTTCTTTTCTTTGTTTTTTCTGTCACCTTCGTCTTCTCTTCCCCTTCCCTCAAACCATTCCTCATTTTTGTGTAACTCTCTAATATTTTCCCCATTATTTATACGTCAATAAACATATTTAACAATGACTACAAAGCTGAAACATAATTTATAGTGAATGCATCCTTAAATGGTGCATTTTCAGCTCATGTTTAGTCCAACTGAAGTTTGTTTTGGTTTATAGTTTATTGGAAATCAACCTCAAATAGTCGCGTGAGACACCGCCAACAGATTGAGCAAAAACTCTTTAACCACTTACATTTAGTTTCAGGTTTCTGGTAGGCATAGCAACTGAGATGGAGGATGGGGGGAAGGCAGGTGACGCACAGCAGTTGGATGGATGGGTCGACAAAACATTGGACTAAAACACAGAATGATATCGTTTGGTTTTCCTTTTCAAACATCTACATGTGCTACCTTTTTCTTTTGAGCATCTCCTACATGTCTTACTTCTCACAATTGTTTTTTTCTTTTTCTCTCTAACTAGTGCTACAGATTTATGTGCTTAAATGCACTTACGCATAGAAAACAGTCAAGTGATAATTTGACTTTTCTTTCTCTCTTAGTAAAGTTGATTAACTAAAACTATGCAGTATTAAATAAGTGATACAAAAGTATTGTATTGCCGCTGTAAGTTCCTGGACTTGTTGGGTTCCCGTACGCTCATGAGAAAATCTTCTTCCTCTGCTTTTGTGATCTCACACCATAACAATGTCAGGATGCAAGGACAGTGGCTTTCAAAACCCTGCGTCATCCCCACATGGTGAGACGGCCCAGGTCCTTAATGACAGCACCCGAAGGGGGAAGAACCTTGACTAACCTGCCTTAAAAAGGAAAACTATCCCAACGTGAGACTGACTGAGACTGAGACGTACAGTATGTGCCTGCAGACACTCGCACACCAGGAGAAAGATCACATTCACAAACAATTCGTGCTGCTAATGATGATATCATTAGGATGTTTGACAGTAAAGTGGATGGATAAACAGGTTTCTGTCTGCCAGCAGACTTACTGCCGACGCCTGAGTTAAAAGAACTGAAACAAAAAAATCTTTAACACCAGCAGAAAAACTAATGAATTTCATTGTTTAGCCAATGTCTGCGTTTTAGGACCTCTAACTAAAATATTTGAGTTATTTTCCTTCACTCCACTATATACCCAGTTGGTAATGGATAGTGTAAGATTTCATATATTTACATGTTTCCCACAGAAACAGTTAGGGATCTGTGTCCGCTCTGATTGGTCACCTCCAGTGATCTGAATAGGCTCTGCCCACACGTTTGGGCTCAGAGATGAAGCCTGCAGAGATGCTGGTAGAGGATAGTCGCACTGGAAGGGACTGTTGTGAAAGTTCAAGACTCAAAACTTCACAGGACTGAGTTTTGCACACACCTCCGAGTGCAGGATGTATGTCAGACTCTAGAACTAACTAGAATACAACTTTTCTGTCAGTGTCGGACCAGATACCTCCAAATATGTGACGCTGACAGTTCTGGGTTCAAACCCAGCGGCCAAATGGGGCCTTTCTGTGCAGAGCTTGAATGTTCTCCCTGTCCTCGTGTGGGTTTTCTCTCAGGTGCTTCTTCACAGTCCACAGGTTAATTGGTGGTAGACATGCATGTGAGCGTGAATGGTTATTTGCCTCTTTGTGTTAGCCCTGTGATAGATGTCACCATGTAAATGAGGTCGGCCACGATGGTAGTAAGCTCAGCACTTTATCCTTCCAGCCTGTCCAGGTTATAACTTACAGGCTAACAGTAGATCTGTCTGAACTGGACATTCAGAATTGAACATAAAAACTCTTTTTAAAATGCACACTGGTCACTGCAAATGTGCTGCTGTAATAAGTTGAAATGTGGCCAACTGCAAAGAGTTTAATGTCTTTATTGATGTTTTTACTGATTGTACTCACAGGTGTAAAGTTCTTTGTAGCTAAAAGTTGATTATTTCCAGTGAGTGAGTTATTTGGCGTGGGTGGAATTGAATCATTATAATTAGAAAGCAGAGTGGAAAGAAGAAAGAGCGATTCCCACATGATAACACTCTATTCAACACTTCCACCGAAGCCTGTTGCTCTCACATCTAATAATAGAGTCTGAATACGAGTCTGCATGTTTTCATCCCTCTGGGCTTCCTCAAGAGCAGGAGAGACGACGTGAGCTGACAGCTGAGGTAAACATCTCTTTGTCGCTTTCTGACTCTCCTCCTCCTCCTCTCTGTCTCACCCTGCTTCATCCTCCCTCTTCCTCCTCTTCCTCCTCCTCCACCCTCGGTGTTTAGGACTATATAAGGCTGGTTCCTGTGGTGGTGTAGTGATTAATGGCTTCACGGGGGGAAGTAAACACAGAGGTCTTTAGGAGGAAAATAAAACAAATGAGGGAGAGTTGGCGTGATTATTCTCCTTAATTAAACATACCTCATCGTAAATACCTCAACTGTGCACTGCGTTTTCAAATGATATATTATTAACATTTTAAACGAGCCAAATAAGTTACATTTCAGGCATTGGGCTGAAGATCTCCTCAGTCACAGAAGAGGATTTATGGTTTGTGATACACAAAAATACTAGTGGTTTTATGATTCAAACTCAACACCTATGAATACAACATACTGTACATCACCAGGTGTAATATTTTTACTGGTTCTCTTTACTTTCACTTTATTGTTAAAAAATAAATAGAAAAAAAATATATAGTGATTAAAATTTACAATTTAGGGAATTATTTTCCTGAAAATCATTGTCCTGTGGTCAAATAATGAGGCGTTGCAATGCACCTCCTGGCCGCTGGGTGTCGCTGTAACGCGCTGTGTTTGAGACAGACACTTCTTCTCTCTGTCAGCTAATCTGTGGCTGCTCTTCCCGTTTGACTACTGCCGAGTTTAAAAGTCCAGTTAATGCAGGTAAGTGTCATAAAACTGATAATTCTCGCTACGTTATATGGACGGGTTGCTCCCTGTGTGAGAGCTGCTTTGACTTTGTGTCGGCAGAGGAAGCGGAGCGAAAAGGAAAAGCCAGAAAGATCTCATTTTCCGCTTCAGCTTTGTTAGCAAAGGTTAGCTTACTTCATTTATCGGACAAGATAATATAAAGAAGTTTTGTGTTTAAGGAATCGTTCAGCATTTGCTATTTCATAGCTTGTTCTCATTTTGTAATAAGTGTCTTATGTACCTCACTGTTATACTTTTTCTTTCTCTCGCTAAATTGTCTAAAACTTGATTAGTGTCCGAAGTTGGAACTAGTCGCCGGTAGCTTTTCGCTGCTAGCTCTACTGTCTCATTTCTTCTGCTGAACTTGATCCTTCTCAAGGTTTTTTTGCTCTTTTTCTTTGCAGTCTTTGATCATGAGTAGCTCCAAGGAGGCAGTGCGGGCAGCAGCCAACGAGTTCGTGCAGTTTGTCAACAAAGGAGTCTCTCCATATCACGGTAAATGCAGAAAAAGTGCAGAGAAAATCAAAGTAATTTAAATCATTATAAACTTCTTCGTGCAGATTTGTGCAAATTAATCGCTTTGTTTCATGTCTATGTTAAGCATTGCGTTGCATTTTCCAAACTATACTCTTAGTATATAATCTCAGTGTTGCAGAAAACCCCAAACCAAACTCCATTCACAAATCTCTGAATTTAAAGTGTCCTTGCTTCTCAGTACTTATTCACATAAGATACTCAGCCATCCTCACTGTGTTATAGTATATTAATACGTGGGTATTTAAAAGAGAGTTTAGTCATCTAATAAATGACTATAATGGTTATTGGATAATTCAACGAGTGTCCTTTTATTTTTGATGCATATTATGAGAGAACAGATATATTCCTATTTCTTTCATTTTAGATTTTACGTTAACAGATAAGGCAGCAGGTTGAGAGAACAAAGAGATTTTCATGTGTCGGCATTAACGCTGTGTCAGTTGAAGACGATCGCTTTAACAGATGACTTTGAGCTTGAGATAAGATAGAGTTCCTGCAGATGGAACTGATATTTCATAATGTTTCCGAATGGCCTTTGAACGGTCGCCTCCCCCAAAGTGCATCTAACAATTAAAGAACACAAAAGCGGTGAAAATGTGTATACAGGAATAAATATGGAAGTGAAAATGAATGATGACGTATAAAAACTGAAAAATACCTGCATGCATCTAATTCCCAGCTTCACAGCTAAAATAAGACAAAAAAATTATGAGTTGAAACTATTTATGTCGAGCAAGAAGGTTCCGGGTTCGAAACCATGGGCAGACTGGGCCGAGTTTGCATGTTCTCCCTGTGTCTGCGTGGGTTCCCTCCAGGTACTCCAGCTTCCTCCCACTGTCCAAAGACATGCTCGTTAGGTTAATTGGTGATTTTAAATTGGCCTTAGGTGTGAGTGTGAGCGTGAATGGTTGTCTGTCTCTCAGCCCTGCGATAGACCGGCGACCTGTCCAGGGTGTACCCCGCCTCTCGCCCGATGACAGGTGGAATAGGCTTGTTTTGTTGCCAGGCTGTTGGAACTAAATCCAGCTGCAATAAAAGATCCCAATAAATATCACGGACAGAAAGAGTCAGCATCATTTGTCCTCTGCTCTCCTGCCTGCAGTGGTTGAAGAATGCAGGCGGCGTCTGTTGGAGGCCGGATTCGTCGAGCTGAAGGAGACGGATCAGTGGGACATCAAGCCAGCTAGCAAGGTGAGGCAGGGGTTATCATCCTCTGCAAGGAGTAAATGGGGAGTCTCAACATTTTGGGTCTTTCAGAGATGTTTTAAAAAACCTTCTCTCTGCTGTTTGCAGTACTTTGTGACCAGGAACTTCTCTAGCCTCATCGCCTTCGCAGTTGGTGGACTCTACCTTCCAGGAAACGGCTTCTCCATGATCGGAGCCCACACAGACAGCCCATGCCTCAGGGTGAGAGTCTGCCCACAGTCAGAAAACTCCTGATGTGAAATCCTCCACAGATCAACCACACCAGAGGCGAGCTTAGATAAGCTGAAATGTGAGGAGGCGGAGTAAAGCCTCGCCAATGCCAAGAGTCACTCAGGCAGAGGAGCTTTTAATCTTCTCCCTCCGGTGTTTTTGGCGTTTTGAAGCCAATAGAAACGCTGCTTCTTCCTTGGAGCATCAGCGACATAATGCAAAACAAGTGTTTGTGCTTTCAGGTAAAGCCGAGGTCTAAGAGGACAAAGCAGGGCTGTCTGCAGGTGGGGGTGGAGTGCTACGGCGGCGGCATCTGGAACACCTGGTTCGATCGGGACCTGACTATTGCCGGCCGCGTTATGGTCAAGGTACCAGGATTGTTTTTCTATAATTATGTTCTGGATAAGTCAGGAAGTGAACCTAAATTAGTAAAGTGATGGAAACATCATCTTCCTGCAGAGTGACAGCCGGCTGGTGCACCGGCTGGTTCACGTCCCCAGGCCTCTGCTCAGGATCCCTCACTTGGCCATCCACCTGCAGCGGGACATCAACGACTCCTTCGGCCCCAACAAGGAGAACCACCTGTGAGTGACTTACTTTCAAAGTTCAGATAAACATGTGAGCTGATGACAATACTCATACTAAGATACACGATTCAGGGAAAGTAGGAAAAGCTTTTTCTTTCCGACTTTGTGATTGTGTGTTTTTTTCCATGTTTCTATCTCAGTGTGCCCATCCTCGCCACGGCCGTCCAGGAGGAGCTGGAGACGGGCTCTGTGTCCTCTGGAGACGCCTCCTCTGCTGCAACCACGGTAAAACCCTCACTGAGATAAATGGTTTTTCTTGTACAATCTTTGTTGTTTTTCTTGTTCAACAAAGATTGTGTAATGAAGAGAGAAAAAGAATTCCAGTTTGAAAGAGCTCGTGTTCTCTCCTCAGGCGGAGAAGCACCACCCGGCGCTGGTCAAGGTGCTGTGTTCAGAGCTTGGTGTTGAGCCTCAGTCTCTGCTGGACTTTGAGCTGTGTCTGACTGACACTCAGCCTGCGGTGAGTAAAACATTGACCTTCTGTCACTTATAAAAATCCCTCTTCACCCCCTGAAGCAGCAGTAATCTCAAGAACGCAGCTGAATCTCTATTTTATTTTATATCCGCTTGTAATATGTCATATCTCTGCTGTTAAACTCTTCAGTGATCCCACGGTTGTAGAAAATGAAAATAACCGGACATCCTGCGTATTTCTCTGAGCTGTGTTCTTATTCTCTGCTGTCTGCAGGCTTTAGGAGGCGTCTACGAGGAGTTCATTTATTCTCCTCGCCTGGACAACCTGCACAGCTGCTACTGTGCGATGAAGGTCAGATGCAACCCCACCACGTCCAAAAGTCACATTTCTCCTCCCAATTATTCTGGAAAACTTCCCAAATAAATGCAACAGAACTCTATTAGTTCTTTTTTTCATTTTTTTTACTTCTTTAACAAGCTTTAAACTGCTCTGGATGAACTTGAAATAGTTGAAGATCACAAGTCACAGCCTCTACCTCAAAAAGACTTGTTTAAATGTTTTTGTCATGTCTTGCTAAACAGAAGCAGGTTTTTAATCGCTCGGACCCTTGTGAAGAAAGTCTTTTTTAATTTGGAAGTTTCTCCTAACGTTTCATTTCTCTCCGTTCGTCTCTGCTCTCACTCAGGGACTGATGGACTCCTGCTCTGGAGACTCTCTGGCCAAAGACACCAACGTCCGCATGATCACTCTGTACGATAACGAAGAGGTGGGTGTTGACAGTGTTTGGGAGATCATTCTTGTCTGTGAGAAGTGTCCGTGAATGTCTGAGTTTCCTGAATTTACACTTGGACTGAAGTCGTGAAAAGAGCCAAAATTTACCCTAAACTTCATGAGATATAAAATAAAATCTTGCAGTCTGCCTGCAGGAACCTTTTCCTGTCAAAACTTTGTATTAATCCACAGATAAATGCATTTACAGGTTAATCATTCGTTAATCATTTGCTTTGTAAGTGTAACATTAGTTTAATATAAATAAACCGAGTCTCTCTGTGTCTCTGTGTTTCCTGTAGGTGGGATCAGAGAGTGCTCAGGGGGCTCAGTCCAACCTGACGGAGCTCATCCTCAGCCGCCTCTCCTCCTCCTCCTCCAACCTCACCGCCTTCCAGCAGGCGGCGCCGCTCTCCTTCATGATCAGCGCTGACATGGCGCACGCCGTTCACCCCAACTACCCGTCAGTACCAGCAACACAAATAAAAGATAATTCTCCTTATATGGGAGTGACTTTTTATATTAATGTGTGCAATAAACTGAATAATGTGCCAGTACATTTTAACACAGATCATCTGGGCTTGTGTTGAGCCTTTTCGATGCTAATTAACCGTTTTTTAAATGGTCTTCATTTGTACATCAAAGACAAAGAAAATGAGATTCACTTTGAACAGCTCACACAGTCGCTTCTCCTCCTGAATATCATTAAATCTCAGAGGCTGTTCAGCTGATGGGATTCTACGTCTTATTAAATTAAAATGTTCTTGATGGTTTTTCCTCTCAGGGAGAAACACGAAGAGAACCACCGACCAGCTTTCCACAAGGTCTGTGCTTTCACTGCCTGGATGAAGGCAGTATAAATAATTATGTGGTATGTGATACTGTGTGTATTAATGTTATTACTGTGACTTTTCTTTCAGGGCCCAGTGATCAAGTTTAACAGCAACCAGCGCTACGCCACCACGGCCGTCACCGCCTCCATCGTCAGAGAGGTTGCCAGCCAGGTCGGCGTGCCGCTGCAGGTGTGTGGTTATAGATGAATTATTTATTATGCAACCAAATTATAAAGTGACAGTTTCATTTTTTTTAAAGGGGTCAGTGGGTATTTAGTCAGTAATTCAAAATTTTTGTCTGTCACATGAATTGTAGTTTCTATTTTGTTGTGGAAAGATGAACATACCTTGTGTCTTCTTGTCGTCCCTCTGCAGGATGTGATGGTCCGTAACGACAGCCCCTGTGGAACCACCATCGGACCCATCCTGGCCGCCCGGCTCGGCATCCCCGTGGTGGACATTGGAGGTCCCCAGCTCTCCATGCACTCCATCAGGGAGATGTGCTGCACCTCCAGTGTCTTGCAGAGCACCACTCTCTTCAAGGTAACTGTAGTGTAGCAATAAAAGATATCTGAAGGTCATTTATAAACTAAATGACCAGCGTTTTATTTCATTAAAAGAAAAAGGCTATCAATAAGTTTTAAACCACACTGCCACTTCCTGTCTGCTTCTCCCTGCAGGGTTTCTTTGAGTTGTTTCCTTCCGTGAGGAGCACGCTGGTCGTCGACTAGAGCCGGAAAGAAATGATGGTTAAAATAAAAAAGGATCATACATCATTATCAATATTACTCATAAAGCTGCACATGTAATGCATCAGAATAGTTTTGATGACGATTGGGATTTCTTATTTGTGGCTGACAATGATCTCTTCTTCCTCAAACCCAACATACTGTGACTATTTCAATGAGAATCACATGCAAAGATGCACTCATTTCTTATGAAATTCTTAAATAAATAATATAAAATCTATCGCCCGTTGTTTTTGTTTTTGTTTTTCCTTCTCCTCCTCCTCCTTGTGTAAATGTGGAAGCTTTCCTCCTGCAGCAGAGGCTGCAGTAATTTCATTTCACCTCCTCAGTTTTAATGAAACACAGCGAGGAGCCAGATGTGCTGCTCTGCCAAGTGTCTTGACAGTCTTTTGGCAGAAGGAGACAGACGCTTGAGCCACGTCGTGATGCAGAGTGAGACATACCTCCTCTACTGGGCTTTTAGTTTTATCACTTGGAAGGAATAGACAATCCTGTCAGGGTCAGATAAAACAGACAATCTCTTTTATTTAAATCTCCTAAAATTAGAAATTTAGAAGGTGAACAATTTAGTACGCTGCAATAAATGTAATTCATGCGACGACCATAACGCTGTAGAGACTAAACAGCTGATCTTATCCCCAGAGGAATCACCTGTTGTGTTAAAAACAGATAATGAGACAGAAACAAGCTAAATTTAAGAAAGGGTGTTTTAAGAACAAGAAGCCTGTTGTATGAAGTTACTGACTTTGTGACAAAACGTAAAGATTCATAACCTTAGGTCTGAGCTGAGAATCTTTATTTTTCTTTTTTTTTTTGTCTGATACTAATCATCTTCTGCAAACGTGAAATCAACCTGCAGAGTGTGAGAGCGATGATTCATCTTCTAATGTTACATCAATAACCAGCCTACATGGGTAAAATGACACGCACTCTCCAAAGGGAAGAGCTGCGCGCATTTACGCACGGAGATCATTTCTGTAATTCTTCATATCCATTAATAATTCTTGAGACGGAGGTGGAGTGATTCAGAATCACCAGCTGTGTTTGTTTGTCAGGTGAGCTGTGACACAGTAATGTTTAATGACTCTAATCTGAAGTGTCAGATGCGTGTGAGAACACAAACATCATTTCATTCTTGTAGCTTCTTCATTTTCTCAGCCACAGCGTAGCGCCCCCCTGTGGCCAGGATACTCCAGCCCGCCCTCCTCCCTCTCTCACTCTCTTTCTCCCTCACTCACACGCTTCCTCTCCATCAGTCCTCCAGCAGCAGCAGCAGCAGCCTCTCCTCAGACATGGAGAGCTGGTAGAAGTGCAGCAGCAGCAGCAGTTGCGGCTCTCCTCTCCTCGCTCCAGTGGATGTTGGATGTACCATGAGGTCTCCGCGGCTCTGGGCAGCTCTGTGCCTCCTCCTCACCGCCTCCTGCCGGTTGTGCGCGGCCGCCCGACACGGTAAGACTGCATGCGGATCGGATTAGGTCCGAGCGCAGATGGAGACGGATGCACTTCCCTTTTAATGAACCCGAGTCTAGGCTGCGAGGCGCGGCGCGTAAATCACCACTTCCCTGCTGAGAAGTCCCTGTAGCAGTGTTTCTATAGTAACTGTTACACTTGCAAGTGTAGGAGTTTGGAGTGACCTTACGTCACTTTATGGTTCTCTTTGTCCCCTTTATATCTGCTCTACCACATTTTGAAAGTATTCCTCTGAAATTCAAAGCAGGATTTGTAGAAGTTTTTTTTTTTATCTCTTCGCAGTCTGTTGTTCATCACAGTCGTTCTTTTTTTTTTTAAAGCTGAAACTAGTGAGCTGTATTTTCCTGTGACATCCTGAAATGTGTCAACTAATGAACAGAAACAACAGCAGTCAGGTTCGCCAGGCTACGTCCTACATGTATATAAAGGTTTTTCTGCGTTTCCTGCTCGGGCTGTTTACACCGGTGCAAAATTGCGTCACTGACGCAAATGCTCTGACCGTGGGTTGGCTCGGATGTGTCTGGCTGCCCGGATGAATCATTTTGTTGCTCCCTCTACAACGACAAACAGCAAACACACGACCGAAGAGGAGCAGGAGAGAGTGTGTGAGAGAGAGAGAGACTGTTGAGATATGCAGCCACAGATGGAGAGCTTGATCTTTAGTGAATATGAATGGAAATATATATTACCTACACTGGCCCTGTGTCTTAATCTGCACGGCTATGACACCAATGGAGATAAATATTAATTAATAAGAGCATAACTGTGACGATAAAGCTCTATGATGGTGTACCTGCTGGAAATATATAGTCCTTATTACAAAGATGGAGCTTAACAACAAACTGTAAACCACATGTGGCAATAAACAAACAGGAATTAGATGTATTTGAAACAATAGAACACAGATAACTAATTAAAGGAATATCACAGACATGGATGGATCTACATATAAAATAATTTTGTCATCAGTACATGTAGACCTGGGTTTCTTCTAGACATTCTCTACAGGTCACATGTAGATGCCCAAAACAGACTCCAAACATGTACGGCTTCAGGATGTCCACAAACATTTCATGCCTTGACTTACTCTTTAAAATCCAAGCTGCACTTCTCTTTGTGTTGGATTCATAGTTCCTCCTACACAGACCTGCAGAGACACAAGATGAGAAGTGAGACATCTGAGCTGATGAAAGGGCGAAACGATATTAAAACAAATAGGAACTAAAGACCTGCAAAGAGACACAAAGGGACCACAGCAAGACAGAGATCAGATGTGGACACACTGAAAACAGACACAAAACAACTAGAAATAGGAGAAACAACTGAAGAGAGACACAAAAAAGTGTCTCCTGAGAGTTTGTACATTGATGTATTTGTATATGTAAAAACAACAGATGTGAAACATTGTCTGGAGCATTGTTTAGACACTGGAGCTAAGGTTCCGATAAAATCCCAGCAGAAACATGAATACAGAGTTAAAACTCATCACACTCACAGTTATGACTCATAACTGACCTCTCAGCTCCGTCTGCTCTCGGTAATTACAAAGGCTTCCTGTCTCTTCGTCACAGGGTTTCAGCACCACGGACAGCGAACAGCAGACCGTGTGAAATCCTTCTGGTCCTGCAGCGTTTTCACAGAGAAAATCATTGTTTGTGGTCGTTTTATGCTGTGATTTTCTCACAGACATCCATCCAGGCTCCAGCTGAACCATTTCCTTTATTGATTTATCTGCAGAGGATTTTCTTACGATTAATAATGTTATAGTTTCGTCTACAAAATGCCAGAAAACTGTGTAAAGAATCAAAACCAATGTAAGTCCAAAACACCTTAAATCTCCAGTTTACAATCAGATACAAAGACAAAAAGAAACATCAAATTATTGCATTTGAGCAGAATATACACCGATCAGCCACAACATTATGACCGGAGAGACAGGAGAAGTGAATAACATTGACCATCTTGTCACAATTCAGTGTTCTGCTGGGAAACTTTCAGACCTGGCATTCATAGACATGTAGCACCCACCAAGACCAGACCAGGCACCCCCACCCCATAGCAATGACACTCCTTGATGGCAGCAGCCATCCCCAGCAGGATGCAGCCTGACACAGGCACACACACAAAAACGCTTTGGGAACAACTCGAGGTGTTGACCTGGCCTCCAAATTCACTAGATCCCAAACTGATCAAGTATCTGTGGGATGATCCACAGAGGCCCCTCCCCTCAAAGGCCCCCCCACTAACAACATTCTGTTTCCAGACACCACAGGACACCCTCAGAAGGCCCATGTCCATCCTCTGCTGAGTCATAACTGTTTTGGAGGCACAAGGGAGACCTGCACAATATTAGCTAGGTGGTCATAATGTTATGCCAGATCTATGTATGTAAGAATGACAGAAACAGTCAGTTAATTCCCTCACATGGCTTTAAAAACAATTAATCAAGTTAGTTATGATGACCTGCAGTCCTGAGTGGATGAATTATCAACAACAATAAATAACCATCAACATAACGTTTTAGTTTTATCCTCTGTAATTTGAATATAGAGTCCTTGTCCTTTCAAATCCTATTTTCAGTCTCTTTCTTATTATCAACAGTAATGACTTCCTGTCTGTGGCACTTAGCTCCACTGGTTTCTACTGAGGACGTACAGCTTGTTTGTTGGGGACTATTTTCAACAGCGGATTAATCCTTTGCTTCAGGCCAGCAGTATGTGGAGGAATATGATTCAGTTGTTAGCAGGAGACATTCATGGTTGGACCTGTCCCTTAAATTACTGCTCAGTCAGAGTGATTAGTGTGAGCTGGTAGAAAGGTAAAAGTTTAACTGAGCTGAGGAGGGTTGTGACCGGGCTGCCTCTGCTGCCACTCATCAGCACCGTGCAGCTTTTACTCCGCTCCATCCAGGCTGACTCATTCCACCTTAAATATCCCCTGTCAGCCTGCAGACCAGAGGACGAGCTCTCAGCAGCAGCAGCAGCAGCAGCAGCAGCAGCGGCGGCGGTGGCCACAAATGCCAGAAGCACCATTATGAAAACAACAGTGAATTCAGTCTGGCAGAAAGTTAATGGACGATAAAAGCGGAGCTCGCAGATACTGATGATGATGACTATGATGATGAGATTTCACTTATGAGGATAGTTTTTAATATGAAGGCTGCAGAAAGAAACTACAGAATACTTTATGATCGAACAAACTCTGAGCTGCTTTTTTATGCTCAGTGAACAATGACATGATGAATGTAATATTGTCACAGAACAGGAAGTAATGCATAAAACATTATTTAAAGTTCAGGTCAGGTGTGATCAGAGATTTTGCTCTTCTTTAATGTCTTAAACCACGTTTTAATTCTCATCTGTAAAATAACCAAATGCCACTTTCCCACACCATCACCAAAGACAAAATGGAGCTGTATGTGAGCTCAGAGGAAACCCTGCCAGACGGCGACGTTACACAGCATGTATTTTCTCTAATTAGCGTCAACTGGAGGAAGAAGTTTGTGAGAGAAAGAGAATTTCCCCGGAGGAACGTTAAAGTCCTCCCGTTGTCTCGGCATTGAGTCATTTTCAGTGGTTTGCTGGTGTAATTGATCCGTACAGAGAGCTTGTGTTTCTTTGGGTTCAAGATCTCCCTCTAACAGAGCGACTGTTTGTCTGAAACAGCAAAGAAATCCCTCCACTTTGCAGCGTTTTCCTCATCACATGTTGTTTATTCTAAAGCCGTGTGTCAGAAATTACACGTGTGCAGCAGGAAAGCCATTTTGTTTAATACTTAAAATAACAAAGAGCTGAAAGAAAATGGTTCAGATATTTCAGCAACTGAGTCATTGGTCAACAATGACAATGTTAATGGAAAAACTGAGTATTTAATAATGAAAATATCCCTCCCTCATGACGTCAGCCAGTCCATCCAGATAAGAATGAGCTGCAGTGAGACGCTCTTATGAACTAAGTGAACGTTTTCTCAGTCTGCTAATTACAGACTTAATTACACAGAATTTCTCTCGGTGATGTTTTGTACCAGAAGCGTTGCCTGAGTGACAGGGATGGACGAGATCTTGTAGAAGTGGGAGATACAGGAAGGAGAGAGAGAGAGAGAGAGAGAGAAAGAGAGAGGGACGGATGATGTGTGGGTGGAGGAGAGAGAGAGAGAGAGAGAGCAGAGATTAGTCATCAGGTGGAGTTCGGTCGGAGGGAGCGAGGGATGGACGGATGGAGAATCTCTCCGTTCTATGTTTAGCCGCCTCTCGGCTTTCTCATTTACTGGAGATTCCCTCTCTGATAGCTCTGCGGAGGAAGCTTGTTTGCGTCGTCATGTGGTCGATACTCAGTCTGACTTTTTATAGATTTCAGGGGGAAGAAAAACACGAGTGGAGGAAGAAAATGAAAACTGAGATTTACCTCAAGGCTTCTTCTTATTAACTTACTCTTGACTCAAAACAAAGTGGACGTCAGCTGACCGCATTTCTCTGCTGAACACATTAAGGAGGAGAAGTCTGTGTGTGCAGGACAAGGTGTATTTCCTTAAGCTATCACAGTCTACACAGGATTATATAAATCCTTAATGAACAGGCATACATAAACAGAACCGAGCGAGCGGCTGCATGACTGCGGCCCGTTTACTGCCTCGCAACAGATTAGAAGCTGGGAAAAGGTCAACTGTAACACACACATGCACACACTTCCATCTGGAGACGCTTAGCAACACAGTACTGATGTTGAATGTAGCTGTGCGTCGTTGGGGAGTTCCCACAGTCAATTATGGATCTGTCTGAGTCCTGTACATTTTCTCTTCAGTCCATATTTATTAACAGAAAAGTGTTTTTTAAAAAGTTTTAAATGAATAAACCCATCAATATTACCAGACTTAAAGGGAGAAGAGCTTTATCTGTTGTCTTAGGAGCAAAAGCAGTTCCAAACTTCAAAATGTGCAGGTTTTTTGAAGGTTTGCAGCTTCTTTTAAAAGTGTTTCTGTTTTCCTGTAGGTTGTTTGTTTGAGAAGAAACTCTGTACCAGAGATCAGCTGTGCAATGACGGTGAGTGTTTGACATCACATGCATTTAAAATATATTCTTTCGCTGCCCGACAAACTGTTTTTACATGTTTTTCCTATAAAAAAGTAAATGTAAAATAAAAAAAATATATATATATAAGCATAAAATTCCTCTGTCTGGGTCAGAAATAAGAGCCTGGCACCTCAATGCACGCACTGCTTTTATTAAGTGCAGCAGCCACACCGAATAAAACGTAATCAGCTGTGATTGGTCCGGAGGACGTTCATTATTCCACATAAGCTCTCAGCTTGTGTGTAACACGCTCATCATCATTTAAGCTGTTTCACGAGGATGCAGTTTCTGCTAAATGGAAAAGGAAAGTGGGAAGAAAGTGTCTGTGTGAGGTGCTAGGAATCAATCTGCAGGATTCATCCACTGGAGAGCATGAATGTCACAGCAGTCCGTCCAGTGCCCTTGTGCAGTTGAGACTTCTCAGTATATTAAAATAGAAATATATGAGATAATAAAAAGAATTCATTACACTCCAGTGCAGCTAGTATCTTCTTGTCTGGTGGGTAATAGCTAATAAAACCTGTCACGTACGTATTTAATTCATGTTAAAATCAATCAATATTCACCCTGTATTTATTTATAGGCTTCTGCTCCAGAGATGCATCTAAACATCTCTCCCCTCACAGGGAACATGTCATGTGAACACAGTGTCCTGGTGGCTCTGCATATTCCATAAACTTCTTCCTGAGAGAAAATTTGGAGCTAAACCCTCCCAGATATTCTTCTTTGTTAGGCTGATGTGGACTATTAGCTCATATTTGCATGGTACCCTGAATGCAACACGATGGGAATAGTAAATACAGCAGCAGTGACCGGTCCCAGCAGGCTCCTGCTGCAGCGGCACGCTTCAAGAAGCTCTGACGTGCATCTCCTGTCCGTCACACAGCCAGGAGCTGGTTGGCCGTCACGGCTCGGCCTCCCTGCCTTTAACGGGGCAATCTATAATCCCTCAGTGGGTTTTCCTGCTTCCTCCCAACACGACTCAAAAGAGGCGGCTGCATTATTGAAGGCGGTGTGTTCCCGTGTCCACGCTTAGGATTATTTTGTTCCCTGATTCTACAGGCGGAAACATGAGAGACCTTTTGATGATGTGTTTAGTGCAGGAGGACAGAGGAACAGTCTGTGCTTCTGGGTGGATTTTCAAAAATGGTTCATTTTATAGACTGAGAGCCCAGAGTAGGAATAAGATGAATTCCATTCTCTCAATTTATTTAGAAAGGTTAGATTTTCTAGTAATTTAATTCTTTATTTTAAAAGAAATATTCATTGATAAAACTGAATCCTGGAGCTATTCTTCTTAAAACTTATGTCATTTTCAGCCTCTGGAGAGTAAAACAAGTTCAAGTTGTTTATAATCTATAACACTTTTTAGCACATCCCAGTCCTCATTTAAAACCTGGACATGTGTGTGTGTGTGTGTGTGTGTTGAAACATGTGTGGCCTGGTGTTAAAACTAAATACAGACGTCACTACTTTCTACTCGTCACTGGACTGATGCATGTCTCGTCTGTGTATGAAAGATGGACAGAAGGAGGCGGGGATGAAGAGAGACAGGAAGAAAGGGACGGAGCGTAGAGAGAGGAATACGAGCAGTGTACGAGAGGAAGATAAAAGAGAGATGAACAGGGTGTAGAGAGTAAATCGAGTGAGAGAGAAAGAAACAAAGAGAGAAAAAAGGAGCGAGGGAGCAACGTAAACAAGGTCTCGCTCCGTCATCTGCTCTCGGCCAATCGCAGCTCGCTCCTGGCCGTCTCTATGACAACACTGACATCACTTGCCTGACGACCGTGTGTCTCCCTCATGTGTGTGTGTGTTTGATGAGAGATGGAGGGAGACGGAGGTGATGACTCACCCAACATGGCCCACACATATACACACAAGTGTACCAGAGTGTGTGTGTGTGTGTGTGTGTGTGTGTGTGTGTGTGTGTGAGAGACTGTGTGTGTATGTGTGTTTACAGGTTTTCTGCATATACACTGTTTGTGTACATGTGTTTGTATCTGAGCGTGTGTTGTATCTGTGAACAGTGTGTTCTCGTTCATGTCCACATGTGCATGTTTGTGTTATTTTTTCAGCTCTATAGAAGCTGGTGAGAGAGTCAATTGAATATTTTATTGAACGCTGTGTGTCAAGCAACCTGTAGCAGATGATTCTTTTCATTCGTGATTTTTACCGAGGGTTAAAAGCATCAGTGAACGCCCCACTCAGAAATCAAACTGCATTTATTGCCGTTTGTTCAGTCAGTCAGACAGTAATGTGTATTCACTCCAGCTTTGTCTCTTTCTGTGCAGATGGTTTGTTCGGACAGTGCAGGGCTCCTCACCAGGAGCCCGTCCAATACCAGGTGTCCGTGCCCATCCTGCACAAACTGCAGGAAGTCCTCAAAGACCTGATGGTTCAGGGTGAGTTTCAGTCAGAGAACTCCCCATTCTGCCCAGCAGTGTTGCAGTATTAATGAGCTTTCTGTGTGTGGCTCCTCAGGTCTGACCTGGAGGGACGACGTGACTCAGGAGATCATCAGCCGAGAGCTGAGTCACGTCCCCACCATCGGCCTCCGCTCTAAACTCCAGAATTCACCCAGACAGTAAGAAAAAGAAGCCGGTTCCACCTTCCTTCAAAATAAATCACACCTGGCTTTTAAAATGAACAGACAGTTTTGTTTCTCAGGTCCTCCAGACTGTTAGGCCGCAACCCACAGAGGGTTCACGACCCTGAGGAGCAAGGTGACGGCGAGATGATGCAGCAGTACGTGGACTACATGGTCCTCGACCCCTCCCGGTCCTCGGTGCACATGCAGACGCCCCTGCTGGACCCGTACAACTACCAGCAGGTAGGAGAAGGATTCAGTCCTGAAGTAAGCGTTGATTGAAACACAGCTGGAAAGTTGAGTGGTTTAATGTGATGTATCTGTTGGTGCAGCAGCAGTACGGCTACCAGGAGGAGGACAAGCGCTCCTTCAACTCCCTGGACGATAATCCAGCCTTCCCGCTCCTTCCCTCCTCCCCTCGCTCAAGAACTCGAGGAAACCCTCTGGACCGAGACCGGCAGCTCCTCCAGGACCTGGTGTCCTATTACCTCACGTCCCCTTCTTCCTCCTCTTTTTCCTCACCCGTGCAGTCCCTCTCCCAGCACAGAGGGCCGGTAGCTGCTCCATCTTCTTCCTCATCTTCCTCCTCGTTCTTTCCAGAGCTGGACTTCCCGTTGGACTACGGCGAGAACTACATTTCCCAGGTGGCTCAGCTCAGCAAGCAGGCGGAGAAGAAGGCGCAGAAGGAGTATGACGCCCTGTCTGGACTGGACGGTGAGAGAGGATACTATGTTTTGTCAGTTTCTGTTCATATTTGACTCCTTTTTTGTATTTTTTTTGGTTTGTATTAAATAAATTTGGTGCCTCTTTGTGTGTCAGTCTTTGTCTCTATCGTACATTTTGTCTCTCTTTGTTGATTTTGTGTTTTTGAAGTTGTCTTCAATCTCTCTGTGGTCAGTTTTTGTGTCTAGAGTAATGTTTCTGTCTCTTTGTTACTGGTCCATGTGACAATCCTTCCATTATTCCTCCTTTGTTGCTCCTTCAACTCTCCTGCAGCTCTTTCAGTGAATCTACTCTGTGTGGCGTGTTTTTTCTAGAGCACTCTCGGCAGAGACTGGCTCTGCTGCTCGATCACAACGGCCTCGACATGAAGGACTTATCCTCGGAGCAGAAGGACAACCTGCCGGCCGTTCTGAAGCAGCTGCAGCTGGAGAGCTCCTACGCCAACAAACAAACCAAAGGTCGCTGTCTTCACTGCACCACCATCCTCCACCCATCAGTCTCTTTACTGCTTCACTAACCGACCTTCATTTAATTCACATTGGCCTCTCGTGTCTTTACTGTTCCCACTTTAATATTCAGATAAATATGGGAAGAATGCCGCCACAGGAAAGAAGGTGAGACTTCTCTCTTTAGACCAAACAATATAACATCTGTTTGTAGGAGGGAACATATTATTATTGTATTTGTCTTCATCAGGTCACAGAGGGTTCGATGGCCTATAAAACAGTCACCCAGGAGGCTCCACCCTCCACCGTCAAGTCCCCGAAACCAGCAGGAGCCCAGAAGGAGGCGACTCCCACTGAGGCAGCCAGCCAGGACAAACTGGGGAAGAAGCAGCCGGCGGCCCAGGAGCAGGAGTTCGGCTACATCGTCACCAACCAGAGGTACAGTGGGTTTATTTGTCCCGGTTGACATCACATCACCTGTTCACATTGAGTGAGACTGGAGTGTGTTCGTGGTTAAAGACATATGGACGTCCTCAGAGACAAACTACAGCACAAGGTAAAGTTTATCATTCTCACTGTGAGGAGATGTAAGATCAGTAGAGAGAGAAAGACAGGAAGGAAGGAAGGAAGGAGGAAAGAAGGAAGAACGAAAGAAGGAAAGAACAAAGGAATGAAGGAAAGGAAGGAAAGGAAGAATGAAATAAGGTAAGAAACAAAGGAAAGACTGAAGGATGGATTGATAGAAAGAAATAAAGAAAGAAAGAAAGGAGGGAAAGAAAGAAAGAAATAATGTAAGGAAGGAAGGATGGAAAGCAAGAAGAACGAAAGAAAGAAAGGACCTAAGAAAGGAAGGAGGAAAAGAAAGAAAGAAGGAAAGAAAGAAAGAAAGAAAGAAAGAAAGAAAGAAAGAAAGAAAGAAAGAAAGAAATAATGTAAGAAACAAAGGAAAGACTGAAGGATGGAGGATGGAAAGAAAGAAGAACGAAAGAAAGGACCAAAGAAAGGAAGGAGGAAAAGAAAGAACGAAGGACAGAAGGAAAGAAGGATGTCTCTGTGTGTATCTGTTGACGTGTGCATGTATGATTGTGTTTGTGTGTCTGTGTGTTGACGTGTGTGCATGTATGACTGTGTGTTTGTGCGTGTGTGTGTGTGTGTGTGTGTGTGTGTGTGTGTGTGTGTGTGTGTGTGTGTGTGTGTGTGTTTCGTCACTGCAGCCCCCTCAGTCTGAACGACGGGGTTCGACTGCTGCAGCTGCTGTCAGAGAGGATCGGCCTCTCCACCAGCTCCTTCATCAACATCAGGTAGGGACCAGGGACCCTCACAAACTAAACTAAGCCCCCGACCTGCTCGCCCAGCGCCTCTGGATCCCCTCCCTCTCTCTTTCTCTTCCTTGGATCTCTGACTTTTATTTCATGGGGGTTAATATAAACCACCTGGAGCTGGTTTGGGACCCGGAAACACCCAAACCTGGAGCTGGTGGTCGTGGTGCACTGATTCTCTGCATGTGGAAGCTTTATTCCTCTTATTCCTCTTCCTGCTCACCTTCTGTCTCCTTCTGATCGAGTCATTTTCATCTGGAATTCTTCATTTGGATTTACAGTTAAACTAAATAAACAAAAATATTATAAGAAACTGCAATTAATTTTAATTAAATAAAAAAGAAAAATGTATTCATCCCACAAATCATACTGCCTTAGTGAAGCAGTATGTTTTTATTTAAGCATTCATTAAATAATTAAACCTTTAAAACTAAAGAACACACCAATAAAAACCAAAAAAATAATATAAAATATCCAAAATAAATGAATAGATAAATCAGGTTCTTATAAAAGACTAAAATACAGAAAGAAAATGACCTAAAAGAAGATTTTTTAAATTTTATTTAAAGAATAGAATCTGTCCTGACTATCTTTGGTTTAAGTAAATACTAATCAGTGAAACCTTGTGGGTGTACTCTGCTGTTTTCTTGTCTGCAGCGTGGTCGGACCTGCGATCACCTTCGAGATCAGACCCAACCCCAAGAACCTGACGGCCGGAGACGTGGCAAATAAAGCTGGTACGTCTGCTTTAGTTGCTGTGGCTGTTTTAGTCCTGTGGGTCAAACTCTTATTGAAATATTCACCTCACCAGAACTCTGCATGAGGCATTTCCTTGAAGCAGTATTCTGTCAATAATCAGCTCATTCTGTCTTTATTATTTTCCAAACTAAGTGGAGTTCATGAAGAGACGTAACAGAGGGAGGCAGCTTTTAAAAATGCTTGTTTTTTCTTTTTTTTTTTAGTTGCAGAGAAGAATTTCCTGGAGTCTGAGACGGGCCTGAAGGTGCTGCAGAGCGGAGTCGGAGAGGTGGGTGATGTGCTTGTAAAAAAAAAATACTTTTACAAGCTCCTCCAATAAATATCTGTTGGAGATATTTTAGGAGAGATTTTAGGTTTTATTGTCTTTTTCTAAAAACAAAAAAAATGCACTGAATCCAGTTCTATCCTTCCCTGTCGGGGCCCCTTTATAAAAGCACGGATTGGATTTGTCCACTTGTCACAGAGGAATGATGGGAAGTCTTTGCCCCTGGTGACCAGAGTCCAGACCCGCTCCCGCTGGGTGTTTGCGACGCTGGTGGCCATGGCCTGTATCGGCGGCATCCTGGTGGCAGCCATGACCATTGCCTGCCTTCGTCACCACGCGCACCGGCTGGCGGCGAAGAAGCTGGGCCTGGGACCAGAAGGAGGCAGCTTCAGCCACCAGGAGTACCAGGTCAGAACACAAAGACACAGCAGTAGCATGGGGAGATATTCTGAAATGTTATGAAACAGGCAGATGTTATAACAGCACTGAAAGTCTAATAAGGAGACACAGTATGGAAGAGGGAAGTGTAACGCCACGATGCATGCACAACTGGCTCACCAGGACCTGTGTCGCCAGCACATGGCCTCCAAAGGCGCCTTTGGACGCCTGGAAGCCGCTGCCCTGGGCGCCGTGGGAGGAGCCAGCGGAGGAGGAGGTGGAAGTGGAAGTGGGGGAGGAGGAGGAGGAGGAGGAGGAGGGGGTGCCGGTGTCGGGGGAGGAGCAGGAGGAGCAGCGGGAGGCGGAGGTGCCGACTCGAGGGTGAGCAGCGTGTCGTCCCAGTTCAGCGACGGAGCCCAGCCCAGCCCCAGCTCCCACAGCAGCACCCCGTCCTGGTGCGAGGAGCCGGCTCAGGCCAACATGGATATCTCCACCGGTCACATGATACTGGTCAGTGCCCGACACAGAAATTATCAGTGGAAGAAGAAAGCAGCTGTCACGTTTATTTAAACACTATGAGTTTACTTTTGAAGGCTTACATGGAGGACCACCTGAGGAACAAGGACCGTCTGATGAAGGAGTGGGAGGCTCTGTGTTCCTACCAGGCCGAGCCCAGCGCCGTCTCTGTGGCTCAGAGCGACGCCAACGTCAAGAAGAACCGCTGCCCCGACTCTGTGCCCTGTGAGTCCCAGCCACTGCTTCCCTCCCATCACACAGTCATTATCTCTGATCACCTGTTTCTGCATATGCTGTCTGTAAAGTCTCCTGTTGTCCGTTGTCCCTTAGATGACCACTCCAGGGTGAAGCTGAAAGCGGAGATCAACCCTTCGCGGTCGGACTACATCAACGCCAGCACCATAGTAAGTCCACCTGTCCTCTACTCTCCCTCATCCTGATCAGTCACCTGCTGCTTCAAAGATCAATAAGTCTCCACCTCCCTGCAGATCGAGCATGACCCCCGGATGCCGGCCTACATCGCCACCCAGGGCCCCCTGTCCCACACCATCTCTGACTTCTGGCAGGTCAGTGTGAGCCTGATGTGCAGTGATGAACATTTAGTTGTATCTTTTATTGTCACTTCATTGTCCTTTCTGTTGCTGTGTAGATGGTCTGGGAGAACGGCTGCACTGTGATCGTGATGATGACGGCTCTGGTGGAGGATGGAGAGAAGCAGTGCGACCGCTACTGGCCCGATGAAGGCTCGTCCCTCTACCACATCTATGAGGTGGGAGCTCGTGTGTGTGTGTGTGTGTGTGTTCATTATGTGTGTGTGGCAAGTCTTACAGCCGCTGTGATTTTATTTTGTCTCTGCTGTGTTCCTCCAGGTGAACTTGGTGTCAGAGCACATCTGGTGTAACGACTTCCTGGTGCGTAGTTTCTACCTGAAGAACGTGCAGACGCAGGAGACCCGGACCCTCACCCAGTTCCACTTCCTCAGCTGGCCGGCTCAGGGCATCCCCACCTCCACACGCCCTCTGCTGGACTTCCGCAGGTACTGCTACTCTAACGTCAAACCGACACGGATAGCTGGATTATTTTGTAAATAGTTGCAGAATAGAAACGTTTCACACATGTTACCTGATAAAGAATCAATGTACCTGATAAAGAATCCATCCTTCAGTCTTTATTCCTTTATCCCTCCTCCCTTCATTTTGAACATATCTGTCTGTGTCATTCTTGTGGTTTGCAGCTAGTAGTCTGGGTCCAGTTGCATAGTCACAAAAATGATCATGGACTGATGTGGCTGCAGCAGGAGGTCCATCACTTTTACCCCCTTTATCTATCTATCTATCTATCTATCTATCTATCTATCTATCTATCTATCTATCTATCTATCTAAAACTTACTGCTTGTATACGTTGTATGGTTTTATTTAAATTGTTTTATATTATATTACGTTTCGTTGTAATTGTGAAATGCATTTTGTCATTCTGTCTTCCTCCTCAGGAAGGTGAACAAGTGCTACCGAGGACGATCTTGCCCCATCATCGTGCACTGCAGGTAAAGCCCGCCACGCTTCGAAATCTTTCATTTCCTCCGCCTCTGATGTGTTCATTAAACTTGCTGTGTTTCCATAGCGATGGCACAGGCCGGACTGGGACTTACATCCTGATTGACATGGTTCTGAATCGCATGGCTAAAGGTGACGTCGGTGATTCATTTGCGTGTAAAATCACATTCTCTCCTGGGCGTTAGTCACACGGTTGAGTTTAATCAGTTTGTTTTTCTGCAGGTGTGAAAGAGATCGACATCGCTGCAACACTGGAGCATGTCAGAGACCAGAGGCCTGGGATGGTCTGCACTAAGGTGAAGGAAAATAAGAACTTAATAATAGTATTACCTATTAGTACATGATGGAGGCCTCCAGTACTTAAAGGATCTGCTGCAGACATCTTGGTGAAAATGGGGTCTAATTAGTATCCAGGTCATAATGTTATGGCTAATCTACAGCTGCTCCATCGTATAAGCTGCTGAACTAACATAAGTTCAGTCATTGTTTTCATTCTTTAGTCAAGAAACCTGCAGCAACAAACTGTCTGGAGCAGTTTCTGTATCTTCAATGGCAGCGTCGATTTATAAAACAGAGTCAGCTGGAAAAAGATGAAATAATTCTAATTTGTAATTATAATCTTAATATATTGTTTGTATTCTGTTTCCAGGACCAGTTTGAGTTTGCGCTGACAGCGGTCGCTGAGGAGGTGAACGCCATCCTCAAAGCTCTGCCCCAGTGAAACCAGTACGACCCAGACCAGCCTCCCGTCTGCCGGACTCTCCCCGCCTCCCTCCCTCACTCCTCATCTTCACATTTCTCTCTGTGACGATGATGAAGAATGACGTCATGCTTCTTTCTGCTGATGCCTTGAAACTTGATGTCACATGAAATGAAAACAGGATTTACACGGGGAGGTGTGATTCTTTAAATGTTTGTGGCAGAGATATGATGCGTTCAGGGACCTCCAGGAGAAAAGCTCTAACGCCACAAACTATTTAAACATCACTTTTCTTCTCCCTGTGGAAATCCAGCCTGAAATTCTGGTAGCTTTTCCTCGTCTCTGTGGTTGACGTTTGTTGAATTTGTGCTGCTCACCGTGGGTCACTGTGTTTTGGGCTCTGTGAGGAAGGTAGAACATATTTTGAAGCATCAGAAGGCTGACGATGAATTTCTACATCCTGCTGCATCCTCCTCCTTTCCTCACGTGGCTAAAGCCTGTACGTCCTTCTCTTTGTGTGCCATTCACATCATTTTGCCTCTTGATATATTGTCGTTTACCTCATGCAAGACAGAAAATGAAATTAAAAAAAAAATATCTAAACAGAAATGCTATTCTATGATAAAAAATAAAAGCTATTTTGTATCTGTAAGACCTTAAATAAATCTTTTCGTGTTTTAGTGCTGCAACCACTCCATGTGACCTCTGACTTTCTCTACTTCACAGCCTTTTGTTAATAACATTACACACACAAACCTGCTGGTGCTGCAGGATTTAGACTTATTCTGAAAGAGGACACTTTCACTCTTGTAGCTTTACGCAGCGCTAGGAGATTAAATGTCATGTTTAAATATTCATGTTACAATATCAACATTTCTACTGATTGGAAATTAATATTTCATGCTTGTTAATGTCAGACAAAACGAGACACAGACTCAACAAATAAGACTAAAATGACACAATAGTAAATTGACAGTAAGTCAGATTGTAACACAAATAAACTTTCTGATTGGTTTTAGAGCAGGATTAACAACAAACACAGAATTTAATTGTCTTTTATGAGTATTACTTCATTGTGAACATGTTCGTGGAGGTATCTGTGAAGTCTTTGGCTCCACAAGTTATCCTGGAAACTATTATAGTCTGTGTGTTTTGTGTCTTTCTGTTAAATCATTGCACAGATATCTGAAGCGTGGTTGTTGTACTGCCCTGCAGAGGGCAGTAATATGCCTAAAAGAGTCTAAAGAAACAAAAGAAGATTTACATCCTCTCTCTTTGATTCTGTTTTTTTCGCTGGAGTTGTTTTCTTGTATAAACTTGAAACTAGTGAAGGTTTCATAGACTGCAGGTGGGGTACCTTTACACCTTTACTCCTTCCACAGTTAAGGTTAACACTAGATTTATGTTTGTGAACCCATGGTGAGTATAGGGTCTTGTAGTCTCTCAGTGGAACAACATTTTGTAGAGTTTGGAACTTGGAATATAATAATATAATATGGACTTTGGAATATATGACCGTTGGTTGTTTATTTTTGGTTAATGTAGTAACTATGTGTGATTAATCCTCTTGGTTTCTGTCAGCACAGGTGTCTTTTCCAGGTCCATGTTAGCTTCATCAGCCACACCTTGAAGACCTTTCTGGAGAGGACTGCAGGAGTCAACTCATTAAACCAGGTGATGACCGATGACTCAAAGCAGCCACAGCCTTAATTCTGCTTATCTGATTAAATGTAAGCCTGATATAATTTAAAAAGGTGAGTTATATACATAAATTCTGCCTTGTGCTGTAGAAATGCTCTAGAGACCAACATCTAAACATGTTTATTTCTGCTGTAAAGCATGCCATCATTTGCTAATGGCCACTAAACAGTATTTAGTCATACACTAAGGGAAAGAGGTTGGCCAGCATTAGTATGCAAACACAAACTAAGGTGGAAAACATGAGATATTTGGACTGCAAAGGATTATTGCATTATAGCTTGCAAGTCTAATAGCTTTTATCTTGTTTTAGTGCCTTTTGGCAAGCAACCCCTTGTGTTACATTACACAATGAACAACTGCAAACTGTTGAACAAATAATATCCTTTTCCTTTCAGTAGTCAGTCAGTAATAATATTAAATGTTTAAATTTCTGTCTCGAGAAATATAATAAAAATAAATCGAGAAAAAACAAAAATAACTCGCTCCGCTTTTGCTTTTCCGGTTTTATTTTGAAAATTACAGGAAGTGGTAGCTAATGACGAGGAGGTCTTTCAGACCCGGAAGTGTTTGTAAACAAACGGCGTTTGGGTTGAAAAACAAGGGAGCACACAGGATGTTAAACTTCCGCATTAAGATAATAACACAAACAGCGGAACACTTGAGGTGATGGAGGACAAACAGCGGCTGTTGCTCGGTGGAAACGCGGATTGGATGTCCCGTCTGCCGGATGAGCTGCTCGACGTCCCGCTGTGGAACCTGGCTATACCCGGTAAAACAAAAACACCATAAAATAGATCGATACATGTATATAATTGGCATATATCGTAAAGTATTATTTTAAAATATATTACATTTTTAATATTCCTAGTAGAGTGTCCAGATACTTTTGACCATGTACTACTTTCATGTCTTACAGGCAGCCATGACAGCATGTCTTTCTGCCTGGATGTCTCCTCTCCTGTCCTGAGATCAGAGCCCTATCTCCTCAGAGTCACAGACAAGCTGTTCCCGTGCTGCACCCGGACCTGTGTTTATCGCTGGGCCACTACACAGGTATAGGGGGGCCCCAAAGTCAGGGCCCCACACAGGTGCAACTTAACTGAACCCACGCCTCCTTCAAAAAATTAGTTTATGCAGGAGCATGGTGGTGATTTAAAATGGATAGTTTTGTCTGAAAGAGTTTAACATGCAGACCTTATACCATGCCACATTATAGGGCTGCAACTTGTGATTATTTTTATCTTTTGCAAAATTTTACCATTCAATTTTGTAGTCAGAGATAACCATTATAACCTAAAATATTCTGATCACATGTAAAAGAAACAAGAGAAAAAAAGAAAATTCTGCATTTTTAAAACTACTTTTACATAATGAAACTAAATGAACATCAGAATCATTTTAATCCATTATTTGCCTCTGCTAGATAACTTTAATAAAATATACTCTATATTCTGTGCTCCACCATTTACTTAAAACGCCTTCCCCCACCCCCACATCTTTTTCTCCCAGGTATCGGTTCTCAGTGATCAGTGCGATCTTGGTGTTCGTTTCCTGGACCTGCGGATCGCCAAGAAGCCAGCTGGGGGAAGTAGCTTGTTCTTCGCCCACGGCATCTACACACTGATGACGGTGAAGGTTTGTAAAAGTCTGGAAAGTAATGTGTGAAATGGGGCCTTCAGCCTTAGCAGTGATATCTGTCTGGGTGCAGGAGGCTCTAATTGAACTGGCTGCCTGGCTCGAGGCTCATCCGAAAGAGATCATTATCATTTACTGCTCGCACTTTGAATCTCTGATGGAGGAAGACCACGCCCACCTGGTGGAGGTTATCATCTCACTGTTCAGGAGGAAACTGTGCTCCTCACAGGTACAAACACATTTTTTAATGTCTAATCAAAGAAGACTTTATATGGGTAAACTTGTATAAAGTCAGGGATTTTGATGTATATCCAGGAAACTCCCACTCTTCGTTCCTGTTGGTCCAAAGGTGAACAGGTCATCGTTTCCTACGACAACCAGCAGATGGTTCTGCAGTACCCTGAGCTCTGGACTGGAATACCCTACTGGTAAATAAATTCATCCTTCATATTGAATTCAATTTGTTGTCTGTGAACTTACTGAAACACTGAACTGAGCCTTTTGCCCAGGTATGCTGACAGCCCAGACCCAAAGAAAGTGGTTGTTTATTTGGAGGACCAGATACGCAGAGGAAGGCCAGGTATTAAAAAAAATATTTTTAAAAAAATACACTCACTTGACAAAACATTAGATAGACTAGAATTCATTTTAATCTAAATCCTCCACTGTTTTAGTTCTTGTTTGACTGACACAAGAGGAAGGTGGCGATTCATTTTTGAGGATGTAGTTTTTGGTGCTGTAAAAAAAAAAAAAAAACAGAAGCTTCAGTTTCCTTTTTTTTTTTTTAACTTTGTGACATAAATGACTTGAGTTAGGTCATATTTTACTGGCTGCTTTACTGACAGTTTGGTTTTAATTTTTATTTTCCAGCTGGTTTTTACGTCAGCGGTCTGAACCTGACGGAAGACGGCCTTTACGTCGTCCTCCATCCTCTCCAGAGCATGAAGAAGATGACGATGAAGGCTCTCTCGCCGCTGCTTCGCTGGGCGGCTGATCAGCGTCCAGGGCCCGGGGCTGGCGGAGTTAACATCATCTGCTGCGACTTCGTGGACATCAGTCAGTTCTGCTCTCTAGTGATCGGCCTCAACTACAAACTTCTAAGCGTAGCTGCTCCTACTCCTGTTGCATCATCCTCACATGCCACTGTCTGTTCCCATAGCAACCAGACTGATGCTTGAGGTCTCTAACACGACACGTTTGATTTCTATATTTATACAAATTAACTGTTTTTATGTATATAAGAATTATTTTTCAGACTGACATTATTAGGCCTATAAGTTTAAACTTATTGTCAGATATCAAAATGTAAATATCTTTTTAAATGTCATTGTTTATTCAAATTCTCTTAGGATTAAAAATGTTGAACATTTTATTAGAGTTTTTGGATTTATTTTCTTAGCCACAGACTTAACTTTATAGCTTAAATTGTATGTATTTTAAGGATGCAGAGTGAATTGTATGCATCTCCACCTCGTTCCTAGGTCCTCAGTGCAATTCTGGTTTTCTTCACTGTGAGCTTAACAAAGATATCAAATAGCTCAGGGAGTAAGAAGAAGGGTTGGGGATGCAGATTGCAGGTTTGAGTCCCCCTGGGAACTGTTTTAGTTGACAATGAGACAGGAATACATTTATTTTTAAAACCTGGTCTCGAACCTGCAACCCCCAGATTTGGAGGCTGCTTGCTACTTCTCAAGTTAAAATATTAAATTTGGTACTTCTATTTCTGGTGTAAGTGGCCAAAAGGTCAAAAATGGCAACTACCCAGCTCCAGGCAGGACTCAGGACTCTTTAATGTCTCAGTTTAATATAACTCAATCGAAAAGACAAAAACAAGACACATTTTTAAAATAAAATTAAATTAAATTAAATTAAATAAAAATGTAAACCGGAAGCGACTCATTGACTTTATTGTATACATGATTACGTTGATGAATAAAACATTAGTTTACCTGTCAGTACAAAATCACTAATAATACTAATAATAATGTTAATTATTATGACAAAGTCGAGCACTTTTTGAAATACTTGAGGCGTTTATTAAACTTTATTTAGTTTTTGGATATTAGCATTAACCGGAAGTGCTGAACAGGTGTCGGTTAATTAACCTGATGAACGTTAAGCATGCAACGTAACTTCAATCTCGAGCTAACATTTAGTTTGTTTTAAAATAAAATAACTTGCGACTCTATGAAGAGGAAATACATAAAACAATAGACACGAAGACATCGAGAGTTATGTCCAGGTACAGTAATATTCCGTGTTACAGCAGCTACCTGCCCTGACTACCTGCTCGTGTTTACCGGTTAGCTTCGAAGCTAATAGCGGTGTAGCTTGTGTTGTTTTGCTTAATTTAAGCCTCGTGCTACCTTTGGGTAGCCTGGCTCCGCCTGCCCACGTACTTCCGCTCATTTGCATTCCCTGCAGTACTCCGTCTGGAATAGCTTGATCCGCTAACGTTTACTCCGGCCAACTGGTTGGCGAACCAATCAGCGAACAGAGGGCGGGTCTGAGAGCGATTACGTTTCAGTTGCGCGCCGAGTTTGAAATGTTTACACGAACGGAGACGGATATACTCGAAGCCATTCGCTCCGTTGTGGATATGCTTCCTGGCATTACAGCACTTTTATTCCAATTTCGCGTCCTTAATTGCAATTGATGGTAGAGTAGCGATTTGTTTACTTGTTGCGTTCTTGAAAGCGGAAGTACGAGGCAGCAGAGCCTGAAGGCTCCGGCGCATAACATACGTCATTACCAAACGTTAGTGATTGGTTAAAGGAACTCCGATGATTTTAAACCTCAAACTGTGCCCTCCCACCAGGAAATAAACGTTTGCCAATGGAGCTAGGCCAGACTCTCTGCGAAGTCAGAGAGTCTGGTATCCAGGCTAACCTTTGGGGTCTCTGGGACCCCAAGTGAATGGACAGACGGAGAGATATTATGCACGAGGGTTAAGAAGAAATATTCTGTAACTTTGCACCTGCTTCATCCTTAATATATTTAATAAATTGTTTTATCTGCAAATGTTCTCAAACCCTGTACAGACATGTTGATTTGTAAATGCTGTGGCAGGATGTTCATGAAAACCACCTGGAGGAAAAGTTAATTCTCTTTTTTTCCTGTAATCTCATGCTCCACCAGACCAGTCCAGTAGGTGGCGGTAATGCACATTTAAGGTGGTTTGCTAACCGCTATTTAACATCAGAAGAAGAAGAAACAGGAAGTAGTGAACAGGTGTCGGCTAATTAGTCCGATGTTAAGCTAACAACCATACAGTCAATGCTAACAACGCAGCTTGTGTCTCAAGCTAACGTGTCGTTTGTCCGAAAATAAAATAACTTGTGACTCTTTGAAGAGAAAATAAAACAAAACAAAACAAAAAAAAAACATAAATAGACTCGAAGACATCGACGTCGTTATGTCCAGGTACAGTAATATCCAGTTAAAGTTGTCTGGTGTTTAAGAGTAAGTTCAGAAAGCAGATAAGCACACCGTCTGTATGTAAAATGAGGTTCTCAGCGATGTAAACAAAGCAGTCTGTCAGTTGTTTGTGTTACTTAATAGTATCACTGTGCTGTGAAAAACAGATCTTATCTGTAAATGCATAATTCCTTTTCTCCTGTCCTTTTCACCAACAGATTGTCAGAATCCTGCTCACACGTTGGAGCTGGTGTTCAAATGAAAGAGTGAATGTTGTACTATGGAAAAGTGCAAGTGGATATCTAAGTATATCACCCACTCTCCAACATTGTCAAAATGAGTCAAATGTTTATACGTTCTCACGTCTTTACATGTATGTCCATAGGTTTTCATAGAATGTGACCACAATAGGTCAAAATCTTATCTATCACAAAAAAATAAATGAGTTTTTGAAATATGCCAAGGCCACTTTGTGATGTCAGTTTAAAGAACTGTTATGAATTAAGTACAGGAGGGTGATGACTCAATATTGTCTGTCATCTTTCACTGGAAGCACATCAGGGTGATTTTGGGATATTATGACACAGTTTTTAAACAAAGTATGAAATATTTTTAATACCTATCTGTAAGAAGACAAATATAAAAACACATGTACAATATACAGAGGTGCCGAAAGTACACACATTCTTTACTCAGTTGGAAGAACAGACACTTGTGTAAAATCAGACTCATAAAGTAACTCAGTTGATTCAAATTCATTTAGATAGACAACTTTATTACTCAAGTAGTAGTATTAAAACATTTTAATTTCATATATAGAATATATTTTGCAAAGAGGACGAGAGGGAGAAAGATAGGTTAGTTGTATAATTTACAAATTGTATTCATGGAGGCGGTGGTAATTGGCCCTCAGTCTTTCTTCACGTCGACGTGACGCCTCTGTCGCTGGTTTACCTCTCTGGTAGCCAAGATGAACGCAGGAGACCAGTCTGGAGAGTTTACATCTGTGACAGCACTTGGCCAGCCTAGATTAAATAAATGTGATTGACACCCTGTACTGAGAGTAAGGAGGGACAACTGTAGTTTACATCACGTTGTTACAGTCTGAAATAATTCTCTACCGTTTTCAAATTATGTCCGTAGGGCCGTCTCAATCAGAGATCTGACAATATTTTTTTGTTAGATGATTCTGACCAGACTACCAAAACTGTATTGTACACAGATAGACAATGACTGCAATTTGAGAACCACTGGTTGTGATAGCTAACGTTAGGTAGCAATGCTAAAAACAAAGACACTAGAGATCGCCACATAGCTTAACGTTGGAACTTCAAAGGGTAATCACAAATATATATATATATATATATATAGATATATATAGATAGATAGATAGATAGATACTTTATTAATACCGAGGGAAATTCAAGCATCCAGTAGCAGTAACATACATTGAACAGACAATACAAAAGCTATATAAAAAAAATAGAAAGTAACTAGAAATGAAATGTTTTATACAACTATAAACTATGTTAAAAATAAAAAGTGACCAGTAGAAGTAGAAGTTTTTTTTTTTTTAACATAAATATGAGAGCTACAGATGGGGAGGAATGTGTGCAATTAAATTAAATTAGTTTGTAAACAGATGAATGAAATTAAAAAAATGAATGAAAATCACAGTCACCACATGTAGCAGAGGTGGACAGACAATAAATATATATATATATATATATATATATATATATGTTTCTAATAATATTATAATACCCTGCTCTGTATTTTTGACAGTTTTAGTCAGCTCTTTAAGTAGTGTAATTACTGTAGCCTTACCTCTTTGGGAATTTTAAAGAAACTTTTTTGTTTTCCCCGGTTTGTACAGCCATGTACTGCACAAAACTTTGGCATTGTCCTGCCACCCATCTGCTAACCTCCTATTGGTTGCGTTCTCCTAATTAAACTTCGAGTTAAAATCCATAGAAGCTAAATTACAAATGTTTTGCAGCTGGCACATTCGGGTGACGTCTGCACTTGCAATCACTGCGATAAACGGAAACACCTGACGCGTAGCCAATCAGGAGAGGGAGGAAGGGCACGAGTTAAACGGGGACCAATCGCAGCTCGACACGTCATACTTCCTGTCCACCGTTCACTCTTCATATACCCCTCTCGCCCGGCTTCAGATGCTCTTTAGACAGCGTTCTGGTCGGAACGTTGTTCTATGAAGGCTAGATATAGCAGGTAAGTGCTTCAACTTATGCCAGAAGTCCTTTATTTTACGATACGTGTCTGTTTGGCAGCGTGGCTTTCCGTTTATGTGAAAGCTGTGCTAACCTTCCCGTACGTTTGACCTACTGCAGCTAGCTTTAGCTCAACTTGTCTTGCTGTAAATGTTGCAATTAACAGTAATCTGAACGATGGCAAGTTAAAAGAAGACGTAGGGTTTGCTCGTAGGTTTGACGCGCGAAGCTGAGAGGGCTCCAAGAAACGGGTAAGTGGTAAAACCTAATGTGCTAACTGGACATGCTAAAGCAGGAGCTGTGAATGACGCGCCTGCGCAGTGGAGCTGGCCTCATTGAGCAGTTTTTTGATTTTTGCAATCTTTTAAGCTCACAATTTTGTTTGTTAAATCAATAAAATTGCCATTGATTAACATGGTGTCTGCAGCTGTGAAGCTCAATTTCTGGGATTATCTCCAATGTGTTTCTTGCATTACTAATGAGTCCTTTCACTGCAGGTAAGCACAGGTGTCGTGCATTTAAGAGGTCCTGCTTCCCTGCCATGCGTTACAGATCTACCATTAACGCATGCAGTGCTCGTCTTGCCTTACGTGTCTTTAACTCTGTGTTTAGGTTTCCATCATGGCTTCCAGAGAAGGTCCGAGAGCAGCGGGCACAGACTTTCAGCCTGTCATTACCAGATGAGGTAAAATTGTGTCCCTCTCTGAACATATCTTTTAGCACCACTTACTGGACACTGTCATTACCATGTGTGATTTTCATTCAACTGTTTTAAACTAATTTAATTGCCCTCATAGTTATATTTTTAACATAGTTTGTAGTTGTATAAAACACTTTATTTCTAGTTACTTTCTATTTTTTATAGTGTCTTGTATGTTCAATGTTTCTGCTACCAGATGCTTGAATTTCCCTCGGGATTAATAAAGTATCTATGTTCTGTGTCAACTACTTTATTGTTCATTTCAGCGTCGCCTTGAAGTCTGAAATCTAAACATTGTCCACGTGCTGATGGTGGCTCAGTTTTGATTGCCTAAATGATATCAGCTGAGTTACAAAGTTGTCTTCTGTGTTAGGTGACGGTGAGCATCATCATCGCAGGAAGAAGAAATGAAGTGTGGTCTGGCTTTGAGGTGAGTAAAGACTGCAGAGAAGTGTTGTCCAGAATCATTTTATATTTGAAAGTGCTGCCTTTTTCATTAATGATTGCACCTCATTGTAGGCTCAGAGTGTGAAGTGCCTGGGATAACTGGATGGAGGCCCTTGTATGTAAGTCCATTAAGAAACTACTCTGTCATTTTTGAATGTTTTTATTCAAACCCAAAATAAAATTTCAGTATCCAACATATGTAATTGAGTATTATTGCAGAGTACATTTGGCATCAATGGTAAACAAAGTGAAGCTATTGGTTAAAAAGTTAATGTTACACAGTAATTTTCATAGTGTTGACTGTCTGACAGTGTTCCCCCCTCAAGATCTGTTGTGTCTGGGGGACCAAAAGCGAATGTTAGCATTGATTGTGTGTAATGCTATGCTAAAGTTAATGTCAAGTGTTTGGAGATGTTACCTTTTCACCAATTGGCCCCTCATTTTCAATGTTATTTGTGTGACATTGTAAAGAGCTAACAATGTGGTTTATTTGTAATGTTTAGAAAAAGTCAATAAATGTCATGTGTGAAGGTTGCGACAGTCTCAGTGAATTTTTTCGGTTGCTAGGCAGTGGTGCAGAATCTATCTTCTATCTTCTATCTTCTATCTTCTAGGGCCTCCATAAGCCCATTCATTCCCTATGGGGAATTTTCAAAAATGAGGCTGTGGTAGCACACCTGCAGCCACTACTGACCTTGATGTTTACAGTGAAGGAGACTGATCAAACAGGTTCAACACATTGCTATGTTTTATTTTGTAAACACAATGAACCTTAGAGGCACAGTATGGATGCAGTCACATCAGCATGTCCAAACACCTCATCTCTTTGATCACAGCAGAATGAAGAGGAGTCAAGCCTGGGTACACAAAGGACAACATTAAATCACCTCAATGACATAAACAAAACACTCACCATCATAGTTGAACATTTCTATGTCCATAGCTTTCCCAGTCAGGCCATCCAAATGCAACAATGTACAAGTCACATAACCTCACCACAGCTAAGTCAATACAACATAACATGCAAAGGAAATATAAAAGAGTTATCTGTTCACTAAGTACATAAACTAATTTCTATAAAAAGCACTTAAGAAAAACAATTATAAATGGCTCAAAGCTATTTGTAGCAGTCATTCATCTAAATAAATAATACACTCAATACTTCTCCTATATTTAGTTTAAAGGCTGAACTAGACAAATGACCTTTCTGAGTGTGCAGGGGAGAGCGACCCCAGAAGTCTCTGGTGTTGATCTGAGGTCCTGGAGAATCAGGTGCTGATTGGTGGCCACGGCGATCTGCAGAGCAGTCTGCGCATAGAGACAGAGTACAGCTTAGATTGGGGAAAAAAAACAGCATTTACAACTACTAGGCCTGAGCATCCGCACCTGGCCATCTTGGCAGCCAACACATTAGCCCATCTACCTTGAGCCACTGCTACGTGGAGAAACCTGCAAGACAAAACAGATATGCATGAAAATGACAGCGCTTTAGTGGACTTCATTACAGTATACTCTAAAATAAAAGCACCCACCGTGCAGTCAAACACTCAGTCAGTGTTTACCATTAAATAATTAGTATTTAACTGCTATACAAATTAAAGTCTGAGGTGTCTCGACTATCGCAATCTTTTCATAATTAACTACTTTATTTTGAAGGAAAGGTTTTGTAAACTATGGCAGTAACAATTATTCCTTCAAAGTAGTTCTATCTTCTTGCATAAGCCCATTCATCCTCAATGGGGAATATCCAAAAATATTAATACCACTACTGACCTCGATGTTTACAATTGACAGTGCAGGAGGACGCCTGAAATGACTGCGTGAAGGCAGTTCAGTTGATTGATTGAGTCAGGTGTGCCACTGCATGGTTGGACTGAAAACCTGCAGCAGCCCTTTCACGGATCAGTTTGACACCTGTGATTTAGAGGATTCGTCAACATCCACAAAATTCTAATTCATCTGAAAAATGACTGAACTCAGTCTAAATGACATGAACAGCTACAAACAAGAGGAGGACGTTCCATGTGGAGTCAACCAGGAGTTCCCGCCTCAGACGTTGATCATTTGTTCCTGTTGAAGAGTTAACACATGTGATGGAAAGTCCAAAATATTAGAGACGCCGTTTATCCAATTATAGCTGCTTTTACAGACAGAGCCTCAACATTTTAATTTATAGACCGAGTATTGATTTAAACACTCCATCTACATTATTCTTCTCATTTACAGACAGATACAAACTTGATGTTCAAGTTCCTGTCAGATTTAACTGACATGACTGTATGTGGACAGCTGTTGGATTTTTATTATTTTATATTTCTGCTGCATCACTTTTAAATAAAGGTTCATCTTATCTGAAATAATCACCCCATGTTTCTGTAATTTTAAGATGATCAGTAATAGACTGAACTGTCACTCAGTTCAGTGACTTAGTGGTGAACACTGAGAGGAAGCAGGTCAGTCTGGTTTTGCTCTTTAACGAGTGAATTCAACAGTCAGAGGCAGGAGGACACTCGCTGCTCTGAAAACAGACTCACCTGCGCAGGTGAACGCAGCCTGTTCATCAACACAAACACTGCAAACAAACCGACACCAGAGTAAAGGAGAAGAACGAGACAAACATTTTTACCTTCAGCAGGAGAGAAGAAGCCACGACGATGAGACTGAAACATCCAGAGGAGGAGTGATGAAGCTCAGATACATTAGAGTCACACCTGATCCTGATCGATTTAATCAACACAGAGGACAGGAAGTGGTTATAAATCATGGTCACCACCAGTAACTACAACTGTCTACATCCAATAACACTGAGATTCAAAGTGACTCATTTACTTAGAAGAGAAAACCCAGGAGAGAACAGATGTGCTGGGGCAGGTGATCTATAAATCTTAGGACAAACGTCCTTTGTTTAAACTTTGTGAACAGCTGAAGTTCTGAAGATGTTGATTCAAATCTTACAATCTGATAATTTTGAAGCTCAACACCCAAAGAAACAGACTGAAAATATCTACGACCATCAGGAGTTTTATTGTGGAGTAAAAAAAAAAAAAAAAGATTCATTTTAAAACAGTTTTAAATAGTAATGTAATATACTATACCTATTTGGTTGCCTGGTTCCTGTTGTTTGGGTGAAGTTCTGGACCGATAGAAGGAGGTTAGAACAAAACTGATTGACATTTACTAATGTCACTATATTACTATCTGTTACTCTACTATTATAAAAGAAGTCATAATGTCATAGTATAGTATGTTGAAAGAAAGTTAACATTTTAGTAAAAGTGAGGCAGCAACAAAAACACAAAGAGACATGAAGACAACTATTGCTGCTTGATAAAGGACTGAAGTTGTGACAAGGTTTTGTTGAGTGAATACCAGAGTCTCTGGTCTACCTGGTTATGTTACGAGCATAAAAGTAATAATAAAACTTTCAACAAAACGTCACAACTTCAGTCTTTCATCAAGTAGCAGTGGCTGTCTTGATGTCTCTTTAATTGTGGTTTCCTGTGTTGTTAGTTGATTTTCATCCTCACATTTACAACTGGTGGTGGGGGACTAAACTTCTTCACTAAACTGGTTTGAATGGGTATCAATGAATTTTAATCTGGGACTTTTATTAAATGATTTCATTGATAATTGTTTGATTTGAAGGATTTCAGGTTAACTCAGAGAAATAAACATTCACATTCAGTCTCATTCATTTGTAGATTCAAATTACCCAAATGTTTGTTCCATGTGCTCCATCCACACCTGTCCAGGTAGAAGGCCAGACTGACAAACAGGAAATAGAAGATCCCAATGTGATTTACAGAAGGGGGAGCTGGACTGTACCAAGTTGTAGAAGGGGTGTTTGGTAGTTGTAAGCCATAATCATATAAAAATGTCCATTACATGCATTCATACAATTTCAGCATCTAGTTTGAAAATCATAAGATGTCATTAAGATGTCAGCCTGTAGGTAATGTGTGATACTGATAGTCCAAATGATGCCCCCTCCCCCATCATTTGGAGGGGTTTGGGTGTTTTTCCCACCTCAGACACAGGCAAAAACAGGTCATATATCATTTGCTACAACAAATCTTGTAAATTGCTAGTTTTTGTAATTCGGTAATTTATATTTCACTCTTTCCAACTCCTTCTCATGCTCTAAATTCAACAGCAGCAAATGTTAAGTCAGCCATAGAAGTACTTACTCCACTGCTTAGAGTTCCTTGGTACATTGATCCAGCAACTCATCGGTAGGAGACTGAATGAACTCACCAACGATGTTAGCTGTCTCCACCAACTAAAGAAAGAAAAAAAAAAAAAAGAATTAAACTGAGATAAACTGTACAAATCATGGCCAAAAAACTGGAGTCAACAGTCAAACTAACTCCACACCAAACAGTTTAGCACTACATGTAGCACTACATGCCTTACTCAAAAAGCAAAAAGCAAAAATTAATTAGATGAACTAAAGCCCACATATAAAATTGTATTCAAATTACCGAAATGTTTGTTCCATGTGCTCCCATGCACACCTGTCCAGGTAGAAGGCCAGACTGACAAACCAGGAAGTGGAAGATTCCAATCAAATTTATAAAAGGGGAGGGGGGCTGTACCAAGTAGGGTATTATAGAAGGGGCTTTTGGCAGGTAAAAGTTTATATTAAGTTTTATTTTATTTCATGGATAGGGGGGAAAGTTGTACAAAGAATTCATATGTGAGTGTAACTGTGTGAGAATCTATAGAGATGAGGGATGTGAAGGGACGTAAAGTGAATAGTGGAAAAAAAGTAAATGTAGAAAAGCTAGAAGATACTCGTGACAAAGATTTGATGAAATGTGGTGAGTGTATGTATGTGAGAATGTATGTGTTAGAGATAGAGGAAGTGAGAAGTGAAAAAGTAAGAGAGAGTAAATGTAGAAAAGCTGGAAAATAAATTACATGGAGTAATACTCTCTGGAGTATTTTCTTTGTGAAGTGAGAAGTGAAAAACAAGAGAGTAAATGACCTAGAAAAAAAAAATTAAAATTGTTGGGACAACTTCACTGGATCATTGCCCTGTCCTGGAGTATCTTCACAATCACCTTGTGTATGCTGGTGACAAAGATTTCATTTCCTTTTCTGGTGAAGTGCACTCCGTCTGACAGAAACATTGAGTCGTCAAAGTATCTCAGGAAGGGATGTTCAATAACCTGACCACCAAAGCAGCCGACAGCTTTTCTCATGGCTCTATTGACGGCCTTCCTGTCGTTATTGATCCGTTTTGGCTTTCTGTATCTCCACGCTTGCCGTTCATTGATACAAGAATATACAATCTTCATTGAGGGGAACTCTTCGTGGAGCTGCATCAAATCCCCCTTCATTTGTGAAACCAGCTCTTTGGTGGACATGAGCCCCAGATCGTTGCCTCCAGCGTGGACGACCAAGACGTCAGGGGGACTCTGTGTGTACAGTTCATCATAAAAGCGAGGTAGGACGTTGCTCCAGCGCATGCCTCCTTTTCCAAACCACTTAACTTTGGCGTTTAGTCCAAAGTTGTTCCCAAAGTTATTGTACGCTGGCCCCTCTGCTCGTTTAATGTAACTACACCCTATAATCCAGATTCTAGTTACTTTTTTGTCCTCCTTTTTTGTCGGCATAGTGTTGGAGGTGGAAGGAATGTCTTTAGAGGTGCTTGGAACCTCCGCCGTATATGTGACCATCTTCATCTTCTTCTTTCCTGGGGAGAAACTCACTGAGATTTCTTTGCTTTCTCTGCCGCATGTTAAAATTTCATTGCATGTACTTTTGATGGCAATTTTGTTTTGTGCACAGAGCTTCCCAAGTAAAGAAGAAGGGGAGGAGGGGGAGGAGGAGGAGGAGGAGGAGGAAGAGGAGGAGGAAAGTCTCTCTTCACAAATCCTCCTCTTCTTTTGTGGTGGGGATCTGCAGGTGGAACTTCTATTATCATCATCATCGTCGGTCCTCTTTCTTTTCAGTGGAGGCTTGATGGGGTTTCTGTCAGATTTAACACATTCTTGTGGACTCTTCCTTTCTGAGGAGAGACCCTTCCTCTGAAGGGAAGAAGAAGAGGAGGAGGAGGAGGAGGAGGAAGAGGAGGAAAGTCTCTCTTCACATATCCTCCTCTTCTTTCGTGGTGGGGATCTGCAAGTGGAACTTCTATTATCATCATCGTCGTCAGCCCTCTTTCTTTTCAGTGGAGTCTTGATGGGGTTTCTGTCAGATTTAACACATTTCACTTCGGACACTTCTTGTGGACTCTGCCTTTCTGGGGCGAGGCCCTTCCTCTGAAGGGAAGACGAAGAAGAGGAGGAGGAGGAGGACATTCTCCTCTTCTTCAATGCCGGGGAACTTCTAATACCATCATTGTCAGCCCTCTTTCTTTTCAGTGGACGCTTGATGGGGTTTCTGTCAGATTTAACACATTTCACTTTGGACACTTCTTGTGGACTTTTGGCCTCACAGGAAATGCTAGTAGATGCTTGGTCTCCTGAGGGTGGCCCCTGGTTTTTGGCTTGACGGCTGCAGACGTCCATCAAATCAACAGATGACTTCACATCCAAGAAGCCCGTCAGATGGCTCATTGTAATAAAAGGATGCTGCAACACCTGGATAGGGGTTATTCTTTCAGCAGGATCCAGGTTTAGCATCTGTTTTATCAGGTCCACAAAGTTATCCAGGTCAGCCTTGTCTGCCTCTGACGGACAACTTAACCTAGTCTGTTGGAAGTTCTTCAGATCATCCAGGGAGCTAAACATGCCGTCGTTTGAAGAACTGATTCCATACTCCTGTGGTGTCATGAGTCTCCAGATGTCTGGCCATAACTGCTGATAAAAGTCTCTGGTTTTGAGTCCAGCATTGAGTAAATGCTCTGGGACATCTCCTTGAGTTTGTGTTATATTCCAAATCATGTCATATTCGCAATTCCCTGCGTAAAGCGGAAAGCCCAGGAACAGTTCAGCGGCAATGCAGCCGAGGGACCACATGTCTATGGCCTCGTTTACGGGGAGAGCTAAAATCGTCTCCGGGGCCCGGTATGACCCGTTCTGAATATAAGCACCCTGATGTGCTTTAGAGGCTTGGAAAGCACAGCTGAAGTCTATCATTTTGATCTTCAGTGGCTGCTGAACATGGTCCACCAGCATAATATTCTCCAGTTTGAGATCTGAATGAATGATCCCCAAGTTCTTGAGGGTGTTCAGAGCCGTAGCTATCTGCTGTATAATGGGCCGGACCTCCCTGAGCTGTAGTGGGGTCTTTCTACTGTAAAGAAACTCCATTAGGGTGGTGTCCAGAAGTTCAAATTCCTGACAGAAATATGCTTGGTCGACAAATGAGCATTCCCACCTTACAATGTTGCATCTGTCAGGGTCGACATCCTTCAGCTTCCTGAGGATGACTTCCTCTTCCTCAGCCTGATGTACCGTGTAGTTCTTTAAAATCTTCACAGCCACCTTCTCATTAGTTGCTGGCTTAAAACACCTGGCAACTTGACCAAACGCACCTTTTCCAATGAAGTCCTCAACTATGTAGTTTGAAGACATGGTGGACAACTGGGCTCCTCTGAGGATGTGAACAGAATATCAAATATTGATAGTTTGAAGCGAAGTTTCTCCTTTTTTGCAAAGGAAAGAAACGCGAATCGACTTGTGTTGTACACACGACACCAACAAACTGAATGATGATGATGCTGTTCAAAGGCTATACAGTTAGCTATAAGCTCAAAAAGGCTTCATTTGAACTCGGGTCCAGTTATGAGATCAAAGGTTGTCATGGCGATGGGATCAGGTGGTGTGTCATGGGGCCAGGCATGGTACTGCCCACATCAAAGACATTTGCTGTGAGGTCACAAAATTGTTGCCAGGGCGATATTTGCGACATTCTAGAATCCCTGTTGCCCACATGATATATTCTAATATTAGAGGCAGCAGTATGAAAGAAGCTAATGCTAGATTAGTTAGCATCTTAGTTCAGGTTGGCTTTGTCATTATTCTGGAATTGTGTGTTGTAGTGGCATGATCACACACATGCAAGCTAGAGGCTAACCACCAAGTTAGCATATTACACATAACAAGCAAACGTGGACATTACCTTAAAGCCAACTTTTTTTGATGCTGTTTCCGTCAATCAAGGAACACATTTTGCTTCTCACAAGCTAACTAGCTAACATGAACAAAGATGCTAATGAATCTAGCATTAGCTTCTTTCATATAGCGGCCTATGGGTCACGTGATCATCGCAAAAATAAATATTTCATAAAAAGCTAAAGAAGCTAGCCAAGACTCGTAGCTTATAACAAAAGAAAAAGATCAATTTCTTTTTGTGCAACTCCAGCTGAGAGCTTTACACACAATTTACATTTATTCAAGGACACACACACATCATACTGCATTCGTTATAGCTGTTAGTACATGAACGGTTATGTATCCTCTCCGCTCCTGTGAGCAAAACAATGAACGAGCAACAGTGCACAACACAGTTATGGCTGACTCCTTTCCAGACTTCCGTACACACACATCTCATCTGTTTAACATATACGGGACATATTTTATTATTCTTTGTGAAAGCATTCACGTCACACATTACAGGTGAAGTAGAAAAAAAGCACAGCTTATAAAAAATAAATATCCTTTTTTTGTTATTGCCAAAAAATACTTTGTGAAAATGTCAAACTGTAGCAAACTGAAAAGGATGTCACTCAAGTGCTGTGGGTTACAAATAAATCAGTGTAAAGTTGAAGAAGTAGTAAAAAAAAAACAAAAAAACATACATTTCACAAACAAAAAACTCAGTATTTGCTCATAGACGCTAAATATTATAGACCTACTCTAAACTCTGGCACTGACAAATACTGTATATGATCATAAATGTGGCGTACAAGACACAGGAATTCTTATTTAAATCATTATTAAGACTTATTTTCAGATACTTGAGCAGTCGCAGAAACACAGTAATAGTGCTGCTGCTCTTTTGTAGTGGTTTATCCCTCTCTGAGATAAATCTAATCGCTCTAGTCTGCTTATGTGCACACGGTGTGGTGTCACAAAAGCGAATAAGCAGGTTTACTGTTTATTTTGTAACTTTTGTGACTTCCAATATGGCCGCCAGAGGGTGAGTTGCTATAGGTCACCTGAGCTTAACTTGGAATAATCTTGTATAGCACCAGTGGCTAATGAAGGAAATGGACAATCATATTTACAAAGAACCAGAAACGGTGTAAAGACGGATCAAAGTGTTGTGTTTGTGTGTTTATCTCTTGGTGTGGCCGATGTAGCTGTTCTCGATGCACAGTACAACGTAGGAGCTGGAGCAGCTGCTGGAGCTCTGCTGCAGCAGGTTGCCGCTCTGCAGCGACGACGCCATGCCGCTCAGCGCCCGGTCGCCAACGCGCCACGTCTCGCAGAGGTTGTTGACGTGGCGTTGACCCTCGTTAGTCGACCCGTGCCACATCATCTTCTCCGGCCTGGGATGAAACACAAAAAGGGGACAAGGTGAAGATTTTATGACTTTACATACTTGTGTCTGATATAGTTTGTCTTAGAATATACTTATATATTTTTTTTGTCTGACCATGTGCTGTCCCTCAGAACATCCTTGCCGTCAAAGGAGTAGATCGGCACGTTGTCCTTCATCCTGCCATCGTTGAAAATGGCGTCCCAGTTGTCAAACAGGACCTCATCCTGAGAGAGGCGGCAGAAAACAGAAAATCAGGCAAAGCTAAAATCAGGTTCGGTTCATACAGATACCAGTCAATGCTTCAGTTGTCCTGCAAACTTCTCCTGCTTCCTGCTCCCGATGATGACCATTATCATTTGGAGCTGCTAATTTAAAAACTCTTGGATTGGGATGCCAATGGGTGCGGAGCTCCCCCTGATTGCTGGCTGCAGTATCGGTCATAAGCCAAACTGAAACACTTAATTTCCTCCAAAGATGATTTCTGTCATTTTGGCCAATGTAGCCAAGTAATTTTTTTTCTATGGCTAAAGCTAACTTCAGACATGAGTGGTATCTATCCTCTCCGGAAAGCTTCATTTAACTACCTTCAGGTTGACTATTGGGTAACGGTCCCTGTCTGCCTTGCGGACGATGCTGTGGAGGTCTTGTAGCCTGGCAGACAGGAAGGCCCGGAAAGTTCCCTTCATCCCGATGGCCTGAGCCTGGGTGAAGCACATGAAATCGGCCCCGTTGATGCTCCGCATGGCGCCAGTCTGAGGGCTGTTCAGGGCGATGAGGTGGAGCTGTGGAGGAACGTGAACAGAAGGAAATATTTACTTTGACAAAAAAAAAGGCTGAAAAAAAAAAAAAAAAAAAAAAAGGCTGGGAGTTTCTGATGAACAGAGTGGCTTCACTTACCCCTGGCCCTGAAGTGTGGTGGTGGGGCGGAGTCTGGGGCACAGAAGGAGGTGGTGGTCTTCGAGGGGTGACTGGGTAGCGAGTCTCTGGGACGGAAAACCTAATATCTGGTTGGTTTACTCTCTCAGCGTAACTTGGGAACCTGGGATCCGTCGGTGCTGGGTAACGGGGATCTGGCTGGTACCGGGAATCGGGCTGGTACCGGGGATCAGGCTGATACCGGGGGTCGGGTTGGTACCGGGGGTCGGGCTGGTACCGGGGGTCGGGCTGGTACCGGGGGTCAGGTTGGTACCGGGGGTCGGGCTGGTACCGGGGGTCAGGTTGCTGTTGTTCAGGACTGTGTGGACTCTCAGGGGGTCTCTGCGAGTCATGGGTGGAGGCGTCGGTGTTGGAGTGGTGGTCGGGGTAAGGGACAACCGGCGGAGGCTCCACAGCTGCAACCTCATTTCCCTGAAAATATGAAGCGTGTGGTATGTATTTAACAGAGTTTAAATGTTGAAGACACGAAAAGAAAAGAAATGACACTCACATCCACTGTGGGCAAAGCGATGTAGCTCCCAAGCTGAAAGAGAACAAAAACTCATCAGCAAACACAGAAATCCATTAAATTATCCTTGTGTCTTTAATTAAGATAAAAGTTTCACCTGGACCTGACGGACGCCATCTCGGACTCGTAGGTAGAGATCAGTCCGGTCGATAATGTACACCAGAGAGCCCTCAGGTTGTCTCCTCGCGGTGGCCGTCATGGTTTCATAAGACCTCAACACTGTCACCTAAAACACAAAAACAGACTTTGCAGATTGTTGTACGTTTTTTTTTTTTTTTTGCCGATGACTTCACGATGTCTACGTACCCCTGACGAGATTCCAGGATGCCCAGGAGCTCCAGGAGGTCCCGGCGGTCCAGGAATAGTGATCGCTACCATTTAAACACATTCATATCAGCTTCAATTCAATCTCTAATTTTAGAGGGTGTATTTGAAGGTAACTCACTCTGTGTTCCCCTGTAGGCCCCAGGCAGGGATGGTCCCGGAGGTCCTGGTGGCCCTGGAGGTCCAGGTCGGCCATCGTAGCCTTGTCCCGGGGGTCCAGGTGGCCCCTGAGGGCCTGGTGGGCCAACAATGGATTCACCTTTAGGTCCCTGATGAGACGACAAAGACTAATTTATTAAAAGAAGGATCTTTCACGGTGTAGCTAATAAAAGAAAGATGATTTTAGTTTCTTACCGGAGGTCCAGGAACTCCTGCAGCGCTACCTCCATAGCGGGGATCATAATACCCTCCGCCTGGTTCTCCCTTCTCCCCCTTCAAGCCTGTTTCACCTTTCAGCTCATTCTGGACGGATAAAACGAGAAACATGCCAGAAAGACCAACAACACAATAAAAACTGAACACCTCAGTATTTATATATAAACCATAATTATGCGGAATGGCTTACCTTTAAAGTGTAAATGTCAAATCCACCACCTAAAATTAAGAGAATACTTGCTATGAATTTGTCTGAGATTAAATAATCTACTTTTATTAGGTGTATAAATTTGAGCTACCTGAAATGTCAAGTGTTCCTGGTGGTCCACGTTCACCCTTTTCTCCTTTAGCTGTAAACATGAGGAACAACAACTTAAACACAAGTAGCTTTGCTTTTAATCGACTAATCGGACCTCTTGGAAAAAAATAGCATTAGCTTTCTTGTTGAGCAGGCTAGCTGTTCGCCTAGCTGATCAAATGGTTCTTATTAGTGTTATGATTTTACAGGCAGAATTTAGCCAGGTTAAGGGCTTCCTACGCATTTCCAGTTCTTGTTAGCTTAACATCTTACGCTAAGCTAAGCCAAGCTAACTGGCACCTCTTACAGACATGAGAGTGCTATTGACCTGATCATGAAAGAGAAGCGAACTCACCAGGATAATATCTGGATGAATCCTCATATCTCTGAAATAAAAAGGAATTCATTTTTAAGTTCATGGACTGGTGTAAAATAAATTAATGAACCACTCCTGGAAAACCTTGACTCACTCCATCGACGGCACTGGGAGGTCCGGGGGGTCCTGGAGGCCCTGGAGGACCTGGTGGACCCTGAGACAGAACAAATATTGATGGAGTGATTGAGCTGTCGTTGGCCTGATGGTAAAAGCTGCACGACTACAACTGAATTCAGGCTCCGACAACTAATTAAGCCAAAACCTGTAACACTCACAGCGTAACCATATCCAGATCCACCACCTGAATCTCCCTTCTCTCCTTTGACGCCATTCAATCCTGGTCGACCCTAAAACAAAAACACAGTATGCAGTTAGCTTGACACACTGTCAAGTTTTTGGACAGTGTTTTCTTCAGGTAAACTCTTTACCTGATCAGTCAGTGCCATTTGTTGATTAGCTCAACGGCACTTTGGTCTTGTTTAAAGCTACTTGGTATAAATGTCCCACTTACCGGTCTTCCAGGAAAACCAATCTCTCCCTTCGGGCCTGGAGGACCATATGGACCCTAGAGAAAAATGCACATTTGAATTATTTTACGCCAATCTGATGCAGCCAGCCTGTCGAACAAATGGAGAACTTAGAAAAATCTGACATACTGGAGGTCCCACTGGGCCAGGAATACCTCTCTCCCCCTGTAATTTAATACAAACACACACATCACACACCGATATCCAAGTCCTTTACAGATCAGTTCAATTGATCAGGCAGCACGCTGGTCAATTATTAAATATTTACCGGCTGTCCTGCCAGGCCTCCGTTGAACAAAGGTGCCCCATCGGCCCCCATGATGACTCCAGGTTCTCCTTTCTCTCCCTGAACAAAACGTTTACATAAAAACCACAGAAAAATAATTTCTTGTTGCATTTTCCTCAAATACAACTCATTATTTTGACATCGTTTTCTTAAATGTGCATCTTTTAGTCTGTAAAATGCAAATTAAACACATTAAAATATGAATTATCAAACCTTAGGTGCATATCCGGGAGGACCCACATCCCCTTTATCTCCTTTCGGCCCCATGGGCCCCTAAAATCAGAACACAAAATGCATTAATGCAATCAGTTGGATTTTCATACAATAAAACTGTGTGATAGTCATAGTGGTGTATACATACTGGGAATCCTGCTCGACCTGCAGTACCACCACCTCCCTAAAGAAGAAAGACTCGTTAAAAAGAGACCAAATATTCTTTGAGTTTCTTAAAGCGACTTTAGTTTCGTGAAGCTTATGTTCGATTAGTTAACAAACCACTCACCTGCCCCTCTTCAGGCCAATAAACTTCGTTAAACTACAGCAAGACAAAGTTAGGGCAGTTAGCGTGGAGGTGGGTCAACAACAAGGCAAGCCATGACTGTTAGTAACCTCAAGAAAGCTCCATTTAGTCAGTGAGTGATTGAGAAGCAAGCCGTCATGTGAGGGTTAATTTAATTCACTGATTTGGACTCGGGTGCATCTCAACCTGTGACTCACATTTCCTGTCGGCTGGTAGACAACCTGCCCTGGAGGTCCGGGAGGTCCTGGAGGTCCAGGTGGCCCGCCATCTCTTCCTGGTAGACCCTGTGTTAGAAAATAAATAGAGAATGTGGTGAATCAAGAAGAACATCCGGAAAGATTTTCAGCACAGGTAAAAAAATAAAAATATATTGGCAGAAGTTTTGCTCACTCACCATATCTCCTTTATCTCCCTTATCTCCCCTTTCACCCTAAGATCAAAAGAAGAGAATGTATACAGTGCTATGTTGAGATAATATAAATATACTGAACAGTAACGGTTCATCTAGCTCCATACCGACAGTCCAGGGAATCCGTCCAGACCTGAGACGCCAGGAGGTCCTCGTGGTCCCTCTGCTCCTTTGTTTCCATTACTGCCTGGCAAACCTGGCTTACCCTAGAAACCATTTATTCAAACATTACTAAATACAAAGAGAGACAATGCAAATAAACATGGAGTCTATCAGCAAGTGTGCAAAATGTGAATATTTACAGCCACCTACTGGCATAAGATTTTTAATAGTTTGTATACCGGTGAAGCAAGATTGCAAAGTCTAGTTTTTGATGTTTGAACAAAGGCACTGTGTGGATACAACTCAACAAAACAATCAGAAATGCTTGCCAGATATCCATAATAAAAATTTAAAACTGAAGTGGTCCTATACTACAACCCTGGGGCACACATTTTTGTCTGATTTACAATACAGATTCTCTTAAAATACTTACAGGTAGTCCTGCAATACCAGGTGGACCCTGAAAGATAGGATGCAGATAGAATGAGGCAAAGAATTCACAGTACTGGGAAGACAAGGACAACAATGTCTGACACGGTTACCTGTGGTCCAGGTGGACCTCTGAGTCCAGGCACGCCATTGGTCACCCCATATCCATTGTTGTCACCCTGTATGGAGAGGAAGTACAATTAGTGGTTAAATATAACCAGAGGATATTGTGTGATTAGTCTTTGCATCCTAAATTTAGCCGTGTGTATTTATTGCTTCTGGATTTTGGTGGAAAATTATGAACAATTCTTTCCATTTATAACTAAAAATCTCTACTCACATAACCACCGCCGTATGGGGGTCCAGGTGGTCCGGGGGGACCAGGAGGTCCGATTGGTCCCATGGGACCTGGAAGCCCGGCCAGCCCGGTCTGCCCTGGTGTACCCGTCTGTCCTGGGTCGCCCTGAGAACCCTAAAAAACACCATTGGCTTGTTATTTTCAATTCCTGTGAAACTACCAGATCCAGAGAAGAACAGTAAGACATGCAAGAGATATAAAGGTTTAGAGAGTTGGGGAACCATTTAAGATTAGATAAAGAAGAATAGAAGAACAGCTTGAGAGGTGGTGGTTTAGTTAATGGAATCGTTCACAGCAACATTTAGTTAGAAGTTTGTGGAAATGTGGAAATTAAAAAACAGCAAAGCAGAGATGCCTGCCACCCATTACACACCGTAGAAGATGGAGCAAAGTAAGAGAACAGGTCGGTGAAAAAATTGGAGTCTTGTGCGTCTTGCTAGAGAAAAATGACAAAGAATCTATCTGGATTCACCCGCCAGATTATTATAGAAAATCATAAAGAAGAGACATAGATTCGGTTTTAACTCACCTTTTCCCCAGCTGGTCCTGGAAGACCAAGCTCACCACCGTCACCCTGGAGGAAGAGGAAGACAAATATGCTAATGAGCAAATCCATCCCTAAACATCAACATATCCTGGGTTCATTAGCATAATAAGCCCAGAAAAGAGCGCAAATTTCAGTTTCAATTTTAGTTTGACGTTACCTTTTCTCCTCTGAATCCAGATTGACCAGGTGGACCAGGAGGACCTGGGGGACCCTGAAACATTATAAACACGATTAATATTATCATGCTATGGTGCCACATTCAAACCAATAGATAAATACTCACTGGGAGACCAGGGACACCGTCTTGTCCAGGCGGTCCAGGAGGTCCAAAGGCTATTGGGCCATTCTCTCCTAATGTTAATGAATTCCCCGGGATCCCTGGGGGGCCAGGGGGGCCTGGGAGACCTGGAGGACCCTGTATAACAAATCAAAATGATTATGTTGCTAAACTACTGAATTTTTTGTTTGAGATGAGCAACATACCCGGATTCTGTCCAAGTCTGGGAACCCTGAGCCCTCCATGTCAAAAAACGTCTATGAAAACATAGGATACAGTAAAAGGTTTGTCTTTGTAAAATGTAAAAGTAGTGAAAGAACAGAGTGTTTGAAGCGTGGACGTACTGGGCGGTCACCAGTACCAGGTCCAGGAGGTCCCGGTAGACCTGGGGGGCCTCTGGGTCCAGGCTGACCCTCTCCACGCTCACCCTGCAAAGATTCAGAGGCCAAGAATTATCACAATGAATAAAACAAAAACAAAACCCTGGTGTCTGATTTAAACTGTGTATTTATGTACGACACCTTTTGGCCTTGGGCGCCAGGAGTTCCTGGACTTCCTGGCAAACCTTGTGCTCCAGGAGGTCCCTGGAAATAGGACCAAAATAACACAATCACATTTTCAATCATCTAGTGAAGCAGATTAATAACAAATATTTTTACTACTTCAGTAACTCACAGCTTTCCCGTCCTCTCCTGGATCACCCTGAAAGATAAAGAACAATCTGAGTACCAGACACCTCCAGACAATTTTAAACAAATTCTCCAACCCTCTCTGTGCTCACCGGCTCCCCATCAGCTCCTCTAGGTCCGGGGGTTCCATCCTGCCCTGGTGGTCCCGGTGGACCAGGGGGGCCAGCCATCTGCTGCACAACAGACCCATCCCCAAGTCGGACCACCTCAGCTGCAGGTCCTGGAGGACCAGGGGGCCCGGGAGGCCCCTGACTCCCACGTTCTCCTTTACTGCCGGGGTATCCGAAGCCAGAGCTACCCTATTGTCAAGAAAAAAAAGGTTTTAAAGATGTCAAAAATAAAATGAATACGAGTAAAAATGAATCAGCTGCTCGTCAACATACCTTTGCACCTTTGTCTCCCTGGAAAAAAAAACAAACAAAACAAACAGATTACTGTGGGTCACTTATCTGTGTGCAGCAGATTATACTTTTTCCAGAGATTTACCTTCAGTCCTCGAACTCCGGAGGAGGTGAAACCAGAATCAGAGCCGGAACCAGAATCTCCCTTCGGCCCCGCCGGCCCTCGGTCCCCTTTCGAACCTTTCTCCCCTCTGTCGCCTTTAGCGCCATCAGCACCTGAAGGAAGCAATTTAACACGTTACTATACCTGTGATATTTCCTCTTATATAATATTTACAGCAGTTTTCTAAGTATTAAGCTTAATTTTTACTCCAAATGTGGAGAAAAATCAGCAAAAGCAGTCGATGAGGAGAGAAGAACAGAGTCGAAAGACAGATTTTGTTCAGAAATCTGTCCTGTAGAGGGCGATACTGCACCATTCATAACAATTCCCCTTTAATGCTGGCACCTGCTAAAGTCATGCAAAACAAAAAATAAAATCTCAATTAAAGGCGCTTAAATAACGGTAAAAAAGAAAAGGTCTCTGTTAAAGGCCTTTTAAGCCCTTGCTGGATTATCCTCCTCTAGAAGCAAGGCATTACCGTTCATTTTGACCTTATCTGATCTCAATAACATGACTGCTTCACATCAAAAGCTCCTAAAAGAGGGGTGCTTTTATTTTGAGGCAGTCACCGGAAACAGAAACAGGTCAAGGTAACAGCTTCTGGAGACTTTGCCGAGTTAATAATCCAGTTTTCCTGCAACACACACAAAAACAAACCACCGACACGCTCACAGTCCAACAGAAGGAGACATGTACAGCAGCCAGAGCCACAGCGCTCATTCTATACTTCGATAGGATGGCCACACATTTAATCTGCACTGCTGCCAGGCTTTGTCAGGATCCTTCAGCCCTCCTGCAACCCACCTCTTACACCTGATGATCCAGACGGTCTGTCGTCCACCGATGTCCACTGATACCTTAAATCTACAGTCGACACAAACACAACTTCACCTGCTGCTCAGGTTTCCCTGCAGAGACCTCAACTGTCCACCCGAGGGAGCTAAAGAGCTTCCTCAACATGTTGCAATCTCGCTGCAAAACTCCCCCAAACTTTCAGGTCCAGACAGGCAACGTTTAGGACACATTTCTGGATAAAAAGCACCGTGATTCTACAAGACGTTTCTTTGGCAGCGGCTGCCGTATGATTAAAAAGCTCCATGACACATATCAACAGGGAGCTTACACCGGTCTTGGCAAAAGTTGTAAGTGAATCCTCTACCTGTTTCTTCGAGTTTGTCTCCTTCGGAGGATTTCAGAGGGGGTTCGGGCATCGGACGGAAGGTGGCCGGAGTCGTCTGGGGGCGGAGAACAAATAGAAATATAACGATTAGTACCTTTAACATTATGTAAAAGTCTGTATTTTTAGCCAACATATTGATTCAAAGTTTCTCAATAGTTCATTTATGGATGTGAATTTAAATGAAACTAGTTAAACTAACAACAGCAATAACACCAGTAACCACCAGATGGCGGCATTTATCAGTTCAGCAGTTTTGGGTGTAAAAACAAGACTATGCTTTTTTGTAGGTGCAGCGGATCCACAATACAGAGCACAGAGACACATCACACTCATTTGCCAATTCATTAGGTACACTAGTGAATGCATTCCTGCACCAAATCCTCCTCCTTGCCTGTTCTAAGGTTCAGCTGATGTTGAAACAGCGTCAGCAAGGTAGCGATTCAGCTGGATGATCATTTTAGGGGATGGAGTTTGTGGTGCTGTTAAACTGAATTTAAAATGTTTAATCAGTAATTCAGGACTGAAGTCTTTTACTACAATTCCTGTAATGGAATTGTTCACATTTCCAATTTGTCTTATATTTTTATTGTGTCCCAAGCTAATTTAGTGGTGTGAACTCTGAAAATAAATCAGCAACATCCTCGTTTATTTGTTGATCTATTAGTGCTTGTACTGACTCGTACTGTGCAAAAAAGCCAAACTAACCCTCACAGTGTGTCCCGTGTGTCCTGTCTGTCTCCTGTCGCCTGCGCCGCTGCCATAGTCGCCAGAGGCCTGCAAGACGAAAAAGTGAAGGAAGTCACATAAAAAATAAAATTCAAGTAAATAAATTTAGCTGCTTTGACTGTACGTCCGATAAAAACAAAAACTCACTGCGTCTTCATCATCCTCGTCGTCACACAAACGCTCCGCCGCTTGAGGGTTTCCCACCACTCTCAGATCTACGATCTCACCCTGAGACACAGCGAACACATCACATCATTTCTATAATTCAGATTCAAGTGATGCATTCAGTGGTCACTCTGGAAAAACAGTCTCCAGTGGAAGATGATGGCGCCCATTTCAACCTCAATATCTGATCTCCTAGTCACCATGTCTCTCTGGAATAAATCCATTCTCTCTGAAGGTGAGGAGTTTCCAGGAGGGACAGAAAAATGGAGGTAGAAATATAGGATGAACAAAGCTGGAATCCATGTGGACAGAGACGATTGAGACGTGGAGACATCTTGGTGGTCTACTTCTACTCTAGCAATTCAGGACTGGAGAGAAACATGGAGGAGAAACTTCTTCCTCTGTTATTTTCCTTAACCCTCCAACTTCTTTTCCTTGTCTTCCACTTCTTCATCCACTTTTTCTGTGATGTCTCCTACCTCTTCTTCCCATTTCCTCTCACCGACATAGTCTTCTCCTCCTCCTCCTCCCTTTTTTCTTATGTTTCACAACCTCTTGTTCGTCCTATTCCTGTCTCCTCCTCCTCCTTCTTGGTACAAGTCCTGCTAATCCTGGACAAAGTTGCTCAAACGGGTATTTTGCATCCCTTTCATAAGATTCAAAAGTAAAGAACATCTCAAGTTCACCTGTAGATGTAAAAATGAATTAAAACAATTAAAGATAAATTTACCATCATCCTTTTATTACCTGGAACTTGTCACCGTCTGCTCCTCCTGCCTGACCGACAAAGATCCCCGCCCCGGAGTCGAGCTCCATTGGATCCGGCGAGCGTTCAAACTTCACCACCTGCGGCTCCGAGTCACAGCCCTGGTAGAAGGTCACCTGCTCCTCGGAGATGGACAGCGAGAAGCGGCTCCAGGTGTCCACCATGCTGGGCACGTCGAAGCTGGCCGCCTCGTAGGAGGCCTCTGCGTCGGGTTCGGTGTAGAAGAACCGCACCTTCTGGCGGCCTGACTCCACGGCGCTGAGCTTGACGCCGACGTGCATGAGCCTCTGAGACCCGTCCGTGATGGAGAAGAGGACGGAGGCGGCGGGAGTGGTGGGCTTGACGTGGAAGAGGAGGGAGAAGTGGCGGTGGAACGGGTTGGGGACGTGGACCAGAGCCGGCTGGCCCTGCAACGCCCCATAGGTGAAGGCGTAGGCAGGCTCCCCTCTCGGCCCGTAGACCCTTGAGATATCGTTTGGTGGAGGGTCTCCAATGAGCTGGATCAGAGAGACGCTGCTGTCTTCTGCAAAAGCAGGAAATTAATAAACAGTCAGCACAGTAGGAGCCATCAGGAGCACTCGAAGGGTGCAACTTACAAATTCGTTGGAAAGGAAAACTTCGATTTAGAGAATATTTGTTTGTTTTAAGGGTCATTTTTAAAAGTTTTTCCATGTTAGGAAACTGCAATAAAATTAGCTGCCAACTCCACTGAGCCATGATGAGTGCCCCTGGAACAACAAACCTCCCTACTCTCCAGCCCTCCAGGTCAAACCACAGCGGGCTACGAGCAAAATGAAAACTGCAGACTAACTCCAACAGTACATGCGTCGTATTAATGGGAAAAACTGCTGACATTTCAGTTCCCATAGACTTAAATAGCCCAAAAGGAAACGAGCAGCGGCCTTTAGACCGACGATTATGTTCTCATAAGTCGGCGTCACGAGGGAAAAAAATATTTAGGATGCTTTGCAGAATGTGTCTGGAGATTTATGACCAGAAAGAACAATCCGAGCATTAAAAGGGGGCACAGAGTTCAGCACCGGCCCGAGGGGGATTTCCCAAAATTTTTAAATGATGAGAAAGTGTCAAGAACACTTTAAGTCATCAATAAAAATAAAATAAGTCTGCTTTTAAGGCGACCATTCACAAAAATCTGACTCAAGAGCCACGAAAATTGATATTTTTACAAGTTTTATGGTTTTCAATGACTGTTTATTGCATTGCATTTTTGGCTCCAAGTGTTTAAAGACATGCACGTCGACCTGCACGGCAGCGACAGCTAAGCCTGGATCTGAGCTTGAGCGAGGCCGGGTGGTCGTCTTCCCACTCAGGACACCTGCTCTTGGGTTCATCTCACAGCAACACAGCTGCTGCAGCTGTTGGGCAAATCACGTCGGTCAGATTATGCGTGTATGAAATGACAACGGGGAATCTTCCTCTTGTGAATTTATTCAAACAAGTGGGTTCGCTGGATTTTGTTCAAACCGAGTCCTGCTTCACATCTGGAAGCCGTTCGGTTCGACCACAACTCTCCCACCAACCAGAGCCTTCAACCAGAAACAGAAGGAAAACAATGTCTGCCAACAAACCACTGTGGTTACAAGACCACCGTATAACAAGTTAATCGCACGTTTTTACATTTCTTTATCAGAGTTGTAATCTCAGCCTCTGAATTATGTTTTTTTTTCCTGTAAACCAGAATGTGAATTAAGCACCAGGGAACAATTATTGAAGACTAAATGATGTTTACTTTAAACTTCCAGCCCATGTCTGGATAGTTTCCCCTCTTACAACCTAATGCAGAAATATTCGTAGACAAATACGTGGCTTAGGCTCATAAATAATAATGTTGGCATGTTTTCAGTGTACTAATATGTTGATAGTAGCCTAGCTAGATGTTTACAATGCAGATTAGCATGCTAACATTTGCCAATTAGCACTAAACACCCAAGGCTGATAGGAATCCCGATTCTGTTCTATTCTAAGGTGTTTAAAATAAGAATGCTAACAAGCTAACACAACAACAACAGCATGGTGTTAACCATTGGCACTTCCTTTGTGTAGCATATTAGCATGCTAAAATTGGTTACTGAGCTCTTAGAAAACTGAGGCTGAAAAGAATATCTAATAACCAGTGGAGCTAAATGCTAACCTGTTAAGATGTTTACAGTGAGAATGCTAAAACACTCAAACTAGCCTAGTAGAACGTTCATCATCTCCACGACCTTAGCGTAATATATTAGCATGCTAGTTAGGATGAAACAACTGAGGTTATTTGGTTGTAAAAAACAAAGAATAACATTTAAATACTGAACTGTTAGCTTGGCTAAAGCAGACTTAGGAGTTTTAATTCATCAATTTGCGGTTTTTATGTGATAATGAAGGAACCTGGTGATCATGTGAACAATTAAATGGATATTTAGGGCCTTTACTCCATAAATGTAAGATCCTGTACTGAAAAGCTTTGGCCACTTTCTAAAGCTCATATCTGACTTTCTCCATGCTAACAGGGCTCACTGTGTGAAAGAACAACGCCCAGCGATGCCTCACAGCCCTGAAGGCATTGGCAAATAAAGATTACCTCATGTGTTCTGTTACAGAGGATTACTGGGGTGCCATGTCTGTACTTTCCAACATGTAACTGCAGAGAAATTCAATGCCTGCTCGAATGTGCAAAGAAAAAAAGACAGCAAAGAGAGGGGCACAGATGGACGGACGCACGGAGGGAGGATACGAGTGTCAGATATCCATGGGAAAGCGGACCGTGAGGGACTCTTAATAGGAGGAAGGCCCAAAAAGCCTGCACTGACACAACCCAGCGGTTAAAACATGCAGAAATGTCATTGTGGGAGAACTCCTCCAGAGGTTTAGAGGGCCTCCTTCATCCCTGGAGGCAAAACATGAGGAGAAATCTTCCTGTAAAATCTGCAAGAGGCTGGACTTTCCCCCAGTTTGAGATTAAATCAGTGTTAGATGATCAAATCTATGCAAAAAAATAAAAATAAAAATAAAAATGGGAAAATGGCTGTGATTAACTGAGATTCTCTTCCGATTGACCTGAAATGTCCATTCATTCAACCTACTGTAAGTTTAGTGTTTTGCATTAAAGAACATTATCAAAGTCTCAACCGGGTCTTAATTTACCTCTATCTGGAAAAGTAAGCACTCTAATAACAAGCCAATTTCACACTGCTGCTTTATCTTAATAAAAAAGGGGCACTGTTACCCGAGCTAACCCGAGCCGCCCCCCTGAGACCGAAACTAAGCATCAGTTAACACTTCAAACTGAGGCAAGGCAGCTGCAACGCATTCAGCTTCTGACCTCGCTCAGACTTTAATCTATGTTTGAAGAAAAGAGCAGCGAGCAAATTAAAGGTGACTGATGGAGGATCAGTGCAGCTGATGTTTTGAAATAGATAGGTACAGGTCCTTGTTAGCTGGTTCTGTTGATGGCTGCATTCCATTCAGTGCACGCTGGTTCATTGGAACACCTTAATGGAGCGGAGCCACTGTCCAATTACGGCTACTAATTACAGAACAGCCTCCAAAACAAACAGTTATTGGTGGTGTTGCATTGTGGGTAATGTAAGCAGACAATTTGACAAGATATATCTAGTCTTACTGCATCGATTTTCAAACTTTTCAGAGAAAAATCTAAATACTCTACGACTAATTACAGATTTTGCTGCCTTACATTATTATAAACCAAATATTCCAGGGTGGTGGGCTTTTAAAATAAGCTTCCTTAGTGAAATAAGTGCTAAGTATTTGTTAAGTATTTGTCTAAATTTAACTTGCCACACCATTTTTTGCTATTTTCATAACAGAAAGACTCGCATTTTTATCTATTTTAGACACTGATGTCATGCAGAAGAGTTAAAAAGTGGGTAATTCCCCACTCACATAAATGTTTATCTCACAATGTGTCTCCGGTCATCTTCTAATGCTCGGCCGGCTCAATTACCACCCATCAAGAGTGACTGGTTTGAGAGGGTGGGCGACCTCTGACCCCTGGCAGAGACTTCGGTCGGTCCCGTCTCTTCCCCAGTCACAAGGCCCTCTTGTCACCGGCTGCGACACCGCCGCCCTTTCTCCCGAGCAGACCATTTTCCCACCCACAGCCGCCGTCGTAAATGCCATCGACAGCTCTCCAACACAACCCTCCTCACCACCACAGATGGCCCGATTGTTTCACCACCTCTGGAAGCTGAAGCATCGTCTGTATCAGCACAGCTGATCACAAACCATGAGGAGATAACCCCGGGACAGAAATGCATGGCTGGTATGCAAGAGTAGGACGTGACAGGAGCTGACTGATGTGACAAATGAGTCGGAAAACCCGTCTGCTAAACATTCCTCCCTCGTTCTTTCCTTCTTGTTTAACAATGTAAATGTTTAACAATCACAATTAATCATTTCTTTATCAGAGCTCTAATCTCAGGCTCTTAATTATGTTTCTCCTGTGAACCAAAATGTGAATCAAGCACCAGGAAACAATTAAACAACACTAAATGATGATTATATTAAACTTCTTCTGCCACATATCTGGATAGCTTCAATTTTTATTGCCTAATACAGATGTTAAATGGAGTTTAGTCTCAGTTTTAAAGTCCAAAAAATAAAAACATCTAATCTATTTTCTCTTCCTGTTAAACAAAAATATGCTGTTTTTGATGACTCATACTTAACTGGAGCCAAATGCTATTATTAGGATGCTAACACACTTCTAATATGCTGATACTAGCCTAGCTAGATGTTTACAATGCCGACTAAATAATTTAAAGTAGCACATTAGCATGCTAAAACAATAGCTGAGGCTCATCGGAATATCCAGTATTCATTGGAGCTAAATGCTAACCGTTGCTTAAATGCTTACAATGACAACATGCTAAAACTAGCCTAGCAGAAGGTTTATCATCTCGACTTCCTTAGTGTAGCATACTAGCATGCTGTAACACTGAGCTACGATTATACAGAGACAAATACTAACCTCTGAATAATAATAATAATTCAGTCCGTTGCAGGATAATAAAAGTTTTTTTTAAGTTAAAGGTTAAACGTGACACAGGGAACGAAGCCTTTACATTAAACATTCCTGTGGGAAAACACATGACAGTGACGGTTTTATGGAGCAGAGTTCAGTCTTTTAACCCCTGAAATAAAGAGTCCATACAACCACCGACTCAACACTGCTAAATTTATGGCGCCACTAAAAAGCGGGACTGGGGCCTCCGAGCATTTCCTGTCCGAATGGTTTATGCTTGAGGGAATTTCAAAAGGGTTTTAGAAATTAAAAAAGAAACCAAATGAACTCATGTCACAATGCTCAAACCTAATGTAGAAAAGGCTTCAAAGGACCTGTAGGATTGTTGTTAGTTTAAATACTGACTCAGACAACATGCAGCCGGCAGACGACGACGTGTGCATCTTCAGTGCACATGACACAGCAGCAGCAACAGTGAAAACATGAGATTTTGCATGTTTTTGTCCATTAATCGTGGATTGTTTGTACTTTAATACAGTAAATGTTTTATTTAAGCTGTATGTGATTCAACTTGGTCTGAATTTAAAAAAAAAAAAATAGATCTAGTGGAGGACTGCTGCATGTATGGAAAAATATTTTAGGAGTTTGGAGGTGCTAAAACCTACAAAACACACTGTTTGGTGGTGCTGTTGCATTGTGGGTAATGTAGGCAGAGAATTTTGACAAGAAAAAAATATGGTATCTGCTTCCATTGACACTTTTTGAAGGGAAACTGACATAATCACAACACCAAACCCATAAATTTAAGAGTATTTAGAGATTCTACTGCTTCACGTTTTAATAAATCAAATATTTTAGGCTTCTGGACTTTTAAAAATAAGCTTCCTTATCTACCTCTAGAGAAACAAGTGCACCAAAGTTGTCTAGTTTACGCAGAGGTCATGTGAAAATAGCAAATATCGATCAAAATGAAAAGGTTAAAAGACCAGTTAAGAAGTTTAACATGAACATTTTAGGAGTTTAGAGCTGCTAGAGCCTCCAAAACAAACTGCTGCTGGTGGTGTTGCATTGTGGGTAATGTAACGGAGAAAGTAAAAGATGACATATGCTGCATTCATTTTGACACAACACAAAATAAACTAATCAGATTTTGCTGCCTTTTAAAATAATTTTAGGGTTCTGGACTTGTCGTTTAAAAATTATGGGGAATTTTAAAATAAGCATCCTTATCTACCTCTAGCAAAATAAGTGCTGAAAATAAATAAATAAATAAAAAATGGCAAAAACATGCAAAATCATGTTTACTGTGAATCACGTGACGAGCAAAGACATCCAGAAACACACACGACCGGATTCAAAATGTATCACCACACAGGATACATTCTAACCCGGCGGGGTTACCTTTCCAGTTACTAACGGACGCGCACGCCGGACGCCCGGACTCCTGCGCTCTTTCAGGCAGGAGGCGACACTCGGCCGGGAGACGCCCGTCCTCCAGGGACGCCCAGCAGCTGTCTTGCAGCACGTGGCAGAAGCTGCGACAGGGCAGGTGCAGGGGCGCAGGGGGGGCAGTGCACCTGGGCGCCATCAGGAGGCAGAGGAACCACTCTGCGCTGGGGTGGCACCCCGCCCTCGCTAGCCACGCCCACTCCCGTAGGACCACCCCCACCTCCTCCACAGAGGTGTGGTTAAAAAAGTTGGGCAGCGTTAAAAAGCCTGGCTGCTTACACATGGGCCAATCGGAGGGCACAGGGACACAACGAGGGTCAAGAGTCTGATTGATTTTAGAAACATCACCTATAGCTACAACCCCTACATCCTTCATTCCTTCCCCAGACCCCTCCTCCTCCTCCTCCTCCTCCTCCTCCTCCACCCGGTCCCCTCTGAACCTGCTGGTATTACCCGTCATGTTAGGCTTAGTGCTCTCCGCCCTCTCAGTCAGGCTTCCGTTAGTAGTTCCGTTGGTCGGGCTCTCGTCCCACGCCTCGACAAACTTACGGATTCCCTCCGCCATGTTGATGATTTCCTCCCCAACCCCCGATAAGTTGTCATCCTCCTCCACTGGCTTTGTCACCCCAGGGGCCGTCATGGTCGCAGCCTCTGTCGTGGTCCCAGCCTCTGTCATGGTCGCAGCCTCCGTCCTCGTCGCAGCCTCCGTCCTCGTCGCAGCCTCCGTCGTCCCCATCGTCTCGGCTGGGGTTTCTGTGGTGGTCTCTGAATCAGACACCCAAAACCAGGCCTCCGAGCTCCAGGCACAGAGAACCAGGAGGAGCAAACACTGGATCTGGATCTTCAACATGCTGCTGGCTCGAGCTCCCACCGTTAAAGCGCCACCTGTTAGCAGCCGGCTGTGGCCAACAGTTAAAAGTGGAGCCGTTCAAGGGCCACTGAGCATCCACTGAATGAAAGCAGACACATAAAAACTGCTCAGAGACCCTCCCCTCCAGAGCTGCCAGTGCAAACTCCCCCATATAAAAAAAAAAAAAGGGCATGGACGAAGAGGAGGGGGAGAAGAAGAAGTCATTGGTTACTCAGGGTTGCCTCCAAAAACTCCTCCTCTGTGTGACTTGATGAGTGAGTCCCCTAAGACCTACTCTGCAGCTCCGAGACAAAGCATGCAAGCATTGCTGGCACCACACAGACACACTGCCCTGCACAGAAACACCAGAGAAATATGGACTTGTAAAAGTTTTTGGCAGAATTTTAATATTTATAGTTGTTCCTTGCACTTTTCTCTCGTGCTTTTCCTATTTTATGTGACAAAAACCAACAGAGAGGAGACACTGTGGAGGATTGGTGATCCACCCGTTTCCATGATAACCACAACTTTCTGGTTCATAATCTGATTAATGGCGTAAACACAGCTGGAGAGAAGAGCGGCAGGAGGGCGAGGGATGAGCGACAGCAGCTGAGGAGGAGGAGGAGGAGGCGGCAGCAAATCATACTGGATCGATGTCTTTAAGCCGACGTCCCGGGAGACCGGCTCCATTGCCTCATCGCAGAAAATCCTCGGAAAATGCAGCGCTTCCAGGTTCTCACAGACGATTACGAACGGAGGGGTCCTCTCCTCCTCCTCCTCCTCGTCCGAACGACCCGGAGTGCCCCCATCATCCAGATACCCGCCCTATCTGCCAAGCCAGGACGTCCAGCTGTTACACATTCCAGCCCTCGGACCTCCCACACCACAACATCTCCATCACTGCTGCATTCATATAACACTGACTCTCACTTATTATCCAGATTAGTCTGTAATCTACTGTTAAATTATGTTTATTAGAGATTGAAAATAATCAGAAAGCAGTGAAACAACACTCCTGGAGTCCACATGCATAGAAAAATAAAATAAATGGAAATTTATGAACTTTTTAAAAAACTTTATGGATGTTAAAGTGTTCCCAGAGCCCAGATGTTGCGCTCTCTCTGCAGCACTGTTCATCACTACGAGCTGTCAGCTGCTGCAACCTGACGGGGCCACGATCGGGGTAAGTAAACGCACCGCTGCGTTAATCTGCAACAAGTCAGTGGTTTCATAAAAGCAGCTGCTGCGCACATATCCCAGCGAGGGGAAGCAAATCTAAAGCCTCCATGCAGCCTGATATGTCACTCAGATTAATCATTTAACTTGGAGTTCAGTCAGCTGACGCTACGCTGCCAAAAAACTATAGAAAACATAATGTTCTCGGGTTTTAGCCGCCGTCCTACAGCTGGAGGCGACAAGAGCAGGTGTGTCTCCTCACCAGTGAATGCGAGCGTGTGAACGGCGGGATTATCCCTCCGAGAGACGAGTGTGGTGGGACAGAAACATGATACGACAATTAAACGAGGAGGAGGAAGAGGAGAAGCTGCTGGGCCTGAGAAACTCCAGCAGGGACAAAAAGACCTTTATGTTCATTAGATAAAAAGATGGAAGATGAAGTGCTGTCCACATAGTTGTGGCTACAGTACAACCGGGAACCAGCAGATGGCGCCACCACTGCTACCATTATTTTCTTAAACCCGATCCATCATTGTGATCAGAGATGAACCTGGATGAAAAAGGCATAGGAGGAGGAGAAGGAGGAGGAAGAAAAGAAGAAAAAAATAATAAGAAGAAGGATGTGGAGGGTGAGGATGGGGAGGAGGAGGAGAAGGAGGAGGAAGAAGAAGATGGAAAAGGCATGGGAGGAAGAGGAAGAGAAGGAGGAGAAGAAAGAGGACAAGAACGAGAAGGGCGGAGGAGCTGGATGAAGAAAAGTAGGAATGAAAGATCACAAAACGCAGAAGACGACAACGAGGAAAAGAAAAGCGAAGTTTAAGGTAAATAACAGAAGAAGTTTTTCATCCAAATTAAAGTTTTCTCAAATTAAAAAGTGTCTTTCTTGGTTAAAGTACAGCTGACACATATACATGATGTAGTACCCAGTTCTACCACCAGGGGGAAACTTACTGAAGTCCACTGCCACAGACAAACTCAACATCTGGATTTCATTTTGAGCCGCGTTTCAACCGATACAGAAGAAAATGATAAGTCTTCCAACCAGTCAGAGCCATTTAGCCATTTGCCTCGCAGATCTTTGCAAGTGCATAATCAGTTCCCAACCTCAGACCAACTTTCTGCCAAACTGGAGGAAGGCTTATCTGGCTTCCAGACTAGTGACCCCTCTGCACATGCTCAGTAGCGTGGAACAAATGCTGCCACCTGCTGTTTAAAGTCTTCAAAGCCAGGGGCAAAATAAAAGAAAGTTCCCTGTGGAGCATCTTTGGACATAAGTCCTGCAGAAGCAGAAATCAACATCCATGACTCGTCCTCCTCCTCCGAGCTGAAGCAAAGCAGGGCGTCTCCAGACTGTCCATCAACAAACCTTCAGTGTTGGACTCGTGAAGCGGACTGAGCGCAGAGTGGAAATAAATGACGACGAGATGGACACGGAGAGCTTTTAAATGCATGAAAAGCTAAAAAATCCAACACCAACCCTGGATTCTCTGTATTATCTCGCTGATCTGCTCTGCTGCTCTCACCTGTCTCAGGTACATTTTTTGTTACTGCAGGAGCTCGAGGGGACGTGAAGCTGAGGCCTTAAATTCCTACAGATGACGGACTCGGGGGCAAGTACTGCTCACAACCCAGTCACAGACTCATGCATGCCTGTCTCACACAAACAAAAATAAATAAATGTAGAAACGAGAGGAGTATTAGATTTCCTCTTCCTGGAATAAATCTTCTACTCTACTTATAGTGTTTACATATTGTTTGGATTTTCTAAGCTCCTCTTTGTTTTGGACTAAGCCTGGCGTTCGTCTTCATCAACATCACGTCATTGCTTAAGAGGTTTGTGGCGTCCCTGCTGGCAGCTGCTCAACTCCTCTGTTTGACCACCGTGGTGGAAATGATAAATGCCGCCTCCTCCTCCTCTTCCTCCTGAGGACTTCGCTGTGTTTCTAATAACAAGAAGAAACACGGCGAGGATTCATGGCCACTAAACTTTTTACGATGCTCACATAAAGCCTTGATTAACGTGAACAAAAAAAATTCTTCCCTGCGAGAGGTGTCATGCTCTGCGATGGTGCATTCGAGGGCAGCGAGGAAACTAGCTTGAGGCCGATTCTTTTCACTAACAAGCAGCTCTTCATCCTGCAAAACCTGTGGCGTTATATTACAAAGAATCTGCTCCACACACTAAACTCACAGCTGTGTTACGGCCCGGCTGGAAACCAGACTCCAGAGTTCACAAAATAAAAG